>NC_136917.1:19354214-20032214 GCF_949752795.1 Hyperoodon ampullatus
GCTGCCCCACAGCCAGGGGAAGTGCTTTTGCTTCTGCTCATCTGTGAACTTGGGAAGTCAGAATGTGGGAGAATCACTATCGAAAATGAGATTGGCTGGGTTTTTCATTCATTAGTTCACACACACGATTGAGCACCTGCTATAAACTTGGACAGTGGGGTAGATGATGAAAGATCCAACACCTGCCTTTAGTCTGGGAGATAGACAGGTAAACTGATGGTTAACCCAAGGAGGTAAGTGTCTCAGTGGAGAGGCTGTAGGAGCCAGGAGTGAATCAGTAATCCTGGGAGACCTCAGAGACAGCTTCCCAGAGGAGGTGATGCCTGAACAGAACCTTGAAACACTTCAAAGTGCACAGCAAAGAAGGTACAGGAATTTCAAGCAATGGGGATGACATGTGTATAGGTGCAAATCAAGAGAGAGCAGAGTAATGTGTGCATGTGGTGGTTCTGTGTGATAATTTGTACTATAAGCAGTAGATGGTAATGGAAAAGGTCACCAATAGTCATTATCTGTAGTCCTTACAATAGTCCTGTGAGCTTGGTATTATTAACGTATTTCACAGATGAGAAAACCGAGGTTCAGAGCGAGACTGAGCAAGGCTTCTCACAGAAACTGGGTCCTGACCCCTGGTGGCTGAACATATTATAGCACCCTCACGTGAAAAGATATTCAAAGAACATTTATTTAAGAAAGCTATTAGGACACTATTAATTGCCAGTAGCAGAAACCCAGTTAGAAGAGGCTGGGATTGGTAGAGGTAGGGAATTAGCTTATAGAACTGAAGAAATCAAGAGTAGCTTCAAGTTGGATTCAGGAGCTCAAATGTCATCATAAATTTATCTTTCTCCAGCTTTCAACTCAGTTTCACCTGTGTTGCCTTCATTTTCAGTTAGAGTCTCCCCATGAGGCCACCATGAGCTCCAAGCTTACATCTTACCATCTTAGTAGCCCCAATGGAAAATATTCCCCTTTCCTCCCGTTCCAACAGAAAGTTTTAGGCTTAAGTTTCATTGGCTGGATGGGGTCCTGTCTCTACCTCTGTACCCAGACCTGGAGCCAATGCGATGAATAAGGCAAATCTCACCTCACCCACATGGACAAAGAGTAGGGAAGTTTGGATCCCAAAGAAGAATCAAGAACCAAGAGAAGGGGAATTGATGATGAGAAGGTAAAAATAAGATGTTTACCATAAGCACTTACAGAATGGCAGACAACCTATTATGTGCTCTCCTAGAACCCCATTTACATCTCTGAGCCTCAAGTGTCAGAGCTCAAGATGGGCCATAAGGGAGTCCAGCAATATTAAATGTACAAGTATCTCTAAATGTGTGTAATGTAATAAAGTCTACACAGTGTGGGACTCCAGCTTAGTGTCTCATCCCACCTTACATTTGGCATGGATGGCAAGCTAAGTAAAGGAGGAAGGGCTCCATACCACTAGACATTATTAAGTTAAATATGCATGGCAAAAAATTTTAATAAGAGGATGGAAATTTCATATGGTAAGGAGGAAAGAGAAGGAGAAAAAAAGGCAGTTTAAAACAAAGCAAAAAAAAAAGACAGGAAATTTTAGAAAAGATGGGACAAATGTAGAACACAAAATCACATTGAAGAAATCAGTCAAAATATATCAGTAATCACAGGACATGTAAATGGAATATCCTGGGCCAATTTAAAAATTGGAGATTGTCAGGTTTGATTATTTTTAAACCCCAAAAAATATTTTTACAAGAGATAGACTTAAGGAAACAAAAAAGTTGAAAGTATAAGGAATGAAAAATAAGATATACTAGGCAAATACTAACCAAAAGAAATCTGGGTAGCTATATTAATATCAGACAAAGTGAACTGTAAGCAAAAAATATTACTAAAGATAAAGAGGGTCACCATCTTTTGAAAAAAGATTCAGTTCACTAGTAGGATAAGAATTCTAAACTTGTATGTACCAAATAAACCAGCTTCAAAAAGTAAAACTGACAAAGTAACATTGACAAAACTACAAAGAGAAATTAATCATTAACATCATAAGCAAACAATATTAAGACTAAAAGGCAGATATTATTATAGATTTTGAAGAGATTAAGAAACATGATAAAAACATTGTGGTCAATTTTATGCCCAAAACAAGGGAAAATTCAGAGGCAGTGCACGAGTTCCTAGCAACAGAACTTACCAAAAGTGACTTGGGAAGAAATAGAAAACCCGAATGGTCCTATAACCATTAAAAAATAAAGAAAGTTGGCTTGCCTGGTGGCACAGTGGTTGAGAGTCCGCCTGCCGATGCAGGGGACGTGGGTTCATGCCCCAGTCCGGGAAGATCCCACATGCCGCGGAGTGGCTGGGCCCATGAGCCATGGCTGCTGAGCCTGTGCGTCCGGAGCCTGTGCTCCCCAACGGGAGAGGCCACAGCAATGAGAGGCCCGCGTACCGCAAAATAAAATAAAAAACAAACAAAATAAAGAAAGTGAATGAAACACCAGTAGTACTTGGTTTTGCCAAGGAGTTCTACCAAACACTCAAGGAACAGATCATTCCAGTCCTGCTCAAACTCTTCAGAGGAGAGGAAAAGGGACACTGTCCTGTTTATTTGATGAGGCCAGTAGAGTGTAGATTCAAAAACAAGTATGAGAAGGGAGAAGATAAAAATGAGAAACCACCCAGATGTCCACCAGCAGGTGAATGGATAAATAAATTGGAGTATCTTCCCATAATGGAGTACTTTATGACTGTGAAAATGAACTACAGGTTCACGCACTGACAGAGTTTAATCTCAAAAGTATAATGTTAAATAACAACTAAAAAAAGGAAGCTACAGAAAAAAAAATCCTAAAACATGATTCCATTTATATAAAAGTAAAATGCCGGCAGAGCAACACAGTATATTATTCAGGGGTACATACATATTTGCTGAAACAAATCAAGGGCCTGGTAAATTCTATTTCTTAACCTGAGAGGTGGTTATACTTGTATTCATTTTAATATTCTTTAATATTTTAAGCCACACACATACGTTTTTTATATAACCTCTTTGATGTATTTCATTTTAACATATTTTATGACACAATCTCCATGTAGCAAAAAGATATGTCTGAGTAGAGGAGTTATTTGAGATGTTTATTTTCTTCTTTTTGTTAGTCTCTATGTTCTGAATTTTTTACTATGAACATGTGATACTTCCATAATAATATTATTTTAAATGATTTTACAGCCTTTTAGAAGAAGGGAGGTAATTTCCTAGCCTAGAGCTAGCTTGTCTTTGATAATTTCACTAATCTACATGAAAGTCACTTTATCACACTTCAGGCTCCATCTGGAATGTTAATCCAAGGGTAGAAACCTGCCTACTTGGTCAAATATGTACACTGCTGGCATGGAGAGGAACCAGAGCCTCTGAAGTGCAGGGGTGTGACCTGGAGGTCCAGGTGAGGGCAGGTGTTCTGGGGACAGTGGGTCTGGCCAAACCCGCGAGAGAGCTTGGGCCGTGCAAAGCCTCCAGCACTGGCTAAGCCAGAACATACCATGCATCCAAGGAAGCTTGGGTGTTGGCTGTGGTTGTTGGCTGTGTCCTTGTTCACAAAGTCTTTACAAAGGCAGGCATCCAAATCTACACCTCCCCTCCGATGGACTCTAAGGGGAAGCATGATGCTTTTCTCTCTCTCCATGTGGAAGGGAGTGAGTTTGAATCCTCTGGTGGCCAGAATACCTTAACAGATGATGGCTAGAGCTGAGGCCAGGCACGGATTTCATGGGACATCCGGAGGACCCGCAGTGAGTCTCGGGACCAAGCAAGGGCTAGCCTCCAGCCTGAAACTGGACAAAGAAAACTACTGCTCCAACCTAGGCAGGGAAGCAAGAAACTAGGTAGCATCCATTGCCTTAGACAGAGCTAAAGCCAGATTTTGTCCTGCCCTGGAGCTGCAGAGACAACCAGGCAAAGTGTCTAGGGACACCAAGCAATGCTTAGCTTCTCCTGCATTGGGGCCAAGCATGAGACAGGATGGGCCAGGACTTGCAAGGACACTCCTCAAACCACAGTTGCTTGCAAATCCGCTTCCCTGTGCAGCCCATAGTCCTCTCCCAACTGCATAATATACACTTAAATCTCTACACCACCTGGCTGTTTTCACTGAAATATATTTATAAGACTTTATATCATCACCATAAATGGAAATGCAGTATCACTTGTGGAAAACAGAAAGTACTTGTGATCATAGAAACAATGACACAAAACAATGCCACCCAAGTTTGGCCAGATCCCATTGCCTGATTAAAGCTCTGAGACTGACCCCACTCCAGGTTATAAAGGGACACCTTCATGTTGAGTACTAAAAACACAGGCCCTCCACACTGAGGCTTTTTCTCTTGACCTCAGAAGGCTTGAAATAGAAACGATGCAGGAATTCTTACTCACTGAAAGTATCGGAAGGAAAAAGCAGGTCAGCTGTCCACATCTTAGCAGGCAACAGGGCAAAGGAATTTTGTATACCCAGATATGGGGGAAGTCTTCATCTTTCTGAAAATGTATGTCAAATACTTTGTTAAAAACTTTCCTCCCGACTTCCGGGTAAGATGGCGGAAGAGTAAGACGCGGAGATCACCTTCCTCCTCACGGATACACCAGAAATACAGCTACACGTGGAACAACTCCTACAGAACACCTACTGAACGCTGGCAGAAGACCCCAGACCTCCCAAAAGGCAAGAAACTCCCCACATACCTGGGTAGGGCAAAGCGGAGAGATTCCCGCACAGAGGATCGGTGCCGAGCGGCACTCACCAGCCCGAGAGGCTTGTCTGCTCGCCCGCCGGGGCGGGCGGCGCTGGAAGCTGAGGCTCGGGCTTCGGTCAGAGCGCAGGGAGAGGACTGGGGCTGGCGGCGAGAACTCAGCCTGAAGGGGGCTAATGTGCCACAGCTAGCCGGGAGGGAGTCCGGGAAAACTCTGGAGCTGCCGAAGAGGCAAGAGACTTGTTCTTCCCTCTTGGTTTCCTGCTGCGCGAGGAGAGGGGATTAAGAGCGCTGCTTAAAGGGGCTCCACAGACGGGCGCGAGTCGCGACTGAAAGCGCGGAGCCCAGTGACGGGCGTGGGACGCTGGGGCTGCTGCTGCCGCCGCCAAGAAGCCCGTGTGCGAGCGCAGGTCACTGTCCACACCGCCCTTCCGGGAGCCTGAGCAGCCCGCCACTGCCGGGGTCCCGGGATCCAGGGGCGGCTTCCCTGGGAGAACGCACGGCACGCCTCGGGCTGGTGCAACGTCACGCCGACCTCTGCCGCTGCAGGCTCGCCCCGCACTCCGTGCCCCTCCCTCCCGCCCGGCCTGAGTGAGCCAGAGTTCCCGAAGAGGCTGCTCCTTTAACCCTTTCCTGTCTGAGTGAAGAACAGACGCCCTCCGGCGACCTACACGCAGAGGCGGGGCCAAATCCAAAGCTGAGACCCGGGAGCTGTGAGAACAAAGAAGAGAAAGGGAAACCTCTCCCAGCAGCCTCAGAAGCAGCGGATTAAAGCTCCACAATCAACTTGATGTACCCTGCATCTGTGGAATACATGAATAGACAACAAATCATCCCAAATTGAGGAGCCAGGAGTCAGTACTGTGCCTCTGAGGTGGGAGAGCCAACTTCAGGACACTGGTCCACAAGAGACCTCCCAGCTCCACATAATATCAAACGGCGAAAATCTTCCAGAGATCTCCATCTCAACACCAGCACCCAGCTTCACTCAACGACCAGCAAGCTACAGTGCTGGACACCCTATGCCAAACAACTAGCAAGACAGGAACACAACGCCACCCATTAGCAGAGAGGTGGCCTAAAATCATAAAAAGTCTGCAGACACCCCAAAACACACCACCAGACGTGGACCTGCCCACCAGAAAGACAAGATCCAGCCTCATCCACCAGAACACAGGCACTAGTCCCCTCGACCAGGAAACCTACACAACCCACTAAACCAACCTTAGCCACTGGGGACAGACACCAAAAACAACAGGAACTACGAACCTGCAGCCGGCAAAAAGGAGACCCCAAACACAGTAACATAAGCAAAATGAGAAGACAGAAAAACACACAGCAGGAGAAGGAGCAAGATAAAAACCCACCAGACCTAACAAATGAAGAGGTAATAGGCAGTCTATCTGAAAAAGAATTCAGAATAATGATAGTAAAGATGATCCAAAATCTTGGAAATAGAATAGACAAAATGCAAGAAACAGTTAACAAGGACCTAGTAGAACTAAAGATGAATCAAGCATCGATTAAAAACACAATAAATGAAATGAAAAATACTCTAGATGGGATCAATAGCAGAATAACTGAGGCAGAAGAACGGATAAGTGAGGTGGAAGATAAAATAGTGGAAATAACTAATGCAGAGCAAAATAAAGAGAAAAGAATGAAAAGAACAGAGGACAATATCAGAGACCTCTGGGACAACATTAAACGCACCAACATTCGAATTATAGGGGTTCCAGAAGAAGAAGAGAAAAAGAAAGGGACTGAGAAAATATTTGAAGAGATTATAGTTGAAAACTTCCCTAATATGGGAAAGGAAATAGTTAATCAAGTCCAGGAGGCACAGAGAGTCCCATACAGAATAAATCCAAGAAGAAATACGCCAAGACACATATTAATCAAACTGTCAAAAATTAAACACAAAGAAATCATATTAAAAGCAGCAAGGCAAAAACAACAAATAACACACAAGGGAATCCCCATCAGGATAACAGCTGATCTCTCAGCAGAAACTCTACAAGCCAGAAGGGAGTGGCAGGACATAATTAAAGTGATGAAGGAGAGAAACCTGCAACCAAGATTACTCTACCCAGCAAGGATCTCATTCAGATTTGATGGAGAAATTAAAACGTTTACAGACAAGCAAAAGCTGAGAGAGTTCAGCACCACCAAACCAGCTTTACAACAAATGCTAAAGGAACTTCTCTAGGCAAGAAACACAACAGAAGGAAAAGACCTACAATAACGAACCCAAAACAATTAAGAAAATGGGAATAGGAACATACATATCGATAATTACCTTAAATGTAAATGGACTAAACGCTCCCACCAAAAGACACAGATTGGCTGAATGGATACAAAAACAAGACCCATATATATGCTGTCTACAAGAGACCCACTTCAGACCTAGAGACACATACAGACTGAAAGTAAGGGGATGGAAAAAGATATTCCATGCAAATGGAAACCAAAAGAAAGCTGGAGTAGCAATTCTCATATCAGACAAAATAGACTTTAAAATAAAGACTACTAGAAGAGACAAAGAAGGACACTACATAATGATCAAGGGATCGATCCAAGAAGAAGATATAACAATTGTAAATATTTATGCACCCAACATAGGAGCACCTCAATACATAAGGCAAACACTAACAGCCATAAAAGGAGAAATCGACAGTAACACAATCATAGTAGGGGACTTTAACACCCCACTTTCACCAATGGACAGATCATCCAAAATGAAAATAAATAAGGAAACACAAGCTTTAAATGATACATTAAACAAGATGGACTTAATTGATATTTATAGGACATTCCATCCAAAAACCACAGAATACACATTTTTCTCAAGTGCTCATGGAACATTCTCCAGGATAGATCATATCTTGGGTCACAAATCAAGCCTTGGTAAATTTAAGAAAATTGAAATTGTATCAAGTATCTTTTCCGACCACAATGCTATGAGACTAGATATCAATTACAGGAAAAGAGCTATAAAAAATACAAACACATGGAGGCTAAACAATACATTACTTAATAACGAAGTGATCACTGAAGAAATCAAAGAGGAAATAAAAAAATACCTAGAAACAAATGACAATGGAGACACGACGACCCAAAACCTATGGGATGCAGCAAAAGCAGTTCTAAGAGGGAAGTTTATAGCAATACAATCCCACCTTAAGAAACAGGAAATATCTCGACTAAACAACCTAACCTTGCACCTAAAGCAATTAGAGAAAGAAGAACAAAAACATCCCAAAGTTAGCAGAAGGAAAGAAATCATAAAAATCAGATCAGAAATAAATGAAAAAGAAATGAAGGAAACAATAGCAAAGATCAATAAAACTAAAAGCTGGTTCTTTGAGAAGATAAACAAAATTGATAAACCATTAGCCAGACTCATCAAGAAAAAAAGGGAGAAGACTCAATAGAATTAGAAATGAAAAAGGAGAAGTAACAACTGACACTGCAGAAATACAAAAGATCGTGAGAGATTACTATAAGCAACTCTATGCCAATAAAATGGACAACCTGGAAGAAATGGACAAATTCTTAGAAATGCACAACCTGCCAAGACTGAATCAGGAAGAAATAGAACATATGAACAGACCAATCACAAGCACTGAAATTGAAACTGTGATAAAAAATCTTCCAACAAACAAAAGCCCAGGACCAGATGGCTTCACAGGCGAATTCTATCAAGCATTTAGAGAAGAGCTAACGCCTATCCTTCTCAAACTCTTCCAAAATATAGCAGAGGGAGGAACACTCCCAAACTCATTCTACGAGGCCACCATCACCTTGATACCAAAACCAGACAAGGATGTCACAAAGAAAGAAAACTACAGGCCAATATCACTGATGAACATAGATGCAAAAATCCTCAACAAAATACTAGCAAACAGAATCCAACAGCACATTAAAAGGATCATACACCATGATCAAGTGGGGTTTATCCCAGGAATGCAAGGATTCTTCAATATACGCAAATCAATCAACGTGATACACCATATTAACAAATTGAAGGAGAAAAACCATATGATCATCTCAATAGATGCAGAGAAAGCTTTCGACAAAATTCAACACCCATTCATGATAAAAACCCTGCAGAAAGTAGGCATAGAGGGAACTTTCCTCAACATAATAAAGGCCATATATGACAAACCCACAGCCAGCATCGTCCTCAATGGTGAAAAACTGAAACCATTTCCACTAAGATCAGGAACAAGACAAGGTTGCCCACTCTCACCACTCTTATTCAACATAGTTTTGGAAGTTTTAGCCACAGCAATCAGAGAAGAAAAGCAAATAAAAGGAATCCAAATTGGAAAAGAAGAAGTAAAGCTGTCACTGTTTGCAGATGACATGATACTATACATAGAGAATCCTAAAGATGCTACCAGAAAACTACTAGAGCTAATCAATGAATTTGGTAAAGTTGCAGGATACAAAATTAATGCACAGAAATCTCTGGCATTCCTATATACTAATGATGAAAAATCTGAAAGTGAAATCAAGGAAACACTCCCATTTACCATTGCAACAAAAAGAATAAAATATCTAGGAATAAACCTACCTAAGGAGACAAAAGACCTGTATGCAGAAAATTATAAGACACTGATGAAAGAAATTAAAGATGATACAAATAGATGGAGAGATGTACCATGTTCTTGGATTGGAAGAATCAACATTGTGAAAATGACTCTACTACCCAAAGCAATCTACAGATTCAATGCAATCCCTATCAAAATACCACTGGCATTTTTCACAGAACTAGAACAAAAAATTTCACAATTTGTATGGAAACACAAAAGACCCCGAATAGCCAAAGCAATCTTGAGAACGAAAAATGGAGCTGGAGGAATCAGGCTCCCTGACTTCAGACTATACTACAAAGCTGCAGTAATCAAGACAGTATGGTACTGGCACAGAAACAGAAAGATAGATCAATGGAACAGGATAGAAAGCCCAGAGATAAACCCACGGACATATGGTCACCTTATCTTTGATAAAGGAGGCAGGAATGTACAGTGGAGAAAGGACAGTCTCTTCAATAAGTGGTGTTGGGAAAACTGGACAGGGACATGTAAAAGTATGAGATTCGATCACTCCCTAACACCATACACAAAAATAAGCTCAAAATGGATTAAAGACCTAAATGTAAGGCCAGACACTATCAAACTCTTAGAGGACAACATAGGCAGAACACTCTATGACATAAATCACAGCAAGATCCTTTTTGACCCACCTCCTAGAGAAATGGAAATAAAGACAAAAATAAACACATGGGACCTAATGAAACTTAAAAGCTTTTGCACAGCAAAGGAAACCATAAACAAGACCAAAAGACAACCCTCAGAATGGGAGAAAATATTTGCAAATGAAGCAACTGACAAAGGATTAATCTCCAAAATTTATAAGCAGCTCATGCAGCTCAATAACAAAAAAACAAACAACCCAATCCAAAAATGGGCAGAAGACCTAAATAGACATTTCTCCACAGAAGATATACAGACTGCCAACAAACACATGAAAGGATGCTCAACATCTTTACTAATTAGAGAAATGCAAATCAAAACTACAATGAGATATCATCTCACACCAGTCAGAATGGCCATCATCAAAAAATCTAGAAACAATAAATGCTGGAGAGGGTGTGGAAAAAAGGGAACACTCTTGCACTGCTGGTGGGAATGTGAATTGGTACAGCCACTATGGAGAACGGTATGGAGGTTCCTTAAAAAACTACAAATAGAACTACCATATGACCCTGCAATCCCACTACTGGGCATATACCCTGAGAAAACCATAATTCAAAAAGAGACATGTACCAAAATGTTCATAGCAGCCCTATTTACAATAGCCCGGAGATGGAAACAACCTAAGTGTCCATCATTGGATGAATGGGTAAAGAAGATGTGGCACATACATACAATGGAATATTACTCAGCCATAAAAAGAAATGAAATTGAACTATTTGTAATGAGGTGGATGGACCTAGAGTCTGTCATACAGAGTGAAGTAAGTCAGAAAGAGAAAGACAAATACTGTATGCTGACACATATATATGGAATTTAAGAAAAAAAAAGGTCATGAAGAACATAGGGGTAAGACAGGAATAAAGACACAGACCTACTAGAGAATGGACTTGAGGATATGGGGAGGGGGAAGGGTAAGCTGTGACAAAGTGAAAGAGCGGCATGGACATATATACACTACCAAACGTAAGGTAGATAGCTAGTGGGAAGCGGCCGCATAGCACAGGGAGATCAGCTCGGTGCTTTGTGACCGCCTGGAGGGGTGGGATAGGGAGGGTGGGAGGGAGACGCAAAAGGGAGGGGATATGGGAACATATGTATACATATAACTGATTAAATTTGTGATAAAGCAAAAAATAAAAATAAAATAAAAAAAAAAAAAACTTTCCTCCCAAGTGTTTGGCTAACTTACCTTTAGTGACCTTCAATCAGCTTGACTCAATGGACATAACTGAGGACCTACTATGTGCCGGCGGCCACTTAGTAGGGGTTTGAAAGGCAAGCACCTTGCCTTCAGGGACCACACATTCTAATGGAGAGACAGACGCATTCACAACTGATTTTAATGCAAGGCTGAATAAATCTTTGTGTCTTCTTCCCCCAACCTTCCCCCAACTCAAGCAAAACATGATGTAGGTGTTCAGGAATCATTTTATTCAGACACAGAAATAGCAAACATTCACTGGGCTCCTACCATGAGCCAGGCAATGTGTGGGATACTTTTAAACATATTTTATAACACTTAATCCTTTCAAGAATTGGAAAGGTGGTTATTTTTACCTTCACTTAAGGTTCAGAGAGGTTAAGTAACTTGACCAAGGGTACACAGCATGTTAGAAGCTGATTTGGGGTTTGAAAGCAAGTCTCCTGAATGCTCCCCATTGTGGGTGGAGGGAACAAGTCCCTGTTGCATGTGGGAGGTTCCCCGCCCCATACTACCCTACCCTTCCCAGCTCCCGGCTTAGAAGAAGCAAAGACCAGAGGCTAGGTCTGGCCCTACTGGCCTTGCTCAGTGGTCACCTCAGCCCTAACCTATGCTTGTGTCTCCCCAGGAAGCCAGCGATGTCTTGCACCCTGTGCTCCAGCAATCTTCTGAGCTGCTGCAAGAGCCTGTGGGCGCTTAAGTTCCTCCAGAGACACGTGGGAGGCCCCTTGGAGGAGCAGCCGGGAGAGCCACTGTCTGAGGAGCTGCTAAGGACACTGGCCCAGGAATCGGTGAGGACGCTGCCCTCTGAGGCTGTCTAGACCCAGTCCCAGAACGCTGAAGATCCTGCTTCTGGTCACTAAAATTTGACTCCTGGAGCCACTACGGACCCAGCAGCCCCCCCAAACCACCGAGGACACACCCTAGCCTGAGTCTGGGGACTCCCAGAGCACATGGTGGGTGCTGGGGTCCTCTGGCCTAAGATGGAGCAGCCTGCTCTGCGCTCAGACTCCCCTGGGTCTGGGTCTGCTGAATCCCATGGGTTCAAAGCTCAGGTTGGTGCTGGCCCTGAGTCATGGGCAGAGACGGTGGGACTTTCGGGGATGTGCACACAGGTGTGTACACGGAGGTGTATGTGCCGACACACGCCTGCCCTCTGAGCATGGCAGAGGGTTGTTGCCATGAAGCATTGGCCTCTCACTCCCTCGTGGGTTCTGTGGGATGAAGGGAGGGCAGGGAAGGACATTAGCCTTTAATGAACACCTACTGTGTGCTGAGTACCTCACCCGCATGAGCTCACGTCATCCTCGTTACTTGTGGCAGGGATGGTCAACCTGTCTTTACAGGAATGGAGACTGAGGCTTAGAGAAGTAAGGGACCACTCAGCTAGAAAGTGTGCCTGGCACATAGGAGGCACTTGAGAATAGTTGCTAAAGGAAGGAAGGAACAAACAGACGAATAAACAAATGGGAGGATGGGTAGAAGCCCATGCTCTTGACACAACACTACACTGCCTCTCAGGAGAGGCCACGATATTTCCTTGACTCAGCAGACCCTCCTGCTAGCGAGGCTCAGACCCGGAGCCTGGGGGGTCCCTTCATGCTGCAGTTCTGACCCTCTCTGGTGCTTTCCATCAACAAGGAGTGGCACGGAGCAGACTTGCTGGGGCAAGTGTGCGGGGCCACAGGGAGGGACAGGGAGAGGTGGAGTGGTGAGGACATGACAGGCAGGGGTGGGGAAGTTGGCCCCGCTGCACCCTCTGCTGGATGCGGGACCTTGGGCATGGCGGCGGACACCTTGGAGCAGCTCTTTACTCCTCTGTCCCAGGGGGCTACGATCCCCATTCCTATTTTCAGGGCTGTTGAAGAGGCCCAAGGAGGTGAAGGCGGTGGCAGCCCCAGAGGGATGAGGGTGATCCTGGGCTCTCCTCGCTGACTGCTGCCCCTCCCTGAGCCCACTCTTCCCTTGGTTCCAAGAACCCCTGTTGTGGTCCCCCTCCCCATTCACCCCTGCCTTTTCAGTCCCTCTTTCAGCCCACCGTTCTCTCCCTAGCCACCACATGTGCTGTTCCCCAAGGCTCAGTCCTGAGTCTTCTCCTTTCACTGCGATTTCTCGCCCTCTGTGCCCTCGTCTCCACCCTCTGAAGGTACCAAGAGACTTATCTCAAAGGAGATTACTCACACATGTGTACCTGGAGCCCAGGCTCCTTCTGGGAGCCTTTGACCGACTTGCAACCTCACCGTGAGCATGTCCACAGCGGCACCTTGACCATCTCCTCTCCCAAGGTCCCCCTTCTCGGACAGAAGCCCTGCCATTGGCTTCAAAGGTCAATCTTGGCATCAACTTTCTCCTGGCTCTGCATGGTCCATCCTCTTGTATCCTAGCTCCTGCTTGTATCCACCATTTACCTGGTTCTCTCCACCTGCCCTGTCATCACTCAGTTCCACTGCCATCCCCTCCATCAGGACAATTGAAACAGCTTCCCATATTCCCCACTGGCCTCCCCCATGCCCACCCTCCACCCCACGGTCACACTGGGCTGTGCAAAATGCAAACCCATACAGAAAAACATCTTTCCCACAGCCCTCAGGCCCCGCGTGGTGGGCTCCGACATGCCTTCCAGCCTCCTCTCGCCCCACACTCCCTTCCATCTCTTCATCCCAACCCTAGCGGCCTTCTCCTTTGGGTTTATTTATCTCACTCCTCCTCCAGCTACCAGGCCACACACAGAGCTGTTTCCATGACTTGAAAAGCTCCTCTTGCCCTTTCAGCCACAGGATCTCAGCCAAAACATCACTTCTTGAGGGAGTCTTCTTTGACCCTCTCTATTGGGTCAGTCCTCCCACCCATACCCACAGAACTGTCCTTGGAAGCCATGGGCATGGTTGTCATTTACAGTCATCTGTGTGGTTCCCTGACCCCTGTCCGTCTCCCCTACTCAGGAGGTCATGAGTCCTGCCTATTTCTGTTGACCATTGTATGTCTAGCCCTTAGAAGACTGTTTGGCCTATATAGTAGGAGCTTTAAGCAGTTTATCTGCCAATACACCTGAAGGCACAATTTGCCCCAATAGCCCCCAGAGATGCTCAGTCTCTTGGCTGGATTCCTTCTGGAAACCCCAGAATCCCATTCTTGGAAATTTCCCCAGGAGTCTGAGACAGGTGAATCTCTAAGTCATGACCAAGTAGATGGAGCATAAGACTGGTCTGACTGATCACAGACTCAGCTGGTCAGGGCTGAGGTCAAGGTGCTCACATGCCACTTGCCACTGCAGGTCTGGCTCTAGCTGCCCCTGCCCTCCTGGGGGCCTCCTGGAGCCCCTACTGGCTGCAGAAGTGGGGCGCATGCTCCCTAGAGGAGAAGCATCTGTGGTGGGCCCCCAAATCCATATTTTGTGTTACCATCGTGTTCCAATAAAGCTATCAAAGCAGATGCTGCCTTGCGGTTTTATTTTTTAACTTCCTGGTGAGGAAATACTCCCCAAACTTCATCATATGGTGTGTCTTGATTTAGAAAAAGAATTATCATAAAATGTTGGGGTAAAGGCCAACTGGGAAATTGCCTTAAAAGGTAAAAGAGTTTTCAGGTAATTAGGTCTCATCTTGAAATGCCCTGTTAGAAATGAGGGGCGGGCTGATCAAAAGGGTCAGATCTTCTTCCTGCTCACCTAGTGAGACAGGTACATGGTCGGCACTCAGTAAGTGTTTGTGGAATGGAATATTTCCAAAATTGTCAGATCCAGAGATGCTTTTGGTAGGTGGGAGAAAAAGGCATCTTTAAAATGGAAAACTTGTCAATCGGGGAAGTCTTCCACAGTCAAGAGTAGGTGGGTGAAGTGTAAGTAAAAAACCAGGTCAAGGAAAAAATTCATCGATTCTGTGCAAGGAATGATTCCCAAAGGCACCCATGAAAGGATTTGGAAAAGGGAGGGAGTTGATCAGTGTCAAGGTCACCATTTGATAACTGCAGTGTCGGCAGTGAGCAGTGTCCCCTGGGGTGGAAGGAGGAGGCTGTAGGAGGCTGTGAAATCCTGAACTTCGGGCCTTGCAGAAGAATACACCAAGACACACCTTGATGAATTTCCACAGGAGGCAGAGAAGAGATCGTGAGTCATCACAATCAGAGCTTACAGGAGCTGATCTTCCAGAAATGGGTTTTGATATGTTTCAGGGCAGAGAAGACAAAGCGTGTTAAGAGGTCCTTGGGGAAGATGAAAGTAGTAAACCGATGGAGTCATTAGATGATGTCAAGCAGTTCTATGTAGATGGTATAAAAAGGATGGGGAAGTGTCCCCTGAATGATAACTGTGCGTGCAGTGAATATCGGGGCACTTTATACGCACCCAACCAGGGCTGGAAACCTGGGAACAACACTTTCCAGAATCCTGTTCCAACAGGTTCAGCTTCCACCAGTGGGAAGCAGAGGAGAAGCAAAACCATTGTTGCTAAGTAGGTCGAGGGAGGAGGGCCAGGAGGAGGGGAAGTAGGCCCAGGTGGGTACAAGGGGCTACCGCAGGAGTCTTGGAGCAGAGAAGTTCTAGAGGGAGCTGCACTAGGGAATGTTGTCTCATCCTGTGGGTGATGGGAAGGCTTTGAAAGGCCCTCATCAAGAGGGGACTAAAATGATGAGGTCTGTACTACAAGAAGATCTTTCAGAGTCCAGTCTGGGGAAATCCACTAAGGGGGCAGGGGGTAGAGGCAGAGTGAGTGCAGGCAGCTCCATTGCAGGGCGGGGGTTGACAGCTGCATCTTATTAGGATCTACTCCAGACCCTACAACAGACTTCAGGCTACAGACTGGGAACCCAAAGGAATCAGACCCTCCATGCCCTCCAGAGAGACAGGCATTACCAGGGAATCAGAGGAGGAATGGGACATGGGTGCCAGAGCTGGGGTCGCTCGGGGTGGAAAGTGTGGGAGTTGTGTGTGTGTGTGTGTGTGTGTGTGTGTGTGGAGTGTGGAAGGATGTGGACCAAAGAAGCATGAGCTTCTAAGAGGAAACATTCCTGGTGCACATCGGGCTGTGTTTAAACGCAGGGTAGAAGTGTGGCAGGTGGTGGGAATGCTCGGAGCCAGGATGGAGGGAATCCACTTGGCATCTCATCTCAGCTAAACCACTGACAGTCAACACTTGGCTGATCAGACTCCATCTGGAGCTTTGGGGGAGAGTTTATCATCTTCATTGTCCATTTTAGGGGGCTCTTTCCAGGTCACTCAAGCAAGGAATGACAGCCTAGAACACACTTCTCCCACCCCAATTCCCAAATCCCACCAGAATTCCAAGCATTCCAGTGATAATTCAGGAGCCCTCAGTGGTCACCAATAGCCCACAGGGTGACTGGGAGAAGGCTCCCTTCGCCTTGCCAGCAGCCCTACGGGGCTCATTATTTTGTGATTTTGGAGGCCATTGCACCATGACCCCAACCTCCCCATTCAGGATCACACAGAACAACATGTTTCTCACACCCTGAGATGCCACCTTGTGAGTCAGAGCACTGGCCTGGCTGGACCTCGGCCCTCACTCCCTGGGGCTTTGCGAAGGCTCTCATGTGCCTGGTGGGCCTGGCAGGATTCCCAAGGAAATAGAGCCCCAGAGGGACATGCCCTCTGGGCTGAGCTATTCCCAGATAAACCTGTTCTTCACTTTCAACTGACAATTACAAGCCCTTTCATGCATCTAGATGTTACATCAGCCCCTCCACAGACACTGGTCCAGTTTTTCCACTGGGCACAGGCAGAGGTTAGCATCCCCACCACCTGGGGCCTCAACAGGGACAGGGCTCACCCCAAGTTAAAAATCCAAGTGACGTGGTTTCCAGCCCAGACCTGCTTGTCTCCAAAGTCCAGATATTTTTTTAATCATTCATATTATGAAATTAATTTGTAAGGATTAAGCAATAATCAGACACAGCCTCTTTTCAAAATTGTGACATTACAGAGAAAGCCAGAGTTCCTTGGACCACCCCTCCCCATCCTTTTCCTCTAGTGATTTCCAAGGCAAACACTGCTAACAAGTTTGCTGTATGGTGTTTGGTTCAATTTTGCTTGGTTTTCAACATAAAAGTTATACTGCACCTCAGGAACTGAACTCAATAATCTGTCTTCAAGGTTCAACCATATTAGCACATAAAGGGCTCCCACTTATTTTGTCCCATGGTATCAGTACCCACAGTTCATTTAGCTGTTTCCCCTAGCCATGGACATCTGAATCGCTTCTAATTTCTAGTAATTTAAATAATAATATGCTTTTCCATTATAGGTTATTACAAGATATTGAATATAGCTCCCTGTGCTATACAATAGGTCCTTGTTTTTTTTATCTATTTTATATATGGTAGTTTGTATCTGTTAATCCCAAACTCCTAATTTATCTCTTGCCTGACCCTTTCCCGTTTGGTAACCCATAAATTTGTTTTCTATGTCTGTGAGTGGTGTTTCTGCTTTGTTAGTAAGTTCATTTGAATCACTTTTCTGTACACCTGAAACTAACACAACATTGTAAATCAACTATACTTCAATTTAAAAAATAATAATATGCTGACCATCTGAAACAATGTTTCCTTGTGTACACCCGCAAGTGGGTTCTGTTGTTATTGGGGGTGGTGTGTGTGTGTGTCCATCTGTCTGTGCACGTGTGTTTAGCATACCTACAAGTGTAACTGTGGATATGGAGCATGTGTGTCGCTGAATAGCCCTCCAGAGAGGCACAGCTCATTCAAGCTCCCACCAATAACACTAGGCGGGGCCTGGCTCCCCAAAGCCCCACCATCCACTTGTGCCTTTTCTACCATGCCCTCTGGCTTCTTTCATCTCTGAGAAATTAGAATATTCCTCCTAGAGATGCCTTACCTCCAGTCAGTGCAGGCAGGTCATTTAGGTAGAAGAAATTTTCAGAGACCCCCTTGGGTTCGCCCCAGGTTTCCCATGAGCCCTACCAAGCCTTGCCTTCCTCCTTGGGGTCCCTTTAGCGGAGGACAGACTTGTCGAAGCCACACCACTGGAGAGAGGTTGTATCAGTTCACAAGAGCCGCAGTAGTGTTGCATAACAAATATCCACAAACACTCTCAGCATATGACAGTAACATTTATATAACTCATGAAGCTGTAGGCTGGCTAACAAGGATGGGCTCTGCTGGGGTTGTTCATCTTTGCCCCATAAGTCTCTCTTTTTCTCTTGGGACCAGCAGGCCGACCCAGGCATATTCTTCTCACAAAAATGGCAGGGACACAAGAGAGCAAGCCCAGGAACACAAGTGCATTTCAGGTTTCTGAGCATCTTGCCTGCAAACATACCATTAACCAAAGTAAGTCTCATGGGCAAGTCAAGGATGGAGTGAGTATACCTACCCCTCCCACAGAATTGAGGTGGAGTGAGGGATGAATGTTACTGGATGACTATCTAATGCATTACAGTGGCAGAGCCTGGGTGGGAACTGAAGTCTGCCTGACTCCAGAGCTTGACATCCTCAGGATGGAGGAGACCTGGGTCTCCCAAGTGATTGGACATTCCCTGGAGCTCCCTAAAACTCCTACTCTTCAATATTACAGTTGCTTCCAGCCTCCTACATACCTTATGCTCGTTCTTTACCCTGGCCTACAGCAAGATCTTTAAGACTCAAATCTGGGCCATGGTATTGCCTGGCTGAAAACCCTTCAGTGCTCCACCACCACCATTTCTACTGCTCCCCCAGATTATCATCACTTGAGTAGGGCATTCAGGGCCACACTTTGGTCTGGTTCTGCCTAGTGGTCCAGGTTCATCTTGTACCTCTCTCCCTATGCTCCACCCTCCCCATCCAGCCCAAGGCCCTAGCCTCTTACACAGTCTCACTCTATGACTATGTCCCCTGCAGGATTCCCTTCCCAACCTGAAGAATTTCCCTTAGCCATACTTCAAATTTCAGCTTGGGCATCACCTCCATTTCAAAACTATCCCTGCCCCTTCTTAGAATAGCTTATCACTTTCTCCCTGGTGCACGCCTCTGTCCCAGGACACATCTCACTCATCCCAGGGGTTCCCAGACTCGGATGCCCAGAGGGGCCACCTAAGTTCACTGGTGTAAGACAACAGAAAAGGGCACACTGGTGGTTTTTGACCAACATTCCTGCAGTTGGTCTATGCCCCTGCCATACTAATTATATATATTCTGAGTAACACCCTAGCTGAAAGGGGATGCAGCAACTCTGTGCACAGTGATGTTACTTTTTGGGGATGTGGGGCCTGATTCTATTTTTTAAGAGAAGCCATAAATCTGGATTTCTATTAGTAATTTTCAATGAATTAATATTTGTAAAGATCTCAGAAAAGTGCTGGGCACATAATAAATATCACAGAAGTGTTAGAATAAATGAATGAATAGATAGATGGATAGACAATAGAAAGATAGATAAATAAGACAGAGACAGATAGATGATTGATTGATAGATAGATAGATAGACAGACAGATAGATCTTTGAAAAGATGGCAAACATTTTTAAAAACACTGTATAGGCAAAACCAAGACTTTTCACAGGCTACATTTGACCAGAAGGCCCAGTTCTCGGCCTCAGATACAGGAGAAGTGCCCTGTTTCTCTGCAGGAAACCTTGGAGGAAAGAGCAGGGATATGGCATGTGGCTTCCCACTCAGAGCAGACATCACTGAGGCGATCCCCACCACCCACACTCCCAACCCTTCCTGCTCCCTTCTCCCTCTGGGTGAGGTGGTGAGGGTGAGGAGAGAGCAGAGGAGAAAAATCATGGAGAGAATGTGGATTGCTTCTGTCCTGAAAAAGGTTTCTCTTCAGCACTTGAGATCCAAAGGGCCTTCTGGTCCTCCAAAAGGGTCTTCGATGTGCTCTCTCCTCCTATCTCCATGGCCAGCAGCCTGGATCAGGCCTAGCTGTGCTTTCTTGGGTTCCAACTAGCTTTGCAGTCTCACTTCTCTCCTCCTCTAATATGTCCGGCCACCTCGTTGCACCCACAAAGGGTGAGTAGATCATGGTCTCAGTCTGGCTTTGAAATCTGGTTGTGTGAACAAGTTACTTTACCTCCTTGCACACCAGGGTTGCTGGAGATCATGCTTGCAGGGTGCTTAGAACAATGAAATAAAAGAACTTAGTTATTAATACATGCTCAATAAATGTCAACCATTGTTACTGCTAAAAGGCAAATCATTCTCAGTACTCTTGTGCTTAAGCACCGGTGTGGCTTTCATCACCTGTGGATACAGACCAGGCTACTTGGCTTGGCATTCACAACACTGCCTGATCTAAGCCATGCTGTCCCTTGGTGCTCCCATTTGGTCGTAGGTTCCAGCCATGAGATGTACACACCCTACCCTGAATGGCTGTGCATTCTTGCTTTGTCAGTTCTGAGCCTTCCAAATGCTGAGACCTGGCAAGCCACCCCTTCCCCAAAGTTGGGGAAATCCCCCACCACCCTTGGAGCTCAGTCCAGGATGTGAGACCAAGTCAGGGCTTCCCTGGGTACCCAATATCTCCTAGAGATTTAGGGATGAACATCATTCTGAGTTTACTTCAAGCCCTTCTCCCTGCGATCCAGTGTGGCTCTGATTAGTGGGCTGAGCCAGACAGGACAATGAGAGTGACAGAAGCAGTCCTTTCTGACCCTCATTTCCTCATCCATGAAATGGTGGTGCTGCATACATTTTCCTTTATGCTATTTCTAACCTAAATGACCTTTTTAAGAGAAAGCCCCTTTATTGTTAACTGAGTCCCCTTTTTTCTGTTTAGCATCTGGATGAATCTGAAAACACGTTTATTTGCAAAATGATGGGAGAAGAATTTGGAGTTCCTGAGGCACAGTCTGGGGTGGCAGATGGTGAGGAGGAGGGATGGGAAAAGAGGAAAGAGACAAGAGCCACCAAGATGGGAATCATGCACATTCCCAAAACGACACTTCAAGGAAAAGGGAATGCCTAGTGTTCATGTTGTTTTTGTGAGCATTAATGTGATGTAAACCCTTCTCCATCCCTCCTCCTCCAAAAAGATCTCCAGAAGAGTCCACTGTCCTTGTGCGTATTTCGTATGAGTGGCTTTTGGGGGGAATCTGGGAAGTGGAGTTTCATACCTGGGTCCATGTAGAACATAACAGAAGGGACCCTAGAGGAGGTAGGTACCCAGAGGCAGAGGAGACTGTAAGAATCTGAGATCCTGAGCCCTATGGGAAGTCACTAGAGTCTTGAAGAGGGCTGTGGACCTCTTAGAGGGTAGTGAATGAGTGAGATCAAACCAACTTTGTCCAGATCTCAAAGGATCAGGAGGCCTCAGATGTCATTTTGGTTACACAGTGTTCATAAAATCTACCTTGTAGGCTTAAGAGATATGATGCATAAAAGCATTGATGAATACACTGAGACAAGTATTTGGAGTGGATTTTTCTCATGGTTACACCCTCCAAAAAATGGCTGCCTCATAATGCTAGACACAACATGATGAAATTTCTAATTTGAAGAGCAAGCCTCACAACATAAAATGCTAAAGCACCAGGTGGATCAAAGCAGGTGTTTCAAATGCTCTGAAAAAGTTTAGACTCATATTACACGTGGGAAGAGGAGATGAGAGGGTCCTCTCAGTTCTTAGAGCCTGTCTCCACTGAAACAGGTCACTAAAGACAGGCTCGGCCCAAGCTGAACTATGGTTTGAGCCAGGCAGGCAGGGTAGGGAGCTCTGAAACACCATGGAAATAAGCCTCAAATATGTTCACTCTGATATCCAGACCATTCTTTTCTCTTAGATGGCAAAATGTGCATTGACCCCTACACTTGCAACAAAGTAAATGTCACCCTCTTTTGGAATTAAAAAAAAAAAATCTCTTGCTGTGCTGATCCTTCTCTTGGTTTTCAATTTTTTAAATTGAGATATAATTCACATACTATAAAATCAACCCTTTTAAAATATACAATTCAGTACTTTTTAGTATATTCACAAAGTTGTGCAACCATCACCGCGAATTCCAGAACATTGTCATCATCCCAAAAGAAATCCCATGCCCACTGGCAGTAACTGCCCCAGTTCTGACAACCACTAATCTCCTTTCTGTTCTCTATGGATTTGCCTATTTTGGACATTTTGCAGTATACACGTGCAGTTGGAGAGCACTTGGAGTCCACAGTGATATCTGCTGAAATTTAGAAACTCAGTCATTTCTGCTGCTTACCAATAAAAATCACACTACTTACCAATAAAAAAAATGTATTACCTAAAATTAAAACTCTTTGCTCAACCTCCCACTAAGTTATTTGATTTACACACTCCCCAAAGGAACCTGAGGAAGGAGCCATGATCACGAGAGAAAAAAAAAAAAAGGAAATGTTTAGCTGAATACTTGCAGAACTGACTCTGCTGGGATGATGGACATGAAGGAGTAAATGACTTTCTTTCTGTATGTAGTTTTTACTAACAGAAAAATCAGTTTTCCCCTGACCCATCTGCATAAACGTGGAAAAGAGATTGAGAGACATAGATTTGAAGGGGTGCCAAACTATTTTACCTGCCTGGGTACCCACTCATCTAGGTCCAGCCCTGACCATGGTGAAGACTTGCTCAGGAAACCCCTTTTCTACTGTTAAGAAAATTCATTCAAAACTTGGGAATAAAGCTAAAGGGTGACAACATATCCTTTGAATGTCATATGGGAGTGTACCTAGCAGGCCTGACCAGGATTACTTGATTCTCTAGGGGAACATCTCTTTGTTTGATTTACTATTTACTATTGATTAAGGACCAGACTCTGCAAAGTTACATAACTTGTTTAAGAGTGCTAAGTTGCAAATAATTTTCTTTTGGACCAGGAGAAATGCAAAGGATTTCTGTACAGTAGAAAAGATAAGGCCAAAGGTTATGGTTTATTGTTCTGTGGGACACCAGCCAGTTTTGTGTCTGATTTAGCAATTTCAAGATTCTTCCTTTCCGGATATATAACTGCTTCTCAGATACTTCTTAGAGCTGGTTCTACCTTCCTTCTTGTTCCCTCATTAATGGGTTAAATGAATCTGTCACATGTTGACTATACATTTGTATGTCATGATTTTAATCTTTCGAAAATTATACTTTAACAAAATGTTAGGTTTCTAATGACAGCCAGTGAGTATTAATGCTGCTGAAAGTGTCATTCTATCCATTGGACACCATGAACACAAGCACTTCCAAGATGTACAAAGGTATTTGGGACCTGAAAAAAATTCAGAGCCTCCAAAATATGAAAAAAAAAAAAGTAAATTAAAGAATCAATAAATGCTTAGTTAAATATCTACAAAATACAATATTTTAAATGTCTATATAAAGTATAGCTTAGCACTCATAGATCACCTCAACTCATGATTATATAGAAATTATTATTATTATTATTATTATTATTATATATATATATTTTTCGGTATGCAGGCCTCTCACTGTTATGGCCTCTCCCGTTGAGGAGCACAGGCTCCGGACGCGCAGGCTCAGCGGCCATGGCTCATGGACCCAGCCGCTCCGCGGCATGTGGGATCTTCCCGGACCGGGGCACGAACCCATGTCCCCTGAATCGGCAGGCGGACTCTCAACAACTGCACCACCAGGGAAGCCCTAGAAATTATTTTTAATATGGAATATTCTCCGTGGTCACAACTTCTGTTGTCAGGAATCCCTCAAGACAAAAGAGGAAGGCATATTCTGTGTGCCAGTTTCACCAACTGTAAAATGGAAATAAGAATAGCTATGTACTTGGAGACAATCTCTTAGAGGGACAGCTGGTCCCACCTGCCCTATTTCTAAGATGAGATTGATTCTAGGCTACAGAAACCCAGGTCCTCATGCCAAACCCACCTGGGATCCCCAGGATCTGGTGGGAGAGGGTGGCCACAATTTATGCCCTCCTGTGACTTCCTACATCTCCAGGCCACTATGTCATCTCTTTCTGTCAGCTGCCATGCTTCAGGGCTTCTGGGTTAGGCTGGGGTCGTGATGCACGTCAGCTGTCCATCCTGGCAACAAAACCCACCTCCCTCTCTGCATAACCCACCGAACTTCGTGGGAAAGCATACTAATAGGAGTCTCCTTCTACTGCCTGGTGACAACAGCCATCCAACTGATTGGTCTTCATAGAATCTTTGCTGCAGGCCGTGAGGACCTGGCACTAAGAAATACTAAGAATATTCTGGTTTTGAGCTGTCATCTGGGTAATCCATTCACCATTGGTAACCATGGTAACCCTTAGGGGCAAAGAAGAGGTCTCAACAGGGATTTCATGTCCTCATGTCCACAAGGTCGGGTCATCAACTAATTTTTTTAAAGATCCTCACTTCAATGTTTGATAATCTAGAAGTATCGACTTTGATCCGCCATGGACAGAAAGTAACATTATAAAATAGCATTACCATCTGTTTCAAGCACAAGAAACTGAACCACACCAAAATCACTCTTAATAGCCATGGAGTGGAGGTTAAGGCTCCCATTCTCACTTCTCTGAAATTGTGGTCTGGCCCACCATATCACTGTTGACAAAGCCAAATTCTATTTTGACGCAAGATAGGAGGAGAAAGCAAATACGTAAACCTTGGATTTCAAGGTTTTTACTAAGAAGAACCCCACTCCTCTCTCAGCCTCAAAACCTTAAGGTCTGTATTCCTGCTCCAGTTCAAGTCCTAAGGAAACTTTGGGGCTTGTCACTTACTCATTTGTACCTCAGTTTCCCCATCTGTAAAATGGGAGTGGCCATTAGTGTAAGGATCAGGTCCTGATTGAATGAGACAATGTCTACACAGTACCCAGCATCTATTTGGTACCTAGTAAATATTTGCTTTATAAGTCCCACAATTTTAAAGTAAATAACTATTTCACACGTCACCAATTGAAGGTAGTAAAGGTTTCTAGGTTTTAAATAATTCTGTAGTTTGATGAGTGATGAAGATATACTAACCTGGGAGACTTACTCCACATCTTATCAACATACGAAGATGTTTTCAGACCCTATCTTAAATGACTCTATTAGTGTTGAATTCAATTGCACTTCACCAGCTGGCATAATATTACTACTTGCAGAATATGTTTAAATATAAACATTGATTAGTTTTGATTTTGCAGTCTTATTTTTATATTCTGGAATAATATGAGGCAGAAGCTACACGGGGGAGGGTGACGAACCAGTGAGAAGAGCAGGAAGCACTGAGCTGAAGGTTATAAACTGCAGCAACTGCCATAGGAGCACTCCTGGAGTTGTTTAAATATTTAACCAATGTTTAAATAGAATGTGACTTGCAAAGAATTGGAAAGGATTGACATCCTTTATTTGTCAAGATCAGATCAGTCCTTCTCCTTCCAACCAGTGGTCTCCAAAAACAAAAACGACATGCTATTAGGAGAAAATGTAAATGTTTCAATTTGCACATTGCTGAGTTAAGTCTGCTGGGTTCCCTCCTGCTAAACTTGTTCTTCCACCTATTTAGTCTGTTTCTTGCCCTGGCAGGCAGCTATCAATCATGGCTGCCCAAACCTGTGAGCACCCCCTCCCTTTTTTTGTAGTATCCTCTGTTGTGAATTTCTCCTGCCCAATGGAGAATGCAAGCATCTGCCTTTGCCAGCGTCCTCGGCCCCTCGGATGCAGACATGTGACTTAGAATTTCCCCGATCAAAGGCAGTAAGAGCCTTTGATTTAAAAAGACGCTCTGTCAGGAATAAAGACACAGACCTACTAGAGAATGGACCTGAGGATACGGGGAGGGGGAAGGGTAAGCTGGGACAAAGTGAGAGAGTGGCATGGACATATATACACTACCAAACGTAAAATAGATAGCTGGTGGGAAGCAGCCACATAGCACAGGGAGATTAGCTCGGTGCTTTGTGACAGCCTAGAGGGGTGGGATAGAGAGGGTGGGAGGGAGACGCAAGAGGGAAGAGATATGGGAACATATGTATATGTATAGCCGATTCACTTTGTTATAAAGTAGAAACTAACACACCACTGTAAAGCAATTATACTCCAATAAAGATGTTAAAATAAATAAATAAATAAAATAAAATAAAATAAAATAGAAAGAAGCTCTGTGCAGAAAGTGGTGGGTTCAGGCAGCAGTGCATCAAGCTGGTGGGTGGGACGCAGTCACAGCTCCGGCCAGCTAGTTCTGCCACAAATCTGTGAGCTTTCTAATAACCCCTGTGTTGATAAATCTGTTCCTGCCTAATTCCCAGCTCCTGGCATGTAATAGGTACTCAGTGAATTCTCACTGAATGAGGGTCTGTTGAACCAAAACCTCTGCTGGGCACAGCTTTTCAAGAACCCGTATGCATGCTTGGGGAGAAGGACTGGGATCTGCTTTGAGTTATGTCTTCCCTGGTTCACTGAGAAGGCAGGGGCTGTGCCCTTCAAATCCTTGGTTGCCTGGGCCTGGCAAGAGCTTGGCAAAGAGTGGATCCCGATGAATATTGAATCAGGGAGGAGGGAGCAGATGTGTGGCACCAGCTCTGACCCTGGGCTGGTATTTTTTCATGACCTCTATCCTACCTTTCATTCCTGTCTCTCTGGGGTGGCTTTTGCTCAGGTGTATCCCTGGGGGTACCTCACCCATCTGAGAAGGTCGGAATGAGGGTCTCTCCCAAGATCACCCATGGATGCCAAGCATGAGGGCCCCCACTGTGGTTCCTGTGCTTTGGAAAATCCTTCTTTGGCCCTCCAGCTTCACCTCCCAGGGTCATGAGTCTGTCGGGCCAAGAGGATGTGCTCACAGGAACCCACTTCTGCCTTGTTAAGCACACTTGGAGGAATTAGATCCCTGGATTTCCTCAGCCACATGGTGTTAAAGCCCAGTTCTAGGTCCTGTGCAGCCCTTGTGCCAGATCTAACCTCGAGAGGGCAGACTATGCACTATATGCAAGGCTGGGCCCCGGTTGGCTATTTGCAGGGGGAGATGTATGGGGTTTTAACCCTTGAGTATGTTACAAGACCTGGGATATAGGAGATGAAGCCAAGGTGGAAGAGAGGAGGGGTGGCCTCATGCCAAATTCTCTCCCACCATGTTCTGGTACAGATCTCCAAGGAGTTTAAAGATTCTAGATTTGAACCTGACCTTCCAGGTAGTTTTTAAAGTATACCTTGTCAAGGTCAAAGGATAGAACATATGTAATTTTAATAGTTTGTCTGTGTACTGGTTACCTATTGCTGTATAAAAAATTACCCCCAAACTTAGCAACTTAAAACAGCACACATTTATTATCTCACAGTGTCTAGCATCAGCAATCTGGGACCTGCTAAGTTGACTTTTCTGCTTCACAGTCTCAGGAGGCTGCAACTAAGGTGTGTCGGTCCAGGGGCTGCGGTCTCATCTGAAGGCCTGACTTGGATCACTCGGTGGTTGTGGGTAGCATTCTGTTCCTCACAGACCTTGGAGCAGTTCCTTGCCACGTGGGCCTCCCCCACATGGCAGCTGACTTCATCAAAGCGTGCAAGCCAGAGGCAAGAAAGAGAGTCTGCTAGTTAGCCATAAAACCATCATGGATAGTTTTGTAAACTATTATGGAAGTGGCACCCATCACTTTTGTCATAGTCTGTTGGTTAGAAGCAAGCCACTAAGCCAGAGTGTTCTCCTGCACTCAAGGGGAGAACACAAAACACCCTCTTGCCGTGCCCAAAATGCCCCACCCCAGGGGCTCCAGCAGAACCCAAAAGCCCTGGGCTGAGTGTGTATGGCTCCCGCCACAGAGCCCAGGGCTCCCAGAGCACCACCCTGTACCCTGGACAGATAAGCAATGCCCAATTCAGAGGGAGCTTCCATGAAGGACATAAATTACCACCTCCAGTTCCAATTACCAACTGAGCTAATTGCAAAAGTAATTGCAATAAAGGATCTAATTACCAGGCTGGGCCAGAGAAGCACCTCCTCCCCACCTTTGGGGAGATTCCTGCTGCCTCTTGGGGGCTACAGACACTGTGGAAATCCCATTCCTGGAGAAGCGAGAGTTCTGGCCTGTGTCCCAGAGACCAGATGGCCAGAGATAGGCCACCCCCAGATAAGGCTCCACAGCCGAGAGTGGCCTCTCCCCATGGGTTTCTGCCCCAGCCCTGGGCTCTTAAGCCACTTGACCCACTCCTGTGCTACACACAAGCACCAAATATGAGCAGAGGCCTCTGTGAGCTGGCATCTGGGTCTCGACCCTCTCCCTTTCCCTTCCCTCCCCATGGGTCTGTACACTAGGCAGTCAGCCCTGGGGCTCTGTCTCCCCTGTCTGGCCTAGAGTTTGTTCCCAGCCTGGCTCCTCTTGGAATACCCCTCCTGCTGTGTGCAGCCCCCGGCCTCTGGTTTCCACAACCCACCTGTAGGACCCATTCTTGGCACTTCCTGCCAGCAACACCCAGGCCTGCAGAGCACATCCCACCCAGGAAGCCCAGCCTGGCCCAGCCCTGGGTGAGCCCAGCATAGGGCACAGTGCAGGAGCTCATAGATCACTGTGGAGAGGATGAAGGTCAATGAAGAGAGCCCACAGAGGTGGCCTCCTCCCCTACCTGACAGCAGCTCCAGCTGCCTGCTGCTCTACCTTAGGCCTCCTCCAACTACCCCTCCACACCCCCAAAATAGCCACCCTTGGGCCTAGCCATGCACATACCATCAGTATGGTCCACATTTGGGAGGCTGGAGCTGGGGCAAGGCCTGCACAGATCCTGGAATCAGGTCCCAGGTCCCAAGGTTGCGATCTGGAAGAGGGGTTGGCAGTGGGCTCCAGGTGGCACATCCTCCAGGGCCCATGGACTCCTCGCCCATGGGGAGCGGCCCAGCTGGAGGGCCAGGACAGGGTCTTTCAAAGCATGGGGGCCACGGCAGGGGTCCCTCTTGCCTGGGTCTGGGGGTTGCACTGGGAGAGCTCCTTGTTCTGCAGAATACTTTCAGACTCAGGAGTGGCCTGACCACTCTCCTGTTCCAGGCTTTTAATGGACCCCATTGCCCTTAGGACAGAATCCACACTTCCCGGCTGGCCAACCTGCGGCTCTCTGCCTCTGTCACTTTATCCTCTTTATCCTCTGCTGCTGCCCCCGCTGCCGCCGTGGCTCCTCCAGGTTTGGTGGAGCTCCTGAAGCTTACTCAATCTGGGGGGATGGGGGTCTCCTAAAAGTAAAGAACACAAAATGATGAATGCAACATGAACTCCCTGGAAAGGGAGGACTGCTGAAGCTTTGGGCCATTGCATCACAGCTGACTTGCCTGTCTCTTCTGGACCCGTCTGACCCCAGCTCCCCTCTGACACTCACCCCACCTGCTACCTTCTTTGACCAGGCTTTCCCTGACCCCTCCCTCCACTCCCCATTCCAGTTTAGGGCTCCCAGGATGCTCTTGGGTGTGACTTCACAGCAACCACATCTCCCTGCATCATGGGTGTCTCTCAGAGGGTTCTACACTCCCACAAGGCTGGGGGCTCCCTGAACGCAAGGGCTGGGCCAAGTCGTCAGCATCTTGGCTTGGGGCGTCCAGGTGTCTCTGGAGACTTGTTGAATGATTTATTGGATGAAAAATTTTCCCACAAGGCTGGGGGCTCCCTGAACGCAAGGGCTGGGCCAAGTCGTCAGCATCTTGGCTTGGGGTGTCCAGGTGTCTCTGGAGACTTGTTGAATGATTTATTGGATGAAAACTTTTCCCACAGATACGTAAATACATGAACATCTCTAATCTGTTCTAGAAGACTTATACATTCAGCTGTCCAAAAGCAGGGCCTGCTCCACCAGGAAGGTCTCCTGGAAGCCACCCACAGCTGTAACCAGCCTGAAATTCCCAAGCTCAATACTCCCAGACCCCGGAGGCCAGGCATGGGGAGGCCACCAGGGGGCAGTGCGGGAACATAGATGTTCATCCAGCAGCACCTGCGAGTGCCTTTCCCTAAGGCTTCTTTCTCCCTGAAGAAAGCATTTCCGCCCAGCCCCGTCATCCGTCATCCTGCAGCTCTGAGTTCCAGCTACTCATCTGCACTGTTTAACAAAAAAAGCAGAGTCGGGCAGATCTAGGATCAAACCCAAGTGCTACCATTTTCATCCTGGCTGTGTGAATTTAGGCAGGTTCCTTCCCTTCTCTGAGCCTCCGTCTTCTAAACTTCAGGGTTGTTGCTATGTCCTTGGGAGTCCCCGGAAACGGTAAACCGCCAGACACAGATTGATGATTGGTTAATTCATCGTTCACCAATAGTCTCAGTCCACTGTCTGATTCCCAAATGATGGCACATTAACCCAACTTTAGTTTTACGAGCAAAATGTTGAAAATGCCAACCCATAACAAGGTTATAAAAAGCTCCGATTTAGTCTCCATTAAGGACATCATGAACAGTTTATTGATTTTTTTTTTTTTACGGGAAATGAGAGGAAACAGAAGCAAACCCTTCGGGGTGCCAATTGAATGAACAGTTGGGAGTTTATTACACTGGAGATGGCAGGCACCGCAGAGCACTGACACTGGTCCCTGTCCCTCCACTATCTTCTTCCCCTGCCCGCGGACTGTGAGCTCTCTGGACTACAGAGGGGAAGGAGAACCCCAGTGCTCAGCACAGGAGCTAGCACACAGTCAGCGCTCAATCAGTGTGCACTGCATTGCTCTGAGTAAGGCTTTGGGAAATACTTTCTCTCCCACTGTTCATTAGGGTTTCTGTCTGCATCATCGGGAGTGCTTGGCTGCAAGCCCTAAACCCTGACTTGAGGGAACTGAACCTATTGGAAGGATGTCAGCTCACAAAAACGAAGGGAACTCTGGAGGATCGAGATGAGCAAATGCTGGAGCAGCTCTGGGGGCCCCAGATGGAGAGTACTCATCTACTGTCTGCCAGGCTGCCACCACCAAGATGAATGATCTCTGGTGGTCTCTCCCGGTGATTCAAACCCCCTGGAGTAATGCCCTCTCCCCGGCCTGGCCTGGCCTGGAGAACACATGCATCTTGATGGGCAGCCCCAGAACAACCCCACACAGAGCTCAGGAGGGGCAAGTCCACCAGTGTGTCCCCCTGAGTCCACCAGCTCAAGGGAGCAGGGAGGCTAAAGACCAGTGAAAGTCCACAACAGAATCCAAAACTCCCTCTCTTGTCCCTGGGCCCAGCCCTGCAGCGTGGAACATGGAAAGTTGGGGTGCTAGGGGAGTAGGCTAGATTCCCCTTTCCGAGTGTCTGAGAGCCGGCTGAGGAGCCCAGGCCCACGGAGGACAGGGCAGAAAGAGAGAGAGAGGCCCTCGGTGCAGACAGTCCTGGGTGTTCCTCGAAGCTTGCCTGCCATTTGCTGTGAAACCTCACACAGGCCCCTGGCTTCTCTGGGCCTCAGTGGTATCATCGGTAAAGATCTTTCTGGGCAAGCAGACCTGCCTGCCATGGCCCCTCTGTCCAGCAGAATCCTGATTCATGGGGTCACTAAGGCCTACGGAGATGCCAGGATTCCAGTGTCATTTACCACCTCCACTCACACACACTCACACACTCACCTGGCCCCAGTGAAATAGAAGCCCTTCCACATCTCAATCATTAAACAGCAAACTTCTAGAGATGGGAAGCTGGCCTTGACTTATCCCCCTTACTCATTAGCTGTCACTAATCTTTAAGCTTCCTTTTCTTTATTGAAGTATAGTTAATTTACAGTGTGTTAGTTTCAGGTGTACAGCAAAGTGATTCAGTCACACACATATATATATATATTTTTTTTTCTTTTTCAGATTCTTCTCCATTATGTTATTATAAGATATTGATTCCCTGTGCTATCTAGTAGGTCCTTGTTGTTTATTTATTTTTTATATAGTAATATGTATCTATTAATCCCAAACTCCTAATTTATCCCTCCCGCCTTCCCCCTTTGGTAACCATAAGTTTATTTTCTATGTCTGAAGAAGCTTCAGTTTCTCCATCTGAAAAATATGAAGAACACCTTCCTTATAGGTTTGGTGGAAGCATCACATGAGATTACAGATGTGGGAGAACTTTGTCAATTGTAGAACTAAGCAAATACAAGATACTTCCCAAATCATTTATTTCCAAGTTCTTACTTTTGTCTTTGCATTTGATTACGCAGGAACTTGTTCTTGTTTTCAGTGGGAAAAGCCCAGGGCCTTTTATTTGGGGGTGAACAGAGCCCTTTTTGTCTCTCTCTGGACTTTGCAACTGGCTTATTGGGAATCCTGCAACCGTCTGAGTCCAGCCTTCTGCTTGCAGATGCATGCCACAGATTCCTGGGGAGCCATCCTGGGAGAAGTCTCATCCTTGCCATTTTGGATGTCTGAGCCAGTGTATGGATGGATGGATGGATGGGTGGATGGACAGATGAATGGATGGATGGGTGTGTATGTATGTATGTCAAGGGTCCCGTTTATACCCAAAGGTGGTACTCACCAATCCCACCTGTGTAGTTAGGTAATGCTAGCAGCAAAAATAGACCCAGGGGTATAAGAAGGCTCAAACACAGCAGAAGTTTATTTTTTGTTCACACAATGTCCAAGTCAGAAAAATCCAACCAACCGAGAGTGGTCCCATATTCCTGAACTCTATTTCCTTTCACTTCGGTTCACAGACTGGACAGTTCTCATCTGAGCTTGTGTCTTTCTTGTAATACCTTGCTATGGGCAGCAGAAAGAAATGAGTGCCCACTAGCTTTCAGGCTCTTTACCCCTTCTCCCAAAATGACCATGTCCATGGCCCATTTTAAGCATTGCTTCATTAGATGTTCTCAACTGCGGGCCGCGAGTCCTCAGCCTTCCTGCCCGTGGTCTCTACATCCTCCCTACCCACTGCCCAGCCCTGGGCTGTGCCACATACTTTAGATTTGTTGTTATGGCAACACCCTCACTTCAAGGTACCAATTTACATATTAATTAGAGTAATACAAGCTGCTGAAACATAGATCCAAGTAAATAAGGTCTCAACACATCAGAATTCGCATGACAGTCCTGAGCCTGTATACCTAGTCAGTAGGGGTTTCTTCTTCATCGTGATAAGGGAGAAGGCTCCACTTGTAGCCATGTCCCCTTGAAAACAAGAGCCTTGTCCCCATCTCCTTCAGCTTTAGGAAGGGGAGAAAATGAGGAGCAACATACCTGCTCCTTAAAAGCCTCAGGCCCAGAAGGGAGCCCAATGCATTTCATGGGCCAGAACTCAGAACTTAACCCATAGACACAGCTAACTACAAGGGAGGCAAGAATCGGAAGAAAGTGGATTTTTCTGCAAATAAGCGGCAGTCAAGTCCAACCCCATCTTTGGGAGGTTTCTCTCTGACCTTTCTCACTTGCCTAGTGGTGCATCTCTTGTCATTCATTCATTCAACAAATATTTACTTTGCACCTACTATGTGCAGGCCCTGTGAGGGAAATCAGCAATACATTGATGAATCAGACACCATCAGTGTCCTCAGTGAGCTCAAAGCTTAATGGAGAGACTTTAAAAAATGTGTAGTTATACCCCAATATGATCAAGCTGATAGGGCATGTGCAAGGAAGGAGGCTGAAAACATGTTGAAGGACTCCATGGAGATGACATTTAAGCTGAGACGTGCAAGATGTGTGGCCATTGTCCCAATGGAGGATGACAGTCCAGAGCATGGCCCAGCCTGCCAGGTGGGGTGGGGCCGGTTGAGAAGAACAGACCGTAATCCTAACTTTCCTTCCATGGTGAGTCCCTGGGAGATGGTTCTATCTTTGGGGGAGGGAGGGAAACCAGAGTGGAGTAAGAGATTCAGAAGGTGAGATACCAGGTTCTAAGGGGTGTATTAGTTTCCTATGGCTGCTGTAACAAACTACCACAAGCTTAATGACTTCAAACAACACAAATGTATTACTGGACCATTCTGGGGGTCAGAAGTCCAAAACAGGTCTCAAGGAAGCTCCAGGGCAGGATCTAGTTACCTGCCTTTCCCGCTTCTAGAGGCAGCCCACATTCCCTGGTTCATGGCCCCCAGCCTACAGTTGCATCCCCCCCATCTCTGCTTCTGCCTTCATATCCCCTCCTCGGGCTCTCCTGCTTCCTTCTTTCACTTATAAGCAAACTTACATAATTAGGGGATTACGGGGACACCAATCAGGTAATCCAGGACCATCTCCTCATTTCAAGATCCTTAATTTAATCATATCTGCCAAGTCCCTTTTGCTATATAAGGTCACAAGTTCCAGGGATTAGGATGTAGACATCTTGGGGGGTTATTATGGTCGCCAAGATGATGCTCAGACAAGAAAAGGGACATCCATGCAGGGGGCCAAAGAGCAGTGCCAAGGAAGCCAAGCATATTCAGAAGTCAGAAGGAAAGGTGGCAGCCATCCCAGCAGGAAGCCCATTGGTAGGATCAGGCCCTGTCCATGGACATTTGTTTGTGCCTTGTCCTACATCCACTCTCCCTCTTCTGGTAACTGCACCCCAACTTTCCTTATGGAAATACTTCTGCACATTCTTAACCCAGGGGTTGGGCCATGACCCAGCTGAAGCCAACCAGAGCCTTTCATGCCTGGTTCAGGGGCAGGAGTGCCCCAAGCCAGAACAATGAGAACTTTCTTGTAAGTCATTCTGGAGTGACTGGGGAATAAATTGTTGCTTGGGGGCATCTTTGGCCAACTCCTCTGAGAAAATACATGGAGAAAGAAGACAAGTAATGGAAAGAGACCATAACATTGTTTGAGAATCTGGATCTAGCTATGCCTGAAGCCAGTTTCTCAATTATATGAACAATAACAACAACAGCAAAATCCCATTTGGGCTTAATCCTATTTCTAGCAGTGGCAACGAAATGGATGTTGACAAAGCCAGCCTCTGGCACTGGTTTCAGGTCTAGGGGCTATGGGCAATGTCTCTCCCCTTCTCCTCAATCTTCCCCATCCTTCAAGACTCTGTTTCATGCCACATTTCCAAGGAAGCTCTCCCTGATTCTCCACACTCCCAGCTCGCCTGGTCCTGGTTGGAATGCTTCCCATAGGATCCCGACCTCTTCCAGGTGGCCACCTCACCCAAGGGCCTTCCCAGAGCCCCCTTGATCTTCCCTGTCCTTTCACCCTTAGGTAATGAGCTGCCCGTCTGTTCTCTGGCTACTCTCAGCTCCTGGAACATGAATCTGCCAGAACCAGATGCTAAGCTGGGGGAGAGTCAACAGCTGCCATCCTTGAGATCAGGGAAAGGGAAGAGTTATTGCCCCTTGCCAAGGGTTGCTGTGTCTCGTCCTTGACAGGGCCCCAAAAGCCAGCTCAAGGCTTCTCACCCTGGGGTCTTCTCGGCAAGACCAAGGTCACCCAACAGAACAGCGGTCAGATCATCTGGCGTCCCCTAGAGAGAGAATCAGGAAGGGTCCTCGAGGTTCCTGGTGTCCTAACCCTTCCATGGCTCTGCCCAACAGTCATGGGTATCTATTTGAATGCCTTCGGAGACAGTGAGCTTACCACTTCTCTGGAAAATCATCTTCTTGCTGGACAGTGGCTCCAAGTCTGTCCCCTAAACTTACTTTTCCCCCAGTCCTCTGTGAAAACCTGACTGGGCCCCTCTCCCCACTGCCCCTCCACTCCCAGTGATGGTCCCAGCCTCAGCACCCGTTGGCTGTGCACTGGGACAGTCTCTCAAGCTCCCCACCACTCCTGCCCGCCCCCCCCTCCCCGTATTTCCATAGTTCTCTCTCTCTTACTCCATATATCTCCAGCTCTTCCCTGAGGCATCCCTGACATATCATGCAGCTCTGAGGGCAGGAAACAAGGTTCCAGAACCTCCAGAGTTCCCAGCCTCACCCAGCTAAGTGCATGACCTTAGCCAAGCCAGGAGGGAGATGAGCAAAGAGTCGCCCCCCTCGGCTACACCTGGTACCTGGCAGGATCTCAATAAATGTCTCAGGAAGGAAGGAGAGGAGGAGGAAGAAGGAAAAAGCATCTCTGAGCACCTAGGCTCTGAGGGCACCTTACTGACACCTCATTCACTCTACCCATTGAGACAGGGTGGTGACTGCTCCCACCTTCAAGGAGGAAATGGGGCGAGGCCAAGGTCACACAGCCGGTGAATGTCAGAGCGGGGATTTGAACCCAGCCTGTTCAATGTCGAGCCACCCTCTGCCGTGTCTCTCTCTGCCCTAAGGGGAGTACAGGCTTCATCAACGCTCCAGCAATGCCAGAGGCTACTCCTGAAGGAACATGTGTGGCTGCGGCCACTCTTCCCACAGAAGGAGGAGGATGTGGCTAAGAGGAAGATGCAATGAAAATTTGGGATGGAGGAGGGAGCGCAGTGATTTCTCCAGATAAGAACATCAGATTTCGTGAGTCCCGTAGCTTCTCGGGGCTGGCTGGGCAAGACCTCTGTTCTGCCCCAAACCACCCTCCTTCCAGAAGCCACCGCAGCCCTGGTGTAAGGAGCCATGCTCTCCTCCCTAGCCAGTCACAGCCCAGTAACCTACCCCGGGTGACTGTGGTATTTAACAAGAGCCAAGGGACCCACAGTGGCAAGGGAGGAAGTGTGGAGTGCCTTTGTTCAGTTACTCCATGAACATTTATCATTATTATAGATCCCACTTACTGAGCTCCCACCGTGCGTGTTGGAGGTTCCAGCAGTGCAGCTCCGGGCAAATCAGTTCTCCTCTCTCGGTCTGTTTCTTAACTATAAAATATGCATTCTTCTACTGTCTGCCTTAAAAGATTGTTGGAATAAATAAACAGAATGAGTAAGCCCTCAAATAATCTTTGTTACTACTGTTATACTACTTCTATCCTGACGACAACACAGCTAAGAAGCTCCTGTTATTCCCGTTTCCCAGAATAGAAAACTGAGGCTCAGCGAGGTTCAGGACTCTGCTCAAGGTCCAACAGGGAGACCTGGGGGTGATACCAGACCCTCTCTTCTTACCAGCTCCATCTTCACTCCCAGCAGCATATCAGGGACCAGGGGCTATCAGGCACATCAGGCCTGATCCCTGGTCCAGTAGGGGAAGACAGACATATAAATAGTTACAACTCCAGGGAGTAAGAGCTGTGAGGGAGGGCCTAGGGGGCAGGGAGGCAGAGGGTGGGGAACGAAGGAGACGTCCTAACCCAGCTGGGGAGCCCTGGGGAGATTGTATGAGAAGTGACCTCTTAGCCAGGTCCAGAGGGTGAGATCTATATAAGGGAAGCAAACTACAACAGTGGTAAGAACATGAGCTCAAAGCCTGGCTCCGCCCCTCAGCTGTGTGATCTTAGAGAAGTCAGTTTGCTTCTCTGAGCCTCAGTTTCCTCATCTTAATAGCTTAGTAACTGTGAGACTGTACCGATGAAAATACCTATCTGGCACCTGGTGGGTATTTGTCATTTACAAAGTTCTATCCCCTTTCAGTCTCCAGATGCTTATTGAGTGCCTCCTGCAAGCCTGATCCTGGATGCAGGGTTATGATCTCATTCTCAGGCAAAGATGCTCAACGAGCTGAAGCGACTTGCCTAAGGTCACACGGGTTCAGAGTCCACCCTGTGTTCACAGAGCACTTACAAAGAGCTCATCACCTTGGCAAATCCTGTAAACATCTCTGGGAGGACGAAGTGATTGCTTCTATTTCACAGATGAGGGAACAGAGACCCAGGACGGTGGTCTTGCATGAGATCATCAAGAACCCCCCTTGACAAGGTCGTGACAACATCCTGCCCACTCCCATCAGAGCGTTCCTGCCACCAGGCCCCAAATAGAGCCCTGGACAGAGGCAGAAGTCAACACAGACAAGCTGCTTCCCAAAAGAGGGCTTTATAAGTTGACTATTTTATACCCAGGTCCCATCTTTCAGAGGAAGTAAGCTTATCAGAGTGGGTTGAACTAGCTGCTCACAGACACAGGATGTTTCTTTACTTGTGAAATAGAAATGAAAAGAATCCTACTGCTTGCTATTCCTCTGGCCTCAGATAGGAGAGCCCTGTCCTGATTTACCTCTGGGACTCACCCCATGCCTCTCACAGCCCATGAGGTTAGGACGGGGCTGAGCCGTCACCCCCAGCTTCAGGCACGGAACCCAGCAGGGCTGGCCAGCATGTTACAGTTCCCCAGATGCAGGGTTCGGACCCAGAGCCAGGACTCTTGGTGTCTCTAATGGGAAAGGAAACCTCTTTCAGTGGAGCTGCTGAGAGAAGAGGATGGAAGCAAAATGCTGGTCTACCCAAGAGTGAGGGCGACACAGGGAGCAGACACTGCATCCCGGTCCATTGTCTGATTGAATGCAGCCTTGTCTTTGGCTTAAGCAACCCTCTAGAATATTTAATTACAGAAACCAATAAATGTCCTCTTTTCCTTAAGCCACATTGAATTAAGTTTCTGATACTAGCAACAGCAGAAACTTGACAAATACAGTAACCTGAAGAGGAGCTAAAATAGCACATTTGCCATGAGAGAATGCAAGAGAGCACTAACGTCTTAAGGGTAGTAATTAAACAAACAGGAAAACAATCAAATTAAATAAGAGAGTTTTATGTATCCAGAAGGCAGTACTTAAGGAGAAAATTATTTATTTAGGGAAGCATAAAGGGAAAAATGGAGACTCCTGAAATTCTGAAGAAGGCAGCAGGGCACTCAGAGGGAGAAGCCATCATGGACTGAGTGCTAACTATGTGTTAGGTGCTTCTCCAACTGTGATTGCGTTCCAACTTCAAACACCCATCACAGTCGGTGGTTATATACCCACTTTCACAAATGAAGAAACTGGTGTTCAGAGACTGTCCAACTCTCACCTCACCACCCTTGCCAGCACACTGAGAAGCAGTAACCAGGCAGGAGCAGAACTCAGCTCCAAAAGAGATAGTTCTTTTCTGCTGCAAAAAGAAGCTAAAAGCCCCCCTCCCTGGCATCTGCAGAATACAGTTGCAGGGACGCTAAGGAACAAAGTCACTCGCATTCTGCCCTGACATCCTCAGAATATACCGCGGTGCTCTGTGAACACGTCTCCTTAGCCCCATAAATAATTGAGGACCAGTGCGTCCCGTGGCATTTTCGCTGAAATCATCCCTCACCCACACTCTCTGTGCTTCCGGCAGAGCCAAAGAGATTCTTTCTGATTTTCTTAAAATGCAACCTTTTGTTGAAAGCAGTTTTTGAATTCAGCCTCCACTGAGCACCTATTCAGTGCCATGTCCTGTCTTAAGCAGTGGAGACAAAGAGATGACCTGGACACAGCCCTGCCCTCAGGGAGCTCAGACCCTGCAGAGAAGAGAGAGAGAGACTCAACAGACTATTAGAACTGCCACCATGTAAATTATTTACCAGAATTAAGAAAAGGGGTCAGTGGTGGGGGGGGTGGCGCGCAGGCAGGTAAGTGCAGACTGGACTGGCAGGGCTGTGTCTTGCAGGGGGACAGGAGGAGTCAAGGCTGGGCCCAGGGGAGCGCCACACTGGAGAGAAAGGTGTTCTTGGAAGGGGAGCCTGTCTAAAGGCAGAAGGCTCTGCTATGAGCCATATGATTCCTCCATAACCCTCAGGTCTTTGGTCAAGCTATTAAACTCATAACATCACAAGTGTAATGGGTTTTTCATGGAGATGGAGTATGTACCAAGGTGTGCACACCAGTAGCTGATCTGAGGGGACATGCACAGGTGCAGCAGTTGAAGGCCTTGTGGGAAGAAAGCCAGGGGCATGCAGAAATCAGGGAAGGTGTGAACAGGCACAGGCTCTGAAACTGGCCAATTAATTAGTACACTCCAGCTCCCCATGTCATTGGCTTAATAATGGACACATGATCCGATCAGCCAACGAGAGTCAGTCCTGGGACTTTTGTTGGAATGTCTAGAAAAGAGACTTTTATTTTCCCCTGGAGCTGCTACTGATCCCAGTGAGGGGAGTGCCTGCCTGAGGGAAGCCAACACAGAGGAAAGCATATTCTTAAAGGCATTATTTAAGCACCTCTGCATGACTGAAGCTCCCTCCACCATGAGATATTCAATTACACAAGCCAATAATGTTTCCTTTCCTTTTTGAAGGTATTTGAGATGGTTTATCACACTGGTGACCTCCAGGGTTGTGACAATGGGTGCAAAGACCTATAGGTGGAAGATGGCCAGTATGTCTAGATGTTCACACTCAGCAAGTTGTGGAAGGAAATGCAGTTGTGTAGGCGGGTGGTGGCCAGGTCACAGAGGGCCATGATGTAAAGCCAAGCGTGGGCAGTGGGAACCAGGAAAGGACTTTAAGCAGGGGAGTGGTATAATCAGATATATATTTGTGGACTCACTCTGTTTATTCAAACGTGTTTAAAACCTAGAAAGAATTCCCCAAGTAGAATGCGAGCCAGTCGTTTTTCTTCTCCAGTTTTTCAGTACAAACGTGCTATCCAAGGTACTGAGATCCCCAAGAGGACTCTTCCAGGAAAGGGAGCTTGCTAAGTCTTGTGGGAGGAGATTGGCATGCTGGCTCATACATTCAAAATGCCAGCTAGTTCTAGTCCCTTGTTTCTACACAAACTGAATCAGGTCTGTGCTGTTCGTCTTCCTGCTCCCACAGACAGGGGAGAAGGTCTATTTGTGTGTGGCTGCTCCCTGAAATCAACCTCAGGACACACACAGATCTTGTGTCCTTGCCTCTGCCTGGGCTGATGAAGCAGGGGACTAATAAAACTTACAGACATAAGGACTGGGTAACGAGTTCTTTGATACTGAAGTGTGCAAACAACCAGAATGATTAACATACTCGTCTAGGGTTGGTGGTAGATTATTGGCCCCAATTCTTCAATTCTCCTTGCATCCAAGTTCTTTTTCATATGATTAGTCCTTCTCATTAAAAGAACAAGTTGTATTTTCCCTTTCTTTGATTTTGGGCTTGACCATATGACTTGTTTTGGCCAAAACATGTGGACAGAAGTGACAATGAGCCTGTTCCAAGCTTAGACATTAACAGACCCAGGCATTGCCACTAAGCTTCTTGCAGTTCTGCCACAAGGAGAGTTTGCATCAGTGAGGCCACTGCTGGGGGATAATTCTCCATGTCCCACATGTGAGCAGAGCCACGACTGGCTACATAATTTTGCAGGTCCCACTGTAAAATGAAAATGCAGGGTCTCTTATTCAAAAAGTATAAATAATTTCAAGATCAATAATTTCTATGTGCATGGCCCTGTGCAGTTTTACAGGTCATACACCCAGGAAGCCAGCCATGGCAGAAGCAGTGACAGCTTTTGTTTTAGACCAGGGGTGAACAAACTACGGTCTTCAGGTCAAATCCTGTCCATCACCTGTTTTGATTTGGCCCTAGAGCTAAGGATGTTTTTACATTGTTCAATGGTTGAAAAAAATCAAAAGAAGAATACTATTATGTGGCATGTGAAAGTTATGTGAAATTCAGATGTCTGTGTTCATAAATAAAACTTTATTGAAACACACTCCTGAATATTTATTTATGTCATGTCTATGCTGCTTTCACACCATTACAGCAGTGCTGAGTCATTGCAAGAGAGACTGTGTGGTCCACAAAGTCTAACATGTTTACTATCTGACTTGTTACAGATAAATTTTGCCAACCCTGCTTCCAGCTAGACAGAAGAGTCACTTAATCAATTCCTGCCTGGATTGGCTGAGCACCAGCTAAACCACAGATCTCTGAGAATGAGTGCTATTGTTGTATGCCCCCTGAGATCTTGTTGTTGAGTGTAATGTGGCAGTCACTAACCCATCAGGCTCCAATCTAAGTTGAGGTTTCTCAAAGAATGGTATGTGGGATGATTTCCCAAGTATGTGGAGGAGATTTGCATGACATTGAATTGCATCATAGGAAAACACTGCTGTTTTCAATTCTCTTTAAGTCATTTCATCAAGGAGGAAGCCTCAACTTGGTGCTGGTTAAGTCTTTAATGCTTTCCTCACTCCTGGTCACTCTTCATAACAGAAACAGAGCAGACCTTGAGCTCAGTATCTCTATCAGGTAAGGCATCTCTCTAGAATAGATATGAGTGCTATTTTCAACTGTGTTTCTTTTTCTAATTTACCTTCTATTTCTAGCAAGCAGTACTAGTTTTCTATTTATGTCAGTGTGTTAGTTTCCTTTTTAAATGCAATTGTTGTAAAAATTGTGAGTTTACGTGAAGAAAAATTATAAAGGTGGTATTATTTAAATAAAAATATTGAGTAAATCATTGTGCAGATATAAGTAAATATGAGAAAAACATCACAGAGGTGGTGGACAAATGGCTGAAGTTTGGGAAGCACGGATACAGTTGATTTCTGAGGACCTCCCCACCCCCCATTCTCTGGTTGCAGAGCGGTATACTAAGCATGTTAAATCTGGGACGACCCTCACTGATTCAAGCTCTATCTCTGCTGCTCATTGGCTGTTTAACTTCAAACAAGTTACTTTACCTCTCTGAGCCTGTATCCAATTTTTGCAAGATGGAGATGATAGTACCTGTATCCAAACTGTAGTGAACACTGTTCGCTGCCTACTAGCATGCTTCCTCCTTTGGCCCCTGTGTACAGAACCCCAATTTTGTTAAGGTTTCTACTACTCCCCCAAGTAACCACAAGCTTCAGGAAAGCTGATCCCAGCTCCAGACATGGTTTAATTGCCCCTTCGCCTTGCCAATGATTTGTCCAGAGGGTTGGACTAACTGATAAAAATAATAATCTAGAAGTCATCATTGCTTAGATGAGGCATGAGAGGCTTTTGAGAACATTTTGTAGCTCTAAGAGAAAGTCACTGGAAATGATGTTCTCTTGTCTTTGCTTGGCTATTATTGGGTCTCGATGTGATCTCTGGAACCACTGTAGCCAGTTGCCTCTGATAAAGCCAGCACCTGTACAAGAGGAGAGATGGGTGGACAGACCCCAGGCTTGATGATGTTGTTGAGTTGCTGAATCAACCAACCCTGAAGCTAACCCTACCTCTGGAAGTAAAATATGTGGCCTTATAAATGTCCTTGTTTAAGTCAGTTGGAGATGGGGTGTCTCTCACAACCGAAAGATTCCTAATTGGTACCAACATTGGTATTTTATGTTCCAGGTTCAAATTGCTCCATCAATACATCTACCAAATGGTCCACTTGGTCTGTGATTATTCAGACAGTCCTTTGCACACAAGCATCTGTGACAGAGACTTCCATGTGTCAGCCAGTGTCCCTTCCTCTCTTCTTCCTTACAAGCAAAGATTTTATTCAGGGTAGCAACGTGCCCAGTTAAAAGACTACATTTCCTACCCTCCCCATGCAGGTAGGTGTGACCACATGACTAAGTTCTGGCCATTGATGTGAAAATGAAAGTGAATTTTGAGCATTCCAGGAAGGCTGCCCCAAGGGAGCTGATTCTGCCAAAGTACACTCTTTTCTGTCCTTCCTCTTTTCATCTTCCTGCTGCCTCCAAGGGAGCTGCGATGGTTGGAGCTCCAGGAGTCTTCTTGGATCACGTGATATCCTTGAGGATGGAAGTTTTGTACAACAGAGCACAAAGATAGAAGGAAGCTGGGTGCTTGGTGAATTCTGGAGCTTCCATACCAACCCTTCACTCTAACTTTACTTGCAGTAAAGTAAACCCTTGTGTGTTGAAGCCCCTGTTACTTTTGGGATTTCTGTTATATGCAGTAACACCTAATCCTGATACATATCTAATTGGAAATTTCTTGTTCTTTATCAAGAGGCTGATGTCTGCAACTATATAAAAGCATTGTTGGAATAATTTTCAGATACACAAAAGACCTAAGATTTAATATGATCTTTACTGACACTCAGATACTCCAAAGAAACTTAGAGTTGTTGGGAGAGTGAAACTGGATCATTTATGTCATACACTTAACTCAGAATCTAGTGCACACAAAGCACCCAAACAGTGATGATTTTTAGATTATTATTGTTGCCAGCTAGTCCAAACCTCTGATTTGACATGTGAGGAAATGGAGACCCAGAGAGAGGAAGCACCTTGTCCAAATAATGTAGCCACTCAGCAGCGCAGGCAAGACTAGAATTCATATTTCTTCCCTCTTGCTTCAGAGGTCTTTCCCCTCTCCTGAGCCTTTTTGCAAGGTAATGAGCTCCACCACGAAGGAAGTGTGCAAAGGGCCTTGGATGCCCACATCCTTCCAGGGATCCTTCTTGCAGTTATCTTAGTCCATTAAAATCACTATAACAAAATACCACAGACTGAGTGGCTTATGAACAGCAGAAATTTATTTCTCACAGTTCTTGAGGCTGAAAGTCTGAGATCAGGGTGCCAGCATGGCCAAGGGAGGGCCCTCTTCCAGGTCACAGACTTTTCATTGTGTCTTCACATGGCAGACAGGGCTAGGGAGCGCTCTGGGACTTCTTTTATAAGGGCACTGATCCCAATCATGAGGACTCCACCCTCATGATCTAATCACTTCCCCCTCCCACTACTATCACCTTGGGGATCAGGATTTAAACATACAAATTTGGGGTGGGGGAAACAAACACTCAAACCATCGCAACTCTCTCCTAGGCAGCCAGCTCAGTTGAAGAACCTTTTAGTTTTTTTCCAAGTTCAGGATTTCATGACCTGTTCAGGACCAGAATGAAAAGGAAGGATTGAAAGTCCTTTCCTCTCCCATCTGTGTGCTCCCCTGTCTCTGTTTCCATTATGCCTGTGAGTGAGTATAATAACGTGTGATGGAAATGAGAACAAAAGTGGGAAAAGTAAATAGTCTAAGCCTTGAATTTTACCAAAACTTGGAACACAAGTAGGATGGATTATGACCTACTTCCTCCTTTCTTTGAGGTCTTAGCTTGCCTTCCTTTTAATTGCCCTGTCTCCTGTAGGGAAGATGGGAGCGATATGACATCAGGGTGGCTAACACAGCCATGCAAGAGGGTCTAGAGGTGTCCAGCCTCACTTGAAGACCTAAAGGGAAGACTGGAAGGCTCCAGAGACTGTTTGGATACTGCCTTCCTCCTGGAGGGCTGTTACTGGCACAACTTTATCAACATTTCCTTAGTGCTGATATTAAGGCAGCCAGCTTGCCCCAAGCTGATGAATTTTAAAAGAAGCGTAAAATAATTTTTTTTTCAAAAACTTTGAAGCTGAAAGAATAATGAATGTTTCAAAGCTTGGCTCATTTGAAGCTTTTCTCTGGAACAGATTAACCCATTCACTGATTAGGGGTCCAAAAAAAATGATTATTAGCAGATTCCGAAAACCATGTTAGACATTAAAATATCTCTAACCATTTAATTCTTAGGAAAACCCTATGAGGCAGGAATTGTTGTCACACACCCGCCAACCCAGTCGTAACTAAGGGAGCTGGACTCACACCTGGGCCCGTGAGACGGCCGCTCACACTCTGGTCTCCATCCTGGGCCCTGCCGTGTTTGGTTCGCCACCACGGGGCCACCCTGGGATTCAGCCCGTTTAGTTCAAGGACAATCTCTCACACTTGCCTGCCAGCTCTCAAACCTTCCAGCCTGGCCAAAAAGGTCAGAAAGCTTTTCGGGAGGTGGCGGGGTGGGGGGAAGAGAAGGGGATGCTGTGGGGCATCTGCTTGGGCATCTCCTCCATTCTGGTTCTTGTTGGCTCAGAGGAGCAGGCTGCTGAGCCCCAGGAGAGTGGAGGGAAAGCTGGTCTTGGTGGCCCCAAGGGCAGAACTAGAGACTGCAGAGAGGAAGTCCACACGAAGGCAAATATGAATTCCATAGAAGGTCAGCTTCTAGCAGAACTGTCCAACTAGACAGGAATGAGTTGCCTGTCACTAGAGGTAGGCAAGCAGACGTCATGCTGCCACCTTCCAGGAATGCAGTATGAAGAATCCCAGCCTTGGATGATCTCGGCACTCAGTGGCATCAAAATAACCCTTGTTCCAAGAGAATGTATCACAATCAGCATCATGTTAGCATGTACTGAGCACCTGCTCTGCCAGGCTCTGCTCCAGGTACCCATCCAATCCCAACAACTCTGTAGGTAGGGATCATTGGCCCCATTTTACAGAAGCTCAGAGAAGGTAAATGCTTGTCCAAGGTCACACAGCTTGACCCACATCCTGCTGTCTCCCACACCTGTGCTTTTGCCACTCTTCATCCTGCTTGAAGTCAATCCCATTGGTGGAAAGCAACCTTTCCATAGGGAAGAGAGATCTTGTCTTCATAATATCGAAAATCACTACTATTTATTGAAAATTTGCTACATGCCAGGCACACTTCCATGCATTTTTCAGATATTATCTATTTTTTTTTTTTTTTTTTTTTTTTTTTTTTTTTTTTGGTACGTGGGCCTCTCACTGCTGCAGCCTCTCCCGTTGTGGAGCACAGGCTCCGGACGCGCAGGCCCAGCGGCCATGGCTCACGGGCCCAGCCACTCCGCGGCATGTGGGATCCTCCTGGACCGGGGCACGAACCCGTGTCCCCTGCATCGGCAGGCGGACTCTCAACCACTGCGCCACCAGGGAAGCCCGATATTATCTAATTTAATCCATCTATTAAATCATTTTTCTCCATTGACATATGAAGGAACTGACTTCCAAAGTTGAAGTCACTTACCCAAGGCCACATCTAGCTGGTCAGTGGCAGAGTGAGCCTGACTGTGAACTTGAGCTCTGCTTCATTTTGATACTTACCTTTCAGACAGGAGGCAACCCCAGGCACGAGGCATGTGGAATAAGAGGAGGACAATGAGAAGGAGAAGGGAATGGGGATGGGCTGGTCTGGGGCAGCCATGTGAAAGAACAGGGCTCATAGGGCTGATGGGAGGCTGGGGAGGACCCTTCCACACAAAGCCTGGCTGCAGAATGAGAGAGGCTCCCCAGGCTCTGGTGGTTCGTATGGCTAGCTGTGTTAGCCTTAGTCAAGTCACTGCCCCCTCTGAGCTTGGACTAGCCCACAGTTTCAAGCAGAGCTTCAAGCCCAGCAGGGGTGAGAGGACAATTTGGGAAACTGAGGCAATTAGGCAGAGTTACGAAAAGCTAGGAATCCATAAACTCAGACCCTCTCAGGCCCACTCACCAGTGTGCCAGCTGGGAGTGCTAACTTACCCTCCCTGTCCTGGGGGCACTTGGGAATGGAGACCCCACCACTTGCAAAGCACTGGGTCCCAACCATTCAGAGAAGGAGCTGGGGTGGCCAGATCCCAGATATTCACACACTTTGCCCTCTTCCAATCAGGACCTGCAAGGGGCGCCGTTTCCAACCAGATTCTAGGGAGTTGATCCTGTGGGTCTCTTTCACCCATTTGTTTATTCATTCAACAAACGTTTATTGGGCACCAGCAATGTACCCATCCCAGAGTTAGGCACATTCAGATCCATACACTTGCTACTCTGAGATGAGGCTAATTATCCCACATGGGCCAGGAGAGAGGACGCAATTCAGCCATGATCATGTGGCTAGGAAGGGGCAAGGTCCGCACTCGAGCCCGTGACCTTGATGCCACATGGGCCAGCCCTGACTCCCTGTGTCTGAGATATACCCACAACCCGGGGCCTGCTGCCAGAGCCATGTGCGTGTGTGTCTGAAGGTCCTGGATTTCCCACCGTCCTGGCACCTGTCACAGTTTAGCAGGTTACCATGGTATCGCTCCCCAGCACCCCGGGCAGCGGGGACCACCATCTGTTTACACGGCTGTCAGAGGAATTGATGTCATACGAAATTGTCAGCTCAGCAGGATGGGAGGAGGAAGAGTGGGCAGCTCTGAAAGCTTCCAAGCCATCAAAACTCATCTCAATCAAAGCCATGAGCAAGTTGCTGCTTCCCAGGGGGAACGGTGGAAAAAGGGGTAGGCTGAAGAAAAAAATATTTCCCCAGAGGGAGAAGCAGGTAGCAATAGTAATAGTTAGTGTTATTCTTTCCATTTTTACACTCATTTACAAATCACAAGCTCATTTTGGCCTCTCACAGCGCTGGGAGGTGAGTATCACCATTAGTTCCATTTTACAGGTGTTTTAAAATATATCACTGAGGCTCAAAGGTGTGAAGAGAGTGCTCAAGGTCATAGCAAATCAGATGGCAGGGCCAATAGGAAACAACTCCCTGATTCTCTAAGAGGCTGAGAGTTGCTTTTGGCCAAGATGAGAGGCAGGCCTGCCCCAGGTGGCACTGCCCAGGGATGCCGGGGGTGGGGGGGTTTCCTGCTGACCACACCTGCAGAAAGTGGGAGGGAAATGACATGAAGAGCATGGTCTGAGAGCTGGGAGTCCTGGCCTCTAATTACAGCTCTGACACAACTGATGCTGCAGTAAAGGACAGAGCAGCTGGTGGTTGCCCAGGGCTCAACTAAGAGACATTTAATATCCCTAGAAATATAACTGGAGAGTGGAAATCCATTACTTGCTGCTTGTCATCCAGCCCTCTTCCTCAGTCAACTACTGATTCTCCTCTGGGAACCAAAACTCCTCTAGTCTCACTCCACTGGGGTTTGGGAGAGGCTGACCCACTGCCAGATGATCTGGATCTAATCCAACAAGGATATCTCAACTCCAGGCCATGGCGATTGGCTCAGGCATAGGCACATGACCCAAAATGAGCCAATGAGAGCCAGGAAAGAGAATCAATCTCTCCTTTCTGCTGGGCTGATGAAAGGGCATGATGTAAGCCAGAAGTAGGCCACCATGCTGCACCAGAGGGCAGATCCTGCCTGAGAAGGGAGCCAACATCAGGGAAAGCAAGCCAGAAAGGAGAGGATGACAGATTTCCCCTGGATCCAGCCAATCCTGAAGGAGACTCGATTGGACTTATATCAACCAATACATTTCCTCTTTTGCTGAGACAATTGAGTTGAGTTTTCTGTCATTTGCATCACCCCTACTCACCTCAGTGAGAAAACCCTGTGGGATTGGAAGGAATCACTGAAGAAGCTGGGGCAAGAGTGAGACCCCAGCACAAACTGAATAACTGATGGTTGCTAAACTGCCTTCAAAGGATAGTGGGCAGGGTAACTGCAGGATTTTGGCTCTGCTGGGTGGGTTTTGCAAGTTGGGACCAGAATGGAATTGCTAGAGTGAAGGACAGGCTGAGGCAACCACCAGGGTCCCCTTTCTTCATCCTTCTCTGTGCAGCTCCCAGCCTCACCTCTAAATAAATGTTGACCAAGTATTTAGCAAATACTAATTTGAAGGAACCAAAAGTATTAGCCTGCTTAAGTGACCCCTTGTCTCTAGCTAGCCCAAATACTATAAAATCTGGTAAATTTGGAAAAATCCTATTTCCTCTCTGGGCCTCAGTTTTCTCATCTGTAAAGTGGGGACTCTCATTTGCATTTTGCTGATGAGGAAAGGGAAACAGTAAGGGGACAGGACTTGATTGACCTGCACAGTGGAAGGGTCAGGAAGATCTTAGAATCTCTAATCCCTCACTGGGGATCATGGTCTTCCATTTTCATATAAGCACAAGTTTTCAGCTGGAAAGTTTTTCTTCCTTAAAAAAATCTGCCCTTGTTGCTTACTTATTTTATACACCTAAAACTAATATAATATTGTAAATCAATTATACTTTAGTATAAAAAATATAAATATATATAATTACCTCTTAAAGACATGAAATAAAATATTTATAGGTGAAATGCTACAATGTCTGGGATTTGCTTCAAGATCATATGGAAGAGAGAGCATGGGTAGAGGTATAACCTATATCTCTTGTTTAATCTAAACAAGAATGGCCAGGAGCTGTTGAAACTGGTGTGATGGATACATAAGTGTTCATTACACTATTTCTTTACTCCTGTATAAGTTTGAAATGTCCATGATAAAATGTTAAAAAATAAAAATATGTCTCCTAGTCTGCTATCAGTGTGGGCTGTTCTGACATGTTTCAACATGCTCCACCCAGAACCTGGGACAGGACCCAGCCCAAGGGAGGTGAAAAGAAGAGTTCCAGGGTAATTGATGGAGACAATCATCTGAGCTTTTCGCTTACTGTGGTTTTTCTCTTCCTGCATCTCAAACAAGTTGGTGACTTTGTGCTCCTTGACACACAGGGAGGCCGAGGCAGGGCAGGAAGGCAAGGCTGCTTAGGTCTTCAGTGAAGAGAAGGGAGAAATTTATTGAAGTTGGCAAGAGAGGAGTGGGAGACGCTTCCCCAGCCTGGACAGGGTCCCACCTTGACAAAGCTCCGTGAGTCCCAAGGGCAGCATAGGAACCACAGAACCACCAGTTCTGCTGGAGCTGGGACTGGGAACATCTCCATGGTGACTGATGGGCACTGCTGATGCCCAGTGACAGAGGATACCCCTTGGAAGCTCTGGCAAGGCCTAGGAATGTATGGCCTTTGCCTTAAACTGGGGGCAGGCTGCTCCCCTAATGGCTGACACTGACCCTCTGGTCTGTCAAATGGGTTGGGGGTTTGGATTCTAATTTAAGCCAATTTAAAGAAAATGAGGAATATAGAATGGTGAGTACATGACAGGGATGGCAAAATAAAGCAAGAGGCTCTGGAGACCAAACAGCAGGACTCTGATCTGGTTCTGCTGCTTACAGGCTGAGACCCTGGACAAGTCACTTCCCCATCTGAGACTCAGATTTTCCACCTGTAAGATGGGGATGACAGAACAGACATGATGGACTTGCTGGGAGGAGGAAGATGAGGGGATGCCTGCATGGTACGAGACACTTGCCACTGCCTTCTCTCTCCCCATCCCACCTGCCCCTCCACCATCCTGCTTTTAGGAAGAAGCCATTTAAATGGAACTGTAATTCATATGCAGTCACCAGAGGCTAATTCAGAATTTCTTTTTGCTCCTTGATTAAATAACAGTTTAAAGTCTGGTATCTCATTTTCTTGGTTGGCTACACAGAGTCCTCTGGAGTTTTCTGTACACAGGGAGGAGGCCCCAGTTAAATCCACACACAAAAATAGGTCACCTATAGAGCCGACAGCCCAGTTAAGAATCATCTTGCCCTCCAGCAACCACACAGCAAGGAGGATGAAAGTCATACTGACAACTCTTAATTTCCTCCCAACTCGCTCATCTCCTGGACTACTCCCATCTCAGGACATGGAACCCTATCCCCCCACCCCCAATCATCTTTGGTTATCTCCATTCCTCACATCTCCCCATCCCACCTATCACCAAGGCTTCCGGCTTCATCCTGCACCCCGACATCCACTCACTTCGCTCCATTTCCACACCACCTCCCAATTCAAGCCTCCATCTTCTATTGTCTAGAGCTTCCTCATTGGTCTCCCTGCTGCCCTTGCCCCCCCCAACCCTGCCACCCTCCTCCCTCCACATGACAGCATAAGTTTTTTTCCAAATATAAACCAGAATGTTTAAAATATTAATCAAAGTCCTCCAAAGACTTTGTACTAGGCTTAAAATAGAAATCCACTCCTTATCCTCATCCACTCATACCAGCGTCTCCTATCCCATCTCATCTCATTAATCATGGGCCCATCTTTGTTCACTCAGCTTCAGCCCCTCTTCTGAACACAGATGTTAAGCGTTTTCCGACTTCTAAGGCCTTTGTATCTTCTTACAGCTGCCTCCTTCTCATTCCTCAGGTGTCAGCTCAAATGTACCCTCTTCAGAAAAGCTTCCCCTGACTGCCCCATCTAAAGTAGTCCTCTGACCCCCATAACTCTGTGCTATTTAAATGAGCCAAAGATGGCTACTGTATACTGGCCCCTATGTTATTTCTTCGAGACCCCTGTCAGCTTGAAAGCCCACCAAACTCAAATTTTTATACATCTACTTATTTTCAAATACCAACAAGCAGATTTTTAGTCATTTAGAGCATTCCTGCTTTGCATAGTCCAAAAAACTACACCCAACATCTGCTGGCCATTGATAAGATAGAGCTTGTGTTTATTAAGACATAAGCTGCTGGGACCTCCCTGGCGGTCTAGTGGTTAAAACTCCGCACTTCCACAGAAGGGGGCGCGGGTTCCACTCCTGGTTGGGGAACTGAGATCCCACATGTCAGCATGGTGCGGCCAAAAACAAAACACAAACAAAAAACCCTAAGCTGCCAGTGTTCTTCAGAGGCCTCTGACCCAGGGGTTCCCCACCATGATGCTGAATGACACCACCTAGACATAAAACCTTATATCTGGCCCCCCAGGTGTCCCCTTCTGGATGTCGTCTCCTTGCCATAAGCCTCTGGATAGACTCCTGCTATGAGAGACTCCCCCCAGTATGCAGCCCTGTCTAAGCACCATGTTACTACCTCTCATGGTCACATCTTTTTCCTTGAGAGGCCTAAATTTCTTGAACCTCCTATACTCTTATCTACTACCCTGTTTTATTTTCTTTGCAATACTTATCACTCTCTGAAATTACCTGGTTACTTTGCTTGCTTGCTTTTTGTCCCTCTCCCGTCTTAGAATGTAAAATCCATGTAATCAGTCAATAAGTCTATGAAAAGGATATTTACCCTCACTAGTAATCAAAGAAATTGCAGAGTAAAGTAGTGAGATGTTATTTTTTCACACAAGTTGGTAAAATTTATAGTTTGACGATGGTGAATATTGCAAGAGTATGGGAGGAAAGGGGTACCCGCATACCCTGCTAATGGGAATGTGAATGAGCACAGCATCTTAGAGGATAATTCTAAACTTAAAACACACACAACCCCTGACCAAGCAATTTCACTCCTTAGTAGCTACCCACACACACATACAAAAAAACTCCTTATGTCTGCATAAAGAGGAACGTTAAGAAATAAATCAACAAAAGAGGACTCCTGCTTCCAGGAAGATGGAGTAGATGTACTTTCCCTATTCCTCCTGCTAAGTACAACTAAAAACCCTGGATGTAATATATAAAACAAATATTAAAAGACTCCAAAAGGTGAGAGAAGGCAAATGGCTGGGGACCTCAGAATCCAAGGAACAACACAATGATGAGTTCCCTGGGGTTTTTTGCTTTGTTTTGGTTTGGTTTTGGGTTTTGTTGTTGCTGTTGCTGTTGTTTGCCTCATTCGTCCCAGAATTAGAGCCGAAGAAGCCAGCAACAAAGAAATGCCAACAGGCATAGACAAAAACTCTCAACAAAAGCCTGCTTTCTCTGGCCAATGGGCTGGGAAAGGGGCAACCAAGAAAGACACAAAGCTTTTAGACAATAACCACTCTATTCCAGAAAAACCATCATCCCATCCTCACCCGTGCCAGCAAAGACCACTCAGGGAGCCTAGAACTACATCCTCATCAGGCTCTAAGAATGTGCCCCAATCCCCCACCCCATCACCCCAGTTGATGTCTAAAAAAACCAAGCAGAGAGCAAAAATGAGCCCACCCTCCACCCATGGTGTCATGGAGGCCACACCGGGAGCAGTAATAAGGCACTCCTACCCCTCTCAACCAGGGACGTGTCAGTGGAGGTCACATGGGGAGCTGGAACTCCTACACCCAGCCAGCAGTAATGAGGAGTTTCCACCACCTTGGGTATCAAAAGGGGCCAGATGGGAAATCTGGACTTCCATCCCCATCTGGCAACAACAGAATAGCACCCACCTTCCCTTGCCAGAGAAGCTTCAAAAGAAGCCAGCTAAAATAGAAGGCTTAAATAAGATGCAGAGTCTCATAACATAATACCCAAAATGTCTAGGTTTCAATCAAATCATTTTTCATACCAAGAACTAGGAAGATCTCAAACTGAACAAGAAAAGGCATCAACAGATGCTAACACTGACATGAAAAAGATGTTAGAGATGTATGACAAGGATCTTAAAACAGCCATCCTAAATATGCTTCAACAAGGAATCATGAATATGCTTGAAGCAAATTTAAAAATAGAAAGTTGAGAAGAGAAATAGAGAGGCTCAGCAAAGGGTAGATAAGCATGAAAAAAGAATCAAATGGAAATTTCAGAACTGAAAAATACAATAACTAAAATTAAAAAAAAAACAACCATGTGAATGTGTTTAGCAGTAGAATTAGAGAACAGAAGAAACAATCAGAGAACCTGAGTATAGGGCAATAGAAATTACCCAATCTGAACAATGGAGAGAAAATAGATTGAAAATATCATTAAAGGAAACTTGGGGACATATGGGACTATAACAAATATCTAACATTTACATCACTGGAGTCCCAGAAAAAAGTTTTCTAAATTAATTGGGAGTGGTGATAGTAATATCAGATAAAGTGGCTTCAGAACAAAGAAAATTACAAGAAACAGAGAATGACATTATATAGTGATAAAAAAGTCAGTCCACTTAAAAGAGTCCATTTAAAAGATAGCAATTTTAAATGTTTATGCACCAAAAAACACAGCTGCAAAATAGATGAAGCAAAACCTGATAGAACTGAATGGAACAAAAAAAGACAAATCCAAATATATATTTGGAGACTTTAACACCCTCTCTCAATAATTGAGAAAGCTATTAGACATAACAATTAGACAGAAAATCAGCAAGAATATTAAAGAGCTTAACAAAAACAACAAACTGGATCTAACTGACATTTATAGAACACTCTACTCAACAACAGCAGAATACACATTCTTTTCAAGTGCCCACAGGATATACACAGATAAACCATATTCTGGGCCATTAAAAACCAAAAAAAAAAAAAAAAAAGCAAAGAGACCAAAAAAACAATCTCAACAGATTTAAAACAACTGAAATAACACAGAGTATGCTCGTCAAAAACAATGAAGTAAAACTAGAAATCAATAACAGAAAGATAACAGAAAAATCTCTAAATATTTGGAAACTAAAAAACATGCTTTCAAATAATTCATGAATCAAAGAGATAGTATCAAGAGGTATCAAAAAGTACATTGAGCTAAGTGAAAATGGAAATAAGGTATATCAAAATTTGTGGCAAAACTAAGACAACACTAAGACAGGAATTTACAGCACTAAATGCATACATTGGAAAAGAAGAAAAGTCTCAGATCAATAATCAAAACTCCCACATCAAGAACTTAGAAAAAGGAGAGCAAAATAAATCCAAAGCAAGTAGATAGAAGGAAATAATAAAGAGAAGAGGAGAAATAACTATAATTGAAAACAGTAAAACAATGGAGAAAAATCAATGAAAGAAAGAGCTGGTTCCTTGAAAAGATCAATAAAATTGACAAACTTCTGGCACAACTAACAAAGGGAAGAAGGGAGAATGAGGAATGAAGCCAGGGATATCACTACAGACCCTGCAGACATCAAAAGGATAATAATAGAGTACCACAACAACTCTATACACATAAATTGACAACTCCGATAAAATGGATTAATTCCTTGAAAAGCACACACTACCCCCAACTCACCAAATATTAAATAGGTCATTTGAATAACCCTAAAACTATTAAGGATATTAAACTCATAATTTAATTTTAGAATGTCCAAAAACGGAATCAGGCCTGAATCACTGGAGAATTCTACCGAACGTTTAAAGAATTAACATCCATTCTCCACAATCTCTTCCGGAAAATAGAAAAAGAGGAAAAAGTCCTGAACTCATTTATGAATCTACTATTACCCTTATACCAAAATCAGATAAAGATAGTACCAAAAATTTTTTAAAATATAGATGCAAAATCTTAACAAAATATTAGCAAATAGAAGTTGCAGTATATGAAAATAATTATTCACCATAACCAAATATTGGTCAGTATTTGAAAAACAATTACTGAAACCTATTTTAACGGCCTAAAGAAGAAAAATCACAGGATATACCAATTGATGCAAAAAAGGTGTTTGACAAAATTCAACACCCATTCATGTTGAGAACTCCCAGAAAAATAGGAAAGAGGGGACCACCCTCAACTTGATAAAAGGATCTACACGTAATCAACACCTAATACTATACTTAAAGGTGAAAACACAGTGTATGTTTTCCCCCTAAGATTAAAAACAAAACAAGGATGTCTGATCTCTTCCCTCTTATTCAGCACTGTGCTGGAAGTTTTAGCCAGTGCGATAAGGCAAAATAAGGAAATAAAAGACATACAGTCCAGAAAGTAATATATAATACTCTCTGTATTTGCAGATGACATGATTATGATTTTATATTTTAAAAAATTCCAAGGAATCTAAAACATACAAACAAACAAACTCCAAAAAACAAACCTAAACCTTAGTAAGCATAAGTGAATTCAGCAAGATCACAGGATACAAGATAAACATACAAAAATCAGTTGTATTTTTGTATACTAGCAATGCACATGTGGAAGCAAAAGTTAAAAACAGTGCCATTTAGAAACACTCAAAACAGAGAAATATTTAAGCATAAATATAACAAAAATGTATGGGAAAACTATAAAATGTTGATGAAATAAATCAAAGATCTAAATAAATGGAACGACATACTCTGTTCATGGACTGGAAGACTTAACATAATAGGTCAGTTTTCCCCCAAACTAATATACAGGTTTAACAAAATTACTATAAAAATCTAAGCAATGTTTCTTCTGGCTATAGATTAGATTATTTTAAATTTATATGTAAAGGCAAAGGAATTGAATTAGCTAATGCAATTTTTTTTTTTTTTTTTTTTCTGTATGCAGGCCTCTCACTGTTGTGGCCTCCCGTGTTGCGGAGCTCAGGCTCCGGATGCGCAGGCTCAGTGGCATGGCTCACGGGCCCAACCGCTCTGCGGCATGTGGGATCTTCCCGGACTGGGGCACGAACCCACGTCCCCTGCATCGGCAGGCGGACTCTCAACCACTGTGCCACCAAGGAAGCCCTAATGCAATTTTTTAAAAGGAGAATAAAGTGGGAGAAATCATTCTACTTGATTTGAAGACTTATTATATAACTACAGTAATCAAGACCATATGGTACTGGTGGAAGTATAGACACATAGATCAATGGAGCAGAATAGAGAACCCAGAAATAGACCTACACAAATACAGTCAACTGAAATTTTTTTTTTTTTTTTTTTTTGTGGTACGTGGGCCTCTCACTGCTGTGGCCTCTCCCATTGCGGAGCACAGGCTCCGGACGCGCAGGCTCAGCGGCCATGGCTCACGGGCCCAGCCGCTCCGCGGCATGTGGGATCTTCCCGGACCGGGGCACGAACCCATGTCCCCTGCATTGGCAGGCGGACTCTCAACCACTGTGCCACCAGGGAAGCCCTCAGTCAACTGATTTTTGACAGAGGTGCAAAAGCAATTCAGTTGATTTCAACAAATGATACTAAAGCAACTGGACATCCATAGGGAAAAAAAAAACTCAGCCTAAACCTCACATCTTATATAAAAATTAGCTCAAAACAGATCATGGATTTAAATATTAAATGTAAGACTATAAAACTGTTTGTAAAAAAAAAAAATAGGAGAAAATCTTCAGGGTCTAGAGCCTGGCAAAGGGTTCTTAGATTTGATGCCAAAAATCTATTCCATAAAAGAAAAGATTGATAGATTGGATGGATCTTATTAAAATTAAAAAAAGCATTGTTTCTCTGTGAAAGACCCTGTCAATAGGATGAAAGACAAGCTACACACTAGGATAAAGTATTGTAAACTATGTATCCAATAAGGACTAGTATCTAGTGAGGAAAAGTATATACGTATTATATATATACACACATATATTATATATATATATTTGAGAAGTTCTGAGAGTATGTAAATTATATATAACACCATTATATATACCATTTAATATAATATATATACACATCACCCTATGGTAATGGAATTTTCTGTATCTCAGTTTTATCATCATTAATATACTGGTTTTGATATTGTACTATAATTTTGCAAGATGTTCCCATGGGGGAAACTGGGTAAAGGGTACATGGGATCCCTCTGTATCATTTCTTACAAGTGTATGTCAATTATCTCAAAATAAACAGTTTAATTTAAAAATAATTGTTTGCAGCATTGCTTGTATTCTCGGGGAAAAACTGGAAACAGCCTTCATGTTCTTAAGAAGGAGAATGGTTGTCTATAATGTCAGCTCCATAAAATGGAATATTATGCAGAACCTAAAGGAAAAAGAAAAAAATTCTCTCTGACCTGAAAAGCTATGTTGCAGAACTCTTTATATAGCATGGTACCATTTATATTAAAATGCACACACACACAAATAAAATAAAATGCACACACACAAAGAGTGTGGCTGCTGTGTAAATACACACACCCTGCATTCTCAATGATGGTAATATTACCAAGAAGGGGTTGAAAATTAATTTTTGGGAGGCTAAGAAATTTTACCCTTCTTGTATATAAAGCACAGATATACATAGAGTACATAGCAGATAAACAGTATATCTACAGTATTAAAATACTTCATGGGGGAGGGGAGATGTGTTTAGTATTTTTTTTAATGTTTAGGGGAAAAAAAAGAGAGAGAGAAACTCTTCAGGGGGACAAGAGTGAAAGAACAACTTAAGAGCTAGCCTAGACCAGCATCTCTCAACCTCAGCACTACTGACATTTTGTGCTAGATAATTCTTCATTGTGTAAGGCTGTCCTGTCATTGTAGGATGTTTAGTGGCATCCCTGGCCTCTACCCACTAGATGCCAGTAGCACCAACACCCAGTTGTGACAATCAAAAATGTCTCCAGACATTGCCATATGACCCTGGAAGGCAAAATTGCCCCCGGTTGAGAACTACTAGACAAAGGACTGGAAGTCACAGATCAAACCCTGGCCGTGGGGCACACAGTGCAGCAGTAGTGATGGATCCTTAGTGCTTTCATTTCTGACCAAGAGAATATATTCAGGGCTTACTTGTGTCATTAAAAATTAATTTTTCAAAAATTGCTCTAGCTGGGAAATGCAGTCCTAGAGAGGAGAAGAAACCTGGGCTGCCCTTGGGATTTGGATCTAATCCCAGCCCTTCCCCTCCCTGCTCTGGGACCACCAGCAAGCACCCCCTGTCCCCAGAGAGCCTCTGTTTTCCCACCCCTCCTCTTGCACACACACCCCCATGCTGACACTTTTCACCATGCCCTCCATTCTCCATGCTTTGCGTCCAAACCTCCACGCTCAGGCAGCTCTCTATCAGGATGTTGTGTGTCTCTCCTCTGCCTGGAAAACCCTTACTTAGCCCTAAACTCCAGTGTCCTGTCCTCCAGGAATCCCTCATCACCTCTCACCAGCATTTAAAGGGCTTTCTGCTGTGACGCCACAGAACCATCCCTCCATGCAAGACGCACACACCATGCCTGGCTGTTTACAGAGCATGGTGCATATTCCAAATTGACTGCCCCTTCCCAACCACCCCTTGCCACCTTGTTCTCAGCTGGGTTCCTTTGCCCTCTGAATCTGGTTGGTTCAGCTAAGCATGGAGTGGGGAGGAGAGTGTGGTGGGTGTTGCGTCTCTGGCTTCCTCCCTCCTGGGCCCCCCCTTTGGCAGTGCCTGAGTTTTTTTTCCTAGGGACACAACTCTGGCAGGGCTCCAGTAACCACTCCTTCCTCTCATCCTCTATCCCCTGAGGGTGGTGACAAGTCCCCTGGTTCTACACCATCTCTTGTTAGCACCTTAACCTGGTCCCCACCCTGTGAATCCTTCCTTCACTGAGCCCTCAACAGTTCTCGAAATGTTCCTGACGAGGCCCTGATCTGACACAGGTATGCATCCCCGAAACTCAACTACGAGCTCCCGGGGCACAAGAACTGTGTGATTTCATTCTGTTTGATTTTGTTTTTAATCTGAGAACCCCAGTGGTTGGCAGTGATAAGACCTAGAACATGGGCAGGGCTCAGTGAAAGCTCACTGAATAAATGGATGAAAGAATGAAGAATAGATGGATGGATGGACTTACCGATGGACGGAAGGACAAATGAGCAGATGGACAGATGGACCAGTGTATGGATGGGAAGACATTCAGACTCGACTTTTGCAAACATTAATATCAGCTGAAATTCCTTGAGTGCTCACAACTTGTCAGGCATGGCACCAAGCCTTTTATATATGTTCACTCTACCTCTATGACCAGTCTATGAGGCAAGAGTATCATCATGAGGAAAGAGAAGCTAGGAAAGGTTAGGTCACTTGCTCAAGATCACAGCTGGGAAGTGACAAGACTAGGATTCAGTCCCACCAGCCACCAGAGCCTGCAATCCTGACAACATGGGGATGTTGCTGGGTGACTGAAGGACCCCAACGTCTACCATTGTCACAGGGATGCTCTCCTGTCCCACGCCTGTCCCCCCACCTCCAGGCCCTGGGTGGCCCTTGCTCTTTTCACAGTGGGCCTAGCTTCAGCACGCATTCCTCCGAGAACACTCCCTACCTCCATCCACCCTGAGTGTCTCTGAGGATATCTGGTTTGCACGTGTGGAGCCCAGAGAGGCACCAGGCTCCTTCCACTCCAGCTGGCAAGCCCTTGTTTATCTCTTGAGCAGGCAAGAGCTTTACAGGTCTTTGGGTTTCTGCTCAAAGGAAAAACCTCCTCCCGGGGGAATTGCTGGGCTTATGAAGAACAGCCTGGGGCACCTGCTCATCCTAGAGGTGAGTTTCATCCTAGAGGTAAAAAGCACCCACTTAGGAGACACGAGGTGTGCTCGGTGATCCCAGCTCTGGAGTGTTGCGCTGGACCCTTCCCCTCTGAGCCTCGGTAAACCAGGACTCCTGGTGCTTTCTGGCTGGACTATGGTGAGGAACAGATGGAAGGTCATCCAGCTAAACTGCACAGGTAATAAAGAGTCATCATCATCACTCCCTCAGCCTGCCTTGTTCACCTGCTCACATTTCCCCAAACATTTCTGCAGAACCCTTTGATTTGGCCATCTCTGTGAGGATTGCCAAGAAGCTTTCCTCCCCATGCGGCAAAGTAAGAAATTGAAATACAGAGAGCTTAAGAGGCCTGTCAGAGGTCACACAGCAGGACAGAGGCAGAGCCGGGCCCTAACCCCAGAGATCTCTGCAACTTCCCAGCACCCTGCATCCCTCACTGCACCTGGCCCCTGGCTCAGCTCTGTTGTGGAAGCAGCAGGCATTCTTTATTTCCTTCATTAGTTATGCATGGCACGTTTGGAACAGGGCCCTTGGTGATTAAAGCGCCTCTGGACAGAAAAGCCGAGCTGAAACATGAGTGAAACTATTAAAAGGAAAACAAAACAGCAGCATCAAGAGGGATGTCTCCAGGCAGAAGCACAGGAGTGCCACTGAGGACATGACCTCATCCCAGGCGCTCAAAGAGCTGAAGGCTTCACCTTGGGTCCTCCTTCTGGATTCCAGTCACGCCAGGACCAGGTCAACTGCCATCATCATCTACAACAGTAGCATCATTCCTAGAGTTTTGGGGTCAGGCACACCTGGTTTTCATCCCTGTTTTGGCTGTGTGACCTTGAACAGGTGAATTAGCCTCTCTGAGCCACAGTGTGCTGGGCCTTGATTTCCAGGGCAGTTGGGGAGTATGTGAAAAGATGTAGGTGAAGCCATAGCAGAAGACCTGCTACATTATAACTTTAATAAGTAATAGATTTCTGTTCTTCTTTTACATTCTAAAAAGCTATTTTACACACATTTTAGGGAAGGGCAAGCATTCAGGCTCTGCAGCAAGCGGTCTGCAATGCAGCCTGGCTCCAACTCTAACTGTGTGATTGGGGAGAAGGTTATATAACATTTCAAAGTCTCATTTTCCACGTTCTTTAGATACGGCTAACAATAACCTCTACCCCTAGGCCTGCGAGAAGTTTAAATGTGATAACACATGCAGGGGTTTGTCACAGTACCTGACACAGGACAAGTACACCATAACTGTGATTCATATTTTCCATCTTCCCAACATGTCCACTTGGTAGTCAGGATATGTATTATTGCCCCTTTTTGCAGGTGATGGAAGTACGGCTCAGGGAGGTGAAAAAGCTTGACCAGGTCAAAAAGCCAGGAAATGGCAGAGCTGGGACCTCTGCACTGGGGTCCTGACTCTATGTCAGTGAAGATCCTGACAAGAACCCTAAGGCTGTTTATTCCACAGGATCCTGTGTTTTTGGTCAGCTCTGCTCAAGCAGAATGGACTGGAAATCACCTTGTTTAAAAAAAAAGAAAAAAAGGGGCTTCCCTGGTGGCACAGTGGTTGAGAGTCCACCTGCTGATGCAGGGGACGCGGGTTTGTGCCCTAGTCCGGGAAGATCCCACATGCCGTGGAGTGGCTGGGCCCGTGAGCCATGGCCGCTGAGCCTGCGCGTCCGGAGCCTGTGCTCCGCAATGGGAGTGTGAGGCCCGCATTCCGCAAAAAAAAAAAAAAAAGAAAAAGAAAAAGAAAAAAAAAGCCTAGTACACAGCTTCAGGCTGATCTGGTTTCAAACCCTCCTCATAGCTGTGTGACCGTGGCTGGTACACTTAGCTTCTCTGGGCTTCATTTTTTCTTTTTTAACTTGGCAATATAATTACTGCTTCACTCCTTGGGGTCGACATGAGCAGGAAGTGAGGATGGGTGTCAACGTGCTCAGCACCGCACTAAAGACACAGCGAGGCCTCAGAAAATGGCATCATTCCCTCCCTGCCCCCATCAGTGCATCTGTTATTGCCGCCCCTGGGGCTCCTGGCACCAGCTTCATTCCCAGCCAGAGGGCCCTGCGTGACTGACAGAACCTGATATTCTGGCTGAGAGAGCAGCTTCGTCTCCATCAGCCTGCTCCAGCATCCCAGGAACCTGCCACAGCAGTGTCCTTCCACCTGGTCACTGGCAGCTAATGAGGCCACAAGGCAGGGCGGGAGAGGCCAGTCCAGACCCCCCAGGTCCTGCATCTCTCTTTCTCTCCCTCTGTCTTCCTCCCAACTCTGACTCCTCTTTCCTTCCCCTCATCACCCTTGAAACTTTCAAGGAAGCACTCTAAGGCCTCTGATGATGATTAAAAAATTATTAACATCAAGGAAGTACAAGATGATTTAATTCTACAAACTCAGTGGATTCTTACTCTGATCGAGGGACACTAAGAATACAAAGTTGAATAGGACACTCTCATGCACTTGGGGAACTCCAGAGAAAAATGATGCATCAACAGAAGTGTACAAAACTGGAGGATGTCCCATAACAAATAAGATTTATAACAATGGCCATTTATTTATTCGGCTCTTTTTTTTTTTTTTTTTCGGTATGTGGGCCTCTCACTGTTGTGGCCTCTCCCGCTGCAGAGCACAGGCTCCGGACATGCAGGCTCAGTGGCCATGGCTCACAGGCCCAGCCGCTCTGTGGCATTTGGGATCTTCCTGGACTGGGGCACGAACCCATGTCCCCTGCATCGGCAGGCGGACTCTCAACCACTGCGCCACCAGGGAAGCCCTATTTGGCTCTTTATATGTGTCCCTGTTGAAGGTCACAGCCCAGGTTCAGAGGGGTTGTGAGTATTACCCCAGGTCACACAGCCCGGAAGGGATAGAATGGAAATTCAAACCCAAGTCTGTCTGGTCTCAAAACTTGGGCTCCTTCTACTTCATCAAGTTTGTCTCTGACTATCCAAAACACAAAAGAAATAGTTGCCATGCAATGTGGAAAGTGAAACAGAGCACAAATGACACAGTGAATGACTTCGCCTGGGGAGGGGGCAGGAAGCACTACACAGAGCATTCTCACGAGCTGGGTATGGAAGAGTGGTGATTGTGTATGTATTGCTCTATATCTGTGTCTATATTTCTACTTTTCTATCTCTGTATCTATGTCTATCTATTATCTGGTCTCCCAACTTCTAAGCTCCCTGCACTGTGTATGGTGATTATAACTGAATTCACACAGCTGGGCCTGGGAGTTGACTGGTTAATCAAAAAAAGTCCATTAAAGCAGGAAATAATTTAAACAACAAAATATCTGCTGCCTGTCTCAGTCTGTTCAGGTTGGTATAACAAAATGCCTCATCGGATAGCTCATGAACAACAGAAGTTTATTTCTCACAGTTCTGGAGGCTGGGAAGTCCGAGATCATGGTGTCAGCATAGTCATGTTCTGGTGAAGGCTCCTTTCCTGAATCATAGCAGCACCTTCCGGCTGTGTCCTTACATGGTAGAAGGGGCTGAGAGCTCTCTGGCATCTCTTTTATAAGAACACTAATTCCATTCATGAGGGCTCCACCCTCATGACCTAATCACTGTAGAAAAGCCCCACTTTCTAATACCATCACACTGGGCATTAGAATTTCAACATATGAATGGGGGGGTGCTCAGGACTCAAATACTCAGACCCATACTACTGCCTAAACATCTTGTTCTAACTTAAAGCATGTAAATGTACATGTATCTGAACATATTTAGATGGAAGCCTGAGGCCTTTAAGGATAGTCTGTTGATGGAATTCTGCATCTCTTTCTCCATAAACCATAGCCATAATATGTCTAACATTTATACTTCAGGCACCCTCGAAATGAAAGAAGAAAAAGCAACCTGAGTGCCGACACCTTCTGGATTTTTATGCTTATTTTCCTGATACTTTACAGGTCTCTCACCCACACATAACTGGACAAAAAAATTTTTAGCAACCGACCTTTATGGAGTCCTTCAACTTCATTCAACTTACTTCTCATAGAAATGGAACTTTCTTCCCTATATTTTACTTGTATTGAACTCTTTATTGTAACTGTGTTATTTAGTTAAATATGATGTGAACTGATAAAGTATGAGTGCACAAAAGAGAAAGTGGTCATTCCTATGAAAGCTAAGTTGAATGCTTTGGAAACACTCCACAAAAATGAGTTATTTCAAGGTAACAAATACAAATGATTCCTGCTACACTGCAGCTTAACTGGCAGAGCATAAAGACTTGTGTCAGCTCAACTGGAGAGTAAGCTATTGGCCTTGGCTTTCGCCCACCACCAGCTTCAGGGAATAGGGAAGAGTCATTTATCAAGGCAGACAGTTAAGTGGAAGCCTGATGGAGACTATTTTATACTTCTGAGCCCCTTCCCACAGCGTCCATGTAGGGTGGGGACCTGCCCGTGCTCTGGCCTGGTCCTTGTCCCCCCTCTCCTCCCAAAGGGAAGGAAAGAACTAGCAAGACCCTACAAACACTGAACAGCCTATTTTTACTACTGGGTAGGGCCACTGTGCCAGAAATGGACAGCTCGTTGTCACAGCCATCTCTTCTTCTCTCACTTTCAGGGCTCTCCTCTCTTGTCTCCTGTCTCACACTGGTGGCAGGAAGTCGTAAGAGCATATGTTGTGAGAGGATGGAGAGAGAAGAGGATCTGGTAGAAGAGGAGCCTGGGAAGTGGGCAGACATCAGTCTGTGAACGTCTTGGATACCAGGCTAAGGCATTTGGACTTTATCTTCCAGGCAATGAGGATTGATTGAGGTTGAATCTGTGCTAAAGAATGGTCACTTGAGCAGCTGACATGGAGAATGGAGAATTGGGGAAGAAAGGAAGCAGGGAGACCACGGCGGAGGCTGCTGCAGTCACCAGGGCAAGAGATGATGAGGCTTAAACTAACATGGGGAGGAAGGTGGGGATGGGGGGACCATACCAGACCTAACAATGGATTAGACATGAGGAATGAAACAGAAAAATCTCTGATGATATCCAGGTTTCTGTCTTGACCAACTGTCACCACTCTGTCCCCAGTAAGATGAGGAAGACAGGAGGAGCAGGTTTGCAGTCAGAAAGATGAACGCTTCTGTGTTGACCATTTAATAAGCTTGAGAGGCAGCCAGAAGATTTCCAGAGACATTCAGACCTACGGAAGAGATGGCATCTTAGAAACGGATCTGTTCTAGCTGCTTAAATCTAGTGAAAGCCACGCTCTGCCTTGAGGATATTTGATTGCTCTTGCTCAGTTCAATAATTCGCAGCAGAACAGGTACAGTGGGAAAAGCCATGGTTGTGAGATCATCCTGATCTGGGTAGAAATTCCTAGCTCTGTTGATATGCATTCCATGAGCCTCTGCATATGTGTGATTTCATGTCTCTGAGCCTCTATTTCTTCATCTATCAAGTGGAAATAAATAAAAATACATCTTCATGGACTATATTGAGAATCAAAGGAGATCATGAATGTAAAGCCCCAAGCTAGTACCTAGCACATAGTAGCTGTTCAATAAATGGTGCTAACTAGTAATTAGTAATGGTATTTTAATTGGAATCTAGAAAATGGCATCTATTATTTTATTAATCCTATAGAAATCAAAGAGTTGTAATTCTAGAGTGGTGGGTCTAGTGACTCCAAGGGGTTTAAGATATTTATTCATCTCAGTTCAACAAGATTTTCCAGGGCTCCCCTGGGTGCTAAAAATTTAGGATGAGCTTCCAGAGTTTGCCATGTTTCTCCCTGCTACACACACACATCCAAGGAGACAGTCACGATCACCAAGGGGGTTTCCCCCCAGTTGCATAAAAGCTCTTAAGGGCTGAGTTAAACAGACATTGCACGCTGGGCACATAGAGAATAGTCATACCAAGCAGGTACCCTGTGGGCTTAGGGCCCAGTGCTGGGCATCAGTGAGTCTGGAATGAGCTTTTTCTCCAGGAACCAGTGTCACCCCCACCTCAGGCTCCCTGCCCATGCACAAGGCTTCTAGCCCATCTGTGTCCTTGAGAGCATGCTGGGCTTCTGACCCAGGCAGCAGCTGGTCCACTACCTGCTGCCCCTGACCAGGCACCTGTCCAACTCTGAGACAGTGAGGACAGCAAAATAGAACCTGAGAGCTGGGGAGGAATGTGGAAATCATCCAGGGCATGGAATGTGCATCTCACTGAACCTGGAGCCAGAAAAACATTTGATTTTCAGTGAACTTGGCCCTCTACAAGCTCTGCAGGTAGAGGCAAGCACTTTTCACTTTGAGCTTGCTTCCTTATCTGTAAAAGGGACAATATTATATCTCACATATATTAATATATCTACCTCATAGGGTTATTGTACGGACTGTGTAAGAGATACACTATTAGAACTCTTGATTGGAAATGACAGACATTCATTGAATTCCAACTTAAGGGGAAAAAACAAGGAGGCATTTATTGGTTCAAGGTGTAACTGAAAAGTTTGAGTACATCTAAATTCAGAAGCCAGGTTCTCAAATAACATCATCAGAAATCTCTCTCTGTCTCTGTCTCTCTCATGTTTCTATCCCTCTCTGTCTCTCTGTCTCTGTCTCTCTCTTCTACTGTCCTCCAAAATTGCTTTATTTTCAGATAAACGTTCTCTTGAAGCAGCTCTAGACTTATATTCTACCAGCAGAAAGAGAGTGTTTCTTTACCAATAGTCTTAAGATTGGCCTTTTTGGGGTTTGTTTGGCACATTTTAGGTTAAATGTCTACTCCTCAACCAATCACTGTAGCCAGGGAAATACCATATTCCCATCAGCCAAGTTTAAGTAGTGTGTCCAGGTTTGAAACCCTGGATTCTGGGTTGGCTCAACTCCACCCAGTTAACAAGGACTGATCATGGAGAAAAAAAAAGTATCCAAAGGAAAATCAAGAAGCTACTATAGATAAAAGGTGGAATGATACTGGACATGTCAAAACAACAGACCACTAAACATGTTTAGGCTTTGTTAATTTTCACCAAACGGGGTTAATTTTCATCCTCATCAACATGATCATCATTATTATTATCACTGTCATTATTAACATTTTTGTCATCACTGGCATCCTCACAGGCACATAATAAATCATACCTGTGTGTTCCTGTGAGCCACTGCTCCCCATGTAGCCTCTTCTACAACTATTCTGTACCTAGAAGAAGGCTCTTGGCACTCAGACAGGGTTTCTGAGAATGCAAGACTCCCCTGCTTGCCTGCCCCCTGAAACTGTCCAACCCCTGCCTTCATCTTTCTCTGTGTTCTGAGATGGATCCGCTCTGCATGTGGTCTCTGCTCTCACCCAGCATCAGATACCAGCTTTTACTCTCCTCATATCCTCATAGCTGAGGCCCACTGATCACCACTCTATGTACCCAGTTCTGTTCCAATTCTGGACAAATCAGTAAGTTTGAAAGAACCCCAGCCTCATCCTCTAAATCACATCACACACAGTACCATAATTCTCTCCCCAACATTAGGGCTTGTTTTCATCTCTGGAATTTATCCTTGGTCCTATATCCTGAGTCCCTAACTGATAATCTGCATTGGATGAGTATATCAGCAAACTTTTGGTTACAAATGACAGAAAACCTCATTCAAATTGACTTTTAAAAATAAAAGGAATTTATTGGCTGATGGGTGTAAAAAAAATTCAGAAGTATTTCAGGCTTCAGGCAAAGCTAGATCCAGCAGCTCAGTGACATTACCAAGGATCTGGTTTCTTTCCCTCTGTTAGCTCTATCTTCTACAGTGTTGACTTCATCCCAAAGCTGTTACCCTAGTATTCCCAAGGTAGATTCAAGTAGCTTCCTGGGCTATATGTTCCACTTTTATGGCCAACAGGAAAGGACAGCTCTTTGTCACAGAACTCCTAGCATAATTCTAACAGATTAATTCTTATTGGGTCAGCTTAGGTCCAAAGCCCATGCTTGGTTGGTTTAAGAGAACCATGGTGGGGTCAATCCCAAGCAAATCACATGTCTGGAAATTTGGAATCTTATTACCATTAAGGAAGGGGGAATATTGCTGGCCAGCAGTCAGATTATGTCCATTATTGGATATTCTAAAGAGTTGTGCTCAAATTGTACCTGGAGGTGAGCCCAAGCTTTGCCTATATTCTCAGAGACATCCTGCCATCTCCTTTCACTTAAAGTCTCCTTCAGAGTTGGGAGACAATTAGTTGAAATTCTTCATCTTGAGTCTGGGTAAAGCATATATTGAGTTTCTTTGTACTCCTCTTGCTATTTTTCTGTAAGCTTGAAATCATTTCCAAGTAACATTTAAAAAAAAATCTATAGTGCATGACCCATGTTTTGCCCCCATAGATAAGGTTCGTGTAATCTTGATATTTGCTTTATCTTTGCTGAGGGGATGATAGAAAAGGGGGGTGGGTATTCAACAAAGTTGTTCAGAATGTTGGGAGCACTGGTCTGGGAAGAAACTTCTAAGCTTTGATTGGCAGGGTGTGTATAAAGTAACAAAAAATCAAAGCCTTCCAAACAAAAATTAAGGCATGGGACCTCAAAATAAACACCTCCAAAGTGGAGCCAAAAGTTACTTTAGCAGGGTCGCATCTCCTGTCTCAGTTGCCCCATTGCTTCATATGGGATGTGGGTTGATGAAAAGGGGCTGGCTTGTTTTCTTCCTTTCCCAGTGGAAGCGTTTATAGCAATTATACTGTGCTTGCCTCATCATTAGGGTTGGGGGAGGAGACATATAACTTGTCTGTTTAGTTCACCAGTTTTTAGATCAAGAGGAATGGCACTCGAGGAACTGTATGAAGACACTGCAGCTGAGGAGCCTCATCCACACCTGAACCTGATTTAGATGACATGATTCTAAACCTTGAGCCTGCACCTGACAACATAATTGATGAGATTTAGGGAAAGTACTAGTAGGAATGAATGTAATTTACATATGGGAAAAACATAAGTAGTTTCTGATTAGGGAGCTGACCATGGTGGTTTTAAAACATGGCCCCAAAATTCTCTGACATTCCTCCCACCGAGAGTTGGATCTATGTCCATTCCCCTTGAATCAAGGCCAAACTTGGTAATTGGTTGACCAAGAGAGGACAGCAAAAGTGGCACTACTTGACATTTGAAGCTAGATTAGAAAAGGCATGCAAATTCTGCCTGGTTCTCTTGAGATGCTCACTTTTGGAATCTAGACAAGAGGAAGGCTGACCAGCCTGTGGCAGGGTCAAGTAGAGAGATATTGGGGCACCAACAGTTCTCAATCCCAGCTGAGCTCCCAACTGACCATCAGCACCAACTTGCCAGCCATATGAGTGAGCAATCTCGGGGGTGAAGTCACCAGCCCTAGTCAAGTATCCCCAGCTAATGCCACATGGAGCAGAGACCAGCCTTCCCCACAAACCCTGCCCAAATTGCAGATTAGTGACCTAAATAGATGACTGTTTCTTATCAAATCACTGTTTTGAAGTAGTTTATTATGTGGCAAAAGTAACTGGAACACCATGCAAATGGATGCAAAGGCACTTCAAAAGAGAATAATTTTGATATCGAAGTATTAAGAGACACCCTTGGGAATATTTTTTTAATCCATGAATATTTGTTCAAAAATAAGCCTCTTGATAAATGTACTGCAAATGTCAAGTGAAAAATAAAGAAGGTTGTAATGAGCTGTCCAGTTTTACTGAAAAAAAAAAAACACCCTTAAATTCAACACTTGATTCAATTCTTGTTTGTCCTTAAAATCAACACATAGCTTCCATTATGACCTGCGTTTTTCTAAATATAACCTCTTGTTAATTTTATTTCATTTTTAAACTCTTGACAAAGTCCAAATCAAATCTATTAGTCTGCATTTACTACAAAATGGTAGTCCCTATTTGAAGTGGTTCATATTGAATGGGATATTTTTTTCTGGTCCCCAATTACTCTTGGGAAACCAAGATCCTCTTCAATTGCCTTGCCCATACCATGTTATTGCTGTGTCCCTTGGCTATCAGACTTGTGTTTTCCTTAGCACCAGAAGACCCCAATCTTCCAGGATATCCTCCCACTTCCAGCCTGCCCATCTTTCAGTATATGCCCACCTCCTTGTACCCACTGAGAAAGGACATCAGGGACAGTTGTCTCTTTCCACAGCCCCAGCATGCCCTGCACTACCTCATACCCTGCCTCCCACTCTGCTTTTCCATTTGTCTCCACCTCTTCAGTTCTTTGTCTTTCTTCACCCTCTTCTCTGTGCTGTCCTAAGCTCTCCTCTTCATTCCAGGTGTCTACTTGGATTATACCAGCCTCTTCCAGGGAATAACCCAGACCAATTCCATCCAGTCCCCAATGCCAGTTCACAATGCTGACATTTCTGCCAGATTGGCCCCACTTATCACCAAGAGAAAGAGGTAGCAGTTAACCATGTGTTCTCAAGGAAAATTGAGATTGACAACGACTTGCCTTGGGGCTAGATCTTGGGACAGGAATCTTGTGAATGGGACTTCACATTAGGAAATTCCAAATCCAACCTTTTTTTATCGGACATTGGGGGCTCATAACCCACTGTATAGTGGTTAGAATTCCTTATGTTGAAAGTATCAGAACCTCCAACTCAAACTGGTTTAAACTATAAAGAAAATTTTTTGTCTCACATAACCAAAAAGGGCAGAGGTTGGCTTAGCTTCAGATAAGGCTTGGTTCAGACTCTCAAGTGATGCCACAAAGAATCCAATTTCATTCCATCTCTCCTCTCTGCCTTCTGCAATAGTATCTTCATCCTAAAGGTGGCTCCTCTCTTGTCAGAGGATATCTGTCGGTATCTCCAAAAATTACTAAATTCACTCACCAACAGCTCTATACAAGTCTCAGAAATGAGTCTTTATTATTATATTAATTCAGCCCCGTCAGAGAGACCATAATCCTTCCCCCAACTTTCTTCCTGCCCCCTGGTCACCAATACATACATGTACACACACACACACACACACACACACACACACACACACACACACGCTGAAAAGCAGAAAGGGATGTAAAGCAAAAAATAAATACTTGTCCCACCTCTCAGAGAATCCTGGACATATTAGTATATGCTTTTTCACCTTTAAAAAATATATATATACATGCTAGGTAGAAAGATATATATATATGTTTGTACACAACAAAAATGTTATACATAGTTTATACTTAACAAAATGTTTACTATATACACTCATTTTGAACTTTTCCTCATATTAATTAATATTCTTTTACAATATAATTTCTAATGGTACCATTTAATTCTGTCCCTTGTATCAGCACTTCTTTACAGGCTTCCTAACCACCAGTGTTTTTATTTGGAAGCCCTAACCAATGCCTCAGTCTGCTATTGTCAAAAAACTTTTAAAAAATTGTTAATTTTATTAGTCTTGATAATGGCATTATGGTTATACTTAAAAGGAAGAAAAAATTTTTATTGGTAAGAGGTACACACTAGGTCAAATGATAAGATTCTAAGACTTACTTTAAAATATTCCAGGAATAAATAAGAGGTGGGGTGGCGGGAGGTGGGGTGGGCAGGGGATTAGAGGTTGCTGAACAAGAGAAAAAATATTGAATTTTATTGGCCCTGGTTGGCTGACTTCGATTATTTCACTGGCTGACCCTTGTGTAACTTCTGTAACCAGGGAGATAAAAGGCACTGATGAGAGACAAGATGAGAAATGAAAGCTACTCTTATGAAGGGGAAAATGGATGTTGGAAGGCTAAAAATTGACTCCAGACCACAAGTTCCACATACTTCCTGGATGGAGGGTGTGTTAAAGGTACTTAACTGCCCCCAAGGCGGTGATAACATTTTGTGTCTGCACACCTTTTCACATTTCATCCATTACCTCCTTGGAGCCTCACACTTCCTCTTCCTCTGAAAGGTAAATACTAGTAATCCTGTTGTCCATATGAGCAAACTGACATTCAGGCCAAGAACATATGACAGGTCAGCAGTGGAGATGTGACTTGAACTCCTAAATTCTATATTTTTTCATGGTAATGCCACTGACTTCTTACAAGATAAGTTTCTAGAAAACCAAATTCAAACCTGCCCCCAAATGGCAAAACATGGTCCAGGTCTAAGTTTTTAGTCCCCCACTCAGTACACAAATATATCCACTAGGACAGCCAGTTTTATGTTGATGATTCTGAAAACTCTGAATTCCACCATCTGTGAGTCTAAGGGATGATGTGTCCCACCCTAAGGCTCCCTGACAGCATTACTGTTTGAGTTTCCCTACTTGTTTGGATACTCCATTGGACTCCAAGTCCTTTCTTCTGTTCTTGCCTTTCTTCATCCAATGTTTATTGAATGTCTATTTAAACCCAAAGTCCTCACCATAACAATCAAGGTCCCCCACCTCTATTACTCTTACCTCCTGTCCAACCACTTTCCTCTTGCTCACCCCAATCTAGCCAACTGGATTCCCATTCCTCAGATATGCCGGGCACACTCCCACCCCAGGGCCTTTGCAGTCCCTGTTCTATGCCCACATGGCTTGTTCCCTTGCTTTCTTCAAGCTGTTGCTTAAATAGCACCTTATCAGTGAGGCCTTCTCTGACCCACCAGAAAAAATATTAACATCCCCAGCTCTCCCCAGTTCCACTTCTGCTTAAAATTTTTCCATAACGATGTTCACAACAAATGTCTTACTCATTTATATGTTTATTGTGTATCTCCCTGCCCTTGAGAAGGTGAGCACTTCAAAGGCAGGGATCATATCTGTTTTGTTCATTGATGAATTTTAAGAAGCTGGAACTATTCTTGGCACATGGTCGGTGATCAGTAAATATTTGTTGAAATAATGAATGCTATCAATACAGCCATCTAGCCATACTTTTTTGCCTTTAGGGTTTTCCAGACATGGATGATGCTAGCCTAAGTGTCTTCTGATGTCAGAAGACCAGATGAGACTCTCCAGGGGCATCTCTGCAGAGCCCTTCTTACTCTTCAGGTGCTCCTTTTTCTCCCCCATGGCAGTGGGAGGATGGGGTAGTACCCAGAACACCACTAGCTCTGAAGAAACCCTCTCTCTTCCTCTCTTTTAACTTCAACCTTTTTATGCCCGTAAGTATGGCCAAACTTGCTTCAGAATCGGTTAGTATATCTTTCGTGGGTGGACTGGCACCTCACGTTGCCTGGGGGTGCTTGTCACCTATATTTCATTTCTGGACTTTGTAGCCTCAGTTGACATTGAGCTAGAAACAGACCATTTTAACAAATACAATATATCATTGAATTTTCACAAGGACCCTGCAACATAGATGACTTTATCTCCATTTTGCAGATAGGGAAAATGAAGCTCAGAGAGTCCTTCCTCTCTGGTCTCTGAGACTGAGTAAACGCTCGTGAAGTAGTCTCTCAGTTGCCCCAGAGAGCTATGGATAATGCTGTCCTCAGCCCCTGGATGCCAGCCCTATCCAGTGAGTCAGGGTCTGATTATCTGCTGTTTTCTCTGTAGGACTCTGACTCCCACCCAGTCATTAGAACATTCTCTACCCCCAACCAGGAAGTGCCAGAGAAGTTGCTGACTCTGATCAGCTGGACCGTTGTCCACCGCTGCAATAAGTAGTTTGGTGGGGAGATAAATGGATGTGATTATTAGCTCAAATGAGGCTTGGGGTTATGTCTGGATTTTCTCTATCCTTATGGCAGACACAATGGAGAGGGGAGGGGCTGTGATTTCAGAAGCCAGGGGAGGGGACTAAGTACCTTTGTGACTTGAATTGTACCAAAGCTTGACAGTCAAATGGGTTTGGGTTTGGATCCAATTTCTGTGACCTTGGACAAGTCAATTCACCTCTCTGAGCCTATTACATTTCTCTGTACGAGCAAGCAGAGACATGCTCAGAATGTTCTTCTCCACCAGAAGAAGATTACTCTCAAATTTCTGGTTTGAAGGATTTTACATACATTTTAATTCTACATGAATTACTTCTAAGCATCTTATCTCCTGTTGCAACCCCTCAGCAACATCTTGAAAGAGCAAAGTGAATTCCTATTCAAAACAACAACAATAATAATAGCAGCCAACATTTACTGAGCTCTTTTATATACAAGCACTTTACAGGCATATTACCATTTAATCCTCTCAATAATCCTAAAAAATATATTCTATTTTATTGTCTCTTTATATATGAGGAAAATTGGTTTATGTGGCTTGCCCAATGTCACAAATTTGGTGAGGGGTAAGACCAGGCCTAGAATCCAAGTTCTATTCCCCAAAACCAAACTTAAATCCTCTGCTTAATGCCTCATTTGCATGTGCCGTGAAGTCTGTGGAATATTCTGATATGGGCTTGAAGTGACTTCATTAGAGTAACTTTTATGCAATCTGATTAAACTATTTTTATGAGCACTTACTATACTTGTCTCCCTGAGTCCCTGTTTCTTCATCTGTAAACTGGGGGTGATAACACTTCCCTTCAAATGGCTGTTTTGGATTGAATGAGATATAATAAGTGTTCAAGAAATATCAATGTTCCTTCTTTTCCCCTCAAAAATTAATATAAATTGATTTGATGAAATAATGATGCCTGGGATTTTAAGAACATCAATAAAAATAGGAAAATAAGTAAGATATAAAATTGATAATGTTGGAAATTTTCAGCCTATCTATTTAGTGTGTCACTCAATGCTACAACATTTGAGACGCTGTGCACTGCACTGACACAAGAGTTGGATGGCATGAAAAATAGAGTGGAGAAGGTGTCATTCTCACTGAATCAACAGACATCCATTGAGCCAGTTTCTCCAGCACTGTGGGCTCAGAGGTAAAAGTAATTGACTTGCTCTCATGGAGATTACATTCTGGTGAGAGAAACAGAAAAAAAAAATTAATGTTTCTAAGAGCAATAAGTGTTATCAAAAGCAAAACAAGATAATCACATAGAGTGTAACTTGGGATAAGAGGGGCTATTTTAGAGAAGGTCAGCAGCTAAAACTTCCCAGAGAAAACATTTGTACAAATGCCTGAATATTGAGGAATACTCAAGAGCAAGAGGATAAGTGGTGGAATAACAGGATTTGAAAGATAAGTGGGGCCAGACAATGTGAAACCTTAAAGCCTATGATAGGAAGTTTGGGTTTTATTCTGAGTTCAATAGGAAAGATGTATGAGACGTGTAGGAGGCTAATAACTTGATCTGTTTCACACTTTTAAAAGCCACATTGGACCCAAACAAATATGAACACTTGATTTATGACAAAGACAGCATGCAGAGCAGTGCAAGGGAAAATGATCTTTCTTTTAATAAATGGTGTTGTGTCAATAGGGTAGACATACAGTCAAAAAAAAATTAATCTTAAACCCTACTTCCTACCATGCACTAAAATCAGTCCTATGTGGATTGTAAATCTAAATATAAAAGCTAAAGCAATAAAGATTCTAAAAGACAACAAGGAGGATGTTTTCATGACCTTGATAGACAAAAATTTCTTAAACAGAACACAAAAAGCACTAACTGTAAAGGAAAAATTGATAAATTGAACTACAATAAAGTTAGCAAATTTTGTTTGCCGAAAGATACCATCAAGAGAGGAAAAGTGCAAGCCACAGGCTGGGAGAAGATATTTGCAATATATCTAGCCTTAAAGGATTCTTACCCAGAATATATAAAGAATTCCTACAAATCAATAAGGAAAAAACAGATATCACAATAGAAAAATTGATAAAAGATATGAACAAGCACTTCACAAAAGAAATTTTCTAAATAGTCATTGAACATGTGGATAAGTACTTCATTAACCATCAGATAAATTCAAATTAGAGCCACTACATACTCATTACATACATAGAATTGATAAAAGTAAAAGTAGATTGACAATGCCAAGGGTTGGTGAAGATGTGGAGCAACCAGAACTCTCATACACAGCTTATAAGGTATAAATTTGTATCCCAACTTTGGAGAACTGTATGGAAATATCTACTAAAGTTGAATATATACACACCTCACACATTTATTTCATTCATGGGACTATAAAAAACTTATATGTATCAAAAGATCTATACAAAATTTGAAAACCACTCAAAAATCCATCAAAAAATTGAGATATAGTCATATAGTGAAATACTACACAGTGATGAAAAAGCAGCACGTTGCTGACAAAGGCAACGACGTGAATGAATTTCGCAAACATGATATTGAGCAAAAGATGCCAAACACAAAACACATGGCGTATGATTTTTTATAAGTCAGCAACACTCATCTGTAGTGTCAGAAGTCAGAATTGTGGTTACCTATGAGGCAGAGTAAGGGAGAAATAACTGGGATGCCATGAAGGGGACTTATAATGTTCCATTTCACTCTCTGGGTGCTGGTTGCACAGTTGTGATCACTTCGTGGTAATTAATCACACTGTTTCCATGATTTGAGTTCTTTTCTGTATGGGATATATGTTTTAAAAATCACTTTGGGGAGCAAGAGTGGAACCAGAGAGATCAGTTAAGAGGCTGTTGTAGTAGCCCAGGCAAAAGATGATGATGGTGTGGATGAGATGCGATGTGGTGGAGAGGGAAAGAAGTAGACTAATTTAGGATGTATTTTGGTGGAAGAGCTTAAATCATTTGCTGATGGATTGGATGCTGAGGAAAAGGAAGAATTCAACAGTGGCCAGTGACACAAGCAGTTGGGCAGATGTGGAACCCCTGGTCCAGATGAGGAAGACCAGGAAAGGAAACAGCACCATTTAGATGTCTTCATATATTACCTCATTTATTTCCCCACAACCTTCCTTAGTAGCTTTTTTTTTTTTTTGCTGTATGCGGGCCTCTCACTGTTGTGGCCTCTCCTGTTGCGGAGCACAGGCTCCGGAAGTGCAGGCCCAGCGGCCATGGCTCACGGGCCCAGCTGCTCCGCGGCATGTGGGATCTTCCCAGACCGGTGCACGAACCCATGTCCCCTGCATCGGCAGGCAGACTCTCAACCACTGCACCACCAGGGAAGCCCCTTAGTAGCTATTTTTATCCCCAATTTACAGAAGAGGAAACTGGGGGTCTCAGAGATTAAATTATTTGCAGGCTTACATAGGTCTGGGAGGAAACAGAATGGGAGGCAGTCAGGTATAGTGTTGGAGCCTGCAGACTCAAGCTGAACGGCCAGGGTTTGAAGCCTGCCTCTGTCAGGCAAATCTCTTGACTTCTTTATTCTCCACCTGTAAAGTGGGGATGAGTCATACCTACCTCACAGGGTTAATATATGTCAAGGGCTATAAAGGGGCCTAATATAAGTCAGTGGTCTGTAATTTAGCCATTTTCAGGGTCCATGTGGACTTCCCAGGGGGATGGAGAAACAGAAGGTAAATAGATTTTAGTTCTTGAGCCAAGACTGAGTTTCATTAGCATGGTGATTGCCCTTTAAAACACTGAAACAAATGATGGCATGTAATGTTATTGCCATATAATAGAGACCATCAGGACCAAAATTCAGTAGCCAAAAAACATAAAGTGCATACAACAGGGGAAATCCTGGCTTGGCTGTGTGCTGGTCGCCTAGATGCCAGTGTGCTTTTCTGTATGTTGGAGAGGGAAATTGTTGCAATTATTTCAGCAACCATTTTGGATAAGTAAATTCCAGCCTTTTGAAAGTGCTCAGGGGTAGGGGGCCATAGGTTTTTACCTTCCAGACTCAGTAGTTCAAAGAATTCTGCACTCTTGGATTAAGTGATGCTTCTCAACACTTCTCTTTTACTTGAATTATTGCAGCAACCTCTAAACTAGATTCCTCCAATTTCTTCCTCTTCAAGACATAATTACTGAGCTCCTACATTGTACCAGCTTCTCTGCTAGGTGCTAGGGAACAGTAAGAAAAGCCCCAAAATATGGTGCCCTCACGGAGCATCAGGGTCACATCACTCTAGAGCAATATTTCTGTTAGTAGAAAGCACTTTGCAAATTGTAAAGGACTTATCCAATGTTGCTCTTGTGAGATGATCAAGGTGATGATGGCAGTTGTTAAATCAGAGCTCTTGCCTTTCAATTGTTCTCCATTGCCTGTAGGATAAAGGCATACAGCCAAGTCCAAACTGAATTCCAGACTCATTTCCCATCTCTCATCCCTTACACCAGCCTTACTCTCCATTCACACGAAACCACTAACCGTCCCTTAATTTCCATGCCTCAAGGACCTTGAATATTCCATTTCCTCTGCCTGAAATACTCTATGTTCTGTCTGCCTCAAAACTCCCACTTAATCCTTCAAGATCCAATTTCAACTCCTCCCCACAGATAGTTTTCATCCCTCCTTCCTCTCTTTCTGTAGCACTCTCTACATGAGTGTTTCTCAAAGGGCTTAAGATATAACAGAATGACCTAAGAATCACCTCCAAATCCCAGGCCCATCCCTGCTCACCAGACATTCAGATTCAGTAGGTCTGGGGTGCATAATGGTTTAAGAACTCGGGCTTTGAGTCAAACAAACTCAGGTTAAGTCCCAACTCAGCTGTTTACCAGCCTCATGACCTTGGCCAAGTTACTTAACCTCCTTGAGGTTCTGTTAGCTCTGAAAAATGGGGATAGAAATAGGCAGGAATGGTAAGTTGAGACAACATGTGTAAAACAGTACAGTGCCTGATACCTGGGAAGGGCTGGACAAGTTAAAGCTGCTACTGAAAAGAATGTCAGTTTAAGGGGCTTCCCTGGTGGCGCAGTGGTTGAGAGTCCGCCTGCTGATGCAGGGGACACGGGTTCGTGCCCCGGTCCGGGAAGATCCCACATGCCGTGGAGCGGCTGGGCCCGTGAGCCATGGCCGCTGGGCCTGCGGGTCCGGAGCCTGTGCTCCACAACGGGAGAGGCCACAACAGTGAGAGGCCCGCGTACCGCAAAAAAAAAAAAAAAAAAAAAAAAAAAAAAAAAAAAAAAAGAATGTCAGTTTATTCTGACCCTGCAAGCATATCCATTTCTTTTCCAACCCATCCATCTCCAGGTTGAGAACCACTGCTGAGTATTCATGAAATTGTATTATGATCCATTGTTTCTGTGCCATGTCTTACTAATGTGAAATCCCAGAGGGCAGAAGCCACGTCTTAGTTCTAGATCCCCAGCACATAACACAGTACCAGGAATAGCATCACCACTTACAAGCTGTGTGATCTTGGTCAAATGAGTCTTGCCTTTTTGGCTTCAGATATTTTTGATGTTGGGGAGAATAATACCTGCCAGATAAGACTGTTATGAATATCAAATGAGACTTTGGATGTGAAAGTGCTTTCTATGGTATGGAGAAGGGAGTTGTTGTGGTGAAAGGGGCTGTGATTCAGGCCTGTCATCTCACAGCCACATATCTATGGCCCTCTACTTCCTCTTCTTCCCCAGCCTATGGAATATCAGTGTGACCTTCTGTCCTTAAACATTCTCAGTTAATTTACACCTAATAGAAGTTTGCACAATGACCTGCACAATAGCTCAAACCTTTCCGAGGGGAAGGGGACTATAGATGCATTGGGGTGAGGTAAGTGCCCCTCAGAATGCTAACCACTGAGAATACTGCATGGAGTAAGACATCCATGATCTTTGCCCTATTAGAGTTTCAATCTCAGTTGAGGGAAAGTCAATGATCAGCAAGAAAACATACAAATTTTAGAGAGTAATAATTACTAAGAAAAATGAAATACACATGTTAAAGAGTAATTCAGAAAGCAAACATTAGATGGCCAGAAAAGGCCTCCTTAGGAGGTGACGTTTGAGCTGAAACCCAAAGGACAAGGAAGATTCATCCAAGTGAAGACCAAGGTTATGAGGGTCCCAAACACAGAAAACAGGAAAAAAAAATTTTTTTTAAAGCAGCTTGAGGACTTCCCTGGTAGCTCAGTGGTTAAGAATCCATCTGCCAATGCAGGGGACATGGGTTCAAGCCCTGGTCCAGGAAGATCCCACATGCTGCGGAGCAACTAAGCCCGTGCACCACAACGACTGAGGCTGTACTCTAGAGCCTGAGAGCCACAACTACTGAAGCCTGCAAGCCACAACTGCTGAAGCCCCAGCGCCTAGAGCCCGTGTTCTGCAAAAAGAGAAGCCAACGCAATGAGAAGCCCATGCACCACAATGCAGAGTAGCCCCCGCTCGCTGCAACTAGAGAAAACCCGCGCGTAGCAACAAGACCCAACGCAGCCAAAAATAAATAAGTAAATTAAAAAAAAAATCAGCTTGGTACAAAATGGAAGTCACTGTAGGTGGAATTACTGAGTCAAGGGAGAGTTGATGGAAGGCTGCCATGTGGGGCTTTGCAGGCTGTGATTTTTTAAAATAAATACATAAATAAATATCTTCCTTTCCTTGCTCATTTGAATATACATTCATATGTTGAATATATATTGAATATATATGCATATATATTCAAATGAGCAATCACATGAAGGAAAGGAAGTTACTGTGACTTCTGTTTCTCACGTGTACATTCACTCAGCATACATAATTCAATGATTCAACAGTTCTATTGTGCTAGGAGATGGAGATACAAAGATAAAACATGGAACCAGTTTTTATGAGCCTGGTAACAGAGGATACAGATACGTAAGTAATTACAAAACAATGTGACAAGTAGTCTAGTAAAGGAATTTAGAGGCTGAGAGAGCTTAGAAAAGAAAGTGTTTGTGCCTTAGGGATTAGGGAAATTTTCATTGAAAATGAAGACACTTTTACTTGCAAATAAAGCATAAGTAGTAAGGGGGAAGAATGTTCCAGGACAAAGGAGCAGCAGGTGCTAAGGCACTGGGGTGAGCCTCTTCAGAAGGAGTGGTCATCTGTCCTGATGGGAGCACAGTTGGAGAGGAGGCCCTGGGTCTTCCTGGTAAAGGATCTTTAAATGGCACACCAAAGAGCTTGCATTTTATTATAGATACACGATATATATGGAAGATTTAGAAAGCTCTCTCTAGGGAATGATAGATGACGGACTGGAGTTAGGTACTAGAGGCAGTTGGACCACTGAGTGGAGTTTGCAACAGAGCAGGTACAAGATCTGCATTTGGTCACTGGTCACAGAAATGGAGAGGGAGGGAGAGATATTTCCAAGGCAGGATGCCCTTTGTCCTTTAAGTAACAGGACCCTGTTAGTCCCCAAACTTCAGGGCAGAAATGACTGTACGGGGAACTCCCCCATGCCTCCCTCTTGGTTTCAGACACCTCTGCTGGCGCCCTCTCTCGTCCCCGTCGCCAGCCCCCGCCTCCTTTCTCAGGAAGCTTGGGTCTCCCTGGGAGCGGGTCTGCCCTTGGGGAAGGCCTCTCTGGTCTGTGCCCTGCAGCCCGACTGACATTCGGGGCGGATCGAAGAGGGGCTCGGCGGCCCCTGTGTGCACTTGTGCTAGCCCGGGCAGGAGGCAGCGCCTCTGCGGAGAAGCCCAGGAAGTGGGGGAGGGAGAGACGCGCCAGAATCTCGGTCCCGGGCGCCCTGATCGGCCGCGGAGGAGCTGCAGCCTCCAACAGGTTCGTAGAACGCGCGCTCGCTCTCTGTCGCTGAGCCGCCACCGCCTCCGCTGGAGCAGGTTCGCCGGAGGGACCCTAGCCATAGGCCCCGCGCTGCGGAGCTCCTTCCTCCGCCCTCCTTCCTTCTCCCAGTAGCTCTCAGCTGCCGCCGGCTCTTCCGGGGCGAGGAGGAGGGAACCCCAGGCTCCATATCGCTTCAGCACCGCCTCAGGGACAGCTCCCCCTCCCAGCGTGGCACCCTCCCCGGGTCAGCACTTGCGCAGGCGGACAGCGGCCGCCCGGGCGGCTCCTCTTCTCTTTCGGTTCTGGTTCAGTACCACGGCAGCGGAGGACAGTCCCTGGCCCCCTCTGGCTCCACTCCCCGCGCCAGCACCGTGGCGGCGGACAGGTCTTTCCGGGCTCCGGCTTCCCAGCGAGCCGCGAACAAAGACAAGGGGCTGGAGCCTCCCGCGCTCCTTGGGAGTGGGTGGTTGACTCGATGGGGGGATTTCGACTTCCCCCAGAGCAGTGTCAGGGGCGAGCTGGGGAGGAGGGGCCTAGTCACATTCGCGCGTCTCTGGCTTAGGTCTGCAGTTCACCAAGGCCTGGCCGTGCAATGGCGGGTCCCAGCTGGAAGTCGGAAAGAGGGTGGGAGGGGAGACAGGCACGGAAGGGTCCCGGGCTGCAGCTGGGCAGGCTAGGCCTAGGCTAGGAGGGAGTGCGCCGCCCTCTTTTTCCTCCAAGCCCCCACCCCTAGCTCAGGACCACGGACTTCCTTCGGAGAACCTAACACAGATGCCTGAGGCTGGCAGCTGCAATCACTGACTCTGGCTGTCCCCGGAACATCCCTAGAAAGTGTGAGCCTGAGTTTCCGTGGGGGGAGGGGGCCGAGAAACCGCGGGGAAGCCTCACGAAGCTGGCAGCTACATTCTCCCCCTCCCTCCTGCCTAGGGTTCCGCCCCCACCTCCAGAGTGAAGCCCGCAAGGAAGGAAGGCAGAAGGAGGGGACCTGGTCAACAGGTTGTGAGCACGGCTCGGCTCTGGGAGGTTGCAAGTAGCAAGAAAAGAGGTTGAGGAGCTGGGAGGTTCCCAAACAGGGAGGCCAGTTCAAGAGGCAGGAGACCAAACGTGGAAAGAGGAAACGTTTTCTCTGCTAGCTGAAGCTGGGAGGGCCCTTGGATCACGTGATCCTCTCGCTCACTGACAGTCTCACCGGGAAATGGGAAGACTTGAGCTTAGGGAGCAGAGGTAATTTGCCCAAGGTCACTCAGCAATTTAGTAGCAGAATTGAGCCTAAAGTTCAGGCTCCCAAAACCCTGGACCTGTTATGTAAGATTCATAGATAAGTCTTAACAATCCCAGATGCGCAGAGAAGTGCAGAGTAGTTTCAGTTCTGAGTCCAGATCTCAGCTCTGTCACTTATTGGCATGTGACCTTGGGGGAGCGACCTTCTGAGAACACAGGTTAATAGTATACACTTGTAGTGAGCATTTAACGAAATACCTATGTAATGCAATTAGGGTAGTGCCTGGCAAATAATAAGTGCTCAAAAATAATAGCTACCGTTCCTATTATTATTCTCTCTGTAAACATGTTCTGAGGACTCTTATGTGCACTGGCTGTGAAGTGGGGAGATAGAGAAGTGTCCTGAAAAGGACACAGACCAGCACAGGAAGCAGAAAAGAAAACAACTGCAATGTGATGTGATATGTGCTATAATCAAGGTGAGTATACAAGGCTCTGAGATCACAGAGTCAGGAGTGATGAACCGTGAGGGAAGGAGGAATACTACCTTGGACAGATGGAGCTGTGTGTAAAGGCCTAGGAGTGTGAAATCACAGCCACCAGGGTGATACCACTGTGCCAGAGGGTCCTCAGGATGGGGACTATGAAATGAGAGTGGAGAGAAAGCTGGAGTCAGTCTCCAAAGGGCCTTTTGTGATGAAATATTTCAAACACATTTTTTAAAATAGAAAGAATAGTATAATAAACCCCCACGTACCCATCATTCAGCTTCAACAGTTGGCCAATTTTGTTTCATCTATACCCACACTCACTCTCATCACACATACACGTACACACACACAGACAGACTTATTTTGAAGCAAACCCAAGACATCGTATCATTTCATGCAAAAGGATTTTTAACATCGATAACAACCTCTGCCATTCGAATGCCATGCCACCTTGGAAGTCACTAACTCAAATCATGACTTTCTCTCTTCAATATGTTCTGAACATTCCTGTCCTTAGCAGAAAGTTTTGAGAGAGGCCACACTATGGTGATAAGCCTCATGCATTAGAGAAACTATTTCAGAAAAAGCAAAGGGTATGTCAATCCTCAACAGATTTTACCAAGCCAGAATGATCTCCACTACCTACAATGTGGTTAGAGGCCAGTGCCTAGTGGCAAGGCTGATCAAAAGACAAATTGAGCCCCATAAAGAAAAAGAAAAGTAATCTGAATCATAAGCGCATGAATATAGAAAGTGTGAAGTCATGGAAATCATTGATTTGGAAATCATCCAACCCAACAGCTACCTTTTACAGATGAGGAAGACAAGGGTCAGAGATGGGGAGGAATGTATCCAAATTTCCACAGGACCGAGACAGAGCCAAGACTTTGAGCTTATAATCAACTGTTCTATTCAGGTCACCATTTTGCCTGGAAGATTAAATGTTAGACTTTCTCAGCCCCTGCACTTGGGATGCCATTTCCTTCCCCATTTCAAAGAAGCTGGAAGGAAGAGACAAAAGTGGGGCAGGAAGGGTCCTTCCTGGTTCTCAAAAGGGTGATGATGTGTGGCAGTTGGTCTCTGAGGTACCCTGACAAATTTCCCTTCTATATCCTTTTGGAGAAAGTTGAGGATGGTGGTACCTCTATTCTGGCTGCTGCACATTAGCGATGGCTCTGCAGTCAGACACCCAGACCTTATTTCTGTGCATTTTTGTCCATCCTGATTGCTTTAACCAGAAGCATGTAAAGCCCTTCTTTTCCCCTTTGCCCTGGATTTGGTTGCACGTCCTTCTAGGCTACAGACTGCCACTCCTTTGAGGTGTTAAGTGAGGCCCAGGCCCTGGCAGGACTCAGAGCTCTTGTGCCTTCCTGGAGCATGATGTATCTCCTGTTACTAATGAAATGTGATGGCTGTGACGAGTGTGTGTGCTCCCATTGGGCTCTGGGCACTTCTCAAGTCAGCATTTTTGCTTTTCAGGGATGTCCCTGCCTGCAAAATGGTGAGGACAATATCTTACAACTTTCATTGAGTCTTAGGGGGACAAATTAAAATGTGTGTAAGAAGTTCTAAGCATCCCTGATAAAGAGAAGTCAGTAGACAATAGTCAGTAAAATTGCCTTATTTCTGAGAGTATAATTGCAGGTAAGACATAGGAAGGTGATAAAGGTAGTGAATTTTAGCTTGTGAAATTATCTCAGCTTTTAGCCTGAGATGAGACCAATTTAGATCAGTTATATTATATTATCTGGGCTTAGTCGAATTGTAGGATCCCAAAGGGACCTTGGAAAGCACCTAATCTTCCTTCAACATGTACTCATTGAGTGGCTATGATGTCAGGTACTGTTCCAGGTGCTGAACAAGACACCCCAGACCCCTGTTCTCATGGGGTTTACAGACTTGCAGTAGACACAGTCATTAACAACAATTAAAAGGTAAATATACAAACATTTAAGTAAACAAACAAACAATAGGGGACATGGAACTGAGGTCCCAATTACAAAAAGTCAGTCATGTGTGGATGTGGGGTGAAACATTCCAGGCAAAGGAAATAGCTTTGGCAGAGGTGCTATTGAGAGCCTGGACTGTTTGGGGACAGAGAGGAGGCCAGTGTGACTGAGGCAGAGTGAGTGAGGAGAAGGCAGGGACCAGACCATGCAAAGCCTTCTAAATACAACGGATTGTCACTGGATGGGTTAATTAAGCAGGGGACTGATAGAAACTGGTTTGATTTTAAAACTGCCTCTGGTTGCTGCATGGAGAGTGGATGATATGGGGATGCTGGGCTGGGCACGAGCGGGTAGGAAGTGTGAGATGCAGCCTCCCCCACTGAGGTGTTCAGCCTCCAGCAGAGAAGACAATACACAAACCAGAACAACAGTATTCCACGGGACGGGCTGCTGTGGGGAGAGATGTGCAAGGCATTGTGGGAACCAAGAGACAAGAAGAATTCATTCAGCCTGGGAGGCATCAGGGAAGGCTTCCTGGAAGTGGGCAATGGCTGTTGAATTGTATCTAGAAAAGGAGAGTAGTAGGCTGGTGTCCAACACACACAGAGAGGTAACACAGCAGCAGTGGAGTGAGAGCCGGGCTGCCTGTGTCCGAATCCCAGCCGTACCATTTAGCAGCTGCATGCACTTAAGCAAGTTACCTACCTCTCTGTGTCTCAATGTCCTCATCTTTAAAATGGAGATGTTGAGAATCACATTTCAAGGTGTTTCTGTGAGGATTCAACAACTTGAAATCTGTGAAGCATTTAGACAGCGCCTGGCACTTAGAAAGTGACAAATGAGTGTTGGTTAAATAAAAATGGAGCAGAATGGGGGTGGGGAAGCAGGGAGCATGTGCTGAGGAAGGTAGACTAGAGGCCAGCGCCGAGGCGCCTTGAAGATCAGGCCAGAGATACCCGTCTTGCTTTTTGTGCAACCAGGGGCCATCAAAGGCTTTTAAGCATGGGGATTAGGGGTAGTGAATAAGCTAAAACCCAAAGGCCCGGAGAGAATAAGGACCTACTCAGAGTCACACAGCCAGTTACTGGACACTGTCATCTGTCCCCCCTACAGATCCATTATTGTAGGAGGGCAAGGACAGTATATATTTTGTCCTCCCATTGCAGCCTCGGGGTTAGAAGAATGCCTAGGAGATTCTCAGTAAATATTTATGGATGCATTGCTGAATCAAGGACAAAATAAGTCAGGGGAAGTCAGGATCCTTGAATCCTCAAGAAGGTCAGTGCATTTTGGACAGCGGAGAAACTGCTCTCAGGAAAATAGATCAAATTCCTGGAGATGTTGACTGGGGACTTTCCAAACCCCAGCTTCTCCTGTGACAGAGACACTGCCACCCACACTCCCCCAGGTGCCCCCTCAAGCAGCAGCAAGCATTGCTGCATAGGGTTCAGAAGTTAATCCTGGTAAAGTGCCTGGAAGATGAGAACTGTTCCCCAGACATTCAGCGTGGTAATTGCCAATGAGGAGAAAATGTATGTCTCCATTGGCAAGAGGCAGGACTTTGTGTTCCACAGAAACCGGCCATTAGAATTCCTGTCTCTGACTTGTCAGATAGCTGTGACAGCCGGGCAGGCAAGTAGGGTCTTGCAGTTCAAGCAGCAGATGACAAGAGACTCAGAGGCACTCAGATGCAGCTCTCACGTTGCTGACCGCCTACTCCGAGCCAGGCATGGGACCAGGCGCTTCTCCAAATTAGAGAGCATCCTAGCCCCAGCACTTCCAAGCTGGGTGATCTTGGGCAAATCCCTGCATTTCTCTGAGCTTCAACTTCATCAGATATAAAATGGGGATAATACAGCCAGCCCGCCTGTGTCATTTTCTTTTGATTCTGACAATGTGGGGTTAGGGTTGTTACCTCATTTCACAAACGTGGAAACTGAAGCTCAGGGTATGGCTCATTGATTCCTCAATACTCACTGAGCACCTATGATGGGTCAAAACTATTGCAGGAGCTGGAGAGACAATTAAGAAAATGATAGACAGGATACAGTCCCATCTCTTGCAGAGCTCACATGCTAGTGGAGGGACAGGAAACAAGCGAGAAAACAAATATCATTCCACCAAGTTATATAAGTGCTAGGAAGGAAAAAAAGAGGAAGTGTGCTAAGGAGGGTGGGGGCTGCTTACCTAAGGCAGGCAGAGGAGACTTGAAGGAAGGGGCATTGAAGCTGACATCTGGATGGGGAGAAGCAGCTGGCCATGAAACAAAGATCCAGGCAGAAAGTGCAAAGGTTCTGGAGTAGGAATAAGCCTGACGAGGTCACAGAACAGAAACCTAGTAAGTGAGGGGGAGGGTGGTAGAGAAGAGAACAGAGAGGTTGACCAGGGCCAGAGCAGACAGAGCCTTGAAGACTCATTGAAGCAGAGGGGTGACAGAATCTACATTCTGAGTCATTTCCCTCCATCACCCCACCAGTAAGGGACCTGATGTGGCAAAGCACACATCAGAGTGATCTCCTGGACCCCTTCAGGCCCACAGTCCCTGCTGCCATCTCCAGAGCAGGTCAGCCAAAGGGCAAGCAAAGTGATGGATTCCCCTGCTGGGAAATAAATCCATCAGCTGGCTGGCTGTTGGGTGGGCACCACGTGCCTCGCAGGCAGCATCCTAATGCCATGAGGCAGGAGAGGGAGGGAGAAGATGCAGGGCCGGCCTGGGCTGGAGTGAGGCAGGTGGGAGACGCACCAGCCTCAGGTGCAAAATGTAAGGGGATGCTAAGAAACTCAGTCATCAAGACAAATAACATCTTGTGCAATATTTTTATAAAACGAATGCAAAAAATCCATGATGAATAAAGTACAAAATATTTTCAAATAAAGACAAGATTCCAAAAGAGTCAGGTTGAGAGGTGAGTCATTTGTGTGCAGGGTCTAACCCTGATCCTGAGGTGTTCACTCCCCTGCAGGGACACTTCCTCGGCCAGGGCCCTGTTCCCACTGGCAGCCAGCACCCAGAGCTGGTCTGTTCATGATGAACTGAAAGAAACAGTTCTTAGCAGGGGCCTCAGAGATCATTGCTAGCCTCAGTTGTGGAGCCAGAAGCCCAAGCAGGGACCACACAGCTAGGAGGCAATGCTAGGCCTGCAACCCCAGGGCACTACATAATGTCGAGCAGTTGAAACCCATGCCTTGTATGTGGTGTGACCCAGAGTAAGGCACATTGCCTCTCAAGCCTCCGGTTCCCCATCTGTGACCCTGGGGCCAATAAGACCTGGTCCCCAGGATTCAATAAGATAATATTTAAAGTCCTCTAGGATCTAGCTACTCAAAGTGTGGTCCACAGACCAGAAAAGTCAGCATTTCCTGGGAGCTTATTAGACATGGAGAATGGCAGCTGCTTCCCAGACCCACTGAATCAGAATCTGCATTTTAACGAGACCCCCAGGAGATTGGCATACTCCTGAAAACCTGAGAAGGTGGGCCATTCTTGGCACATGGAAGGTGCTCAATAAATGATACGACTACTCCTCTACCCACCAAACCCTGAGTAGACCCTGACTTCAGACAAGAGGAAAATCCCAAGATGGAGAGAAGAGATCCTGATGTGGTCACCTCGTTAAATTTTAAATGGTCAAGTTTTGAAGCCAGGGAGTCTGGCTGAGCTCCTTCCATACATAACCATGTAGGCCCTCCATTTATCTGGAAAATGGGAATAATAATAGCGAGTATCTTAATGATTGTTGTGAAGATAATTGTCGTGCTGAAGATCAGCACAATGCTTGGCACACAGTAGGTGCTCACTAAATGCTTGCTCTCGTTGCTGGTGGTGGGAGGGGGAGGAAAGTGGGGTTCGATATGTCATTACTACGCACAGCTCTTGTGACGAAATAGGTAACATTTGTATAGCTCTTTGCCATTTACAAAGTACTTTCAGTCATACCGTTTCACCTGACTCTCAACCCTTTGGGTGAGAGAACATGAGATTTATTTACTTTACAGAGGAAAATAATCTAGGCTCAGAAATGTGCAGTGACTTGTCCAAGTAAACCAGGATTTAAATCCCTGGAGTCTAACACTAAAATCCATGCCAGCAACAGAGCATCCAACCAATAACCATGGAAAAGATTAAAAACTAGGATAACTGGAATAAGACAATATTAGACTCTAGAGATGGTGCTGCGTGCACCATCTCCTTATGGTGCTCCAATCTCCTTATTTTACCAAAGGGAAAACTAAGGCCCGGGGAAAGGAAAAGTCTTGACCAAGGTCACTCCGACAGAGCACCAGCCCTGGGGTCAGAACCCAGCTCACAAGGTTCCCAGTCCAGGGTCCTGTCCAGTATCCAGACCCACGTCCCTCATCTGATAGGCCTGCCTCCACCTGATCAACCCAAGTGTGCCGGCAGCCAGGGGTGCAGGGCTAGTGGACAGGAGGTGTCCCACCGCCTCCTTCCACTCCAGCCCAATCAGAGGACGAGAGTGCAGAGGCTGCAGTTGCCAAGGTGAAGCCTGCTAGGTTGCTAGGACAGAGTTTGGGAGCAGTCAGGTGGCAGAGGAGGGCTCAGCTGGGGCTGGTGCTGGGCCAGAGACCAAGACCTGACAGTGCTCTTCCTGGAGCTGGGGGAGGACCTCTAACTCTACAGGGTGGGTCAGCCAGTGGCAGGGTTGACTCTCACAGACAGCCCCTCATCTCTACCCTCGACACACCACCCAAGCCAGGAGGCCAGGTCGTTTCTCCCTTTATCCTGTACCTCATCAGACACAAGCCCTGCAGCTTACTCCTCCCACGCCCCTTAACCCCGTCAGCTCTGGCTCCAGAAGGAGCTCTCTAGAGCACAATGCCAAGCCCTGCAGTGCCCTCCATCACCCTTGGGGTGAAGCCCACACCCTGCTAAATTTAGACCCTGAATCTGGTCCCAACAAACACCCAGCCTCATCTTTTTCCCCAAGGCTCTGGCCAAACCTAATCCTCCAAGTGCCTGGGTAGACCATGCTCACTCCATGCCTTTGCAGATGCTGTTCCCTCTGCCTGGGAGACCCGTCCTGTTCCACTGTCCTCTAAGCCTCAGCTCCAGACTCACCCTCTCAGAGAAGCCCACCCTGCTGCCTCTTGGCAGTGAGGCACCTCTGGCCAACCCACCTTCAGGTGGGTGTCACATCATATTTTAACTATCCACTTTCCTGTTTGCGTCTCCATTAGGCTAAGAGGTTTTTACATCTCACTCCTAGAGTTAACCCATGTTCCAACTGTGCAAAATCAAGACTTCTCTGAGCCTCCGTGCCCTCCTCTGTGTGATGGGGATTATGACCCTGGCCTTGCCAGGCTAATGGGGTATTAGAGATTTCGGATGTGAAGAGCTTAACACAACACATGTACACTGAAACTGCTGTCACTGTGCTGTTGTTTACATCAATACCACTAGCACCAGCACAAAGGGCTCACTTGTAAACATACGCCACATGGGTCCCTCACCTGCTCAGTGACAATGATCACCACGACTTGAAAGGGCTCTAGAAAGAGCAAAGCCCCATTCAAGTGTAAGTCGTAATAATTCTGATAGTTAACACTCTTGATTCCCACAAGCCCCTAGACCTGTGTCATTCCGACATGCTCATTCACTGAACAAAATTTATTAAGTACTTACTATGTGCCAGGCAACATGCTAGCTCTTTGAGACTCAGCAGTAGGTAGACACAAAATACTTAATTGCAACATCTACCTTTCTTTCCTTGCCTTTTTTTTTTTTTATTGAAGTATAGTTGATTTACTATGCTGTGTTAATTTCTGCTGTACAGCAAAGTGACTCAGTTATACACATATATACATTCCTTTTCATATTCTTTTCCATTATGGTTTATCCCAGGAGATTGGATAGAGTTCGCTGTGCTATACAATAGGACCTTGTTGTTTATCCATTCTAAATGAAATAGTTTGCATCTACTAACCCCAAACTGCCAGTCAAGGTCAGCCTCCTGACTCAGTACGCAGGTCCTTGCCTGAGCCCAGGGAGGCTGCCATTTGCTCAGAGGTGCTCCTGGTAGCCAGCAGGCTCCACCTGCATACCCTCTTCCTCCCCACCTCCCCCTGTTGCCAGTCTGGAAACAGTAACTCTGCCCTGTTTCCAATCCAGTTGCTAGCTTTAAATTCAAATACTGTCAGCTCCCTCAGAGCAGGGAGCACGTCTGCCCTTTTCACTGCTGTGTCACCAGCATTTAGAATATGGCCTGGCACAGTCATTCAGCCTCCTATGTACTCATTCATTCACTCACTCAACAGATATTTATCAAGTCCTGCCAAGTGCCAGACTCCGGGGAACCAGCGGTGGAGCCCTGCCTCACCGAGCTCCTATCTTAGTAGAGGGATTGGGGAGCGGAGGTGAAGCGTTGTGTTACAAGGTGAAGCGGAGCAGTTGAGACCGAGGGGTTAGGTGCTGTGTCACCCAGGGTGGTCCCAGAAGACCACCAGTAATGTAAAGGGCCTTGAGTCAGCTGATCTGTTGGAATCCCTGACCTGGGGCAAAGCCCCAGTCCCCACCTCCGTTGATGAGATCAGGAGCTCCACCTCGTGAGTCACAGTGAGCAAGACCATGGTTATGGAAGGAAGAGAAAATACTCGAGGCGGAGGTGACAGGTGGTGCTCAGGTCCCCGAGCAAACATTGCAGGTCGCTGCAGTTTCTGAGGCCTTGGCGTCCAGCCAGGAGAGGAGTTGGCTGCAGCAGGGTAGAAAGGTGGGGCTGTGGGCGCTCTTCTGGCTCTCACACTCAGCCCCGTGGGAAACTGAGCAGATCATTTCCCCTCTCAGCACTTGTGTTCTCATCTATAAAATGCGAGTGAAACATTGACCTCATTCTTCCTAACCGTGTGAAAGCAAATGTAGCAAATTTGTCGAGCACTGCTCGGTCAACAAATATTTACTGGGTACCCGTTGCCTTTTCCGGAATGCTTGGTGCCTCCTAGGAGAAAGCAGAGGACGGTAACTAGGATTTGAGAGGCTACCATATAATAGAAATCTTCACAGACATTATCTTATTTAACACCAGCACCAATATTAATAACACGCACTTAGATGGCACTTAATTATGAGGCTGGTGCTATTAGTAGCCCCATTTTATACATGAGGAAATTGAGGCTCAGAGAAATGTAATGGATTTCCCCAAAACAAAAATTCAAACCCAGATATGACTGACGGTAAATCCCATCCACTGACACCAGCCAGAGATCACAGTTAAGCCAGAAAACAGTGTGGTCAGTGGTACCATAGAAGCATTGTCTGAACCGGTGACCAAGACTGGCAGCTGCCGTCAGGAGTAGGTGGCGGGGGGCCTCATCCTGCCCAGCCCTTTGCTGGAATCCGGAGGATCAGTGTGGCATCAACAGAGTCTAGGGCATGCCCTCAGGGGGTCTGGGGTTCAGGAAGCCACTCCCCACACAGCTTTCTCCCCTCAGCCCTTAACACCCTCTCTCCTCCCCCAGGAAGTCGTGCGTCTCTGGCATGCTACCTGCTCTGCTCAGTAACTGAAGGCTCCCCCGTCAGAGCTCAGCCAGGAAGCAAAGGTAAGGGTACCACCCAGGGTCACACCCATGGGCAGTGTTCAGAGTGCCCCTCACTCCTGGTGAAGAGGGCCATGATATCACTTCCCCTTTGCAGTCGCCAAGAGCACTCCTAAGTGGGAATGAGAGGGGTCAATCTGGCAACTTGTTAGAACGACGTTAGCTTGTGTTACAACAGAGAAACCCTTCCCTGTGCATGCTACCTTATTAGTGATGCTCCCCAAAAGACCTGAGGGATGGATCCCCAGTTTACTGATGAGGAAACTGAAGCACAGAGAGGGGAAACAACTTGCCCGAAGACATACAGCTGGAAGGTGGCTAAGCCTGAATTCCGACCCTCTTTTTCTTGTCTCTATCCCCAAGTGGTCTATGCACCTTGTAGGTGGTTGGTATTTGTTCGATGAACAAATGAGTGAATTAATGAATTGCCCAAGATCAATGGCGGGGCAGAGCAGGGCTGGAAGCTCGCTCTCCTCTTGCTCCCAGTTCCTAAGTTTTTCTGCTGAGCTGTGCCTTTCTGTGTTGATGAGCTCAACATTCTCTTCTGCAACCCTACCCCAGGATCTCAAGCATCTCATGTGTGATGTTCATTACCCGCCCCACCCCGCTGCAGACAAAAAGATGAAAGGTGGACCAGTCAGCCTTGGTTACTCTTCTAGGTGTCCCCCAAGCTTGGATCACACCCAGCATCCCTTCATCCATCCACATCGCCTCTTCCCCACCACCCACTACCAGTAATCCAACGTGCATAGTTGTAAACTTGTTTCTTTAAATAAACAGTCTTGAGTTTCATACCAAATAGTCTTTTAAGAGGAGGAACGTCTCCAGGCCACCTCGTATTTAGCATACAGTGAGCCACATATTTGCACAGAGAGAGTGTGTGTGGATATAGAGATCGCCCGATCGCTATAGATATCGTTGCTCATCCAGATGGGAGCTATTTATGATGCTGAGTCACTCGCAGAGAATGCCACTGAGGGATTCCAGGCTGGGCTCAGAGCCCCAGCACCACAGACCTCATGGCTCTTTGCCTCATCCTCACTGTTCACAAATAAGAGAGACACAGAGAGAGAGTGGTCTCCCATCACAGTGCAGGGACAGAAGGAGATCTTTTGGCCACAGTATATGAAGACCTTCTCATAGTCAGGTCCTATTTCAAGTCATTGTCCTTCATCCAGAACACCACACCCTTCAAGATCATCTAGTCCAATTTCTTCATTGTATAGGAGCAAAAACTGAGACTCAGAGAGGGAAGGAAGTTGCTTAATGTCACACACAAGTCAATAGCAGATCTGGTCCCAGAGCTCAAATTTTTGATTGCTATCTGGGGTTCTCTCCCAACCCCCAGCAAACTTCTTTAGTTTCTCTCCAGTGTCATGCCATTTCAGCCCCCCAGGAGCTTCTGTTCTCCATAAACTTGGAGCTGTCCCTAATCACTACCTTCCCTGGGCTCCTCTAGGAGCGGAGCTGAGTCTGGCTTGTTTGGGTATCCCCCATGCTTAATGCAGGACCTGCACACACTAGGTTCTCAAAGCTTGCACACTGGGTGTTATATAAAACCAAACACAGTACCAATTCCTGGGGAACCCTAGTTCTCCATTTGAAAAAGCACCCATTTATCTCCACCCTCTCTTTCTTTTCTCTAAGCCAGTTCTCTATCCATGCAAAAATAGACTCCCTCCCACTCACCACCCATCTCTGCCCAATTCTATAATGAATCAATTTTATTAACAGGCTTTGGGATGGAAACTTAACAAAGGCTTTTTGTGAAAGTCACCCTTTATCTCCGTATATAGTTCACTTCTCAAAGAATTCTGCTAAACTGGTCAAATAGGATTTCGCCTTACATAAAATATTCATTAATCTACTCTTTCCCTCCCTATAGAATGTGTTTGTTAAAGTGATCTCTATCCATTATTATGGATAGAGATATGGATATTATTATCCATCTTTATCCGTTATTATGGTGATCTCTATTCATTATTATGGATTCTATTCAGTTGTTCTAAGAGACAGTGGGATGAGATGGAAGGGGCCTGGGCTTTGGAATTAGGACTGGGTTACATCCTAGCTGACCTTGTAATGCTTCTGCATCCACAGTGATTGCTGTGAGAATTGAATGATATAATGTCTGTAAGGTATCTTGCACATATAAGTGCTCAATATACGTTTGTGAATGAATGAATTACTCAGGACCCTTATGACTTATCATATCCTGAAGGGTGAGAGACCAACTAATGCTGCAGTCTGAAGTCTTGAAGTCGGAGAAGTTCAGGAGAGTAGTTTGAGAAGTCTTGTGAAACAGACCCCAGGGAGTATGCTGCTGTCTCCAAGCCAAAAAGGGATGCTCTTTCTGTGGTCCCTTGTGGAAGGGATTCCCTCAGCTCGAGGAAAATTTGAGTGTTAAATCTAGGTTCAAAATAGAAAACCCCTTGAGAATAAATGTTGTGCCTTGTTAATTGTCAGATTCTAACTTTACCCAAACCAGAGCCTGGCTCAGGGTAGTAAGGAATAGACAAAGAGATATGCAGTAAGCAAGCATTGAGTTGGGTTGAGTTGAGCTGAGTAGAATTGACTTGTTGACTTGACTTGAATTAACTTGAGTTGTTTTCAGTTTGCTAATGGACCCAACTCTAGGGTCTACCAAGGGAGAAGCTTCCTAGAACTCGAGCTTAAATTAGACCTGGTCCCACAGCACAGGGGAGACCCTCGTGATGTTCTGGGGACATTCAGAGCCTTCCAAAGATGAAGGTATCTCAGAGAGGACCAGGACCATAGCCAAGACTGAGAGAAAAGGGTAGCAGTCTTGGCTTGGTCAGGGGGCACCACAAGGCTGAATGTCCTTTAGGAATCTTTAAAACTTATTGGAACTCTGTGGGGATCTTTCCATATTTTTAGGACAACAGATTCTTCTCTTCCTGGCAAACAAAAGACCTTTGGGGGTACCCACTTCAGTGGGAGATGGCCTCTAGCTTTGAGGGGGTCAAATAAACTCCACCATGAGGGGAGAAGGCAGGCAGAAGCCAGGAGTTAGGCAGAGCCCCATACTGCAGATGCTAGCACAGACATAAACCGGTCCTCCTGTTGGAGTGAGGGCTTAGGGGTCTGAGTGAGGTATGATTCTAACTCTAGACTTTCATCAGGTAGTGGTTGCTAAAGGGAACAGTGATCCAGGAACCATAGTGGGGAATCAGACAAGACCTGTGGCATCACAATACTGAGGTCAGTCAGCACCACTGGGCCTCGCTTTGCTGGCTCCATCTCAGTCACTGCCCATCACAGGATACAACCAGGCATTCGAGAGAAAAAAGAACGGAGGGTTTAAATGAGATTCAGGTGGCTGCTCAAACCTTTATTGTATTCAGCTGTGTCTGTGTGTATCCATCTCCCACACTAGCTTGGGAACCCATCAGAGGCACAACATCTATTCTTCTCAGTCCTCCCTGTGCCAAAAACTCTGGGTACAGGTTAGACATCAGTGTTCAGTGAATGAATAATTAGGTCAGAGTAAGGCTTACAATGCCAGTGGAAGATTTCAAGAAGGAAAGATGGAAAATTTCAAGATTTCAAGATGGCAAAAGTCCAAAGTAAGGATGTCTAGCCAGAAAAGATAGCATAGATTCAAAAGTTGCCCCTCAGCAGTGTGGCTTACAGGGAAAATTGGACTAAATGGAGTCAAGACAGGGTGGTGGAGTGCAGGCTTAAAATAATGTTCCCCAGAGACCCAGACTTCTGAGACAAGCTCTCAAGGGCCATCATAGGATGAGTGTGAACAAGAGAAGTTCCCCTCAAAAAATCCCATTTAAATTTAAAAGTTGCAATTTTATCTCTTTTATATATTGGATTTCCACACACATTTTCATTTTTAAAGAAACCCTTTGGATTGAAAAAATGCATTTGGAAAGCACTAGTGTTGAAATAGCCTAGGCATCTACAGTTAGGCTGTCTGCATTCAAATCTCAGCCCCAAGCCTTTCCACCTATGGGACTTCAGGAAGGGACCCCTTTGAGCCTCCACATTCTTATCTATAAACCATCCTTCCAGCGATGTGTGAGCGTTAGCTAAGATGCTACAGTATTTCCCAAAGGCTGGCATGTGTGTGATTGATGGTGTGCACAGTGGTTTTAGGTGGTATATGGATGAACATTTATTATTTTAATAGCTTACAATTGATGCATGTTAGAAAAACATAAGCAGCACATTAGACTCCATGATTTATGGAAATAATATAGCATTTCCTTTTAAAATAAAATTCTGTGCTTTTTGAAAGGCAAATCGATTTAAAGAAAAACACTAAGTAAGTGAATAGTACTAATACAGCAGAAATCATGAAGGTGGTACATGAATGACTGAAAAACTGAGATAACCTATGTAAAACACCTCTCACAGTGTCTGTCATTTAGGAAGGGCTCAAAAAGTTTAGTTCTTGTACCCTTCTCTCCATTTTAACTTGCTGGGATGGCTGAGCCTAGAATCAAGCTTATCCACTGTGGCAAAGTAGATGCCCAGGCCTGGTCAGTCTGGAATACAGTGTGTGGTGGGCATGGGGCAGGCAGCAGTGGTCAATTTGGGGCAGACAGCAGTGGTCAAGTCCAGGAGGGTAGCAGTGGTCAGGTCCTGGCAGCCAGCTGACCACAGGATCTTGAAGCAGGCAGAGGCTGCTGAAGCATCATCCACAGGCACCAACCATGAGTGGTCCATGAGATCACTTGAAGAGTTATTCAGGAACAAGTCAAATACCACTGGGAGAGAGTCACTTCCTTTTCTGGTTGATTCCATCAGGGAGAAAGTCTCAGTTGGAGGTTAGCATCTCCTTGAGGCCTCTCTAATACTTGCTGATCTTCCTTTTCAGCACAGAAGCCCAGCCTTCAGTTGGCAGGAGTATCTAGCTAAAAATGAATAACAATGTTGTATTTTCCATGTATTTATTTATTTATTATTATTATTTTTTTGCGGTACGGCAGCACAGTGCCTCTATGTATTTATTTTTACCATCACCTTCCATGTATAGAACACGATACAGGTGTTCTGTTCATGAGAATGATCTCATGTTCCCTTTTCAAATGTATGTATTAAAGGTTAAAAAGTGAGTGTGTTACTTTTGTTCAGTATAAAGTGAATAATAGTACAAGCAGGATATATACATAGAAACAGATAAAGGTGGTCCTTGACCAAGAGGAAATCCATCCTGGCAGAGGCACAGCTCTAGAGAGCCCATGCTGGGCCCACAAGCAGGATGTTTCCCAACTCAGCCACAAGCTTTGGGGCAAGTTTTGTCCTGGGGAGGGCAAACAAGGCCCCATCCTAAGAAAGAGTCAGATTGCTGGGCTCCCAGACCCTGAGCTCCCAGAATAAGCTGGAGGTCCAGGGACCAGGGCAGTGACAGGCCAGCAGTCAGTATAGTCAGGTCTGCCCTCAGAGGGTGGGTCTGGAAGGGATCCCAAGCCTCTGGTTTCCAGTGAGGTTGGGCCTGCAGAGGATGACCCAGTGGCTCCAGCAGAGAGGGAGGAAGGAGCTGAGGATCAGGAACAGGCAAGGTCTGACTCCACAGAATCTGGTGTGAACAGAAACTCGTCACACCAGCCTTTGAGAAGGGCGGTGTATGAGGTAGGGTGTGTTGGTAACAAGCAACAGAAACCAAATCTGCCCCACTCAAGAAGAAGCAGGGGTTTTTAAAGATTATCAGAGAGCACCCAGAATCAAAAGGCAGGCTGGTGGTCAGGCTCAAAAAAGGAGAGGGACCAGAGCAGACCAGGAGTTTGGGAGCAGGAACTGAGGCCATTTTTTTTTCAAAGTTCCCCTTTGGGATACATCAGCCACAACTGTTTTTCCCTCTTTGCCTCAGTCTTCTTGTGATTCACAGCCCCAGGAGGAGCACCAGCTGGCATGTGTCCCTTGTCCTCCTCTTGGCCAACAGAGAGCATGGAGGCTTAATTAGACCCCCTCCAAGTTTGAACACTGAGGAAGGGGTGGTTTCCAAAAAGAAAATCAAGGGGCCGTTACTAAAAGGAAGAGGAATGGATTCTGAGTAGCCAAAACCAGCAAATGTCTACTACAAGGATCTGGGAAGGGGCAGGGAGGTGCAGGCTATGTGGTCCCCTGGGCCTGACTCTCTGGGATCATGACTGGGGCTTCCTTTCTCCCACCCTTGGCTGGACCACGGTCCATCCCACTCTGGGGCCACTAGTCGGCTGAGGCAGGGGCCTCTCATGCTTCCCGCGAGGGGCTCCTGGATCCTCTCATGGTCTGCTAAAGGGAAGTGGCTGGACAAGCCTGGTCCGTGGCCCTTCAGCCTTTTTGTAGCCGAAAAGGATCTGCTGGGCTGAGACAGTCTAATGAGAATTGCTCACTCAGGGCTTGCAAACCCAACTGTCTGCTGGCTGGCAGAGAGCAAATGCATGAAAGTAACTGAGGTGACCTGGAATATGCCTGCCTGTCTAAAGGGGATGCCACTGCCAGCTCCAGCCAATTGTTGCCATACAAACACATGGACCCACCCGGTGTTGATTAATATCCTGATTTTTTTTTTTTTTTTTTTTTTGCGGTACACGGGCCTCTCACTGTTGTGGCCTCTTCCATTGCGGAGCACAGGCTCCGGACGCGCAGGCTCAGCGGCCATGGCTCACGGGACCAGCCACTCTGCGGCATGTGGGATCTTCCCGGACCGGAGCACGAACCCATGTCCCCTGTATCGGCAGGTGGACTCTCAACCACTGTGCCACCAGGGAAGCCCAATATCCTCATTTTTTTAAGTGAAGCTCCAAATCCAGAATTTCATGAGATTCCTCCTTTTTAAATATTGGTAACTACCAGAAAAACATTTTAAATATTGTGCTGACCAAACAGTATAAACCACCAGTTTGTGGCCACTGGACTAACTTCTATTCATCCACTACAACCCAACTAAGAAGTCACTTCTCAGCTGGGAAGCCTTCTGTGACTTGCCCCTCCCTCTACCTTGCTACCCTTTCTTGAGCCTCCTATAGACCCTTTATTTTTTCCTGTCACAGTACTGACACTCTGCATTATAAAAATTCATTTGTTTTCATCTGCTGTCTCCTCAAGGGTGAGGACACCCACCATGTCTTATGTCTCTTCCCAGCACAGTGCCTGACACATACAAGGTGCTGTGGCATTGCTGAAAGGGGAGCTATGGGGACTGCATTTGTTAAGGTGGCTAGGTTTTTCAATTGTAACAAATCACTACTGATATCTCTGTGGCTTAATACAGCAAGGGCTTGTTTCTCTCTCATGTGAAGTCTGCTATGGAAGCAGCAGCTCTCCAGGCAGCTTCCTTCCAAGCGGTGACTCAGAGATCCAGGCTACCTCCATCATTAGGGAGCAGAAGAAGAGAGCCAGGGAGAACTCACATCCACTCTTGTATACCTTAGCCTAGAAGTGACACTCATTGGCTCTCTTCACAGCCATTGGCCAGAACTAGTCCCATGACCTGTCTCACTATAAGGGCCTGGAAATATGGGTGGAACACAGCCAGGGCCCATCATTCACAGGAAACAGTGGAACTCTTACAGTCAGCGCATGGAAGAACCTTTTAATTTGTGACATCCAGAAAAGTAGGAAAGAAGTAGGGAGAGAATTTCATTAATTGAGCTTTCTACATTTTCTCATTTTTTTCCAATCAGTAAACACCCAGAAAAGAAAATCAAACCGATGGAAAATAGGGGTCAAATGCTAATGAGCAACCCATTTATAGTGAAATCACACTGGCTCTTTGGTATCTCATTTGAGATCCATGAGGGCCTGGGAATGATTGCAGCTGCTCAAAGGGTCTCTCTTCTGTGATTAAATGCCAATGCATTCAAGAATCCTGACCCTCGCTGTCACTCTTGGCCAGAAACTCAGCCAAGGTGAGTCAGTGGGCACACCCAGAGGCTCAGAGACACACATCATGCCTTCTACAGGCTGGGCACAATGCAACTGCAGATGTTTCCTTGGAATGGAATCACAAGATGGTAGACATGCTCTATAAAGAGGGCAAGCTTGGGAACGAGAAAGACCTGGGTTCAAATTCCAGCTCTTTCCTAATAAGTCAAGCTCCTAGCAAGACTCTTCACTTCTCTGATCCTCAGTTTCATCATCTCTAAAATGGGGACAATAGCACCTTCCTCCTAGAACAGCTGTGCACAGTCTATGAGGTTACATGCATAAGGGGCCTGGTGCTCAGTAGTACCTCAATTGACATCATTTCTTTTTCCCCACTGGGTTGGAGGGACTGAATCTAACCTCCCACCAATAGCACTCCTGAGTGCAGTCAGCCTGTTCCCATTTGCATGCCTCTGGTGACAAGAAGCTCACTATACACCAGCCGCCTGCCCACAACCCCCAAGCATCCTGCTCCATTTTTGAACCACTCCAATGTTGTTTGTCATGAGAGGATATGATGTCCCTGGGGACTAGAGTTTGAGGGAAAGGTACCTGGCCTAACTCCCCTCACCAGATGACTTATCACTGCCTCGACCCCCAAGAGCTATCTGGGGAAATTGAGTGTGGTGAGAATGAAGGCAGTGAGGGGTTCAGAGTAGGGGAATATGTGTCCATTTCTTGTTTACAGAGAGAGGACACAGAAACCCATCACATGGGAGACAGGATCCCAGAGAAGAAAATCTCTGGAAGACTGTCACAGGACAATGATGGCGATCCAGCCTGAGATGAAATGAGGGAAGCTACAGGGGAGCAATTAGGAGCTCAAAATAAGGGCTCCAAAATAATTTATTCTGCAAACATTTACTGTTTGTCCACAGTGCTAGGCCCCATGCTGAGCACTGGGGTCAGAGACATGAATCAGCCATCGGCCCTGATCTTGGGGGAGTGGGGCAGGCATGTGATAATAATATTAAAACCATATGGGGGTTGCTGAGATAAAGGGAAGTGTGGGGTGGGGACTGTGAGAGCTCAGAAGAGGGGTACCTAGCCTTCCTGGTGATGGGGTGTTTAGGAAAGGATGAGGAGGTGGACAAAAACGGGGAGAAAGAATGCCAGGCAGAGGGGCAACATGGGCAAAGACACAAAGAGAGAAACAGCCTGGCCTGTGGAAAGACCTACCCACTTTCCTTTACTACTTAAGGCAAAGAGTGATGATGGGGTGGCCAGACCAGGCAGCAGACTGCCTTGAATGACAGCCACAGAGCTGAGACCCTGCCCCCGACCAGGAGGGAGCCATGGAAAAGGGGGAGGCTTTGCAGAAAATTGTTATTGAAATACAATTTACATTCGTAAAAGTGGTCGTATCATATATTTACAGCTCAATAAATTTTCACAAAGTGAAATACCCCTGTAACCAACCAAGAAACAGAAACTTACCAGCATTACACAAGGCCCTTTTTGCCCCCCTTCCCAGTCACCATCCTCCCAAAGGAACCACCAGCTCGACTTCTAACTGCATTGATTAGTTGACTTGTTTTTGACCTTCATGTAAATGAAATCATGCAGTGTTTTTGTCTGACTTCTTTCAATCAACATTATGGTTGAGATTTTTTCCTATTGTTGCATCATGTTGCATTCTTTCATGGTGTTAATTCTCATTGCTAAATTTTATTCCATTGTGCGTCTGTGCCAAAATCCACTCATCATTCTAGTGCTGATGGACACTGGGGTTGTGTTCAGCTTGGGACTCTTATGAAAAGTGCTATCATGAGGATTCTTGTACATGTCTTTGGATGAACATTTATATACATTTCTGTTGGGTTTATGCCAAGGAGTAGAATCAATGCATCATTGGGGTTGCAGGTTCCCAGGGGAGAACAAATGTTTTTTCCAAAATGGTAGTCCCAATTTACACTCCCTACTACACTGTAAGAAAGTTCCAGTAGCTCTATATCCTCACCAACATTTGACATTTTCTGGCTTTTCCATTTTAACCATGCTGGTGATCATACATGGTTAAAATGGTAGATGTAATTTGCATTTCTCTGATGACTAGTGAGGTTGAATACCTTTTCATATGCTTACTGACCATTTGGACATCATCTTTCCTGAAGTATTTGTTCAAGTCCCTGGGAGGGGAGAGACAACGTCTACATTTCATTTCGGAAAGTCATCTTGGGTGGCCAAGTGGGGCAACTGGGACTGTAGAAGTAGGTTCTCTGGAACCTCTGGCTAACACCAATGTTATCTCACTTAGGTGCTGGGCTTCCTCTACTTCCTCTGCCTCTTTAAATGCTCATAGCCTCCTTGAGAGGTCAAAATTGTTATCAACATCTCACAGATGAGGTGACTGGGCTTACAGAGGGGCATGACTTGCCCAAGATCTCACAGTGGTGGCCTCAGACCCTCAGTTCATTTCCTCATCAGCCTCAGACCAGAACAGGAAGCTGTGGGAAAAAATAGAATAGAAAGAAACAGAAAAAAAGGGGAAAGAAACAATTACAAAGACATCTATCTCACTCATTTTCCACAAGAGAAAATTCTCCCTCCCTTTCCCCTCTTCCTTCCTCCTCGCATCTCCCCAAAAGTCCAGCAGAGATGAGCGTTCATCAGAAGCCTAGTGCCCGCCAACCCCAATATTGTGTTGGATGCCCAGTAATGTGAAGGGAGGAATCAGGCCAACCTGCGTCAGATCCCGGCCAGCCACTGCTCACTGTGTGGCCCAAGACCAGTCATTTTACCTCCCAGGGCCTGAGGCTTTTGTCTGTTTCAGTAATCCCTTCCTCAGAGCCTTGTGGAGAGGAGTCAGAGAGCCAGCTCCCTGCCTGGCACAGGGTGGCCCCTGGTTAAGGTGACATATGCTTGTTCCTTCCCTTGACCCTTCCAGGACTGGGGGCGGAGCTCTCCATCCTGCCCAGGGCCCAGTCTTTTTGGCTGCTGCCTCCCTCAGTAGGAGGGGGAACATCCTTTTGTCTCATGCAGCCACAGCTGGCCCCTGGAGAGTTTCCTCACTGCTGGAGAACAGGTGTAGCAGGGGCAGGAATAGAGTCCCTCCCTCCAGGAGCTCCATCTCCCCACAGCTGCCCACACTCAGGCTGACAGCCACACAGTTCACCCTAGAAGGACCTTTCTCTTCCCAAGGGCTCTCATCTCAGAGCCCAGACGCCTTTATTTTGGGAGCTTTGCTTGGTAAAGTGCTTTGTCAATGCCACTTCCAAGCAACCCTCCCACACCACCACACACATGCCACGCAGTGCCATCCTGCCTGTCCTTCCGTTCATAGTGAGCATTCCAGGCACTGTGCTAGGCACTGGGACACCCACAAGTTCTCTGTCCTCATGTAGTTTCCCCTGCAGGAGAGATGGATAATAAAAAGCAGATGGATACAGTAAATTGGATCGCTTCAGATGGTGCCCAGGGCCTTGGAGATGGGAAAGGGGAAGCTTTGGTGGAGAAAGGCAGCTGGGTAACCACTCAGTCCCAGAGCAGAGTGGGGAAAGTCACAGGCCTGCTGCCTGCAGGGGTATGTCCTTCTCTGGTTTCGGGTCCAAACTCAACTCCTGGAGGGAAGGTTCACACCGCAGCCACCACTGGGTGGAGATCCCAACATGTAGCACCGGAAGGTCCTAGCTGCTGCTGACCCCCAACTACTTTGCCCCTTCCCTCCCTCATTACCGAGCCTGCCTGCTCCTCACAATTGTCTGCCTCTCCTGTCCCCCAGCGGCAGGGTGAGGGGTCACAGGAACTCTTTCTCAATCCACCAGCTTTTCCCTACCCATCCCATAGATTTATCCCGCCAACTCTACAGGATTCAGAGCAAACTGAGTCCTTTCCAGATGGATCCCCCAACAAAGCAACAGAGGTAAGGCCAACTGAGCCCCAGTCCAGGCCAGCAGACCCTCCCAGATCTCAACACCCAGGACTCTCTCTCCATCTCTCCTTCTCAGGCTGCCCCTTCCTTTGTCTTTTACCCTTTCACTGACTCATTCTTTCTCTGTGTGTTTGTCTCTGTCTCATTTCAATTTTCCCCTTTATTTCCCTGTCACTCTAATTCCCATCCTAAATGTACTTCTTATCTGGGCATTAATTTACTTCAAATACTGATTTTAAAAAAATGCGTTGAGCCCCTGCTGGGTGCCAGGCATGGGGCAAGGAGCTTGGGTCTAATCAAAGATGAGTAAAGCACAGACTTCCCTGGAAGGGAGATGAGTCATGTGCTTAAATAAGTGAAATGGGGAGGCTGAAAGTGACCGATGTTATAAAGGAGACACTGATGGGAGCTGAAGAGCATCAAAGAGAGGGGTTCCTGGGGACTTCATGGAGGAGGTGACTTTTTAGTCAGACCTTAAAACATGATCATGCCATGGAAAGTAGGCTGACCATGGGGAGGAAGGTCATCTCCCGCAGACTAGTTGCTCAGTTCCTTCTCCTCTCAAATCAAAATCCTACTCTCCGGCATCCTTATTATTTAATCTCCAAGGAATCCTGAATATAGTTTGGACTTTGTGTCTGAAAGACCTGGGTCTGAGTCTCACTGACTCAACATTCTGAGCTTTCATTTCATCATTTGTAAACAGCCTCCCAGGGCTGTTGTGAAAATCAAATATGACAAAGGATGTGAAAATGCTTTCCTACTGTTAATGAGGCTCTTTACTACTAATGAGGGCTCTTCTGACTGCAAACTACAGAAACCCAACTCAAAATGGCTTAAAGTAGGGCTTCCCTGGTGGCGCAGTGGTTGAGAGTCCGCCTGCCAATGCAGGGGACACGGGTTCGTGCCCCAGTCCGGGAAGATCCCACATGCTGCGGAGCAGCTGGGCCCATGAGCCATGGCCATTGAGCCTGCGCGTCCGGAGCCTGTGCTCCGCAATGGGAGAGGCCACAACAGTGAGAGGCCCACATACCGCAAAAAAAAAAAAAAAAAAAAAAAAGGCTTAAAGTAAAAAAAAGTCTGACATGGCTTGCATCAGGTACACCTGGATCTAGGTTTCAAATGATGACCTCAAGACTCTTTCTACATCTCTCGATTCTGCTCTCCTGTACATTGGCATCACTCTCAGGCAGGCATTCCCCCTCAGAGTGGCAACACAGCAACAACCCTTCCACCAGCTGAGTGACTCCAATGGAAATAAGATACCCCATTCCCAATGGTTCCAGCAAAGTTCTGGGGTTGAATCTAAGTGAACTGATTCCTAACCCATACCTATAGCCAGGGCTGGGTCACGTGCTGACCCCTGGCGCTGGTGATGACGTGATCCTCCCACCCAATCCATAAGGACCACAAGTAGGAAGGGAGTAGGTCCTCCCAAGAGATGCTGTTATACTGTTACAAGTAGAAGGGGTAATGGGTACAGGGTGTCAATTCACTTAGGTAATAGAGACAAAGAACACAGAGGAAAAGAAGATTTACTCCTTCTTATCTCTCCGGTCTCAGCTTAGTTGTCATCTCCTCCAAAAAGTCTTCTCTGATCCCCCAAGGCTGTATTGGGTACCACCACCACCACCACCACCCTTGTGCTCCTGCAGCACCTTACACTTCCCTTATCATCATACTCATCACATTTATTATAACTTTCTATTTACTGGTCTGTCTCCTTCCCTAAGTATTGGGAAGAAAAACATGGTGCCTGTCTTGCTGTAGCCCTCATGTTGACAAATGTTAGACACTTAGTAAATGGTGGCTGGCTGGCTGGATGGATGGATGGATGGATGAGTGGTTGAATGTAAGGGTGATGGGTGGATGATTAGATGGTCAGATGAATGAATAATGGATGGATGGTTGAAGTGAATAAATGAACGAGTGGTTGGATGAATGGATGGGTGAATGGATGGATGGATGAGATGATGGATGGATAGATGATTGGTTAGATGGATGAATGAATGAAAGGTTTAGGAGAAAACTGGTAAGACCATTTTGGGATGTGCTAAGCCTAGGCTGCCTGTGAGCACAAAGAGATATCCCTCAAGCTGTTGACAGATGAACTTGGAGTTCAGGAGAGAGGTCTGGGCTGGAAATAGAGGTTTGAGAGCTATTAGCGTGGAGACTGTCATGGAGGCCATGGAAGTGGATCAAGATCACCAGAGAGGAGGCAAATGGTGCATCCAAGGTCACACATCCCGTAAGTGACACTTGAATTCAGGGTTGTGTGGTATCAATGTCTGCTCTCATTCCTTCATTCCAAGGCAAGCTGGCCACTACTTGAAGTGGCAGCCCAGAATTAACATCTCTCCTTTCTCCCCTCCCTCCCCTCCTCAAACCGCTCAGCCAGAAGGGAGCAGCTGCCTGGGAGGACAGAGAGACAGATTATGTAAACTGTGATTGCCACCCACAGGAGGAGGAGGAGAGTGAATAGGTATTGAAATGAGCTTTCAATAATGCACATCCTCCTCCACAAGGCCTGGGGCTTGGTGGAGGGGAGAAAAGCCTTAAAGGGACCAAGCCCCTGGTCCCTAGCGACAGCACCCACAGACCGCAGCCACACAGTCCTCTACCCCAGACATCTACCCCAGGGGTCCTCAACCTTTCACCATCGAGGACACTTTTTTTACCCCTCCTGGTCCCAGTAGATTTGAGTTTTTAAAGATTCTGTTTCCCAAACACACTGCGTTTAAGTCATGATTAATTCATTTCCCCCATTTTTTATTAATCAAACACACTTAATTGCCACTCAGAGTTTTGTTCAGCAAGAGGTAAGTCACGAGGTGGTATCACCCCAACCCAAAGCTCAGAAATACGACAACATTGTTAGCCAGGCCCACCTTGCTCCTGGAAAAATGCCTTCTCTCCCCATCCCCCATTCATTACTGTCTTTGGAAAACCCCAGACTGGGGAACAGGGATTCTACCCAGCACTCTCATTTCACAGAAGAGAAAACTGAGACCCAGAAAGGTGAATGGACTTGCCTGAGGTCACAGGATCAGTGGGAACTGAAGGCTGAGGCCTGACCTCTCCAGTTTCAGCTGGCTTAGAACTTGGCAATGAGATAGGGATCTGAAAGTAAAGATGGCAGGGGGAAAAAGCCTCATAGCCAGCACCTTCACTGCGCCCCTACTATGCACCTAACCCAGTAGATACATTCTCCTACTTTGTTCTCACACAGTGGTCCTGAGAGGTGGGATTACCATGCCCCGTTGTGCATATGATGAAACTGAGCATCAAAGAGGCTCTGTGGGTTACATAGTCCACTTGGCTGGAAAGTGAAAGATCAGTATTCCAGTAGGTTCGTCCACTGACTATGAAACTCACACTCTTTCTACCTCACTGGCCTGGCTAGGGGGAAACGAGGCAGTCATTCAGACTGGATCTGAAGTTCTGCTCACCACTTACCAGCCATGTGTATTTGGCTAATGATCTACCTCTCTGAGCCTCCCTTTCCTTACCTGGGGAGTTAGGATAGCATCTTATTCCTTGGGTGATTGTGGAAAGTAAGAAGAGATGATGAGGGTTCAAGATTCCAGCACAGAGTTTGAGGTATGGCATTTGGAAGTGGTCTCCTCTCCCTTCCTCCTCCCCTTTTTTTGTTAAAAATCCTCGAAGTTGGCAGAAGCCAAGGTGAGAGATCTGATTGCTTATGTCTTTGGGGATCTTCTGGGCTGGGGATTAGGAAAGCATTGTCCTGTTCTCTCTCTGTTATCAATTAAATGTACTGTCCTCTTCTGGTTCAATAGTTCTAAGACAAGAGCCAAGGGTAGGACCAGGCTCTCTCCCGCCCGTGTGAATGCTCCCCTGGTCATCGCCATCTGTTTCCACGTCTAGTTTTGGGACATCAGGTCGAGTTGTCTTAAAAATTCCCCCCACCCTCCTGGAAACCCCATTTATTCCCCAAGGCAGCCTAATGAAGGTGAAGTGGAAATCTCAGCTCCCAAGAGCTGGAGAGGTTGACCTCCCGGACCTGTCATAATTGTTCCCCTGGACAAGGTAGAGGTGGAGTAATTCACTCCCTGGTCCCTCCCACCCTGAAATGGTTTTAAATGATTAAGTTCAACAAACATGCTAAGTAGGATGGAACACTAAGAATTCCTTGGGCATTATGCAATGTATCAGAGGTTTGTGAGGCTTCTCCCTGTGCCAGGAGTGAGCTGGGTGTTGAGGACTCAGGGATGAATGGCACCTGGCTCTTCCCTGAAGGAGCTCCCAGACTAAATGGAGAGATGAACAAAAAGACAAGCTAGGACCACCAGGCAATTTAGGGATTGTGATAGAAGGATGTGCATAGTGTGGGAGCCCAGGAATGCGTGTGGCTGACTTGAGTGGAGAGAGAAGCGTGGGGAAGCTTCTGAAGCTCAGCATAAAGATCAACCTTTATGCTGAACCTGGTATAAAAGGCAACTTCAGACAGTGGGACAGATGGAAAGATAGGACACTGTGAAAGCATTTTAAGGAGGATTCTAGGTTGAACAAATGGAAGGGGATGGACAAAAGGAAAGGCTAGGTTGGGTCAGACAGTGAAAGATCTTGAATGCCATTACCAGTGGACTCCAGGCTTTGGTCATGGAAAGCCATGACACAAGAGTGTCCGTGGTCAGACTAGCATCTAAGAAAGATCTCTCTGTTTGTAGAAAAAAGAACCACAAGGACAAAACCGGAGGCAGATGTACCAAAACACGAGTGACAGTTCATGCAAAAATCAGGGGGGCCTTGAACTAGGCTGGAGAGGTTTTGTGGTGGGTGAATGGGTTGAATTTGATGGCCAATTGGATGTAGGGATGAGAGACAAGAAGGAATCTCTCAGGAAGGCAGCCTGCTTTTTGGACTCTACCTGCCCTTCTACTCTGCTTCGCCAACCATTGTCCAGGCCAACTCAGGTTCCCAGGGAAGCTTGGAGAAGGATGGCTTTCTGTCAGCTGTCTTCCAAAACTGAAAAGGAAGTTTACCACTTGTACTCTCCTACTGGTCAACACACTTCCAGTTTCAAGTGAAAGAAGCTCAATTCAATGTGACTTTAGCTACGATATGATTCCTACCATATGACATTCTGGAAAAATGAAACTATGGAGACAGTAAAAAGATTAGTGGTTTCCAGGGGTTAGGGGGAGGGGGGGATGAATAGGCAAAGCAGGAAGGATATATAGGACAGCGTATTTATTCTGTTTGATATTATAATAGTGGATAAATCTCTTTATACATTTAATAGTGGATACATCTCTTTGTACATTTGTCAAAACCCATAGAATGTACAACACCATGAGTGAACCCTAATGTAAACTATGGACGTTGAGTGACAATGATGTGTCAATGTAGGGTCATCTATTGTAACAAATGTACCACTGTGGTGGGGGATGCTGATAATGAGGGAGGCTGTGCATGTGTGGGGCAGGGAGTATATGGGAACTCAATACTGTCTGCTCAATTTTGTTGTGAACCTAAAAGTGCTCTAAAAAATAAAGTTTATTAACTTAAAAAGGAAAAAAAGGGGACTTCCCTAGAGGTCCAGTGGTAAGACTTCACCTTCCAATGCAGGGGTTTTTGGTTTGATCCCTAGTCAGGGAGCTAAGACCCCACATGCCTCAGGGCCAAAAAAACAATACATAAAACAGAAGCAATATGGTAACAAATTCAATAAAGACTTTAAAAATGGTCCACATCAAAAAAGAAAAAAAGTGACTTTAGCAAAAAGGGAAATTTATTGGCATATGAGATGAGAAGTTCAAGGGATGATTGGTTTCCACCACAACTGAATCAGGCAACTCAAATGAAGAGAGCAGAGCTCAGTTTCTCTCCACATCTTGGCTCTGCTTTCCTCTGTGTTCAGCTCCCCTGCAGCTCCAGACTTAGATCCCACTAGCTTAGCAACCCGTCATAGAAGGAGGCTTCCCAACAGCTCCAACAAAAGTTCCAGAGCTGAGTCTCATTTGTCTCTTATGGGTCACATGCCCAACCTTGAACCAATCACTGTAGCCCAGAAGAATGGCCTGCACTGATTGGCCAAACCCTGGTCATGTGCCCTCTACTGGAGTCTCAGGCTGGGGTCTCAGCCCACCTAAACCATGTGGAAGGAGATTGGGGAAGGAAAGTTCCCCCAAAGGAAATGGAGGTTCCTTACTGAAAAAAAAGGGAAATGGATGCTTAGAATACAAAACCACCAGCTATCCTCTTGATCTCCTTTCCATAGCAGCCTGGAGCTATCCAGAAGGGCCACAATGCTTTCCAGAGTCTGGCATCCATATTATGGTCTTGTACACAGGCCTGCTCAACACATCTCTAAGGTCTAGGAGATGAACGAGCAAGGAGATGCACTTGACCTTTTGCACATTCAAAATAACAACAAACTGAAACTATTTATTCATGTAGTCATTGGCCTCCTGTGTGTCCTGGCAAGCTCTGAGTGATGAAAAGACTCAGACTCTTCCCCAAGGAGTTCATAGTCTATTTTAGGTATAGTTCTGTGATAATTCAGTAGAGTCAGACTTACCCTCCAAAAATTACATTTCACTGCATATTTTTTTCTGGCACTTGGATGCTTTTATTTGCTTTTAGATTAACTGCCTTACATGGAAATCACAAATTGACAAGGCCTTTAAAATTCCCCTTTTACTTCTGAGTAAATTTTGTCTTCACTAACAAAAAAAATCTAATTGTTATTACATTTATTGAACATCCTCATTGAGACAGCCTCTGATGTTTTCATGACAATTGTCTTTGGAAATCTGAATATGCGCCCTGAGAAGGTGTGTGGTCCCTTCATGGACTAAGAGGGTAAAGGTCTGTCCTGTTAGAACAGGGGCAAAGCTGGAGTCCAGACAACATAATACTGGTGGTATGTGATCTCTATGGTCAAGTAGCTACCTGTGGAAGTAATGCATGTTGATCCTGAGGGCAGAGGTTCAAGTGATTGGTAAAAAAAATTTTAGCTCAGTATGAATGAGAAATATCTAAGGACCAGAGCCATCACAAAATGAATAAGCTGCCATATAAGGTAGTGAGCTCCTCATCCCTGGAGTCATGTAAGCAGGGACTTTTGGATGGGAAGTTGAACCAAATGATCTCAACCTCTTCCAACTGGGAGATTCCTGAACCATGGGTTGAGTTCTAGCTCAGTCATTGTCTTGCTGTGTGGCCTTGGGTGAGGCCCTGTCCCTCTCTGAGCCTCAGTGACCTAGATAACCCCCTATCTTCACACCTGCCTCTGCACACTCAGGCAATTTCTATTCCATGTATATTCCAAGGCTCCTAGTGTCTGAGAAAAGCAGGCCAGCAAACCTACTGGTGTGAAGCAGCTTCTGTTCCTAGAAATGCTGTGATTCATAGCCATGGGGACAGGCAGGTCTGGGGAAGGAAACCAGCCACTGGGGCAGGATGCATCCCCAATACACCTGACTTGGCCTCTAGCACTGCGTCATCTCTCTGTCCCAGGATTGACCCTCAATCCACAGACAACCTTGGGCATTGGCCTTGCCCCACTCTGTCAGGTAAAGGACAGCAGAGGCTGATGCAGAAATCAACATCATGGAGGTGGAATGTTCATTCTGTCTTTTCTTGAGTGGTCTTAAATCTTCTCTCATTTGATTTTTACGACAGCCCTGCAAGGGAGGCATTGCTCTCCCCAGTTTGTTGGGGATCTGAAGCTCAGGGAAGCTGCCAACTGTCAGAGTCCAGCCAGCAAATAAGCAGTGGAGAGGGCACCAGACGAGGCTCTCCTGTCCCTGTACCATGTTCCCTCCCCAAGGATGCTCATAAGCTCACCTTCCAGAAGGAGGCATCAGCTCTTCCTAGGAAAGTTCCCCTTTGCTGGGAGAGTTGGTAAGAGACAGATCAGAACCTCAAATTCCACTGTCAGTGTTTGCCAAAGGATGGCGAGGATTAGTTTGGCCTGGAGCAACACCTGCCCTCTGAATTCTGCTGGGCCTTTTGGAGAAGCCACTTGCCTTCTCTGGGCCGACTTAATCCCTCCAACACTACATTCTAGGATTCCATGGTCCAAAGTCTCCTCACTCCCAGGTCTCCATCTGGGTGGGGATGATGTCTTCTGGCCATATACAGGCTGACAGAGTATTTTCCACGGCCTGTCCACCCTGAGATGACCCTGAGACGTGGACAATAGAGGTCCCTCTGTACAGATGAAGAAATGAGAGGCTGCATCTTATGCCCCAGGGCACACAGTCAGAAAGGCACAGTGCTGCGAATGAGGCCCAGACCCTTAACGCTCTGATGCTGACCGCCCAGAACACACAGAGAAAATTCAGGGCCTCAGCGGGGAGTAAAGTGGGGAGGGAGGCAACCAAGCAGGGCAGAGAGGACTGGACCTATATTCTGTGGCTTAATTTTCACAGCTCATGAGAGAGAGAGGTGATTTGTCCCATTTTTCAGTTGAAAACACTGATGTTCAGAGACATTAAGCAATTTGTCCCAGGTCACAAAGCCAGGGAGTGGCAGAACCCAGGTATAAACCACTACATCCTGCCGCCCCCAGGAGGTGCGTGGCGCGCCCACCCAGGGTTGCTGAGCCAGTGGCCTTCCTCCAGGAAGGGGAAGTTTAGCGGTGAAGCACACGCTACCCTCAGCCATCCAAACACCCTCAGCCTTTGCCTCTTTGCCACAGGGCGTGACCAGGGAGACTGGGCGGCACGCTAGAGGTCTCTTGGGTGTACCTTTGCACACAGCGCCACAGGCAGACGGGGAACAAATAAAATCCAATCTCTGGAGTCCTTATTCCCCAGAGCTTTCCTGGAAAGAGCAGGAAGCTATTTTTAAAAGCAGCATCCATAGGCAGTAACCTGGGAGAGGGGTCCCCAACCCAATCCTCACCTCTGTTGGCCAGGAGCGACATGTATCCTGCTCACTGATCAGCCAAGAGGCCAGCAGCTCCTCCACCTGGCCCAGGCCTGAGAGAGAGGGCAGGGGCACATGTCACCAGCCAGGGGAAGAGATGTGTGTCAAATTCAAATCATCCCCACCCTACCAGCTGGAAGGGGTCTTAGATTCCCCAAAGGGAACGTGTATGTGCTTGTGCTCATACACTCGTAGGTGTCAATGAGGTTTTGTGTCTGTTGAGTGTTGTAAAGTTGAGTCTTGTGTATCTGGGGGTGGTGTCTCTGTGTCCTGTGCAAGTGTGACATTTAGGCACATGGGTGTCTCTGTGCTTCTGAAGATCAGTATGTTGATGTCACTGTGTGTATGTGTGTCTGAGTAGGCTGTGTCTGTTTGTTTCTGTGTGTAGGTGTGTATACACATGAGTGCTTATGTGTGTCTGTCAGTCTCCAGGAAGCCCAGGAGGTAAATATATATAACTTTAGATGCTGGAGGAGCATAAGCTATCTCTAGAGCTCAGTCCCTTCTTCCCCACTCTTCACGTCACAAAAGGAGAAATCAAAGTTCAGAGAAAGGAAGGGACTTTCCTGAGGTCAGGCCGCAGCAGAGAGGACTGGAACCCGGGTCCCTTCTTGGCTGTCAAAACCCATCTACCCAGACACTCCATACAAGCTTCATTTCCAAGGTCAACAGGTGCTCCCTCCCTGCCTCCATGCAAGGAAGGGCCAACTGGGTCCATCATCTCCACTGGGCTTTGAATTGGCTGCTGAGAAGGAAGAGGTACCCAGACACAAGTACATCTATTCCGGGCTCTGAGTAGAACATTCACTAGTATAATACACCTTTGCTGTGGGGAAAGAGCATGAGCTGAGCGACTGGCTACTGAACCCTGAGAGATCCCAAGAGAGGCTGGATAGTGCCTGCCCTCAAGGAGTCTGCAGGAGGTCAGGCAGGTAAACCAAAAACTATGACATAATTTCTTTGGGCCTTAAGTTTTCTCATCTACAAAGGTATGTGGGTAGGGAGGAGGAACCAAGGCTTTTGTTAGGGATACCTGAGAAAATAATGTGTGGTTTTTTTTGTTTTGTTTTTTTTGCGGTATGTGGGCCTCTCACTGTTGTGGCCTCTTCCGTTGCGGAGCACAGGCTCCGGACGCACAGACTCAGTGGCCACGGCTCATGGGCTCAGCCGCTCCATGGCATGTGGGATCTTCCCGGACTGGGGCACGAACCCGTGTCCCCTGCCTCGGCAGGCGGACTCTCAACCACTGCGCCACCAGGGAAGTCCTCTAACCAGTTTTTGTCATGTCCTATAGCAATGTCATCCTTTTAAAGGCTGTGCCCTTCCCCTGTCCCTCCTGTTTCACTTTTGGAAGTGCCAGCTAAGTCAGCAGTAGGGCCCCAGGCAGTAGGGGGCTTGCTTGCCCTTGGGCTCAAAGAAAGTGGGATTGAACATCCCCGCTCCAAGGAGCCAGTGTGGGCCCAGCAGTTTTTTTTTTTTTTTTTTTTTTTTTTTTTTTGCGGTACGCGGGCCTCTCACTGTTGTGGCCTCTCCCGTTGCGGAGCACAGGCTCCAGACGTGCAGGCTCAGTGGCCATGGCTCATGGGCCTAGCCGCTCCGCAGCATGTGGGATCTTCCTGGACCGGGGCACGAACCCATGTCCCCTGCATCGGCAGGCGGACTCTCAACCACTGCGCCACCAGGGAAGCCCGGCCCAGCAGTTTTGAAGTCAGAGTACAGGGGGAGGACTCACGGGACATGACTGGACCTCCTATAGTCTTCCATGCCTTCTAAGAAAGCATCTCTGCCCAGAACTCTTCACTTCTCAGACCAAGAAACGAAGTGCGCACTGAGAGGACCCAGTAAGGCCCACGCACAAGAAACTCTCAGCATTATGCTTACTTGGAGTAAGCTCTCCATAACATTAGCTAAGAAAAAAATGACTAGACAATGTCAGCCATAACGTTTTGCAGGTTTTCAAAATCTGTTTTATAACTGAAACTTCACAATCTGCCCTGTGATTAGGATTTGCCACCTCCATTTCACAGATGAGAAGCTCTGCCTGTGTGGAAGTGAACAAAACACAGCCCTCCCCCTCAAAGAATCACAGTCAAGAAACAGGAACACACAGTGAGACCCTAGGGTGCTCAAGCCTGTGATAAAAATAAGCATGGAGGGGGAAGCATAAGAGCACATGAGGGACTCCTTTTCCAACATGAAGAATTAGGGAAGGCTTCCTGGAGGAGGGGACATCTAAACTGAGTCCTGAGGATGAGTCAAAGTGAGGCAGGCAAATGGGAACAGGAAGGAAGGGTAAGCGATAGAACAAAGCTTCTGGCCCAAAAGCCCAAGATCAACCCCTTGGTTGGTCTCTTAGAAGCCTTGGTTTAACATTCCTTAGATGGGTGTGGTCTGAAAAGGCTTGGCAACAAGAATCTGGGGTGGGGATGGGAGACCAAGAGGGGATAGCTGATTCCACCTCCAAAGTCAGTTGGTCCCCATACTGGAGGGGACTCTCTCTACCCCGCCCTGTCATAGCTGTCCCCTTCTTTGGAAACCCTACTCAGACCCTGGGCTCGGCTGCTGCTACTGCCTGCCTTCTGGTGCCTGCTCCAGTTTTCCTGTAGCACGTCTCCTTTCCTGGTGAGCTGTGGACTCATCAAACCTAGAAGCCCAGGCTTCTGCAGTGTACCTGGTTCCAGCCCCCATCACAGATCAGCACTCCTCCCTGGAACACCCTCACTGGCCACAGTTTTAGCACAAGATTTCACTTAGGGGTAAATCCTAAAACATTTTCCAAACCAACAGCATCTTGGCATGTAACTGAGATGGAGGGGGAATTGCTGGGTCTGGAGTCAGGAAGACCCACCTTTGAAAGGCAGTTTTGCTACTTACATAGCTTGGCAAGTCATTACACCTCTCTAGGCCCCAGTGTCCACACAAATATAAAATCAGGCAATGACACCAACTACACAGAATTCTCTGAAGAGTCAGATGAGACAATGTATGTGAAAACTGCTTATAAACTGTTCAGAGGTATGCACGTGTAGGTGTTATTATTGCCATGGTTGTGGTCATGAATAGCGATAAATGTTCATTCATTCAACAAGTATTTATCAAGGGCCCATGTGCCAGCCTCTGTGCTCAGAGCTGGAATCTAACAAATGAACTGAGTAGATGCGGAGTGTGCCCTCAAGGACTTCACCATCTGTGACAGAGATAGACATAGACAAGTTCAAAATAATATGATTTGTGCTTGGGTGGGGGAAGGCACAGGGGTTGGGGGTAACCAGGACAGTCAGCTAGCTCAGCCTGGGAAATCAAAAAAAGTTTTGCAGCGGTGACATCCCAGTGAATAAGCTAGGGCAGGGTCTGGGAAGAGAGCTCCAGATAGAGGCGACAACATAGGCAAAGGCCAGGAGGCAGGACCAAGGGGTCAATTTTGGACACCACAGAGCGAAAGAAGAAGTTGAAAATTAAGCAGGGCATATCCGCTTTCAGATAAAATCGAAGTTAACTATATTATGTTGATGTCTTTTAAGCAGATTGCAAACAATTTGTTGATTTTTTTAAAAAGTAAAAACACAAAACCATGACACATGAGTTTAGATCATATAACAATTGTCAGAGCCTGGTGCAGCCCAAAACAAGAATTCAGGTCGCAAAATATTGCCATTAATACCAAGTGTTTGTCCGTCAGCTCCAAGTCAGCTGGAAAGGCAGGACCTCTTTCCTCGTAGCGTCCACAAAAGTCCTAGGTTTCATTCAGATTGGCTTGGTTTAGGTCACATGGCCTCCCTAAACAAGAGGGATGCAGTGATCTGATGGGCTAGACTTGGGTGGACAGCAGGGCTATGGTAGTTCCCTAGACAATATAGCAAGGGGCTGTTATCAGAAGGGGCACAGAAGATAGGGAGGTAAAGATAATGGTAGGTAAAGACAATGTACCAAATTAGAAGTTCTTTCCCTTTCTATTCTTTTTTGAGAAAGCTCAGAGTCATCCCAGGAGGCATTCCAGCTTTGGGTTCCATACTTTCTCTCATTTAAATTGATCCTTGCTGTGGCCCTTCTAGGAGGGTATTATCATTCCAATTTTACAGATCACGAAATGGAGGCTTAGAGAGGTAAAACCCCGTACCTAGGGGCCCAGATATTAGAAGGGGAAGATTCTAGATTTGAGCCCTGGTATCTCCAAAGCCCATTCTCACTGCACGTCACCAGGCTGCCCTGTTGGTCCCTCTGCTCCCCAGATATTTCAGGCATATTTTCTAGCCCTGAGGAAAACTTGAATGGTACAGCCTTCTTGGCTGCACTGGTTTTCCTGCTCAGGTCATTCCCCTGCAACTTGGAATCCAGAGCCCACTTGTGAGCACTTGTGTTCTGGGTTCTGTTCTCCTAAATGAATAGGACAGGTAGAGAGATGGAGCCCAGAAGTGGGATTAAGCCAGGGTGAGTTAATGTGGATTTTGTCCAAGCCTCCTACCTCCTACTACTATCCTCCACAGCCTGAAAGACAGAGACCTGGGGCAGAAAACAGGAAGCAAACAGTAGCAATCATTCCCATATGTACTGCCCTTTAGAGTTTACAAAGCCACTGTCTCAGCTGATCTCCATCCTGCAAGGCAGAAGAGCAGATGCCAACATCATGACCATTTTACAGATAAGGAACATGGTCCAGGCTGGAGGAGAACCCAAAAGTTGTGGAGCCATAGCCTGTGTTCAGATCTCCAAGATATCATGTCCCAGGGTTTTTCAATTCTCAGAAAACCTCTCCAGAGGAAACCAGACCCAAGCTTGGGGTCCTAAAGGAGTCGAGGGGAAGGGGACCATGGTTCATTGTGTGCCTACAGGGCCCAGGTGCCAGAGCCAGTGCTTTTTCACGTTGAGTCTCATTCACTCCCCACTCCAAACCTGCAGAGCAGATAGCATTGTTCTGAGGCTTGGAGTGGAGCTTTGACCTAGCCAAGGTCAGGCAGCTAGGAAGGGGAATTCAGACCCCAAGCCCTGCTTTCTCATGACCTTCACTCGGCTTTTAGAAGAAAGACCTCCCTGCTACCCACAGCGCGATGCCCTGGGCTCCCACATCAGGCAGGGGCTAATTGGAAGCCAGAGCGCTGAAAACTTCCCGCTTGGCGCAGAGCAGCCCCGCCCTCCCCCTCTCCACCTGGAGGCAGGGCCATCTGTTCCCTTTTGTCGGGATGCAGGGGAAGATGAAACTAAATTTAAATACTAATAATACTTAACATTTGTCTGGAAAATGTTCTGCACGCTAATTGCTGATTAATCCTCCCCAGGCCCCAGAGAGATTCTGTCTGTATGTTCCCATTCGGCAGACAGGCTGATGGGACCTGGACCAGGAGGCTGGAGGGTGGCTTCAGGGCTCACTGGGCAAGAGTGAACCTCCATCTCTACTCAGCAGGACGGGGGTGGATGAATAAATTCATCCAATTCATTGCTGCTCCACAGCTAACAATAAAGCCAAAGCTGGATCCAAATTGACTTGGCTGTCTACCAGCTGCTTAATCACGGGCAGCCCATTAACCTCTCTGAGCTTTGGTTTCTTTATCTGTAAAATGGGAATAATGTTCCCTTTTGTTTCAGTCAATCATTCAACAATATTTAGTGAGCACCCACCAAATGCCGGCCACAGGCCAGGCCCTGGGAGTCCACACTGAACGTGACAGACAAGGTTCCTGATCCCTCGTGGCCCACAGTCTGGCTGGGGAGATAGATCAAGCAAGATAATTATAGCTGGTGATAGTGAAGTTGTTGGGAAACAATTTGTCAATGCATTTTTTAAACGATGATACACCTCAAAATTTTTCTGGGTGATAAAGTTGAAACCACACAACTCAGATGGGATTTGAACCCAGCCAAAACTCAGACTGGGACTTGAACCCACTGCTTTTTAAATAAAATTGCTCACCTGGTGTCAGGACTTACTGAAGCTCTGGTTCTTTATGTCTTGTCACAGAAAAGTTAGTGAGTGACAAAGTGATAAGAAGTGGATTTATTTAGAGAGATACACATTCCATGGACAGAATGCCATGCATCTCAAAAGGCGAGAGCGACCCTGAACTACAGGGTGGTTAGTTTTTATGGGCTGGGTAATTTCATAGGCTAATAAGTGGGAGGATTGTTCCAACTGTTTTGGAGAAGGGGTGGAGATTTCCAGGAATTGGGCCACCGTCCACTTTTTGGCCTTTTATGGTTGGCCCCAGAACTGTCATGATGCCGGTGGGTGTGTCATTTTGCATATACTAATGTATTACAATGAGCATATAATGAGGCTCAAGGTCCACTGGAAGTTGAATCTTCCACCATCTTGGACCTAGTTTGTTCTAACCAGTTTGTGTCGTATCCTCAAGGGCTATGTCATTCTTTTAAAGACTGTGCCTTGTCCCTTTCCCTCCTGTTTCAAAATGACTCCTATTTTTCTTGCAACGTTCATCTAGAAATCAGAGATATGTTCCCAAACTGGAGGGAGTGGCCACCGTGGACAGAATCATGGGCCCAGGAATTTTGTTGTGGTTGGGAACACCCTAACATATCCTGGCAAATCCAGGGCAACAGCAGCTCTCCACCCTTACGTTCCCAGGTAGGAGATGGCTGCTTCTAGCATTTTCCACATCTCCCCTCTTTTATTAGTCACCTTTACGCTTCCCCAGGGCTTTCAGAGCCAGGCCTTTCTTGTGGAGTCGGAGGCTGGGGCCACGTGGTTTTCCAGCTGTGTTCTTTGAAACCCCAATATGCCACAAGAGGCCTTGGGGGCTAACTCAGGGATGAGAAGGAACCCATGCAGGGGTCTCCAGGCCCCCCACCACCCCAGCCAGCACAGCTGCATTCCAAACTTCTTATCTATTTTCAAATTTATCTGAAAAAAGGATTCCATTTCTTTAAAAGAGGTTGAAAAATAGCCATCTTCGTGGAAATGACTTGGAGTCAGGAGACCAGGACTTTGATTCAGACTCTATCGCTTAACAGCAAATGACCCCTAGCAGACTGGTTGCTTTGTCTATAAAATGGGGTTGCCATCTGACCAGAAGAATGATACCACATGGAGACAAACCCAGAGCAGTGCTTGGCTCAGTGGAGGCACACAAAAATCATATTTTAGCCTGAATCTTTTCCCCTGAATATTTAACAAGATAGAATAGAACTGGGTTACAATGTCCAACTTCACCACCAGGTGAACCCTACTTGAGAAGGTCATAAGATCCGCAAAACAAACTCACACCTTAATTTATCAAGGCTGTAACTTCACAAATTCTGTGTATCCCATTCATTTTAAAATAGGAGATGCCTCTCTCTTTAAGATCTTAATGTCTAGGCTTCCATGCAGGGTGAAAAATCAGCACAATTCATGGCAGGGCTAAATCGAGAAAGCCCACACAAGCCATGCTGTCCCAATGACAAGGTGTGCAGTTATTCTGAGACACAGCAGGGCTGAGAGGGTCTCGCCACTTCTTTACTAGTTGGTGCCAGAGAAAAGGATGAGCGTGGCCAGGAAGCAAGGAGATTATCTTGCAATGATGTCTCGGAAATATCCCCGCTTCCACACATGTGGGGAAGCAAGAGGGATCACATGTGGTGTGACAAGACTTCTTTCTATAGCACGTTGAGCTCAAAGAACCTCCTCTGCTCTGGACACAAGAGTGTCATCTCTGGTCGTCACTACAGTTTGACAGAGGAAACCAGGGCCTGGGAAAGTGGGTAACTTACCAGCCTCCTGCACAGCAGATGGTGGAGCTGGGATTCGAACTGAGAACTCTCTAACTAGAGAGGTTGTTTGAAGGTAGAGATGAGGAAAGTATTGCATTTTATCACGTGGATGATTCAAGAAGCAGAGAGCTTGAGGGGGATGATGAGACTCAGACAGTGGCTGCTGGGAGTCCCCATCCCTCGGAAAGCTTCTCACCCTATACCCCAGCCCCCCACATGGCCAAACATAACCCCAAAACTGCAAACGGATTTTACACGGATACAAACACTCAGACATACAGTCAGAACCCATGCCTACACAGGTGCGTGCCTTGTGGAAACCCCCAGCAGGTGCACATAGGCTTACCCACGTGCTTATGTTGGTACAAACTCAGTGACGCACAGAGGCCCGCCCAGGGAGCAGTCACATATGTGCATGGAGACGGCACATACACACAGGAGACACACACCAGGAACACACAGCCTGAACCTACACGTGGAAACAACTGGAGCATGGAAACGCTGTGTGCCTGTTCCTGCTTCAGACAAAACCCTGACTTCTGATCCCTAGATTCCAGGTACCCCAAGCCTCCTCCTCCCCACTCCACCTCTGCCCCTTGCAGCACCAGAGGATGAGGTCCCGGCTCAGCAGGGACACAAGGGCACCTCTACTGCAGAGGTGGCTCTCAGACACGTCCAAGAGCCATGGTGCCTCAGGGGCATGGTGTGGGCTGTCAAGGGGTCTCCCTTCTTTGCCTTAGACCAGAATGGCATGGTGAGTAGAAGCACAGACTGAGTGAGAATCCAGGTCCCCTCCTGCCCAGCTGTGAGTGACCTCAGACTGGTCTCCCTTCTCTCTGAACCTCAATTTTCTCATCAGCAAAATGGGGGTATGATATCTACCTTGCAAGGTTTTAGTGAGAAATGAGATGAAGTATGTAGAATACCTAGTAGGACCTGAATAAATTTGATTACCTTCCCCTTGACCTTGCCCTTCCAGTGCTCACTGCTCAGTGCAGCAGACAGATCCACACCTTTCAGTCAGCCACAGGCATTCCTCCACGTGTCTCCCCTTTCCAGGAGCTCGGAGAATTATGGAGAAGATAGAGGTCCAAACTGATAATAATCGTCTAACAGAAAGTGGTGGGAAGGAGGGGACCCAGGGCACTCTGGGAGCTGGGAGGAAGAAGTGGCAGTGCAGGCTGCCCAGAGGGGACGATGCTGGGGCTGCCTTGCAGGATGGCGCCGCAGGGCTACATTACAATCGAGAGAAGCAGGCCTCCTAGTGCCCCTCGTAATAATTTCCTCGACCACCCCCACTGTTGCTGCTTATTTAGCACCTATATGTGCTAGGCACTTCACATACATATCCCTGTTCAATGAGTCAATGCTCCTAACAATACAACCAAGAAGCTGTTATTACCTCATCTTACAGAAAAGGAAACCAACAGAAGGGATGGGACCTTCTCAAGGTCACAGAGATCTGGGCCAAGCCTGACTCCAAACCCTAAGCTCTTCCTCTACATTCCCCTCTCAGCTGCTGTCACAAAGGGACCCCCACGACCTGACTGGGAAGTTCACGGGAAGCCACAAGGCATCCTCCCGACCTGACATCTCTTCAAACACTCAGTGTGTATGGAAGGATGGCCGTGGGGTCCGTGCTCCCCCATTCCCCAGCCCTGTTCCTCTGGCCCCTCTTGGCCCTTGGCCTCAGTGGCCCTGCTTGCCCACCTGCAATTGCCAGATGGCTCTGCAGTGGCCCCAGCGTGGCTCTGGCCTTCTGGGGATTGAGGAAGCCTTTCTGAGCCTGGCTAGCTCTGCCTTTCTTAGACTCTCTCACTGTACATCTGACTTGTGACAACCATTTCACAGAGGAGGAAACTGAGGAAAGTAAGACCAGAGACCCCAGAAATGAGGGCCAGAGGCCCTGGGGAAACAGTGGGTCTGAAGGTCTAAAGACCCTTCTCCTTATTGCATTCAGGGAATCAGGAGTCATAGCTCCAAACAGCAAATAACCCACAGGCTGAGCTATGACTTAAATGGGCTTCCCAGAGAATGGGCTGCTGAGAGAGGCGAGTTGCCAGCCCAGCAGGGTCAGCCAGCCAGTGACCGGGGAGGTCAATGGGCTGGGCAGATAACATCACTCTCTGGCAGGCAGTCTCTGAGTCAGTCGGGCAGGGGCAGTTGGTCAGACGACGACAAGCCAGCCCTGGCTCACACCCTCCTCCAAGTCTCCCTCTCCATCTCTGCCTTTCTCGGGGGCTTTGGGAGGAGGCACCAAGCTCAGATATACATATCTCTATGACAGCCTGACCTTCCTCGGCTCCTGATGAGGCCCTAGAGTATCAGCCAGATAAGCCCTGAGCTGTAAACAGTGGCCCCCAGGAGCACACACTGTATTCTCTCTCTCTGTCCTGCCCTCTCTCTCTCTCTCACACACACACACATGCTTACTGTGTAATGTCACACACATGCACTTATAGAGTCATGCCCACCTACACAAGCACACACCCAGGCACACACATGCGTGCATGCACACACATGCATGTACACACACATCCTCACCAGAGCACACATGCCACCTCCTATCTGTTCATATTTTTGTAATGAAGGCACTCAGGTTTCCCTGCCTAAATCTGTCACCTAAAGAATTGAAGAAGCCTTTTAGGGGAAGAAGGCGGTCACTCCTCACCAGCAAGGGGTTAATGAGAGATGAAGAGAGCAGGATGGGGGGTGCTGCCTCTGCAGGGCCCAGCAATAACCCTTCAAATTTATAGGGGGCCTCTGGGCAAACCAGCAATGAGAGGGTTTGCAGGAGACACAGAGCAACAGAGGGCTCCACCCCGCCCTCTATCCCTGAGATCTCCATTCAATGCTCCTCACACAAGAGGTCTGTTTTACTGTGACCTCCCCTGAGGTCGTCTTGCCTGGTGTGGCACAGTCAGCATCGCTCTTGACCTCGGTTTCCTTGTCTGTAGGACAAGGTTAATGAGCCTTGTTAAAAGGAGGTGTGGGTTTACATGCAGTGCTATCTTGGGAGAGTTTTGCAGACTGAAAGCACTGTCTAAATGGCAGTTATTAGTGGCCAGCTGGAGGTCGGGGGCGGGGCAAGGAGCAACAATGTAGCCAATGGTTGTGTCACAATTTTAAATCTTAGTGGGAAGGCGGCAGTGGGGGTGGGGAAGGAGCACCAATAGAAATGGGGGTGCCCGAGATAAATAACAAGGTCCAAGCACAGGCAACTATATTTGATATCCCGTAATAAACCATAATGGAAAAGAGTATGAAAAAGAATATGTATATATAGGGACTTCCCTGGTGGCGCAGTGGTTAAGAATCTGCCTGCCAATGCAGGTCACATGGGTTCGATCCCTGGTCCAGGAAGATCCCACTTGCCGTGGAGCAACTAAGCCCGTGCGCCACAACTACTGAGCCTATGCTCTAGAGCCCACGAGCCGCAACTACTGAGCCTGCGTGCCACAACTACTGGAGCCTGCGTGCCTAGAGCCCGTGCTCTGCAACAAGAGAAGCCACTGCAATGAGAAGGCTGTGCACCACGACGAAGAGTAGCCTCTGCTCGCCGCTACTAGAGAAAGCCCACGTGCAGCGACGGAGACCCAACGCAGCCAAAGATAAAAATTAATTAATTAATTAATTTAAAAGAAAGAACATTTATGTATGTATAACTCAATTACTTTATTGTACACCAGAAACTAACACAACATTGTAAATATACTTCAATTTAAAAAAAAGAGAATAGTGAATTAATAATAACCAAACAAAAAATTCCTGTAATTTTTTTTTTAAAGTCAGATTATATGCGTACTCAGATAATCCTGGGTCATATAAAAAACATTTTCTTATTCTGAATATTCTTTAACATGAAATAAAATATCTGCTGCTCAAAAAAAAAAAAGAAAAAGAAATGGGGTGCTCAGAAAGGCAAGAAGCTTCTGTTTTCTTCATCAGGAAAGTTAGTGCCTATCTCACAGAATTGGTCATTTATTCATTCAACAAACCTTTATTGAGCTGCTGCTATGTACTAGGCACTGGGGTTACGGAGGCCACCAGAGCCAGACAAAGGCCTGCCCCGAGGGACTTCTGTCTAGTGGAAGAAGACTGTACGCAAGCACGCAGATGATGGTCCCATTTGACAATAAGTGCTTCTTGAAAAATAAAATAGACAACTTATCACCCATGACTAGGAGGGTAGCTTGTTTGGTAGGAAAAATCAGAGATGGCCTCTGAGGGGTTGGCCTGAAATTGTCTTGCCAGCTGAATGAGAAGCCACCAGCCATGTGACGAAAAAGGAGAACAGCCCAAGAAGAGAGAACAGCAAATGCAAAGGCCCTGAGTCAGGAATGAACTTGTCATACTTGGAGAAATGGAATGATACCCCATGAGGCTGAAATAAAGTGAATGAATATAAAAGGGGGAGTAGAAAAGTGCATTTACAGAGGACAGAAGGGACCACGTTATGTAGGACATTGAGGACGACCAAATGGGGTGTTTGTCAGCTGCAGGTGCTGAGAAGATGAGTCTCTGTTTGGGGGCTGGATTATACCCTAAACATTCTTTCAATGCAGGAGCCCCTGGGGAAAGATGGAAGAGACTGGCACAGACACAGAGACAAGGTTTAGTGAGCTTCCAGATACCTCTCTGCCTAGAACATCCCCTAAAATAATCAGTTCTTAGAGAGGGAAACCCCAGGCAAACCTGACCTGTGACTCCCGGAGGCCTTGCCAGCGCCCATGACTGGGTGTGGCTGCAGATTCCACGGCCAGTGGCTCACCGTCCTGAATGTTTTCTCATTTTAACTTGTTAACCACCCTGTGCGAGAGGCAATAGCAGATCCCTTTTCTGGACCATAAATCTTAAGAGGCCAAACACTTCTCTACACCTTCACTGTCTGTCTCTCCCAGGAAACAGCAACAGCCTTCTAACCCACCTCCTCGCTTTCAGGCCCCTACCCTGAACTGTTCTCCACACAGCAGCCAGAGAATTCTCCTTAAAAGGCAATCAAACCTGTCCCTCCCCTGCTTATAACCCTACAGGGATCTACTACTCTCACACTAAAATCCACAGTCCTCTCTGGGACCCTCCTGGCCTTGCATGGTCAGGCCCTTGCTGGCTTCTCATGGCTTGTTTCCCCGACTCTCCCCCTGCTCCCCCAGCTCCAGCCACACTGGCCTTCTGTCTACTGCTCCAAAGCTCCAATCTCATTCCTGCCCCAGGGCCTTTGCACCTACCTTTTCCTCCCCTTGACAGATTATCCCATCGTGCAAATATCACCTCCTCAAGGAGGGCTGATCTCTCTAGAATAACCCTTCTCACGGCCCCTCCCCACACCCTTGTGTTAATTTTCTTCAGAGCATATATCACTGTCTGAAATTACCTTGACTTTTGTTTGTTTAGGCATTGTCTGTTGTCCCCGCTAGACTGAGAGCCTCCTAAGGGCAAGGCTCTCATTGGTGGGGCCTGACACACTGCCTGGCACAGAATGAGAGCCCAGGAAATATTTGTGGGATGAATGGATAGACGTATGTCCAAGGTCACATGGTTGTATGACCATGTGACCATACATGGTTGTCAAGTGACAGAGGCATGACTTGCACTGACAGAGGGGTGACTTTGACCCTCTAAGGCCAGAGATCTTCTCAGGGCTCCAGGACAGGGAGGGAACTCGGGATGGGTGGTCCTAGTCACAGGTGAAGGGAGCCACTTGTGACTTCACCCTCTTCAGTCTGAGTGATACAATGGCCTGTCTCCTCGCCCACACCTCCCCCCTCCTAAAATCACTGGGACCAGACCTTAATCATGGACCGCAATTCTCCTGCCACGTGGCTCCCGTGGCTCTCTCCTCCCTTCGCTTTGAGGCTTGCCTTGCAGCTCCTCACTGCTGACCACGCCCCACGCACACCTCAGCCTGGTGCCAGGCCAGTCCTCCCCAGGGGTGGGTACAGGGCCCAGCACCAGCCATTCTGTGCCCCCAGAATCCCAATCTGCGACTCTACAGGACAAGCACGACACACCAATTCTCCAACCCTTGGGTTCCCAGGGGCTCAAGGGAGCATCGGTCAGCCCCGCGATGGTGTAACCAGGCCACAGGGCCGAGTGAGGAGCCCAAGGACTCAAGCTCCAGGCTTCTCTGCCCGCCTCTAACTCTGTGACCTTGGGTCGGGCATTCCCTCCTCTGAAGCTCAACTCCCTCATCTGCAAAAGGAAAACAGGGTGGATTTAATTATCTCTGAGGGATCTTCCAGCTCCCAAGAGATAGAAAGGGCAAAGCAAATCAGTCCAGCTCTCTGAGCCTCATCTTCCTTGTATACAACATGGGGATGGTAGTTCTTATCTTGGGGGACATTGAGATGAATCTAGGAGGCAATGATGCCAAGGACACAAAAGGAGACTCCAGACAGGACCCTGAGTACAGAAACAGAGAGACGCGGGGCTGGAGGGGGCTTTGGGTGTCGGCGGAGGAGATGGGCTCATCCCAGGCAATGTGGGACCACCGCAGGAAGCTGCTGAGCAGGGGAGTGATATGATGTTAGTATTTTAGGAAGATTCTTCTGGCAACACAGCACAGGTTGGATTGGAAGAGCTGTGTGGAGGAGGGTGAGCAGCGTTCATGCCTGGAAAACGCGTATAAATGAGGCCCCCTCTCTCGCAGCCCTCCAGCATCCGAGGCAGTTTGAGAAGCAGCGCTAAGGCAAGGGGCTTCCTCTTCCCTCACCCAGATTGCATTTATGGCCCCAGGGCCGAGGGCACGCTCCAGGGAAACTCCAACTGGCTCTACTTCTGAGCTGCATTAGCCCCTTGGCAATGATAAAGCACTTTCTTGCACATCACCTTTTGCCATGTCGGTCCAGCTCAGAGCTGCAGCTGAAGCTGGGGAGCTGGGATTTGAACGCAAGGCTATAAGACACCGAGTCCAGTGCCCTTCCACGCAGAGTCACAGAGACTCTGCGTGGAAGGGGGAACATTTTCCGGGGGAAAATGGGCTAGTCCCTGGAAACCTGTCTGAGCCTCAGATAGGCATTCCTCACCTCAGTCCAGGGCAGGATCAGACAGAGTGGGAAGCCTTGCTCACCCTGAGGGAGGTGAGCACCCCTCCACCCCAGGAGGGGCACAAGCCAACAGATACAAAAGTTTCCCAGACCCAGATGGGCCCCATTACTTGATACCAATCATGACGGAGTTAATCCTGGCTTCCCCAGGTCCCACTCGTCAGCAGGGGAAAGAGAAGGGCACAGGCAACCACCGTGGAGGAGAGGGCGCTGCTGGCCCTGCCTGGGACCCCCCATCCCCGTGGATGGCGGTGCCCTGTGAGGTTGAGGTCTTCTTGCTGTCAATGAGCTTTCTGGCCAGTGGTGCTGTCAGTGTTGCTCCCAGCCCCACCTGGAAGCTGCCTCACAGGGCTGATGATCTAATGATCACTGCTTATTCATTCAACAAACTGTCTTCAGTGCTTGCTTAGTGCCAGGTCCTGGGTATGGTCCTGGAGACCAAGGGACATTTAGACAGATCCCTGCCCTGAAACAACCCATAGGCTGGTGGTGGATGTAGGAAGTTGCAGGATAGTAAGTGTGCAATGGAGGCGCTCAGCCGGCTGCAAGAGACAGGGGTGCCTTATCCAGCCGGCGAACTCAGGAAGGCTCCCCAGAGCCCACCAAGCCTGCTCGGAGAGCTGGGGGCCACGGGAGCCAGGTACAGAGATGGGCAAGGAAGAGGGAGGAGTGTCAGGGCCCAAAGACAGAATGGACAGATTGCTGTTGATGGGCTGCTATGCCCGTTGGTCAGGAAGTGTGCCCTGATGAAGTGGCGCTGAGCTGAGTCGGCCAGGGATCAAAGAGCCAGGTGACAAACAAAGGCGTCCCAGGCAAAGGGAGAGGCAGGTGTACAGACACAGAGGCAAGAATGAATGGGGTGTTTTCAGAAAATTGTAGGTAGTTCAGTGTAACTAAAGGAGAGGTGGTGGGGTGTGGAGTAAGGTCCTAGAGGGTCACAGGGACTAGATGGCAGAGATCCTTGTCCACCGTGTGGAAGAGGTAGGATTTTATGTGAAAAGTAGGGAGGAGCTCCTCCGAGCTTCTGTGCAGTGGGGTGCCACTGACCAGATCTGGGGCTGGGGGTGAGGGTACAAGAGGAACCAAAGTCCAGCTAGGGAGCTGGGACAACAGTCCAGCCTGGTGCATAGGGTCTAGTCACTTAGTAGTGGTCTGGTGACAAGGTGGACGGTGGGTAAAGGAGGCTGTGACTCAAGGGAGCCACAGGCAGCAGGGTAAGGACACAGGCTTCAAACTCCCCAGACCACCAGCTTCTACCTCATGCTGTCCAGGCCCCTCAGCTAATGGGACCCGTGACCCCTACCCAGGGATACCTGGGTGCTTTGTGTACAGGTTACTTAACCTCCTCATGCCTCAGTTTCCTTATCTGTAAAGTGGGGATGTCATCTGCCAGTAAATGGCAGGGCTGGGATTTGCACCCTGGCTGTCAGCCCTGGAGTCCAGGTTCTGAACCGCCCCGCTGTCTCCTGATTGTCCTTGTGTCGACAGTGGGTGATACAGGCGGCAGGACACAGCAGCGAACAGAACAGATGAGGTTCCTGCCCTCGTGGAGATTTTATTCTAGCTGGAGAGACAAGCAATAAACACATAAACAAATGTGCTTAAACAAATAAAGATAAAATCATTTCAGACACTGGCAGGTGCCATGAAGACCATTAAACAGAGATAGGAAGTGACATTCTCATTTAAATAGAATTTAGATAGAATAAAAGAGGGGCGGTCTCTTTAAGGAGGGGATGTTTGAGACAAATATGAACACTAGAAGGAGGCAGCCAGGTAAGGATGTGGGGGAAAGGTGTCCTAGGCAGAAGGAACAACAAGTGCAAAAGTCCTGGGGCAGCAACAAGCTTGGCAGCCCAAGGAAGACAAAGAGTCTGTATGACTGCAGTGGAGCTAGCAAGGGGAGAGTGGTGGTCAAGAAGGCAGAAGGAAGAGGGCCCACTCATGTTGGGCCTTGGAGAGCCAGGAAATGACTGCGAATTTCATTCTAAGTGCGGTGGTTTTGTTCCAAGCTAATGGAGGGTTTTAAACAGAGGCAGGCAATGATCTAATTTGCATTTTCTCAGGATTCCTCCGCATACCAGGAAGACTGTGTTGGCGTGTTTTAATGCCAACCGGTGTTGCTGTGCATTCTGTAACCACATCCACGTTTCAGCAAGTACCAACAGAGAATACCAGTTAGTATTGGATAGGGCTGACCTGTCCGATGTCACTAGCCACCTCCAGTTGGCTGTATGCAGCTCGAGGTGATGCCCTTAGTCATCGGGCAGGCCAGCCACCCTTGAGCCAGAGGAGAGGGATGGACTTGCTGATTCCATAGGAATGCATGATGGTGAGTTTCAGAGCACTGGACCTCAGCCTATATCTTCCTAGGACTATTCCCACAAAAGCCCAGAATCTTCCTTAGGCCTGGACATATTTAACCCTCACCTCATGCACACGACCTCATGCAATGCAGACTAACCCCATTCTAGAGGTTGGAGGTGCAAAGACAAATAAGACTTGACCTTGAGGGGCTCCCAGCCCGGTGTGGGAGATAACACATGAGCAGAGGCTCTGGCTGAGTGAGGGGAGCCTGGTCCGTGAGATGAGGGAAGGCTCCTGGAGGAGGAGTCCTGTGACGTGGGTCCTGATTGGAGACCTTATAGGAGAAGCCGGGCTTTGGTGCTGCCCTGGGCTGGCTTCATGTCTCCGCGTTCTCTCTTTCCGACTGTGAACCTCCTGCAGGTCCCTCATCCACTCCACGGCTCTGCTCCTCCTGGGAGCTCCCTCCTGGCACCATTCTGGTCATTAGATGATGTGACATGTGTAAAGCACCAACTACAGTGCCCTGTAGTGCCCTCTCAGTAAACGTTAGCCCCTCCTGGACTATTAATAAAATCATCCCTTTAGGAGGAATGAACCTGTGACTCTCAGCATCAGAAGCGTGGCTTTGCATGTCTTCCATTTGCCACATGAATCATGGGTTCCCAGTGCCCCACATACACGCATGCTACCCTTGGGGGATGAGCTGTCTCTGCAGCGACCACAACCGCTGCAGCAAGATACGTCAGATACTCATCGTGAGAGAACTGCACTGATGCTGAATAAAAAACTCAAGTTTACATATTTTTTTAAGCAAAAATTAGAGGGGATCCAAAGATTTCCCTATAATAACGTCACACTCAGAATGATAAGGGCAGAAAGATTTGCTGCCATGGGGCCAGAGGTGGGCGAGAGGTCTCCCATGCTGCATCACTCGGGAAGACTTGACAGAGCTGACATTTGGGCTGGGCCTTGAAGAAAAGGCAGGTCTGGATAGGTGGAAACAGTGAGCCAGCAGGTGCATGAGTGGGTGGCAGACAGAGGCAAGAAAGCCACAGCAGGCACAGGGAGCATCTGGAGGTTCTCTTTGGCTGGGATTTTCTGGATATTAATGGACTGGGCCAGAGCAGCAGTTGAAAGGTAGGCTTGGGTTGTGCTGTGGAGGACCTTGACCACCAAGGCAAGGCACTTAGGCTCCAGCCAACACAGCATATTTCCCAAAGCACGTGCCTCAAAACACCCCTTGCCTTGATGTTCCACACTGAAAAGGTCCATGATCAAATAAGCTCTAGAAATGCCACACGCTATGCCACCTCTCTGAGAATCATAATCCAAATAGCACATCAAAGGCCCTGAAAATTCCTGCAGGGAAAAATCTGTTTGACTTCATTTAGCCCAGCAGTCCCCACCCACTTGCCCAAGGGCTGCCTTACTCACAGAACCCCTGTTAACACCTGCACAATCCACTTGAAAAATGCCAGTGGAGAAAGGAGTGAGTTGCCAACTGTTTCGAGCAGGGTCAGCGCTGCGTGGTCAGAGCTGAGCTCAGAGAGGAGCTATGAGTCAGCCTCACGAAAGGGATGTGAATGAAAATGATGCTGAGGGAGCCAGGTAGAGGTGGGGAAACACATTAGGAGTCTGGGCCGTGGTGCAGGGGGAGCTGATAAGGCCTGAGGAATCCACAGGGAAGGATGGAGGGAGGGAGTGAAGGAGGGGGAGAGGGAGGGAGGGAGGGAGGGAGGGAGGCAAGAGGTAGCATGGGGTGAGTAGTCCAGACTCGGGCCTGGACATTCACGCTGACCAAGGCTTTGGGCTTGAGGAACCAGGGAGATGGCAGAGCTGCCACCTATGACAGTTCTGATGGGAGATGAAGGAGTCCAGTTTGAGGCACCTCGCGTGGGAAGAGCCTGTGGGCTGGTGGCTGTACCACTCTAAAACCATGAACCTGTTTTCTTGTCTCCCTGAAGCTACCCTCATGTTAGGGAACCGGAAGGAGGTCCTACATCCTCTCTTCCATAACTGAGCACTCAGTCAACTCCCTGTGGTTTAAGTGGGGAGCCCCTGGATGAAACACTCCAACGCCATTCATTCCCTCAGTAGACATTTGTCAGGCCCATCCTGGGCAGGCCAGGCACAGCCCAGTGCCACAGAGGCGACTCTGCCCTCTCTGAGATGAGTGGCTGTGCAGAGTCACCAGACAGGCAAATAAGAGCTACCTGGCAGCCTGCACAAAGTCCCGATGGGGCAGGGGCCAACTCTGCCCAGAGAAGGAGGCATGTGTCCTGGGTCGTGAACAATCGTAAGAGGAGGAAGGGCACCCTTGGCAGAGACAACAGCAGTTCAAGGCGAGGAGGAAGGCTTGGAGAAGGGGAAACACAGGGCTGGAGTGAGATCTCATCACAAGAAGACACTTCATGGCCTAGGCCTCAGGTTTCCCACCTGTGAAATGGGTGTAACAACCCCCATTTTAGCTTCCTCTGCGAGGTCCACAGAGGAAAACCTGTTGACACTCCTTCATCCACTTCCCAGGCCCTGCCAGGCCCTGTACATGCCACGGGGGTCACTGAGATGAATAAACCTCGAGACCCAGGTGGGTTCCTTCACACCACTGACAGATATCTATTTTTTACCTCTGGTGCTTTGGAGGTGGTTATTGTTGGGAACAAAGCAAGGCCTGTCCTCAGCTCCCAGGGGCCCGGTTCCAGATGTGCCCATCTGGCAGCCACGCTTCAGTCCTGGCACAAGTCTGAAGATCCATGGGCCACTCGGGAAGAGGCAGATGTATTTTGACAAGACTGCCACAGCTTCTACAGCATCCTGAGTCAAAATAAGTCCTTCTCACGGGCAGCCCCTGGGATGGGCTATTTCTGCACCACATTCCTTTTTCCCACATGGGGGGATGTGGGTGGGGACTCAGCAGCAGCGGTTCCAGCTAAAAACAGAAGCTGCCTCAGCTGGAGCTCATGACATTCCCCTCAACAGAGGCATCAGTTTGCTGCCTGTCGTGAACTCAGGAAGTCTTTTGTGTGGGATCAAACTCAGATAATTTCCCCCGAGGGTATGGGCAGTCTAACCTCAGGAACACTCCAACAACCCTCCCATCCCAGGGGGTCCCAAATCATAAAAATAAGTCTTTCCACATGTACAAAACTTTGCCAGTGACAGTGTTTTCTTGCCCACACAGCAACTTGATGAGGTGGCTGCTCTTGTTCCCATTTTAAAGATGAGCAAACTGAGGCTCAGAGAGGTGACCTGACCCTGGAGGGGATGAAGGAGAGAAGATCTGAGTCCAAGGCTGTCACAGTCTCTGGTGAAAAGAAAGAGCCTGGGAGAGAGGACATGGAATTGAGGCAGAGGTGGCTGCACAGTTTCTAAATTTCACTGGATCAGGATCAAAGGGCAGGAAGGCATGTCATCTGAGTCCCTGTTCACTGTGATGGGCACCATGCAAAGTCACTCCAACAGAGAACATCTAATTTTAATCACGCAAACAGTCCTGGAAATAGGAATTGTTATCCCCATTTTCTGGATGGGGAAACTGAAGATCAGAGAGACAAAGTGCCTTCCTGCTTGGCTATAAGGAAAGCGGTTTCAACCTGTGGTCTTGCATCCGGCAACCATGCTGCAAGGTCTTTGCTTCCTTGGTGCTGCAGGAGCTGAGGCCAAGGAGGGCTCAGGACGGAGGGGTAGTGAGGGTGTTCCAGAGGAAGCAGGGTGGGTGGTTAAGGTGTCTGCCGGCGTTTTCCGTGGCACAGAAGCCTGGGTCCCTCAGTGACTGCAGGTACTTCGGTAGGTACCAGTTTAAAGAGCAAGTCCTTTACTGAGTTTATTTCTCCTTTGCAGTTCTCTTTCAATGTTTCCATTGAGCCTGTGAGACAGTCTCGGGCTGAGTCCTTACAACTCTCCAATATCAGCCCCTCCCTTTCATTGACCTCAGACTCAGGCAGCTCCAGGCCCCCAGAGCACAGAGCTGGACAGAGCTGGATGCCCACACATGGTTCCTTTTCATTGCGTGTATGTGCACTATTACCCCTCTGCAAGTGGCACTGGTTTTCCGTTGTGAAGAGGCAAGAAGAGGTTTCCTTTTTAAATAAATGTAATGAAGGGTTTTATTTTTGCAAGTGAGTGGAATTAGAGAGTGATGTTAAGTAAATAGCAGAGGTGGTATGTAGATGTGACTAACCCGTGAAGGTTCTACTCCAGGGAGAGAGGCTGGCACGGGCGGGCTCCTCACCTCTGGGCCGGGCCTGGCACCAGCTCCAGGCGGTGTCGCCAGAACTCACTGGTGGGACCCCTGAGAAACCGGCTCCAGCACCCCTCCTCCCGCTGAGCACGAGGTTTTTTTTGTCCTGGGCCCCAGTGCCAGCACAGGCCAGCGCAGGTTTGCTGACAGATGTCTGTCTGCTGCCCCCTGAGATGCACTGGGGAGAAGGGAAATTGGCCCTCAAGGGAAGAACCATGAAAAGAGAAACTTGGAACCTCAAAGAGGTAAAAGTACAAAGCAAGCAACTGTCCACCTCACCCCTTCTCCCACTGAGATCCAAGTTCAACCTTCTTGAAGAGAGCAGAGCGGTAAAGGGAGGTTCTGGAAACACACAGCCAGAGCTCAGGTCCAGCTGCCTCGCCCATGCTGGGTGACCCTGAGCAAGTGGCTGCACTGCCGGCCAAGCCACTCCTCTGCAGAATGGGATCGTCACAGGGCCCACTTCCTAGGGTTCTTGGGAGGGCCACCTGAATTCAGCCAGGTGAAGAATTTATAGAAGCCCCGGCATGTGGCTTGCACCCCATACATGGTGCCTGTTATTCTGTGTTAGGCAGTGGCTAGGCAATTTCCAGATGTTATGTCAAGGCTGGCATCAGCCCTGCAATGTGGGCTCAGAGAGGTGCAGTGCCTTGCCCCAGGTCACACAGCCAGGAAGTGCTGGGGCCAGGGGAGGAATCCAGGTTCTCCAGCTTAGCCTGGTGCCCTTACTATGGCACACCTGAGCTTTCCCCCCACCCTCAGTTCCCTGCCCTCAGAGTCTCCCTCTCATCTCACTGCTCATCCCTCCTTTGACCTTCACAGTGAAGATGCTTTTCGTTTCAAGAGGGCACAGCCAGGCCTCCATCTGCTGGGTCGACCTTCTAGCTCCACTTCAGCCTTTCTGCTACTCCTGCTGCTTTCCAACCCAGCCCGCATTCCCCCATTAAAGTCACTAGGAGAGCAAGTGCTCTTTTGATTACATGAGACCGAACCTCAACTCAAACTAGAGAAGCAAAAGAGGCCATATAATTTCTCGGAGCCTTAGTTTGCCCTTGGGTATAGTGGGGTCATAATAGTATACACATACAGTTGATGTAAGGATTAAATGAGACAATGCATATTAAAGCCTCAGAGCTGTGCCTAGTAGATAGTAAGTGCTCATTATTAGTATTATTCCTTGTATTGTTGTTGTTATTATTATTACTACTACTCGAGGGATGATGGTCAGAGACACTGCCCCAGTTTTCAAAGAACGCACTGTCTAGTATGTACACAAAGATAAGTAAGCATCCAAAATCACAGGTGCCCTTTAATAGAGCAGAGCGAGTGAATTTTGCAGTGTCAGAATGATACATCACTGCAGTCAAACAGGTGCACAATGATCCACAGCCACAGTGGGAGTGAAAAAAATTGCACAATTCATTTATTCAGCAAACATTTACCAGGCGCCCACCACGGGCCAGGCACTGTGCCAGGCATCGGCGCTGCAGCAATGACCAAACAGACATCATCTCTGCCACCGTGGAACCCCCACCCAGTAGAAGAGGAAAACCTGGAGCAAATCATTATTGAAGTTCAGTGGAGCTAAGAAGAAAAAGTACATTGTGCCATAAAAATTTCTACCAGGAAACAGAGCTTAGTCTGGGGATGTAGATGGGGAAGGCTTCTTTCCCAGAGGAAGTGGGGATTAAAGGGGATCAGAGGAGAAGTGGGGAGGGCAGTTGGATGAGATCTGGAGAGTAGAGATTACAAGAGATATTTAGGGGGTAAAACCAGCCTTCTACCATAAGGCAAAGTGATCAAGGTGCAGTTTAGAGTCGAAATGCCTGGGGCCTAATCCCAGCTCTGCCACGTACTAGCTGTGACACCTAAGCCAATATAATAAATCTCTCTGAGCCTCATTTCCTTCATCTGCATAATGGGCACTATGCCAACTACATCATTGGATTAAATGTAATAACATACATGGAGTAGTTAGCACAATGCCAGTCAATCCAATTTTAGAGATAGAAAAATTAAAGTTGTTTAAGGGCAAAAAAGGACTGTATTAGTTCGTGTAACTGAACAATTCAAGGGCAGTTTTTGGATTTCAGGAAGGGCTTGATCCAGGAGTCATGCAATGTCATGAGAGCTCTCTCTCTCTATCAGTTCTGTTTCTCTCTGGCTTGGCATGCCCCTTAGGCAGGCTCTTTCCTCACCATGACCCTGAAGCTCCAGGCTTATATTTTCTCAGCTCAGTAACTCCAACAGAGGATAATTTTTCTAATATTTCCAAAACAAGCTTCAGGACTGAGTGTCCCTGGACCATCTTGAGTCACATATCCATCCCTAAATCCTATGCTTGGGTTACGTACCAATCCCTAGAGCTTGAGGGAAAGAGGATTGGAGGACTCCATTCAAACCACATGGCCAGAGAACAAGAGAAGTGTGGATCCTCAAAGGAATACTAAGATGCTGAATGGAATCAAAGCTACAGGACAAGCTAAGATAGCCCATGTCTACCGTAGCAAACACGGAGACACAGGGTGGCCCTGCTGCAGCAGTCGGTGACACACTGACAGAGCTCAGTAATCACTCAGTGTCTCCTCAGCCTGAACCAGTCATAGAATGAGCCCCATCTCCCAGGCAGACATCCTGGTCCCAGAAGAGCAGAGAAGGGAGTGCAGACTCCAGGACAAGATAGGTTGGATGCAGATCCTGAATGACACCTTCCATCTGCATGACCTGGATGAGTTTCATGGCTTCTCTCTGCCTCTTTCCTCATCTATGAAATGGGCATAACAGTAATACCTCATAAGGTTGTTGTGTATAAGGTAGTATGTATAAAGCATGTGGAACAGCGGCTAGCACACCGTAGCTCAGTCAGGTGAGATCCTACTATTACCATCATTCCACAGGGTCTGAACCTCAGGGGTCTTGTTGATTTATACCTCTCCACAGGTAAAGCCCCTTCTCACCTCTTCCAGAACATCCACCAAAAGACAGTGAAAGGCCACATTCAACTTGTCCCTTCCACTTGGTGAAATTAGATGGAAATATGAAACTTCGGGGCAGCAGGAAAGCTGAGTAGATCCTGCAATCTGGTGGGGTCTGCGGACAGCCCTGAGTTGGAGGGAGCTCTTAGGAGGAGGCATCAGAGACCCCTGGACCACCTATGTCCTCCCAGTGACCAGCCTCCCCCCAGGTTACAGTCTCTGTGGAGGTCTGCTCAGGAAGCCAGCTTCTTCCCAGCCCATTTCCAAGGGGTTTAGCAGCATCCCCTGTCTGTCACCTGCCTGACCCAGCAGGTGTCCCAGTGTAAGGCCCCTGCCATCCCCTCCCTGAAACATCTAGGAGGAAAAGCTGATGAGAGTAGGAGGAAGAGAGGAAACTCACTTTCACGAAGCACGAGGAGTAAGTCCCACACTCAGCTGGGCCCTTGTTTACAGGTCCTCAAATAACCTCCATCACGACATCAGTTACCCTCCCCTGCCCCAAGCTTCAGGTGAGGAAACTGAGGCTCAGAGAGGTGCAGTGACCTGCCCAAGGTCACACAACTAGTGAAGGAAGAAGCCGGGGGCCCCGCTCCAGGCCTTTAGAGGCAACGTTGCAGTTTCTGCCACGCTCAGCACTGAACCATGCCGGGAATCTAACAACCAGCAGCCCAAATCCAAAGAGAGAGCAGGTTTCCAAGGAGAAGGAGGAGAGGTGTTGGGAACATGCAGTTATTTACAGGATGCAGTGTGGGTTGCTGCAGGAGAGAGGGAGGTTGACTTGCCCAAAGTCCACAGTCGGGATAAGAACCCAGTTCCTTCCATGCTGCCATGCCCTGGGAGAGACGATGTGAAAGGCCATACACCCTAAGAGGTGTGGGAACTCACTTACCAGGATCCCAGAATGCTCCGTGCCAAGGCCTGGGAGCTGTGTGCCTGCGGTGGAGGCAGCCAGAGCACACCTACACCCTGCTTACCTCCCTCCCCGAGCACAAGTAGCACCACACTTCCCAGTTCCTTGAAGTCAGTGAATCCAAGGTACTAGGTTTGGCCAACAAATGGTGAGCAGAAGTGTCGATATCAGTGAGAATACTGGCCAGAAACATGGCACACTTCACGTGGGCCATTTGAGGAGAGCTTCACGAAGGTGCAGGCAGGACAGGAAGGTCCCACAGGGATGGTGCAACTGCCCGGGGCCAGCTCTGGTGGGGAGCCATCGCCACCTCTAAGCCTGAAGGGCAAGGAGGGAGTAGTTGCCAAGCCTGGAGAGGGTACATATGTGGAAAGGACCGCTTAACAGAAGCAGTGGCCTTCAGCCAAGGGACACTCTCATTTTGCTCTTCTCCCGCCTCTAATCCCTGCCAGTAACTCCCATTGATAAAACCCAACCAGAAGCCCAAGGGCAAAGGGAGACTGTTGATTGGTCCATATCAATGAATCTCCTGGGCCCAGAGCTGGGTGGGGAGGGGAAGAATGGATCTGAAGGAGCAACCAGGAGCCAGCCCACAAGATCACTTCCCAGCTGGGGCTGTGGGGACCTCTGTGATACTCCAGCTCTCCCTTCCTGCCACAGTGACCCTGGAAGCCGCATATTGAGTTGGTGGCATCATCAAGATGGTAGAGCCCTCCATGAGCCTCATCAACCTTGCATAGAATCTTCCTCTTCCAGCCACAGCCCAGTGTGGTCTGACCATTACAGTCAGAAACAAAACAAAATAAGACAACAAGCGGTGTCTTAGAGGCATTGCAAGGAAAAAGCCATCTTTTGGAAAACCTTTAAAAACTGATGACTTAGAATCAGGAAGCTTACCCAGGTCAGTGAGGCCTTGAAATGATGCAGTCCAAAGACACCCCAAAAGTCACCTTGAGAAGGACTGTGGGAACAAGAATCAGAGGTCTTTCAAATCCATCAAATGGAAAGAGGTCAGATAAAAGATCAGCAAGATGCTCAATGATCACAGTTCTGGGAGAGAGCTCAGAGATGAAAAGGAGAAATCCGGAACATCTGAGAGAGCCTCGGCCTCAGCCTTGACTAAGGAGAACCTCAGGGAAATTCTTGCTCCCAAATTGCTTTTTGGAAGTAGAGGTGCCAAAGGCACTGTTCTGTCGGACAAATGTTCCAACTCCAATTGACAAATGAGATGCAGACAAATCACCAGAAACGGATGGCACCCGCCCAAGAATGCTGATGCCACTCAAGGGTGAAATTGCAGAGCTCTTGGCCAAAAATATGTGCATTTTTGAGGGGATGTGGATATATGAACTGGGATCTGTGGATATGAAGTTTGAGCTTTGGCAAAGCTTTGAGCAAGGACCACAATGTGAGCTCCTTCTCTCACTTAAGTCAACACTACCATGGGGACCTTGTTGCACAGGTGAGGAGGTGTCATAGAGACAGAAAACTGGGACCAGGATGATCAGCTCCTTCTTGGGATGTGAGAATATTAAACAGAGGGCCCTTTCAGGGTCAGAGCCTGCTTGATTAGAAGTTTTCTGAAGGAGGGGACATACAGCTCCAACATTACAGATTCCAGCAGGTCTCTCACAGGTGGCAAAGGTAGAAACCTCATTCAAAGCAACTTAAATAGAAAGATAGTATTTACTGGTCACATAATGGAAAAGTACATGAGCAGATGATGCTTAAAGGCACACTGGGATCTGGACACTCAAACACTGTCATCAGGAATTTGTCTCCTTCCCTTCTCTTGGCTCTTCTCTACTCTGTGTTGGCATCACCCTCAGGCAGGCTCTCTCTGGGTGGTGACAAAAAGGCCCAGCTGCTCAGGCCCACTTTCTGCCAGCCTTACACATCCCATAGAAATAGAAAGCCTATTTCTCATTGGTTTCAGCTAAAGTCCTAGGGCTGACTCTCATTGGCTTAACTTGTGTCACGTGCCAACCCTGAGCCAATCACAGTGTCCAGAGCTAATAGTCATAGGCCAGCTGTGGGTGTAATGCTCACCCATGGAAGTGGGATGTGGAGTCAGCCCCACCCAGACCATAAAGCCTAAAAGTGGAGGAGAGAGAGATACCGAAGAGATACTAAAGAGGCCAAAATGTGTGTCAGCACAGCAAATAACACCAAAAACATCCCAATGACAAAATACCATAGTGATGGGGCCAAAGCATGGAGGGAAATCTTGGGGTTATGTGTATGGACAAAGAAATGCAAAAAAAAGGGGACGCGAATACAAGATTTAAATGAGGATGCCAGCACTATAATTGTGGTCTGTGGCCCAGCAAGGAGCCTAGGTCTCCAAGTTCCCCGACCTGAGATTGGGACCTTAAGGCCCACAACCATTTCAACCCCCAGAAGGTAGGGCTATGCAATGCACAAGTTTTGCCTCTGGAAATAGTCGTTGAGCATTCACAGTGAGGAAGTTCACTGTTTGATGTTGGAGATTCAGGGATGAGCAAGACACAGTCCTCGCCCTCAAGCAGCTTACACTTCAGTAGGAGGAGACAACCAAGGATGTATAAATTAATAGAGGAAAAAAAGGAACATCAGAGGCGTGGAGTGCACCAGAACAGTGAGTGATCTGTAGGAGAGGAATCATGGTAAACAGGCTGGCAGAGGAGGTAGAAGGCAGACCAAGGGAGGCCCTCATGGGTCTGGACTTGCTGTAGGCAATAGTGAGTCATTGAAGGTTTCTGAGCATAGGAGTGACACAGCAGGAAGAAGTTTCATCATCTTAATGGAGCCAGATAAAGCCCAGAGGAGAGTCACAGAGATGATCAAAGGCCTGGGGACAGGCCTGTGGAGGGAGACGACAGAGTGAGGACTGGAAAGATGAAGGCCAAGCAGAGCCTTGATCTAAGCCAGGCAGAGGAGCACACCGCTTCCTGACGCTGAACCAAGACACGGATGGAGCCGCACCATGAAGTCACTGAGAATGTTGCTTTGTTTAACTCCCATTGAGAAAGTGAGTGTCACACGTACAAAAAAATGCCATTTATATAACTGTGATCCCTACCCCCCAGAGTGGGTGTAGGCTGGAAATGGGGAATAAATCACTAATAAAGAGGTTCTGGTAGAGTTCTGAGCGGTCATCATAAAGGAAGACTGAGGGGCACCAGGGCGTCTCGGGATGTTCCGTATTCATTCATGAAAAGACCCCTGCCTGAGGGCCTGCTTTGAGCCTGGCCCTCCTCTAGGCTCTGAGGCCAGAGACAGGAGCAGGCTTCCCCTTGTCTTATTACATCATAGCCCTACCACCTTCTGAAACAAGCCAGCTCCCTGTGTGATTACTGGAGCAGCATCTGCTTCTCCCATCACACAAGACAGAAATTTGCAGGGGTTTTTCTCTCCATTGTATCCCCAGGACCTAGAGGAGTCCCTGACCTGTAGTGGAAGCTTAGAACATATTTGCTGAGCGAATGAATTCCTCATGTTCAGTGAGTCCCCCTCCTCAAAGGGTTCAAAATCTAGGGAGAAAGTTAGACAACAAAGCCAACGTCAAGTGTAAAATTTCGTTTCAATGGTGCTACAATGAGAGGTCCGTGTGGGAGCACATAGGACACCCCTGACTCAGCCCTGCCTCCCAGAAGGGATTCCTTTATACTTTAGCTGAGCCATGATGGTCAAAGTAAAACAGAGCAGGCAAAGCTCCTCTGAGAGCAACCAGTATGGGCAAAGGTGCAGAAACACCAGGTGGCAGCATGTACAGGAGTGATGGAGCATAGGTGGCTATTAATGGAATTGGAGAGAGCGGTTCTGGTCCTGGAGGGGCTTAAGGGCCAATTTAAAGGATTTGCACTTTATTTTTGTGCCAGTTAAGATCCTTTTGCTTGTGAGAAAAGACAAAACGAAAGCCACGTAAAGCAGCGTTAAGGACAACAAAATGGAAGGGGTGGTTATTGGCTCATAAAAATGACAAGACCTAGGAGAGCTGTAGGCACAGCTTGATCCAAGGTGGAAACAATGTCACCAGGCTAGGCTTTCTCCCTCTCCTTTTCTTGGCTCTACTTGCTCTCCTCATTCTGAGGCTCCATATGGTAGCTCCTGGGAAACCCAATTCATAGCCCATTGAAGCTAAAAAGAGAGTCCATTTCCCTTAGCTCAAGCAGAAGTCCCAGAACTGAGTCTCTCTGGCCCTGACTGGTCTGATTTGGGTCATGTGACTACCACTGAACTGATCTGGGGAGCCATGGAGACCTAAGTGCTGATTGGCTTAGCCCAGGTCATGTGATCCATCCATGGCTCCAAATGAAATACACAGGTTGGCTCCTCCAAAGCTGATGCCACACGAGGGAGTGGGTGCTAGGTGGCAAAATAAGCTGTGACCACCATGTGTTTCAAGGAGGAGAGTGATGTAATTGGACCCGTGATTTAGAAAGCTATGATTCTCCTACAGATTTGGAAACCAGTTAGAAAGTCAATCTGAAGGCAAGAGCAGAGGCAGGAGCCATCGTTAGATGGCTGGTGTTAAGAGTCAGGTTGAAGCGAACTGAGCAGAAGTGAGCAAAGGACTGTGACAGAGAGGGATTTTTCCATTCGAATCCTGAGGACAGAGTTCCAGGGCCCTGACCTACAGCCACCATCACATTTGATCACCTCAGACTTGGAACACCCAGCCCCATTAAGGACCAGCTTGTGGCAAAGTCCCCATATAGGTGCCCTAGAAGGGTCACCTACACTCTGGGACCAGTTGCCCCAAAGCTGCAGATCCCGGCTTGGCTGCCAGCAACCCACCTGATCCCCCTCTAAAAATGTGGCCACCTGTAGAGACATACCAAGTTCCAATGCTGCTGATGCTGCCACTCCTCAGCTGTGTTACCCTGAACAAGGCCTTTAACTTCTCTGAGTGTGAATATCGCTATCTGAATATAAAGTGGAGATGATGACATTTAGGGTAAGGGACGCGTTGGTGTAGGGATTAAATCAGATAAAGATACGAACCACCTACCACAGTGAGAGGCTCAGTAGATGAAAATGCCTTCCTCTTCAAACCTTTCAGCTTTTCCCTGGTTTCATCTTCCCAACACCTCTCCAGCCCCTTGTTTGTTTGCCAAATAAAAGGTGGTTTTGTTTTATTTTGTTTTTTCTGCCAGAAAGAAACAACTGGAGGTTGAGTGGCACAGACCAGCCATTTTTAGATTTGTGGGTAGAAAAAAGTCCTCTTGTTCTCAGGCCAGAATCTAAGCTCCCTCTGGACTTCCTGCAGGCGATTCCCATTTGGGGACATGATACTCCAGTCCCTTGTGTGGTGGAGAGGAAGGAAGGAAGCCCAAAGAGGGGCTAAAGAAGTAGAAGAAATATCGCCCACCCCTAGTTTCCTCTAAACTTCAAATTCTTCTTTCTCACTCCAACTTAAATGAACTCAGGGGACTCAGGAGGCAGAGTTCTCTGGCAAAGAAGATCATAAAAGTAGGCTTTGTCGAATGATCACACAGCCCCAAACTCCAGAATCCCCGCCTTGCTCAGGTGTTGGAGGGAAACACGATTAACACTTGCTGAGATTGTGCTGTGATTCCCTAAACATTGTTTTACCTGAGCCTCATAATCACCCTGGTAGGTTGGGATCATTGACCCATTTCACTGAGGAGGAAGCTGAGTCTCAGAGAAAAACCACACTATCTGGAAGGGGCAGAGAGCTGCTGAGATTTCACCCATGTGTCTATGTGCCCAGAGCTCATTGCTGTCTCCTCCACAGTGCCTCTGAGATGACTCCGGCAGCCCCAGAGCCAACCTCCCTGTCCCCTCCCTGCTTTGGACTTCCAATCCCATCTGGCTTACAAGCTGCGTGTTTTTGATTCTCCTCCTCAGAGCTGCCTCTTCACTAGGATAGCACTTAGTGTGTTGTATTATCATTGACTGTTGGTGGGCATCTCTCCCCGCTCACTCCCGAGTGCTTCAAATCAGAGGCTCTGATCTGAAAGGATCTTGAGCATGTGAATTGGTCCATGTGTTATCTCTCTGTGGGGTATTCGCCTCTCTTACTGTGGAATAAAGAGGGGGAAGAGAAACTCCGAAAGTTCTTATACATCTTTGTCTGCCTAGGACAGTGCCTGGTGTGGCATAGGCCCACCACACATGTTTGATAAATGAAGATTTGAGTGAAAGGAGACCTACCACATAGGGTTGTCATGAGCTGAAAGGGCTGAGATCTATAGCATCCCTAGAACAGTGCTTGGCATACTGGATGTGTTTTAAGAATGTAATGCTGAGTTACAACTGGGAAGGAATACTTACCCAGGAATTAGGAGTTTCATTAACTTGCTGTGTGGCATTGAGAAAGTCCCTTCCCATTTCTGGGCTTCTGTTTCTTCATGTGTAAGTTGAAGACACTGGATTAGATGACCAGAAATATACCTTTTCATTGCTGACTTTTTATGCATGTTTCATCTCCTCTCTTCACTCCAACTCCTCCCCAAACATACACACACACACACACACACACGCACCCCACGTGCATGCCTGTCAATCTCCAAGACAGAATTGTGCTGCCTCTCGGCAATTTCTGTCTTTCATTTCCTTGACCAGAAGCTCCATGAGCTTATTAAACTTTGTTGTCCATGTTCCTCAGCTATGCCTGCTTTAGTAAAACAGCAATAATGCCCCCTCAGATTCATTTTATTAAAGAGCAAAATCTGTTTTGTGGGCCAGGGTGTGCTGGTCCTAAATGGAAAGTAGAAGTCATTTCCAGCTCACTTGCTCCATGAATGCAGGGGTTCTGCTGGCTGCCTTTGCACCGAGATGGAAAGAACATTTATCTTCACAAATGTAGGCAACACCATGGAGGCAGCCCTGCAAGGGACAAGGGAAGAAGCCTTCCATTCCAAAAGGTGCGGCGAGACCAAAAAAGAAAAGTTGTTCTTAGAATAGGAACAAAATTACACAGCAGGTTCACTTCTAACTCCACAATTCTAGACCTTAAGATTCATAGGATTTCAGATTCTAAAGTTGTGAGTGAATGTGTGTAATTAGTTGAATCTAATCTTCTATTAGCCCTAACATATTATATGATTCCATGATTAAGTATTTTTTCCTACAAGACCAGGGTCCTATGATTCTCAGATTCTATTGACCCAAGACAAGGGTTTTTCAACTAGTGGGCGTATCCAAAACACCTGGGGTCTTGGTAACCAATGCAAATTTCTGGGCTCCCATCTCCAAGATTTTGGTCTATCCACGCGGAATGAGCCCCAAGAGTCTGCAATCTTTTTAACATGTTCCCCCAACCCCAGTGGATCTGAGTAGGAGGGGGTCACTCTTGGACAAACAGTGTTTAGAGAGCCTGTCATCCTAGATTCTGTGATTCTAAATGTGATTCTAAAATGGCCTTTTGCTTATGATTCTAGCATTCTGGAACTCTTATTCTGTTTCCATATGCCTAAGGACAAGATTCCAAGGTGTAAAGACTGTCTTTCTGAGCAAGGGTTTCACATGGGGGAGGGGAAAAGAGACCAAGTGTCACGAGGTTGGAGGAACATTCTAGAAGGGGGACTTCCTGAAGGCGCAGAGCAAACGTTGATGCTGCACCGATTTGCCTGAGCAAGTCCAGTGCTAGGACTCAAATGAAGAGGCTTGGTGAGGTGCACTGGCTCTCTCTGGGGTGACATGAGCATCTGGGGTCATCAGGAGGAATTCCGGATGGACAGGGAGATCCAACCATGTCCTGGAGAGTTGGAAGGGCTGAGGTTGGAGGAGGGGAGGCAGAAATCACAGCAGAGAGCTCGAAAAAGAACCAGTGGCAAGGGAGGAAGGATTTATCCCCAAAACATCCTCCCCGTGCCTGTGTCAGATGGTAGGGGAACTGCAGACTGGTTTGGCAGACATGAAGATGTAAGATTTCAGGAAAACTCAGGCTGAGAGGGAGTTAACTGTGTAGGGATATCCCAGGGTACAGTGTGTGGGCTGAAAGAGGACTGCCTTGACATGCTAATGAGCACTTGGATCTTGGAGGGTAGGGATGGGATAAAGGGTAGCAGAGGACCTCTAAGGAACTTGTAGGCAGATGCTGGGCTGGGGAGGGGCTCTGAGTTGGGGACAGGGTCTGGAATAGAGAGGGTTTCCTCAGGAGGTTCCCATACACACTCCATGTACCACCAATGAGTCAGGATTCAGATGAGGAACCTGGGACCCTCTTTCTGAAAACAAAAGTGGAGAATGGAGAATCCAAAGTTCTCCAGCTTCCCAGATGGGGCAGGTTGGGTTACCAAGCATTTCTCTGGCGGGGGCGGAGAATGGAAAAGAAAGGATCAGTAACTCTTGGTGATACATTTAGCCTGTATGTCTGCACAGTGGTGATGACACACTCCTGGCTGCACATACAAACCCCTTCTGTCCCACACAATGACAGTGACACGTGTGCCAGCCCATTGTGACACACTTACACCTGCACCCTTACCACCAATGATGGCACCATTTCAAATTGATGCTAACACACTATGTGTCATCTCTCATTGACAGCAACACGTAGGACATACACCATTGCACAGAAATGGTGATATGTCCCCAGAACTTTTGCATCTGGCACAGTCTAAGTAAATGGCACCCTCTGTGGTTGTACACTGCACAACCTGCAGAGCTGCATATAGTACCCATACCTTACACCGAAACCATCATGCAATGCCATTAACATATTGCACTGTAACAACAACCTACTTAGCTCTACACCCAAAAACACACTCACACCAGAGTCACTTCATATCGGGAGGGATACACCACCACACACTGAGAGTCACATAGTGATAAACCCACACCTGCCCTATTAGAACCTGTATCCCTCTACATGGATGCTGACCACTCCCACCTGCACGGCCTCCAGAGGTGGGCACACACACAAAGTCACCTTTGCACACCAGTGGTTTGCCTTCACACTGTGTCACTGCACGTTGAAGGAGACACACTGGGACTCTGACCTCAGAACCTGACAGTGATGGCACCATAGCCTTGTTAGTGACAAGAGGGGAGGCACTCATCAGATGAGCAAGGTGGCCTAGAGCCCTTCTCTCTGCACCACCCCCATAGTTCTGTTTCTGCCTCTGGCACATGGCCACCCCCACAAACCAAGACCAACTCTGCCCCTGCAGGCTCAAGCTAGAATGACAGGATGTGGAGTCAGCATCTGGAGCATTCAGATGTCTCTCTGCACTGACCAGCTCAAATCCTAGTTGAGGTCAGGGCCAGCCAGCAAGCTCTTCCTCATCTCCCACATGACAGCCAGCGTGCCCTTTGGACGGAGGCAGCTGCGGGGAAGAAATGGGCTGACCTTTGGACAAGAGCCATGCTCACTGATCACATTTATAGTCTGTGACAGTTGTCATGCCTCACACACTCTTCCTCAATCCTCACACAAAGTACTGACATTAGCTCTCTTGATTGGCTTCTTAGTGAACATTCAAGGCATGTATGTATCATTTTAAAAATCTGTTCAAATCTGGCCCCCTGCCCCAGCCCACAGGGCTCATCAATAAAAGTGGAAATTCAGCACCAACCAGGGTAAGACACCTTAAGCAGAGCCACATTCATATTTTACCAGGTGTCTCTTAGAAGCTATCTACAAAGAAGGGTCTGCAAGGACCAAGGCTCAGCGTGGAGGGTGGGGACCTGCAGCAGGCTGGATTAGAGATGCAGGAGATGAAGGAAATGCTGACAACCACATGACATGAAGACCCCAATCTGAGTGTGAATTCATGGCAGGTTTTTTTTTAAGTGAGAAACTGGAGAACAGGGAAGATGATAAATGTCAGTGTAAAAAAAAATATCGGCAGAGCAAAAGTTACATTTCCATAGGCTGTGGGATGTGTCAGAAGAGAAGCAGCCCATCCTGGTGGAAGGACCCCAGAGCTCAGTGTCATGCAGGCATGGGCTGGAATCTTGGATCTGCCAAAGACTCACTGTATCTCCCTGGGCCTTGCCTTCCCCATCTTGAAAATAGGGGTTTATGTGAACTAAAGGAGAGAATGTAATTTATGCAAAGCACCAAGGTGAGCACCTGAGACATAATGGGGGCCTGATAGTTGTATGATTAGTAATATTATAATCAGTAAGAAATGTTTATAATATTTAGCAACATTTCTTCAGTTATAAAACAATATTTGGGAACCATGTCCAGGCTGGTAACACTGAACAGGAACAAGTATTCATCTTTTCACCACCTTTTTTTGACAGGAAGCATCAGTGGCTCATGTCATACCCTAATTGTTCAAAGGATAAAGCCACCAAAACATAACTGAGCTGTTCTTTTATTCACCAGTAAGATTTTCTGCAGCTAGACATGACTCATGTCAGCTCATGCAGTTCTTAATAGGCTCATAGAAACTGGGGTTCAAAGGGTGCTTTAGCTGTCACTTACCACCCAACTGCCATCTTCCAGGTGTAGGGAACTCAGCACCTCACATGAGGCAGTCCATACTATGGTTGGACAGCTCCAGCTGGTAGAAGGTTCTTCCTCTTAGAGCTTCTGTCTGCCTTCCTTTACCTTTCCTCCATTGTCCCAATTCTGTCTTCAACACTCGTAAAAACAGTAGTACTTTTCTTTCCTTGCAATGGTCATTTATTCATTCCACAAGCATTCTTTAGCTCCTGCTTTGCCAGGCACCATGCTAAGTGCTGGAATTACAAATTGAACAAGACTTGTCAGTCCTTCAAGGGCTAATCCCCCTTCAGCATTCTCTCCGCAAGGTAAAACATCCTTAAATCCTTCAACCATCCCTCATTGGACCTGATTTCCAGACACCCACCACCAAACCACTTCCTTCTTTTCTAACCATACTTGAGCCTACTAAAGTCCATCTTAAAGTGTTGTGTTCAGAACTGAGCTTAGTATTTTTCTGAAGGCTAAGTTGGATTTTTAGCCCAGCTTTGTCAACATCCATGTCAAAGGCAATGCCCATTGTGGAAAAACCCCAATTGTAACTAGAGTGCTGCCAGCCAGGTCCCACTCACTGAGCTTCTGTTCTAGGAGAACAGGGAAGAGGACGGAGGAGGAAAGAGGAGGACTATGACTCTTGAAATGATGGGATGTCAGATCTCCCTTCCCAGAACTCCCCTCAGGCATTAGTGGCAATTCTAAGTCACTCTAATCAAACAGCCTCCCCTCCGCCCCTTCCATTAGTGTCTGTCTCTGGAAAGGGAAGAAAAATTAAAAATGAGCTGACAGGCCAACACAACACAGAATGGAAAACTCAGCCATAAAGGAAGGGACTCCCCTACACCCAGCCCCACAGCCTGTAAGGGGAAAGCAGAGATGAGCTTCAGAAGGTGACTCTCTAGATGAGGAAGGTGAGTCCACCAATGGCTTCTGATTTGTGGAGAGTCCCCCATTCTGAGACCTCTGCTGTGAAGATGTATAAAGGAATAGTCCCCCCTTGTTGGAATAAAACCATGCCTCCTTCCTTTCCCAGATCCTGTCCTTCTGAAGCTCTTGCTGTTCCCTTCTTGGAAGGAAGCCATTGCCTTACAGAAGCAGGAGTCATTTCCACTCTGACATAACCCCTGATTGATGCATAAACTCCTGCAAATCTTTCAAAGGCCTGGTGCAAGGCTCCTCCTCTCTGAAGCCATTTTCCTACACATTGGGCTGGATTAAAGGAAGCATTTTAGAGCCAAAAAGATGGCAATCAGAATGGAGAGGCTCATTAGGAGAGAGTCATAAAATGAAAAATGGGTGTAAGCAGAGGAGGAAAGGCTGGGGTGAGGGGCAGATGTTGCCCTGCCTCTTGGTGGTCCCTTTCTTCCCAGGGCAAAGGAGAGGAAAAAATGGCCTTCTAGAATAAGTTTTGCCAAAGAATTCCTTAGTCTTCACAGGATATCAGATCTAGAAGGGCCTAGCAAGTGACTTGCCCAAGGTCTACCTCAATTTTGCAGCAGTTTTCTCCCTCTGGGTCCACGTGGAAAGTTCCTTACCCCCTGTGGAGGCCTTACCCACATGATGCATCAATGTTTTCTGAGTGCTCATGTGGAAGGACAGGATACTGAGGGGCTGCAAAGATGATCTGACGGTGGTCCTGTCATCCTGTAGGAGCTCACAGGCAAGAGGCATGCAAACAGAGGAACAGGGGACCGTGAAACAGGGGTGTGCCTGGGGGTGGCAGGAGCTCTGAGGATAGTGTGACCAGTTCTGCCTGGAGGAATCAAGGTGGGCTTTCCTGAGCGGGCGATCTTGTATTTCTGCTTAAAAAAAAAAAACAACCCTCCCTCCATCCCCTGACCCGCACTGCCCCTCGGAACATTGAAGCAGCAAGCTTTCGGTCCTAAGAGCTGTGGCCAGGATACGCAGCTGCAGGGGGGATTGCTGGGGGTGTGTGGAGGAGAAGATACAAGAAAAGGTGGAGGAGGAAAGGGAGTGGATATTTTTTTTTTTTTAAGAGAGGGGAAAGGAGGGAGAAAGGGAAAGGGAAACGGAGGGGGGAGGCGGAAGAGGGAGAGAGGGAAATAGGGAGGGAGGGAGGGAGAGACGGAGAAAGGGAGGGAGGGGGAGGGAGGAGAGAGAGGGGGAGAAAGGAGGAGGAAGAGGAGAGGGGGGAGTGAGGGGGGAGGGAGGGAGAGAGAGAGAGAGAGAGAGAGAGAGAGATTTGAATTTCCCATCTGGAAGGGGAGAGGTAGCACGTCAGGGTCTGGCTGACGGGCGCGATTGGAGGGCGCCTCCGGCAGCCGCCCGAGGCAATAGCCGCGGCCCCAGCTCACCGGGCGGAGTTGCACAAGGCGGCAGCGGGAGCTGGAATAGCAGAAGGAACCGCCTCGTTGAGTTCGGCCGGAGCCCTGCAGTGGCTCAGACGGTTGCGAGGACCTCCAGGTCGGTGCTGGCCACGGGCCGGGAGGGCGGAGCCGGGCTGTGGGCAACAGGGTCTGGGCTCTCGCCTCCAGGCCGCAGCGCAGCCCGGGAAGCTGCAGGGTATGGTTTTCGGGGGCACAGCTCCCCAAGACTGCCCGGGCGCGAGAAAGGGAGGCTGCGCGGCGGCAGCAGGGACGCTCCAGGGCGCGCTCGCCGTGGTGCTGAAAGGACAGCTCCCCGCAAGGGGGAAGCGAGCAGGCGGAGGGAAGGGAGTGAAGCGGGAGCCAACTGGGAAGGAGGGGTGGGGCCCCGAGATGGAGACCCTCGGGCAGAAGCCCGAAGCTGCCCGGCTCCCGGGGAGCCAGGACCGCCCCGAGGGCGGCGGGAGACTCAAGTCTGAACCAAGAGAACAACTTCGAGCTCTTGGGGTAGGGATGGGGGGACGTCGATCTAAGCTACTTCAGGTTGTGGTTAACCTGGAGCCCGCCAGGGCCCTCTTCGCCTAGGGAGAGGGAGCCGCCCCTGAGGGGTACAGTTCGGGTACCGGAGTGAGTCAGAGGGCGGCGGGAGTGGGGCGGACGAACCGAAGGTGCAGGGGAGGAGAACGTAAACGTTGACTGGGGGTGGGGGACCAAGAGGACTCTATTTGTCACGGGAGGAGGAGGAGCGGAGGTTTGGGCTGCACCTGTCAGCTGCCTGGGGTCATTAGGAACGATCAGTTCTACGCCCTCGCCGGCCCCACCCTGCCCCCTCCCTCAGCAAAGTTTGAGACCAGGCCAGGTCTTGAGGTTGGAGCTCTAAGTGTTGGGGGGGGGAGGGGTGCTCTCAGTGGCCAACCGTGAACTCGAGGCAGAACTGCCGGTTACGTTGATCTCGATGGGGGACCGATAGAGGGACGCCAGGATTCCTGTCCCCCTCTTCTGCCGGGAGAATACGAAACCCCCGCCGCTTCCGCTTTTCTGCAGGAGCCAGTTCCTTACCCACTCCCATCCTCCACTGCTCCTTTCCCTCCCCCAGTGCTTCTCCCTTCTAGAGGCATGGGGTGGGGGGAGTAGAGGGACATCCCCTGTTACTGCACCGCCATTAGCGTAGGGTCCTCCTCAAAAGGCAAGTGAGTGTTGAACTGACTTGCAGTGAATATGGCCTGGACATGAGCTATTTAAAAAAAAAAAAAGACAACAGATAAACAGCCACAAGGACAAACCCTGCAGGTGTCCGAGTCTGCTTGTCAGATGGCGGGGTCCAGTCCTGAAAACCTCCTGGGGCTCTGATGGCCAAGCCTGAGGAGGTGCCTCAGCTGCCTTCGGGTTAGGATGGGTTAGGAGGGAGCCTGAGAGGGGAAGCTGAAGGCGCATCCCGGGCACGCTAAAGGCAAGGAAACCTGGTGCTGCAGCAGCATCCCTCCCCCACCCCTCCGTGTGTCCCCTCCCCCAGCCTAACGTCCTCACTACCACCACCACCACCACCACCCTTCCCGTGCAGGGATAGACCAAGTCTTCCCGCATACCCGCTGCGGAGCGCCTCCTGGCGGTCTGGCCAAAATCCTCAACTGCACGCAACCTGCTGGACCTCAGCACTCCTACAGGCATATGGCAAAATATCTACACACACGCCTGCACACACGCTCACGCAGAATCACAACGATGCCTAAGTTCAGAGTTAGACACGCAGAAGCCTACCTTGAACGCGTACACTCTCACATACTTGCTGACACACATTAAATTCAATCCAGCAAATATGTACTGAGGCTCTACCATGAGCCAAGAGATGTTGTAGATGCTGGGACAGGAGAAAAGCACAAGATACAAGCCCTGCCCTGGGAAGAGTTCAGAGTGACTGGGAAGGGAAAGACACATAGCTGGACAGAGTGCATGAGCTGGAGGCAGGCAGGGCTGCCCTAGAAAGTGCCATGGGTCTCAGAAGAGGAAGACTCCGTCACATCTCACCGAGGAGATATTTCATGGGAGGAGTGATGCATGAAGTGGACCTTTGAAAATGAATGCTGCTGCTGCTGCTGCTGATGGTGGTGGTGATGATGATGACAGCGAATATGTACTGAGCACCTACTATGTGCCAAATGCTGGGCTGATCACATTTGCATTATTTCATTTAATGCTTACAACCTGCATTGGGTATAGACGTTATTGTCTCCATCTTGCAGATGAGAAAAGATTAAGTCATTTGCTCAAGGTCACTTAGGAAGTAGTGGGGCCAGGAACTGAACTGGCAGAGATGAGGTTAAGAGGTTTCAAGGATGCAGAAATAGCATGAACAGATGCCCAGGAGTTTTTGGAAAGAATATGTGTGGAGGTATAGCTGATAAAGAGCCACATACAAGGGATGGGAAATGAATGGTGAGGCAGGCAGATGTTAGGCTCTGCAGGACTTGAAGGTCAGCACAAGGACTCTAGTTGGTTTAACCAGGCCATGGGGAGCCACTGCAGGATGTGTTTGCATGAGCAGACCTGCCCTTTAGGAAGATTAATCGGACAGCCTTGTGCAGGACAGATGTAAGGTAGGGGAGGGAGAGAGTTAGAGGTTATGCAAAAATTCAGAACCTCGAAGCCCTGAACCAAGGCATTAGCAGCCATAGGAGAGGGGATGTGTGGATGCAGTAAACACTGTGGAGCTATAATCTCCGGACTTCTTCCTCAGCACGTCATCCCGATTATAACTTGACAATTCCTTGTGTGGTTTTTGTCCAGCGTCTACCTCCCCAGCTGACTGAATGCTGTGAGAACAAATGCTAGGACTCCCTTGTTCCCTGCCACAGCCCCAGCACTCAGAACAATGCCTGGCAGAGAGTAGATGCCCAAAGAATATTTGGAGTGTGAGTGAATGAATGAATGAAGAATTCCCTGACTGTGGAGCTTTCCACTGAGGCAATTGGAAGAAGGAATGCTGAAGGAAAAGGTGGTTGGTGGGGAGGGGAATCAAGGATGAGATGGATCTTTGGGTAGAATGAATTTAAGAATATCCAGCAAAGAGTTAAATGTGCAGGTTTGGGGAGAGAGAGAGTGAGAGGTCTGTGACTGAAGAAGTGCCTAAACCAATAAGGGTAGGTTAGATTTCCCAGGTAGACAGTGGGAGGGGGAGGGGCAGTGGGAGGGAGAGTCAGCAAAAGACAGAAGACCATCTGAGAAGTAAGAGGGTGACCACAGGAGTGCTGTATCATGGAATTCAGGATATTCAAGAAGAAGGCTGAAAAAAAGCAGGGTGGGTGAGAGGGAGGTAAGGGGTCTTCATCAACATCTGATAGTACAGAGGGATGGAGAAGGAGGGCTGTGAAAACATTCCTGGGTCTGGTGATTAGTAGGACTCTGGCAACTCTGACTACGGCAGCTTCAGCAGCAGTGCAGGGGCTGCAACTCTCCGATCTCACAGAGCCAAAGGGTTTGACTGGGAGGTGAGGAAGTGATGACACCAAGTGGAAACTACTTGATCATGAAGCTAGAGGGCAGAGATTAAGAGAAAGACAGGGTTCAGAGCAGGGGCTGGAGAAGGAAGGGGATAAAAGAGACGTATGGAGAAGAGACTGAAGCTGTGAGGAAGAGGGAGTAAAAAATGGATCAAGGAGAAGGTGTAAAGAGGGAAAATCTGGAGCTCAGGCAGATGGATTGGCTTCAGGGGGAAGGAGGGAGACCTCTTCCTTGGGAGTTAGGAGGGGAGTTAATTGTTTTGGTAATGATAACAACAACCATTTACTGAGCCCGCATCATATGTAAAATATATTTCATAGATTATCTCTAAGCCTTCAAAATGTTATTATAATCCTCGCTCTATAAAGAAGAACGAGACTCAGAGAGGTTAAGTCAATTACTCACTATCACACAGCTAAAAAGCAGCAGATTCAGGATCTGAGTCAGATGTGCCTGACACCAGAGCTCAGGAGCCTTCCGGGGCACCACACTACATAAAGTGAGAAGGAAATCACCTGCTGAGAGGGATGGGGTAGGAGTAGGTTGGGCCTTAAGAAATTGGTTAGGAGAATCTCTCGACAGGGTGAAGAAATTGCTTAACAGCTAAAAGGGCCATGCTGGGAGTCAGCAGCAGGACCTTGGGGTGGACTCAAGAAGTTTGGCTAAGTAATCCCAGGAGGCTGGGAGTAAGAGGCACCTGGAGTGACAGGATGTAAACATGGAGAAGACTCAGCCCTTGAGTAGATTACTTTGCATGCGGGGGCTTGGGGTTGGTAATCAAAGTTTTCTGAATGAATACAGGAAGCAGAGGAGTCTGGAGAAGGAGGTGGTTTGGTGACAGAGAGGTGGCATGTTGAGGTTTTGGGTTTTTTTCACATCTTTATTGGAGTATAATTGCTTTACAATGGTGTGTTAGTTTCTACTTTGTAACAAAGTGAATCGGTTATACATATATATATGTTCCCATATCTCTTCCCTCTTACATCTCCCTCCCTCCCACCCTCCCTATCCCACCTCTCTAGGTGGTCACAAAGCACAGAGCTGATCTCCCTGTGCTATGCGGCTGCTTCCCACTAGCTATCTATTTTATTGCAGCTCTATTTACAATAGCCAGGAGATGGAAGCAACCTAAGTGTCCATCATTGGATGAATGGTTAAAGAAGATGTGGCACATATATACAATGGAATATTACTCAGCCATAAAAAGAAATGAAATTGAGTTACTTGTAGTGAGGTGGATGGACCTAGAGTCTGTCATACAGAGTGAAGTCAGTCAGAAAGGGAAAAACAAATACCATGTGCTAACACATATATATGGAATCTAAGAAAAAAAAAGGTCATGAAGAACCTAGGGGTAAGATGGGAATAAAGACAGAGACCTACTGGAGAATGGACTTGAGGATATGGGGAGGGGGAAGGGTAAGCTGTGACCAAGTGAGAGAGTGGCATGGACATATATACACTACCAAACGTAAAATAGATTGCTAGTGGCATGTTGAGTTTGAGTGGTGCCATGGGACATCCAGCGGAAGGCAGGCAAGAGGAAGGCAAGTGTATTTCTTGACTTATTTATTGCCTGTTTCACACACACACACTCACAGTACACACGCTCCCAGAATGTAATCTGCACGAACACAGGACTTTGTCTGTCATGTTCACTGTTATATCCCCAGTGCCTAACACACTGCCTGACACATGGTAGGTGCTCAACTAATACTTACTGGATGAATGAATATAGGGGTCTGGTGCTCAGATAAGACATCTAGCTGTCATCAGTGTTAGCGGTCATAAAGCCCCTGGAAAGGGTGAGTTCTCCCAGGGAAAGATTAGAGATGAAAAGGAGATAAGGACTGAGGTCAGAGTCCTGGAGAACACACTTCTGAAGAGGCAAGAGGAAGAAAAGCAGCAGCAAAGGAAGGGAGGGGAGAAGGAGCAGTAGGAGAGGAGGGAGAGGAAAGAACTGAGTCACAGAAGCAAGAAAGGAGACAGGTTGGAGGATACAGTGGGGCAGCTCGCAGTTCAAATGCTGCAGAACTGCTTCAGAAGAAGAGCTGGGAAAAGGGCCCAGAAGATCATCTGGTTCAGGAGAGACACTTGCCAGAGCAGCAAGTTAGGTGCCCTGTGGACCAATTTGAAACATCTCAAATTAGAGTCCTGCATCCTCCACCACCACCTGGCAATTCCTTGAGCTAAATGTAAACACAGAGGAGGAACCCAAGAGTTCCTGAAATCATTTGGTTATTATTCTTTTCCTGTTCTTAGAAATGCTGTCTCTTTACAATGTTTTTAGTCAAATGAAAATATCTTGATTGACTGAGCTGAGCCACCTTCAAACTCAGAATTCTAGATCAGGGTGGGTCCTTCTGCATTTCCTGGAAATCCTGTTCCTTTCTGGCATGTCCTCATAAACATGCAGTCAGCAACGGCTGACATTAACTAGCACCTGCTACACACCGGGCACCTGACCAGTATCTTCTCTTCCCTTTCGTACATCAGTACAGGGTAGACTTAATCCTCCCTCATTTTGCAGGGAGCAAACTGAAGCTTTCCCAGGGAGCCACAGCAAGTGAGGATTGGGGCCAAGATTTCAAACCAGGTGTGTCTGATACCAAAGTCCCTGTGGATGGTTTTCTACTCCATCATGACTTTCCTCAAAACAACCTATCAGGTGATCTGATCACGTGGAAGTCCTCAAACTCTCAGGCCCCATGGTATGAAAAGATCTCAGTCTGCCAATATGTTTTCTCATTTTGAAAGAAATGAGGAAAATCCATCATCAATGAACAGCCAGTGACCTTGAACTCAACTTGGTTGCAATATCCAGCCTGACTCCTCTGCCACCATTTCCCAGGACCCCTTTATCCTCCTTGCAAATCAGAAAGACCCAAGTCTATGTAGAATGAAAGGCCTGGGGGAGTAGGCCTGGCCCAAGTTGACCATCAAGGTACATGACACTTTGGCTGTTATATCCCCATCCCCATGGATATCCCCCTACATACCTGAAAAAGGATTTGCAGTGGCTTTGCCTATGAAAGCACCAGTGAAACTGAATGGTTAAAATGAAAAGGAAGTCTCTAAGAGTTAGAGCATCTGGGTTCAAATTCTCAGGGATGCGAGAAGAACGGGGTAAGAAGGAGGCCAAGTATAGACGGAGGCTCCAGGCCCACTACCCTTCCCCTCCCACTATGGTTGGAATAGTTCCATTTTTATGTATTCTGCATATTGAGATTCCCATTAAGATTTTATTTGGAGAAAAATCTTCTGAGGCAAAAAAATAACAATAAAAATATAATAAAAACTGAAAGTCGGTGATTTAGGGAGAGGGAAAGGAGAACAAACATAAGCTGAGTGGTTATGAGGCCCAGTGCTTGGTACTTTAAAGGCCCTTAGCCCCAAGAAGATTATTGTGTCTCCAACCCCCTCCGTGTAATTCAAAATAAAAATCAATATTAAGCTATAAAACATAAAACTTACATGTATTATGCAATAAAAATAACTTATTTCTCCATTTGTCTAATTTCAGAAGTCTGGATATGTTCATGTAAGCTGGCTGTTCTCATTTCTTCACCTACCTCTTATTTGCTGGGGCCCCGAGTGCAAGCTCAGTCCTTCTAGGGCTTGATGCAGTGGCCCAGGCTGTAATTCTCTCCAGTCTCCACAGTATCCCTGAGAAAAGAGGCACGGCCACCTCTATCTTATAGAGGAGGAAACTGTGGCTCAAGGAGATTGGATAACTTGCGTGGAAGTCACGTGGCAAATAAGGAGTTAGGGTGACATTAGAACCCAGCTCTGCCTCTATCCAAATTCCAGGCTTTTTCCAACATTCCTGGCTTCGATCAAATTAAAGCAACATGGTCAAGATGAAGGTTTTAAAATAGGGATCAGAAGCCATTTGGCAGCACATACGTGCCTGGCACATAGCAAGTGCTCAGGAAACAGCCCTTTTCCATCCCTTTCCATGCGGTACCAGGCACTGGGTCTTGGCCTCTGGCTGATGGTACCTGATGCCTGAACCAGGGTGACCGGTCGTTTATCCAACTCCACTGCCCTGCCTGTGCAGAAGCTTCTCCCATCTAACCCCCAACTCTTCTTTTTGCAGGTTGCCACATCTCCCCAAGCCAGGCCTGCCTGAAGTGCTGCATGCAAATTTGGCTGCTGGCTAGGGCACTCTAAACAGAGTTGTAGGCATGGACTTCGTCATGAAGCAGGCCCTTGGAGGTGAGGCCCTAGCCCTGCACCCCATGCCCACTACCCAGTCCAGACCCAGGTGGGAGGGGCCTCAGCACACCAGGCCCCCCCATCCCCAGCCTTGCCTCCATGACTCTGTCGTCTTTCTCCCCAACCCATCCCCCACAGGGGCCACCAAGGACATGGGGAAGATGCTGGGCGGAGAGGAGGAGAAGGACCCTGATGCACAGAAGAAGGAGGAGGAGCGGCAGGAGGCACTTCGGCAGCAAGAAGAGGAGCGCAAGGCCAAGCACGCGCGCATGGAGGCCGAGCGTGAGAAGGTCCGGCAGCAGATACGAGACAAGGTCAGCACCACACCCTCTTGCCCATCCTGGAATGTAGGGGGTTAAAAGGGTCTCCCAAAACCTCGGGCTCCCTTGAATCCCAGCTCTCACCTTAGACCTAGTTCTCTCTGAGTCTCACTCTTTTCATCAGAAAAATGCGTGTCAAGGAACACTTCCCTCAAGGACCGTTATGGGGATTAAAAAAGGTAGTGGTTATAGTAAGTGCTCCCTAATGTTTGCTGCTACAGGTCCACAACCTTGTACCCGAAATCCTGGAGACCAAACAAGTTTGGAGCCCAGAATTTGGGGATTTGGGGAAAGTACTATAGTGCCCTGAGCACTGTTATGTGTCACTCCCAGTGAGTTTGCAGCTGCCACCCTATGCCAAACAGTTCAATGCTTGTCTGCTCGCACTGCAATAAATCAAGGCTATAAGTAGCCTTCCATCAGTTCAAGTCAAGTTTTGTAACCAAAATTTGGCCCAAAGCATGTGGGAGAACATTCAGTTTTCAGATCTTGGAGGATTTCAAAGAGCAAAGAAATTATGTGGGCAGGTATTAATTTTAAAGGAAACCCCATGCACCATCTCTCTTTTATTGAATACCAACTGAAGCCAAGCACAATCCCACAAGGAAGGTGCCCTTATCTCCATTTTATAGATGAGAGGACCCATGGGCTCACAGGGAGTTCCCATGAGCTGCCTCAGCCACATGTGCATGACCTTGAGATCCAGCTCTCTCCTTGCCCTGTTCATGCTCCTCTCCACCCTCCCCCTCCCCAGTATGGGCTGAAGAAGAAGGAGGAGAAGGAGGCTGAGGAGAAGGCAGCCCTGGAGCAGCCCTGCGAAGGAAGCCTGACCCGGCCCAAGAAGGCCATCCCGGCAGGCTGCGGGGACGAGGAGGAGGAGGAGGAGGAGAGCATCCTGGACACGGTGCTCAAATACCTGCCCGGGCCACTGCAGGACATGTTCAAGAAGTAACCGGCCCTCCCACCGCATCCCCACTCCACTTGTTACTATTTTTTTTTTTTTGGTTCTTTCTTTTCTTTTTATTCATTTAAATCTCAGTTCTGAAGGGGAAAACCTCAGTTGGCCTCTGTCCCCTTTCCCTGGCCAGAGGCTCCTCTCCCTCAGCACTCTTCACACTCCCTTCATCCCAGGGTGTCCAGCCTCCACCTCACTCCCAAGTTGCTTGAAAAGAAGAAGACAGCTTTTCTCCAGCAGGGGGTATTGAACCCAGTACAGGAAGCACTAGGGGCCCCCTCCAGAAGCCTAAGGTTTGTGCTGGTGTGGTAATCCCCATACATTCCTTCATGCGCCCCACTGCCAGGAGGACCACTGTCCCCAGCCAGCCAAAGTAATGACACATTCCAGCCCTGCCCAGCATGCTGACCTTTGGCCTCTAAACCCCAGTGGGCCTCGAGGTCAGGGCAGGGGCGTTGAGTGGCCTGGCTCTGAGGAAGGGAGTCAGGGTAAGTCTGACCTGTTAGGGCCTAGCCTGAGGCTGGCCTATTCTGTTCTGGCCAGGCCTGGGTCTGGGCAGGAGGCTGGGGCTCTCCTTCTTTCCTCCCTCTGATGACACCCAGTCTAGGAGCATTCCTCTCCCAACCCCCACCTGAAGAGGCCTAGCCCCTGCCAAGCCAGTCCCTCCAAATGGATCCTCTACTTACTTTAACTCGTCTATGGAGGGGCCCCAGGGTAGGGCAGCCCCTTGTTTCTCCCCCCCACTCCACTTAGGTCCTGGAGCCCCACTGCCAGGCTGGGCCCGGCTTGCCCAGCCAAGGGGCTGCCCAGGCCCCCCAGAAAATACTTGGAGCCATTGGGCAGCGATGGCCCATGCCATGGGACTCCCCCATTGGTGCAGCCAAGCTGCCCCCATTCTTATCCACCCCATCTTCCTCACCTTGTCCTGTTCATGTGCTTCCAGGGCCCCACGGTCCACAGGAGGACTCTTCCTGGCCAAAGCCCCAAACTTTTTGGGAAAAGCCAGTTCCCAGTTGACAGAAGGCATCTGTTCTTTCATCTTATTGGCCAAGAACAAACTCTCCTCTGGGATGTGTGAGACTGGCATTTGTTCCCCCCACCCCAAATTGTCAAGACCTCCTTCTCAGTAAGTTGTGTGAGAACTGGGAAGCCATGGAGCAAATGAGAGAGGAAAGTGTTTGTCCAGGCATGCATGAATGTGCATGGCAGAGACTGCATCAGCAATTTTATGTCCAGAGATTATACATATAAGCCTATGATTAGAGTGTCTTGAGATTGTGTGTGTGTTAGTCATCATCCCTGTGTGATGTATGTTAGGCAGCCTTGTGTATGTATGCTTGTTTGAGGTGGTAGGTATGAGTTGAGATTGTGTCATATGTGTGTGCTAACCATCTCATATGTGTGTTAGAGCTTGCATGTGTCAGCTAGTATCTTCATTTGTTTTCATAAGTAGCATGTATGTCAGGAGTGATGAGAATGTGTTAGATGTTGTAGAAGTATGTGTTTGAGAGGGTTGTCAGATATGCTGAGACTGTTGTGTGCATGTGTTTGGCTCTGAAAAGGCAGTTGTGTGCAGGACGTGTGCTTGGGGAGAAGGAACATAGGTAAGATGACCCCTCTTGGCCCCCAAACCACTAGTCACAGATGGCCACATCCAAGAGGAGACCTTGTCCTTGGCCTAGAGTCCTCCTGCCCTTGGGGGGTTCCTGCCTGAAGTCCTCAGAAGTCCACTGGGACAGACCCAGGCAGTGCCCCAAGAAGCCATGCTGGGCCCCCACCAGGGCCTACCCCAAAAGCAGGGGATAGGGAGGGGGCGACTTGCCTGCCCCGAAGCCCCTGCCCCATTGGCCCCAGTTTGCATTCTGCAGGTTTTCCATTTTAGTGAATTTATGCTTTTATTTCAGAGAGAGACATGGATCTTCTCTGTCTGTTTCCAATAGTTAAAGCCATATCAGTTAGACTGCAATACTTTAAAGATGAGAAAAAACAATCCATATGTTTAGGGAACCAGAAAAGTCCCCTGGTCTGTCCCTTCTCTGGGGAGCAGCGCCTCAGCAGCTCCAGCTCCCCGGACTTGCCCTTCTCCCCTGCCCACACCCCCTCCCCTGTGCCCCTGTGTCCCGTCCCCCCAGGGGGCCTGTGTCTGTGTCTGTGCCTGTTTCTGTGATGGGGAGCCACCTTGCACCCCTGTTGTCTGCTTGTCTGTTTGTATCTGTGATCCTGGGCAGGATGGTCATTCTCAGGAGCCCCGGGGTCCTGGGGCAGAAACAGGCAGGGCCCAGTCCTGGGCCCCAGGCCTCCCCAGACCCTGTGTGTAGGTCCTACCTGGACACAGGGGTGAATCCCAAATGTTCGGAAAGGTCTCCCTCTTGACAGGGGCCCGCAGACCTCAAAGGCGGTGCCAGGGCACAGAGAGTGCCAGATGGACAGTGAAGGCCAAGGCCCAGGGAGCTTCAGATGAGCAGGGGAACCTAGCCATGCAAGACATCCCAGGCAGGCCTGAGGAACCCCAGATCCCCAAGCGGCACCCCTCACAGTCTTCACAGCCCCTCTGCACCCCCAGAGCAGGCTCAGGGCTTTTCCCATATGAGAGTGCCTTCCAGGCTGGCTGGCTTAGTCTGGTGCACATCCTGGACTCCTTTAGACTCCTCCAGCCTGCTTCTGAGCAGGACGACTGGAGGTTTTCCTGGAGGCAGGGACAGGGGGAGAATTTCTGCCTGGGGCATACCACCATAACTCTTGGGTCCAGGGGAACACGATGACATCATTCCTGACACAGACCTTACTGTGGAGAGAGGCTAATATGTGGCCCAGAGAGGATGTCATGTGCAAACACACTTGTGGGAGCACAAAATATTTGTGAGGTGTTCTAGCAGGGAAGGGATGGTCACATGAAGTACCTGGGGTGGGAGGTGTATAAGGTGGGAGGGAGAAGAATGTGTCACACACAAATGGGGCAGTGTGCATGTGACACACTTAGGAGGTGGGGCAGGGAGGGAGTGGCCCCAGAATTCAGCATGCGCACACACAACATACAAGGGAGACATCCCCCAGCTAGGAGAGCAGGAAGAAGCAATCATTGCATGTGGGTGAAGGCAGAGCAAAATGCTCGCTTGCCAGGGGCAGCCACTGCTGTGCTGTGTGCCTGGGAGCCGACCACCAGAGAGAAGGGAAGTGCTGCTCTGCATCTCCTGTGCTGGGCACTGGCAACGTCCAGAATTTCCACACAGGTACATCCTCTGCTCCAGGTCCAGAAAGTGTCCTTAACTACAAAAGTGTCTCCTCCAAAGGCAAGCAGGAAGTCAAGAGACCCTCCCAGCTGTGAGAGAGGGAGAGAGCCAGAGAGAGAGAGAGAGAGGGAAATAGGAACAGAACAGAAGTTCTTCAGTCCAGGTCCCTCTCAGGTGGGACAGCTGGTGGACAAAGCAACCTCCCCAAAGGCTCAGAGCTAGAGTAAAATGGGGTGGACCATCAGCCCCGGGAGCCCCTGGCGCCCAGCCAGCAGGGTTGGCCATCACCACCACCGAACTGCTCCGTCCTTCTAGGTTCCTCAAACCCTTGACTGTACAGGGGGCTGGGGGTCAGACTGGCTCAGATGACGGGACATCTCTCAGGTCTGAGGACATGACTCCTCCCACATGTCCCCTGCTCTCCTCCCCACTCCTATGCCCCATCCTCTTCACTGGAAAGAGAATGAGAGGTGCTCCTGCTGGCCCTCGGGTGGGGATGGGGGTCCTACTGAGACCCAGGTGAGGACGACCATCCTGCTTGCGTGGGGGAATCCATTTCCCACTGTGCTATGTCCTTGTTGCTCTGCTTCCTTTGAATGTGTCAGTGCCTGGGGGGAGGGGAGGGGCAACCCCCATGCCCCCCTGAACCTGACCAAAAGCCATGGCTGTTGCTCCCCCTTTGTATGACGCAGATGCTAAGATGTACCAAACCAACCATGACAACAAAGAAAAGACCTTGTACAGCAGCTCTCGGTCTGTCTGTCCTCTTCTGTCCATCGGCACTGCCAGAGCTACATGGGATGCCAGCTGAGAGGAGGGGGGCCAACCCACAGCGCTAAAGAGGTCCCAGAAAACCTTCAGTTTTACCCTTGCTTCTGGCCAGGACACTCTGGCAATGACCCCAGAAACCAGCCAAGGCTAGAGTTAGGACTGGCCCCAGAGATTCAGGGCCACTCACGTCCTGCTGTTCAAAACCAACTGACAATCCCAGGAACTGGTAGTCCAAGCCTGATTGTAACACCCCACACCCTGTCTCTGGCCACCCTTCCCCCAAGCCCCGTGAGTGTGGCGTCCTGACACAGAGTCAAGTCACATGGGTAGGCGAAGGTCTGTCATTGGTTGTCCCTCCAACACTGATGGAGTTCCTACCTCTGCTAGTCTGTGTGCAGGAGGCTGGGGACACAGAGAGAGGATGCATTGCTCCTGGACACAGACACATCCCAGACCTTGTTGAGGAGTCAAGAATAGACCACACTCGGCTGCCCCCCACCGTCACCATGCCTTAAGCTAGGCCTCTTCTCTCTGCTTGCATAGGCACCTCTCATTCCCCACACACTGCTCTCCTAGCCTGTATCTCTTCCCTTCCACCCATCCTCTCCCCACCACCCCACCCCGCCTAAAAGACTTATCTAAAATTCAAACTTAACCATATCACTTCCCTGCCCAACACCCTTTAATGGCTTATAGGACAACGTCAAAATTGTCAAAAAGGCCTGTGTGATATGACCCCAGCTGGCTGGGTCCAAGCCCACCTAACTCTGCTCCAAGCTCCCCCAGTCCCCACACATACCAGCTGTTTCGTGTTTGCCTGTTCTGTCCTCTCTGCCTGAAATGAAAGGGACCCTTCCCCTTTCTGGTGTACTCCCAACTTCTCAAGATCCAGCTCCGATGGCACCTGCTGTGTGAAGCCCACCCTGACATAGCCCTGTCTCCCTGTCCACAGCAGAGTTTGTTGCTGTGTTCGCACAACACAGAGCATCATGGCTGAATGCTCAGACAGTGCTGGGTTTGCTGGTGGGTTCTGTCACCTAGTAGAGTCATCTTGAAGAAGCCACTTAAGCCCTGTGAGTGTTTTCTTGTAAGTAAAATTGGATAAGAATTACTCTGACCTCCACTGTGGTTGTGAGGAATGAATGGGGTGCTGCCCGCATGCTCTTAGCACCATGTGCCAAGCATTCAATGAATGGAGGCACTGTGCAAATTCTGCTCTAATTGAGGTCCCTGCACATCTCTCTCACTAACTTGGGAACTCTATAAGGGCAGAGCTGGCTGGTACCCCAATGCCTCCCAGCATCTACCACAGAATCTAGCTTACATTGGGCGCTCAGGAACCCCAGTGCTGACTCAGCCACATGATCAATCTCCATCTCCTTTACTTGGTGGCCACAGCCACTTTTCCCTTAGCTCTCTGCACTTACTGGACAGTGCAAGAGGGGAAAACCGGACCCCTCCCTCTTCTATGCACCGACATCACTTCTCCTGCCTGTTCTACCAGATCTTCCCAGGAGCCTGGGCTAGTCCACTATGGGTAGCATGTCTCCTGGACTCTTGGAGTGTGCAATGGGAGGCTGTATTAGTTATCTACTGCTGCATAACAAATGACCACAAGCTTAGTGGCTTAAAAGAACACATGTTTATTACCTCACAGTTTCTGTGGGCCAGGTGTCCAGGAACAGTTGGGCTGGGTCCTCTGCTTCAAGATTTCTCACCAGGCTGCAGTCATGGTACAGGCCAGGGCTGAGGTCTCATCTGAAGTTTCAGCTGAGCAAGGACCACTTCCAAGCTCACGTGTTTGCTGGCGAGATTTAGTTCCTTTTGGATTGAGGCCCTCATCTCCTGGCTGGCTGTTGTCCAGAGGCTGTCCTCCATTCCTTGCCATGTGTGCCCCTCCATTAGGGCAGCTCACAACACGGCACCTTGTTTCATCGAAGTGTGTAAACCAAGAGGGCAATAGAGAGCATTGGCTAGTAAGATAGAAGTGTTATGTAACCTGATCCTGGAAGTGAAAGACCATCACCTTTGCCATATTCGATTGGTTAAAAGTCACAGGCCCCAACTACAGTTACAGGGAGAGGATTACATGAGGGTGCAAATACTGGGACAGGGATCGCTGGGGCCGTCTTAGAGTCCGCCCCCAGAGAGGCTGAGGCAACTCCTTCCCTACAAAGGAATAGGAGTTGAGCAGGGCCTCAGTGGAGCCAGACCTCAAACCTCTTCAGGCCCAGATGGTGGCGGAAGTGTCTCTGAGCTGGGCAGGGGCCAATGGCAGGCTCCCCTAGGGCTTCTGCAAGACTGAGGCCATTATCAGAGCTGGAGGTTGGGCCCCAAGTGCCTTCCTAGGCTGGGAATTGGAGAAAAGGGGCTGATGAGGGCTTCAGGATTCCCTGGGAGTCCATCTGTGTACTCCACCAGCATGCCAACCACAGTCCTCCCAAGGTCCAGGTCCCTCCTCAGTAAGCAACCGAGCCCCAGGCACTCAGATGATTCCTTGCTGCCCTTGTCTCCTCTCCTTTACACTCAGTAGCGCCCCAATGTGCCCGGGTGGGAAATGCCAGCATCCTCTCACTTTGGGTCCTGAATGTCTTCTAAAAGTCAGTTAAATCGTACTTACTGAGTTCCTACCACTTGCTAGGCACTGTACTAGGCACCAAGAACACCACTCAACAGGCCCTTCCATCCAGGAATCTACTCAGGCAAGTAAACAGGCCAGTTACCCATCTCACCATGTGCAGTGATACAGGCAAACCCGGGGCAGTTGAGGAAGGCTCCCTGGAGGAGGTGGCATCTGAGATGAGTCTTAAATGAAGAGGAGTCAACCTGGTGGAGAAGGAGGGCACTGAAGGCAGAGGGGCTGACATAGTCTGACATGGGTGGTGGGAGTAGGGGAGGAAGAGATGGGGGATGTCTGCAGGAACTTGAGTTCTTGGTGAAAAGCTGAGAGCCTGGGGATGTCCACTGGGGCAGGGCGGGGGACATCACATAGTGGAGCTTGGGCTCTTCCTGCAGGTCTTGAGCAAAGTGTGACATGATCAGATGTGCAGGTCGAGGAAGGTAATTAGGGCTGTGAGGAGGATGAACTGGGAGCCCAGGGAGGAGCTGGTGCAATGTCAAGGTCAGAGATGGTGAGGACAGACCTCAGGCAGTGGCAAAGGAGCGGGGAGAAGTGGGCAGATCAGAAGGCCATATAGGAGGGCAAATTATCAGGACTTGAGGATTGGGTGGGAGGGGTATGGAGGAAGGAGGGGTGTAAGCCAATGCCTGTGTCTCCATATTGTGTGGTTCCATTCTCCAAGATCTAGAACATTGGTAGGAGATAGATTTGGAGGAAGATAATGACTTTGGTTTGGGGCTTCTGGGTTTGAGGCGCCTGCAGAGAGTCCAGTAGGGAGTCTGGAGGGCAGGAGAAGCACAGAGCATGTGCTCAGTGGGATAGTCCTCAAATGGGGTGATGTCTTGACCATTTACTTCACCACAGGGATCAAAGCTACACGAAATCAAGAAACCTGAAATGGGATGAGGATTTAAAGTCAAATCCATCCTCCCATGGAACTCAGGAGTCCCTCCTGTGCCATCTGTGGTAGAGGGCACTCTGCTTGCATTCCCCGTAGTGTGGGAGAGCTCCTTACAGTGGGACAGGTCCCTTCTTTCTCCAAAACTGAGAGCTGCCAGGAGGCAGGGGGTTAATGAAGCCTCGCCGGCATCCCATTAATTGACTGCAAAACTCTGCTTCTAGACCACTCACTTAGCACTTGTAATTAATTGGGGCTTCTTGCCTGATCTGAGAAGTGGTTCGATACCCCCCAAGGGCAATGTTTTCTTAGCTGGTATCCTCCAGCTGGAGCTGTCTCTACACATTGGCCTCTCCATAGTGCCCTGGCTATGAATGCAGACTCCTGCCCTTTCTTCCTCTCTGTGTGAGCTAGGGCAGGGCTCTCCCCCACTCCAAGCACAGAGCTGAGTAGTACAGGCACATGGTACAGGCTGAGTGGGTGGGGCTAGGGCTAATATTACCAGCTCCTTGGACACCAGGTCCAGGGTATCCATCCCGTCTTGGGACAGGCCCAGTGGTCTCCAGCCACATTAACTCCCCACTGCTCTCATAGTAAGAGGCACTTGGCATGACCTTGTCTACAGGAGGGTCAAGGCAGCCTACCTTAAAGTACAAGGGGGCATGGGGAGGGAGCTTCCACTTACTAAGCCCCTGCTACATGCTATCCACAGGGCTGATTGCTTTAAAGGCACCACCTCTGCTCATCCTGACAGGAATCTCTGAGGTCAGGATTATGCCCATTTTACTCATGAGAACACTGAGGCTCAGAAGTAGAGGCTTATAATGGGAATAGGCATAGGCTTTGGTTTTCAGACAAACATGGCTTTGAATCCTGATTCTTTCTGTCTGGTCTTGGGCAGATGGCTCAATTTGTCTGAACTTTGGTTTTGTTATCTTTAAAAAAAATATATTGAGTATAATAATGCTTAACCCCACTACCACCACCAGGTGGTAATTCTGAGGGAATTAAATAAAATAATGTCTGTAGGTCCCCTGGCACAGTGCCTGGCATGTAGCAGGTATCTAAAAAGTGACAGCCATTACTACAAAATGCTACTACTACTATGGGCAGACTGATGAAGACAAATAAGAAGAGGAGGAGAGGAAAGGAGGGAGAAGACATGGAAAGGAGAAGGAGAAGAATTAATTCCATAAAAATCCTCAAGTCATCCAAAGAGTAAATTGGGAAGCCTGGATTTAAAACCAAATCTTTCTCATGTCTTTTCACTGTAACACAAGACAATCTGAGAGGCAAGGGTCACAAGAGAGAAGGGAGGCAGAAGGGAGTCACTGCCTTTTCCAGGAAGCTCTCTTCAGCTCAAAAGACACTTAGCAATATGGGTAATTTGCATAACAAATTACCCCAAACTTAGTGGCTTAAAGCAATGAATATTTCTTTTCTCTCACAGTTTCTGTGGGTCAGTAATTCTGGAGTGGCTTGACTGGGTAGTTCTGGATTGAGGTCTCCAGTGAAACTGCAGTCAAGATGTCAGCTGGGGCTGCAGTCTCATTTGAAGTCTTGACTGGGGCTGGAGGAGCCACCTCCAAGACGGCTCAGTCACATTGCTGGCAAGCTGGTGCTGGCTGCTGGCAGGAGGCTCCACTTCCAGGTGGACCTCTCCTGAGGGCTTCTTGAGTGTCTTCACAATATGGCAGCTAGCCTCTCCCAGAGTGAGTAATCCATGAGAGCAAGGTGGAAGCTGCAACATCTTTCATGACCTAGCCTCAGAAGTCACCCACCATCACTTCTTCAATATTCTGTTGGTCACACAAACTAGCTCTGAAACAATGTAGGAGGACACAGGACATGGGTACCAGGAGGAAAGATCATTGGAGGTTGGGTGGGTGGGTGGGGTGGGGGGGCGGTGTGTGCATCTTGAAGGATGCCTACTTCACAATGCACACCTCAGCCCACCTTCAGCCACCAGTCAACCAACACTCCTTCATTTACCCATCCACTCAGCAAACTCTTCCCAAGGGCCTCCCCATGGCCAAACACTGGGCTAGGCACTGCTTTTCCAACCTGAATCTGTCATGGTCACCAGAGCTCAGAGTCCAGACACACACCAACACACAGCAAAGCGCTGTGAACAAACATTTGGATTTTTCCCTTCAGTCCTGGTTTCAAGCCTGGCTTGTAATGTTGAAGTCATTTGACCTTGAGCACATTATTTTACTCCTCAGGGCTTCCATACAACAAGATAATAATATCTGCACTGCCCAGCAATTGCAACAAATGTATTAAAATACCCAGCACATAACAAGTTCTCAATAAATGATGGCTAATACTTCCAATATTATTACTTTAAATAAATGGAGATTGCACTCCCAGATCTGGACAGCAGCCCCATCTAGGCTTCCCCTGCCCCCGAAGAGAAGATTGGGCTCTTGGACCCCAAGGCTGCCCCCTGGGTCCTGCCTGTCACCTCCTCCCAAAGGCCTAGCTGAGCCCTGCTGTGGCTCTGACAGCCAGAGGCTCCCTGGTGCCAGCCCTAATCAGAAGCTCCAGCTGAGACCTCAAATTGATTTGCCATCATTTAGCTGGGAAGCGAGAGCTCTTGACTCGCAGCCAAAATCCATTCTGTGATAGCAAAGTAATCACCTACATGGCGGGTGTCGGAAGGCTGTGATAGAGATCTAGGACAAAAAGTCTCCATCCTACCACCCAGAACCCGAGCCTCACTGCAGCTCATCTCTGGCCCCCCTCCCTCCTCCTGCCTGTGTGCGGGCTGCTGTGTGTGTCCTCACAAGGAGGCATGTGCCCCCCGCCCCACCCCCTCACACACCCACACCCACGCTGCATGTGGTCTAACGGAGTGAGTGGCTCTCAAATCTTGCAGAAAATGCAACTACCTGGGGATCCTTAAAAAAAATGCCAGTGCCTGTCTCAGGCCTCCAGACATTCTGATTCAATCGGTAAGGGGTGCACCCTGGGCATTGGGGTTCTTATAAGTTCTCCTGGTGGTTCTAATGGGCAGCAGAGTTGGCAGAACTGCTAGTCTCATGCACACAGCAGTGGCTTCACCTAGATGCATGTCCCTCCACATTCATTCAGTCACTCGCCAGTTGTTTATTGAGCACCTACAGTGTGCCAGGCACTGTTCTAGCAGCTGGAGACACCACAAGGGACAAAGTTACGGCCCTCATGGCATTGATATTCTGGTCAAAGAGGCAGATAAGAAACAAAAGAATAAGGAAAATACATAATATGCTAGATGAGAATAAATGCTTGAAAGGTGACATGTGGCCAACGTCACATTTGTATGACACCTGGGTCACCCACACACCAGCTTATAGCAGCTACCCTGTCTACTGCTGACCAGCTTCTGACCCTCAGCCAAACCCAGACTGAGTCTCCACCTCAGTTATAAATGACCCCAACGCTCACAATGACCCAACCCTGGCCACACACTAAGCCCTGACACCAGACACAGGGTGAGGTTTAACCCCAGTGGCAGACAAACCCTAAATCTTAGTAGTCCCTGACCATTTGCTCAGGCCCCAAATTCTCCCATGAACCCAGTACTTCGTGTGGAAAATTAAGCCTCTCTAGCCCTGCTACAGACCCCAAACTTAGCCCTACTCTCTGAAACTTTCCTGACAAAAAACCTACCAGGTTTTCTAAGGATTCTTACTACTAGAATCTAGAGGCACAAGAAAACAGATGGACTAAACAGATGGCAATGGTTCCCGAGTGGTAAGGTTGTTGATGCTGGATGGTCCCTTAGAGAGCATCCCACCTCACCCCCTCATTTTACAGCCAGGCCCAGAGAAGTTAATAAGTAACTTGCTCAAGGTCACACAGTGAGTCCACAGCAGAACCAGAATGGGAACCCAGGCCTCCTCTCAATCCAGTGCTCTCTCTGACCTCCCCCACTCAGAGAGAGTAGGCAGTATCACTCATCTGGTAAAACAGTTCCCAGAATTTCCTTTGGGAACCCACTTTTCCCCTGTTCTCTACCCAGGATTTTGGTCAAATCCAATCCACGCAATACCAAGTATTCCCATGGCCCTGTGATCAGTTGTGGGCTAGACTCAGGAGCCAGGTAAGGCAAGGCTGAGACCCGGCAGCTTCTCTGGTACACTTACTTGAACCTGGGGACTATGGGACGGGAATGGCTGCTGCCATGTGGTCATCTCATGTGGGCTGAGGACTAAGCCAACCGGGGACGGAGAGGAGATTTGAGAGAAGAAGAGAAAAGGAGTTGCGCGGACATCCTCTGACCGCCTACCAAGCCATACCTAGAGGAATTCCTACCTATGCTTCTTTTTTAGCTTCATGAGTCAATAAATCCCCCTGTGCTTAAAACCAGTTGGGGTTGGGGTTCTGTTACTTGCAAGCCTGACCACTACAGACAGGAATCCCTTTCTGGCTCTCCCAGCAACTCTCTTACCTGCATCAAATCACCTGTTTTCTGACCCCACCTGCCCTTTGCTCTTGGTCTCCCCAACTCTCAGAGTTCCACAGAGCATCGTCCCTAAATGCACATGGTACTGCTTCTCCCTTCCTCCGCATTGTGAGGGGCAGAACAGTGTCCCCCCCACAAAGATGTCCACGTCCTAATCTCTGGAACCTGTGAATATGTTGTTACTTTAGACAGCAAAGAGGAATTAATCCTGCAGATGAAATTAAGGCTGCTAATCACCTGACCTGAAAATGGGAGATAATCCTGGATTATCCAGTTGGGCTCAATGAAATCACCAGGGTCCTTAAGAAGAAGGAGGCAGAAGGGAGAACCAGAGACATAGCGGCATGAGAAAGACTCAGCCTAACATTACTGGCTTTGAAGGTGAAGAAAGTGACCTTAAGCCAAGGAAAGCAGAAAAGGTCCCAGATGCTGGGAAAGGTAAGGAAATGGATTCTCCCCTAGGGCCTCCAGAAGGAACGTAGCCCTGTCCACATTTTGACATTGGCCCAGCGAGACTGAGCCCCATTGGATTTCTGATCTCCAGAATTGTAGGAGAATAAATGTGTGTTGGTTAAGCTGCTAAGTTTGGGGTGATAGGAAACTAATACACACATCAAAGGACCCTGATGTTGCATTAGAGAGATTGGTCAACATTCCATGTCTTCCTGTAGCCCTGGCTGAGCATTTACCATATACCTGACTCTAAGCTGGATGCTGGGAACAGCAAGACCAACGAGACAGTTGACCCCAGCCTTCCAGGTCCCCGCAGCCAGAAGGGGGTGGGGGACAGATCTGTAGTCAACTCTGATGGGCAGTGCTAAATGCCATGATGAAGAAGTGTGTGGGATGCTACGAGACCCCACAGTAGAGGCACCTAAACCTGCCGAAGATGGGGAGAAGGGACATGCTCAGGGAGCATTTCCTGGAGGAGTCAAAAGCTTAGCAGGAAAAGGCATTCCTGGCAGATGGAACAGCAGAATCAAAGGCTCAGAGTGTGAGGAAACATGGCACATTGTGGGACCTGGAGTATTCAAAGGGTTGGAGGAGTATGGAAGCAGAGGCTGCATTAGGGGCTGGGCTATATAGAGCCCAGAATGCCAGGATGAATATAGACTTCATCCACAAGTGTGGGGAGACACTGAGAATTTTGAGCAGGAGAAAGATATGGACAGGTGGCGTGGAGGGTCAACCAGAGGCTCAGAGACCAACGTGGACACTCCAGGAAGGAAGGAAGGGTGTGCGAACTAGGGCATGGCCATGGGGAAGGGAGCAGAGAAGGAGACACTGGAGAGCTACTGAAGAATGGAATAGGCTATGTGTGGCTTGCTGATGGCAGGTCCAGGAAGGAATGGAGTTGGGAATGACTCTGCATTTCCTTGTCTGCTCTAGTGGGAGCCCTTCTCCAAGATGGGGTGGCACAGAGGCAGAGCAGGCTTGAAAGGGTTGATGAGAAGAGGTAGAGTCAGTGGAACCTGGAAGTAGCCCCAGGAGATGTCCAGGAGGCAGCTGCTCAGAAGAGTCTGAGGTGGCAGGGGGAGGGGGGAGGGGGACATATGAGTCAGCACAGATGAACTTCAAGGCCCTACAAACCGACAGCCCAAGGGCGTGGTGGGAAGGGAGATGAGCAGAGGCCTGTCACTTAACAGATTTCTCTACAATATGGGAGCAGGAAGACGCCTCAGGACTACAAAGAGAATTGGCAGGGTACTCAGGGACAGGTGGGACAGGGACTGAGACTCCAGTGGACACTACAGCCCCCAGCCCAGCCATCATGGCAGCCAAGGAGCCCCCAGGATGGCAGTGCACCTTGGAGAGGCCTAGGGTCCAGATCTGGGGTCAATCCACCTCCCGGCCTGCATCCAAGCATGCTCAGGACACCATCCCTGCTGCCAAGGAAGTGCTGGTACCATGGTGACAGGTTTAGAGCCTGGAGAACCCCCAACCTCAGCCTTCCCCTCATATAATGAGAAGAAGGGGTTCCCTGGTCTGGACAGAGGCAGAGGCAAGCTCATCCCACCTCCCACAACTCCCATGGATGTTTTCTTCTCTCCTCCGCCAAGCTCGCCACCTTAGCGAGCATTTAATAACTGGCTGCCAAGTCCCCTGGGGACAGACTAATGAAGCTGCCTCCCGTCTCCTCCCCGGCCTGAGGCTCTGAGCCCCAGCCTACTCCCACCCCTCCTGTCAAACCTTCCACTTCCCCATTGAAGCACTCAGGCCTGGGGGTCTCCATCTGGGCCCCAAATTGCCAGGCTTTAGATGACAAAGGGAGCTCCAGGCTCCGGGAGAGGCCTCAAAATGAGGAAACTGTCTGGGGCAGGGGATCCTGGAGTCAGAAAGTCCCCGCCTCATGCTTGAGTGTCCTCAGAATATTTGCTGCATGAAAATATTTGCAGGAAACAGGCAGCACAGCTCACCTGCCACGTTTCTGGGGGCATTGGGCTATAAATGGGTCTTTGGCCCCCAGAACCTAAGGAGTCCCAGCTTGGAAGAGCCAGGGCTTGGATATTAAATGGATGTTTCTGCCTCCCAGTGTGTGACCTTGGGAGAAGCTTCCTAACTTCTTGGAGCCTTGGATCTCTCGTACGTAAAATGGGGACAATGATACCCCTCTACGCAGGACGGATGAAAGGAGGTCATATATGTAAAACACTTGACACAGGGCCTGGGGCACAGAATGTTTGCAATAAATTATATGCCAGAATGTTTCAAATTGCACTCCGTGGCAAGGTCAGGTGTCCAATCAGGATGTGGCTGTTGCCCTGGAAACATAGGTTTCTCTGTACAAAGGGTCAGTGGATGCTGCGGGGCTGGACTCCCCTCTCTGGCTTTCCCTAGGCTGGTTCCCGTTCCTCTAGGGGTTGATACTAATTCAGAAAACCCTTTTCCTCCTCTTGCTTAATCACTGCAAATCCCTGGAGGGCTTCATCAGGCGGAGTCGATGGTTGGGTCCATAGGTCATAGAAGCTCAGATCCTTCCATTCAACCTCCTTACTCCAAACTATAATCCGGACAGGGTGGGGAGGAAATAGGATGCTACCCACCCCATCCACGGGGCTGACTGTGACCTTGCCAGTACACTAGCAAGGGCTATGGTACCCCCAGGTGTGCTGCTGGGACCCTGATTACCTTCCCTAAAGGACTTCAAGGGCTTTCCTGACCACCTAACTTCCCTCAGCCTGGGTCATACAAGACCCATGGACAGGTCTGCCTCCACAAACCAGTCTGTGAGCTCCCCTGGGGTTCTGTGAGGAATTCCCACTAAGTTTGCCTGCAAGTCATCTCCCCTTCCTCTGGGTGCAGGACCCCAGTGTTACTTTGGAGAACCACTCCTCCTGCACTCTCAGCTCCCGTAGTTGTGGATGCCCAGGTCTGATCTGCGAGAGGCCCACACCCTCTGGCCATTTGATTGGTTCAGGGGTGGTCATGTGATCCGGGTCTGACCAGTGAAAGGACCCCATTCCCCTAGGCACAGTGATTGACTTGGCAATGGCTTGTGACCCAGGTCTGACCAGAGAGAACTCTACCTGGGGCTTTACCTGGAACCACCAGGAAAGAGGCTCCATCTCTCCTGTGCTGTGGCTGAGCTGGCCCAGTAATAGCCTTGAGCTGCCAGCAGCCATTTACCACCTATTGAGAAAAACCCACCTGGGAGGGCAGCTCACATAGAGGAGCTCAGAGCTGAGCTATGGTGAGAGACACTGGTTCGAGCCCTTAAGGCAGTCTCCTTTCCTTCAGAGAGCAAGGCCACCCCACATCCCACAGCAACCAAACTTGTAAACTCTGAGTTGCAACATGAATGAGTCTTGGGAGTGACAGCACTCACATTTTGAAATGAGCGTTGGCCATCAGGCTCAGAGTCAGACAGAACTGGGTGTGGGACCCAGCTCTGCATTCCTGTGTGCTTAACCTCGGGTAGGCCACATCTTCTGTATGAGAGGCAGTTATATTCTTTTTGAAATGGAGTTAATATCTGAAGGCAAGCCAGGAGACCCCATACTATTTCTTTGGTTAGAATATACTATGTCCACCTTGTGAACTCCTACTTAGCCTTCAAAACCCCATTTATTGTCACCTCCAAGCAGTCTTATCATTCCCTCTACTCTGCCCGCACAGAGATAATACGTATTGAGTGCTTACTATATGCCATGCAGTGTGCTGTTGCACGTAACCTGCACAATAATCCTAAAAGATGGGGACTAAAATATCCCTATTTTGCAAATAAGACATCAGAAACTCAGAGTTTAATTAACTTACCCATGATCATACCCTCCATTCTGGTTGTATCATTGTCCAGTTTGCTTCATTCTATTCTCCTCTCCCCACCCCCAGCAAGACTCTGAACTCCTGGACCTTGTACATCCCTGCATCCCTATCCACTCACCCTAGAGCCTCTACATCAGACGGAAACATCCACGCACATGCTGACGACCAAGAAAAACTCCTATTTATCTAGCCATTTTTCTCCCAACCTGCTTGGCCCTGACATTCACTGAGTGTTCCCAGGACAGACTAGGAGAGTGAACTCTAATGTCCCAGGGGCCCACTGGGTATGTAAAGAAGAAAGCTGGTGGCAGGGAGACTTCAGTTAATGGAGAACCAGCCCCTGTGGGTGGCCAGCATCTCTCTACAGATTTGGAAATATCTGCTGGATACATCATTAAGTGATCTTAAGCAAAGGCAGAACCTATTATAAATGAGAGTCAAAAGAATATCTAATTCTTATTGTATGTATTCCTTTAACAAAACTGGAAGGATACACGAGAATCTAATACAAGGGTTTATTTGTAGTGAGGGGTTGAGAACAGAGTGGATGGTGACACGTGCGGGAGTTTAGACTTTTCATTCTATTCTGTTTTGTACTGTTTTGATTTCGGAACTCTAAGAATGTATTGTCTATTTAAAATAAACAAATAAAAAATGTTAAATATCAAAAGAGGAAAGCCCCACTCATCTCCAGCTGACTGTTGCCATGCAAAGATGTGGGCCCTGCATTACTGGAGTTTGCAATTATTCAGAAGAAAACAGAATACAGGAGTTTAATGCGAAATAGCCCCATTTTTAAATGTTGGTAATTACTGTATTTCATCAATACAGCACATATTTTCACATGGTAAAATCACTGAAGTTGGGGTTCATCTTGCAATTGCTGGTATGTCAGTGTTTGTGAGCTTTCCTTCCTTAATGGCACATAAAATAGAAGCACACCTTGCAATCAGTATTATAGTACGTTTGATGAAATAATACAGTAATGATAACGTAAATACATGTTTTAAAACATTTGACAGCCAAAGAGAGCATACCCGAGGGCCAGACAGGCTCGGGGCTCCTGGGCCTGACTCCCCTCAGCCATCCAGTTCTGTGCTACCTTGTCCCGTGAACACAATGGGGCTGGCTCCTCAGCCACCCCTGGCCTCTCACTGGAGAGGGCCCATCAGCCACCCCCACCAGGGCCCAGCACTGTGGCTAGGAAAAGCAGATGCTAAAAAATGTGTACTGAATAGGATGCCAGACTGTCAGAAAGAATGATTTAGAGACAAATTGGAGTTGGAGGTGGCCTCTCAATCCACCCACATTCAGCCTCAGTCCCTGGATCCAGCCTGACGTTTCCCAGAATCATGGCGGGTAGGCCAGGCAGCCACACACACGTTTCCCATGTGAGACACATTCTTGGACTCAGCACATGCCCCTACATAAGCAAGACCAGTCTGATGTCCTTCATCCCCTAGATAGAATGAAAAAGATCTTCCCAGGTGGAGAGGGCATGGATACCTGTTTGTGTTTTTGTTTTTGTTTTTAACTAACATCTCCCTTTTATTTTGCTCACAGTTTCTCAGTTTTCCTTTGGGAAACCTCCTCTCCCCAACTTCCCATCGAGAGAGGCTGACCTCATCCCCCTAGCTCTAGGGATGAGCACATGACCCAGGCCTGGCCAATGAGTGTCAGCTCTGGGATTTACCCTAGAACTATTCATCACTGGGTGGGATGGGGGTGTGTGTTTGACTGCCAATGTTGCTGAACTGGCAGGATGTGGGCCTGGAGCTGTTGGGGGCCTTCTGTAGCTCCACAGGACCAGACTGCCTCAGACTGAAGCCAACACAGAGGAAATCAGGACTTTGAGATGGAGAGACAGGTATGTGAGTGTGGAGAGAGAGATTAAGACCCATCCTGATAACATCCTTTGAGCTCCTGGATCCATCCATTCCTGAAGTCTATGCCATCTTCCTAATTATGTGAACAGTGCATTTCTTTTATTACTTAAATTATTTTGAGTTGAAGTTTTATCATTTGTAAATATCCTCAAATAACCACCTATAAGGTATGGGATATTTTATGGCGCCTTTAACAATTAGCCAAACACCAGCTAAGGACTTTTTCATCTTTATTTTACGAATAAGTGAACTCCTTGGGGGTAGATACTGTGATATACCACTCAGGTACCCCTTTAAGAATAAAGGACCTATGACCCCAGCTTCAGAAAGTGCTACCATCAGACAGCCTTCAGCTATCAGCACCTTCAGGGATTGCCTCAGGAGAAGAGGGTCTTCTCACCTAAGGTGACACCCTGTTCCCAGGGTTTCCCACATCCAGTTACTGATCAATATGGGGGGTATAAAAGCCAGGCCCTTTCACCCCAACTCAAGACAGCTCTAAAGGTATTCAGCACGTACCACCTACAGAACTCACCCCATGGTCAGCTGAGGCTTCGAATGGCAGAGCATGGCAGCCCGACTCCCCTCTCTGCCCAATTCTGCTTCTGTCCCTTCCCCTCCGCAGGTGTTGATTCTAAGAATAATTCTAATTAAATATCCTACATACTGAATTCTGTCACAGAATCTGCTTTTGGAGAGCCCAACTTGTTACACACAGTTGGTACCAAAAGTGGGTCAGGAAAGCAGACACTGGGATGAGAGTTCAGAGCTGAATCACCTGCTACCCAGCTGGCAGTGCTAACCCGCCTCACAGATAGCCCCTGGCCTGGGTGATAAATTAAGATGGCAGACTGGAAAAGAGAATTCATTAACTGGTGTGATACATTTGAGAAATATGGTGGAAACAGTAATTATCAGGACAATTGAAATTGGTGGCTGTTAAACCCAATTGATCTGGAAAAAGATAACAGAGCAGAGTGTGGTTAATCAGCAATTAAAAGCTAAATGGGGGGCTTCCCTGGTGGCGCAGTGGTTGGGAGTCCGCCTGCCAATGCAGGGGACACGGATTCGTGCCCTGGACCAGGAAGATCCCACATGCCACGGAGCGGCTGGGCCCGTGAGCCATGGCCACTGAGCCTGCGCGTCCGGAGCCTGTGCTCCACAACGGGAGAGGCCACAACACTGAGAGGCCCGCGTACCGCAAAAAAAAAAAAAAAAAAAAAAAAGCTAAATGGGAGTGTATATATGTTCATGCCACTCTCTCACTTTGTCACAACTTACCCTTCCCCCTCCCCATATCCTCAAGTCCATTCTCTAGTAGGTCTGTGTCTTTATTCCCATCTTACCCCTAGGTTCTTCATGACCTTTTTTTTTTTTTTTTCTTAGATTCCATATATACACTACCAAACGTAAAATAGATAGCTAGTGGGAAGCAGCAGCATAGCACAGGGAGATCAGCTCGGTGCTTTGTGACCACCTAGAGGGGTGGGATAGGGAGGGTGGGAGGGAGGGAGACGCAAGAGGGAAGAGATATGGGAACATATGTATATGTATAACTGATTCACTCTGTTATAAAGCAGAAACTAACACACCATTGTAAAGCAATTATACTCCAATAAAGATGTTTAAAAAAAAAAAGGCTAAATGGGAAAGCCAGAGGCCCTTCCACTGGCATTTAGAAAGACTGTCATCTCCCTGCACAGTAGAACAGAGAAAGTGAAAACTTATCCCAGGTTCCGAAGAACGTTTGACTTCAGCCAAGGTAGGTCTGCTATGCCAAGGTCAGAGCCCCAGTTAAGAAAGAGTGGAGCCATGACACATGGGATGGGGACATCTGAACTGATTCTTCAGGTTCCCCTGAACCCTCTAAGCCTGCAGAGGGCCTGCCTTTCCCACCCGCTCCCATCCAGCACCCCACTGGGGGCTAGCACTCCCTCCTTGCTCAAAGACTGCAGAGGCCATGTCCGCACTCAGGATCTGCCCCACTTCTCCTGCTGCCATTGGGCCAGTAATTAAGGTTAAGTCACAACAGAAACTAACCCTGGGCGTATTGGGCCTGATATGGAAAGATGGGCACTATACCCCAAAGGGGGAGCAGCATGGGACTGGATTTGGACAGAGGGTGTTTGATCAAGAGGACCAGATCATAAGGTTGGATAAAGGGAGTGTTTATCAATTTGGGAGCCCTCTCCCAGGATGCAGGATTTAATACCCTCACAAGTACCCCAGGAGATGATACACACTCACTACTGCGATGGCTCCTAGAAGTAGTGGCCCACATGAAATGAGAAGCGCCATGGCAGATGGGGGAAGAAGGGATTGAAAGGCTCAGAGAAGTGGGCACGCCAGAGGAGATGTACTATGTAAGACTGGAAACCCTGCCCCACCTCCAGAGGCTGGTGTTCCACAGGGTACCCAGAGGACACACTGCTCAGCCAGGCTGTGAGGAGTGTGCTGGTGAGAGGTCCCCTGCATCACTTGGAAGTTCAATGATGGCTGTTCCATGTAGGCTGGGGCTGGTGATAGGAGATGTTGTTACATAACTGGGCTTGCTCACAGGGATGGGGCTGATAAGAACCTGTAAAAACAGAAGCTATCCAAAGGCAGGAAGAGGCAATTTTGTGAGGAGTGGTAAGGTAGAGAGGCAGACAGGGGAGCCTGGCCTGCAGAGAGTTATGGTGTTACTAGAACACAGCATCCCTAGGGCAACACAAATGGGCAGTCAACAAGGGTACATCTGCAACTTCAAAGAAAATCAGGGATGGGTGGTCAGGAGGCTGACAATAGTCACCCCAATAAAAAACAATAATCCCTTCCCCAGTTTCACACCTGAGCAGGTTTTTGGACCTGGAATCCATTAGCTGAGAGAAAGCCCCTGTCCCCAGGCGGAAGGACCCCAGTCCGTCCCCAAAGTTACTCAGATAACTGAATGCTGGGGAAAAGGTTTACCCAAGCATTTCTAGGACGGTTGGACACAGAACTGAAATTCACACTGATACCTGGGAAACTAAGCATCATCATGCTCCCTACTAAGGTGGTCAGGTGATAAATGGAGTTCTAGCCCAGGACCAGCTCACAACGGGTCCAACTACATCCCCCCACTATGGTCTCCAAATGCAAAATTAGAACAGACATATTTAGTAATTGGCACACACACCCTTCTTATCCTGTGAGGTAAGAGCTGTCATGATGGGAAAGATGAGTGGGGGCCCTGAAACTGCCCCTTCTGGCTAAAATAGTAAATCAAAAACAGTATCTCATCCCCAGGGGATGACAAAGATTAGTGCCATTCAAAAAGATCTAAAGCATGCAGGGTGGTAATTCTTACTTCATTCCATGTAACTCACCAGTCTGGGCCCCATGGAAACCGTAGAGTACCAAAAATGCAAGAAGTGGCATTCCCAATTGCAGGTGGCTTGCCAGGTGTGACGTGGCTGCTAGAGCAGATTAATATGAACTCAGGTACGTGTGATGAAGCCATTCATTTGCTAAATGCATTCTCTTCTACCCCAGTCAAGAAAGAGAGTCAGAAAGAGTACACATTTACAAGGAACAGATGACAATATACATTCACTACTTTCACCAGGGCTCTGTCCTGGTGGTCCCAGGAGATCAGGACCATTCAGCCGTGCTGCAGAATGTCACGTTGACCCATTACGCAGACCACATCATGCTGAGCGGGCTGATGAACAAGAGGTGCCAGCATACTGGAGGCCAGAGGGTGAGAAATAAAACTAATAAAGATCCAGGGGCCCACCACATCAGTAAAATTTCTGGGAATCTAGTGGTCTGGTAAACACTGGGGTATACCTCCACAATAAAGACAAATTATTTCACCTTTCGCCTCCCATCATAAAGAAGAAAATACAACACCTGATGGATGGGTCTGGAGGCAACAGCATATTCCATTAGCTGGGAGTACTGCTCCACTCTTATATGCCAGTGACATGCAGGGCTGCCAAGGCCCACGGCAAGAAACTACTTCACAGAAGTTTCCAGCTGCTGGTGTCATCAGCCTTATTGCTTGGGCCATCCAACTTAGCATATAGGAAAGGCTGCCACAAGAAGTATGGCAAACTCCAAAGAGAGAACCACAATGGAGACCCTGGGGACTTTTAAGCAAGTGTATAATTTACAGCAAAGAGTCATACACCTTTTGAAAAACAGGTCATGGTGTGCTCCCAAAAAACAGGGTACCCAATCGCGAGACACCAAGTGATCATGTGGCCAGAACTGTCCCTCATCAGCTGGGTCTGTCAGACCCACCAACTCAGAAAGTGGGCACATAATGAACTGAACATGAGCAGGATTTGAGTACACAGCACGCTACACAGCAGGTAGAAAGGCCCCTGTCACCCACCACTATTGCACCAGCACCCTGAGCTCGTATAAACCACCACATCAGGGACCTTGTGCCACCAGCTGAAGAGGAGGACAAAACCCGAGATTGGTTTGGGTCAGTTTGTGGCAAATGACTACATTGGACCCCTCCAACCTGGAGAGACCAGGAATAGAGATATGTTTCAGGCATAGACTTGTCTTTCCCGCCCACGGCTCTCTACCCAAGGGCTTATGAAATCTTTGATCCAGTGGCACGTGAACCCACGTAACATTACATCAGACCAAACAAACCACCTTAAGAGCGATAACCTGGCAGTTGTGGGTGTGGGCTGGCCCACAACCACGGGATCCACAGATAACATCACACACACCACCACCCACAAGCTGCGGCCAGATGGAGCGGTGTAACAGGGTGGAGCTAAGACGCAGTGGAAAAGCCAACTCAGAGACAATACTTCATGAGGCTTTGGCACCATCCTCCGAGATGCAGTATCACTTTAAATCAAATCCCTTGTATAATACTGTGTCCCCTGTGGGTAGGACGCATGGGTCTAAGAACCAAGGGGTGGAGGCCCAAAAGGCCCTGCTTCCCGTCACTCCCGGTGACCCACTTAGGGAGTCTGTGCTCTCCATCCCTCAGCTCTGGGTTCTGTGGGTTTAGACACCCTCCTTTCCAAAGGGAGGACACTTCTGCCAGTGGACACAGCAAGAGTCCCTTAAACTGTAAGCTACAGCTGCCTCTTTGGCACTTCAGGCTCCTTGTGTCAGGGGGCCAGCAAGCAAGAAGAGGAGGAGGCTCCATCCTGGCCAGAGCAACTGACCTTGGTCATCAGAAGGCAGCCACATTTGGGGACAAGGAAGAATATGTTGACACCTAGGTGGTCCCCTTGGTGCTTCCTTGTCCACTTGGACAGTAGATTGACAGGTGCGGCCAACCCAGCTGGCAAAGAGCAGGGTGACCAGGGTCTCAGTCCCTGCAGAGATGAGACCTGAGAGTGAGGGTTAGTGGAGGGGGCTGCTGAGGAGTGTCGGTTGCAGCCCTGAGACCACAGAAGCTTCAGCGAGGGAGCTGTAGTTCATCTACTAGCCTCTCCCTTCAAATTCCCCCCAGAGGAGCATCTCCCAGAAGTGGTCCAGGACTGGCCTGCAGCAAGCTCTTTCAGGTACCTCCGAGGTCTCCCTGCAGGGATAGAGGACTTATCACCCGGCAGCGGGCGGCCACTGGCAGGTGGTTGTCAGCCCCTCCCACTTCATTCCCGGGGTGGGGGCACCTACATGCAATGACCCATCGACACACATGTGCAAAGGCCCAGCACTTTTGCCTCAACTCAGGACGCCTGAAACGCCATCCTGTCCTCAGAACTCCCTGCATGGCCCTCTGAGCTTCCATCGAGATGGTATCATAGGTCGGCATCCCCTTTTGCCCAGTCCTGTGTCTGTTCTCCCTTCCAAAGACATTGATCTCAAGAGCTTTGCCTAACACCCCCCCTGCATGCTGCATCACAGAGACCAGCCCAAGGTCGTTCCCTGAGCACGAGCGGCAGAGACACACGGCAGGACTGCTGTCCCGGCCCAAAGCCGGTGCTCCTTCCTCTAGAGCATCAGGTCTCTTTTACCCAGAGACCCAAAAAGTCCACATGTGCAGCAGCCAGAAGGGGAGACACCAAGCAGGCCTCTTCATGGAATTCACAGCATCCAGATTTGGGCTCCATACTAGGAATGTCAGTCTGATTACCTAAGCTGCTGCATGGTGACTGGTGGTATTGCTGAGTCCCACTCGGGGGGGTGGGGGAGGGAAGACGTTCAGGCTCAGTTTCCTCAACTCCATTAAGGATGCACCATCAATACTGCGGAGCTTCCAGGTTTGCACGGCTCCTGAGGAGCTAATTAGCCTCACTGCTGATGCAACAGGAATTCACAGCGGGCAACTGGACTGCGGAGGGGAGGAGAGGTTAGAACATCTCGTTTTGACAAATGGCTTTTGTTTACCCATGACTGGCAAACAAACGCTTCAAGACATGTGGCTAATCACCTAAAAATAACAGCACACATGTTCCCTCTGAGGAGGGTTCCTTGCTAACAAGCACAGGGGCCATGGGGTGCTGGGGAGGGGGGAGGTTCTGTGTTCCCTTCCTGCCCCCCACAGCCCTGTGAGAGCACCCCAAGGCTCTGGACACACATCTTCCTACGCTCCACGTCCAGCCTGCCACCCCGCCCCTTCAGCCCCAACAAGCCGGCCTTTCCTCCTGCAGCCCTGGCCCTGGCCCCCAGCTGCTCTCCTGGGTCAGGCCTCACCACTTCTTGCCAGGACTGGCCCCCCAGTCTCCTCGCTGCCCTCCGGCCCCACTCTGTCCAGCTCTGTCCTTCCCCAAAGGGCCCCTCCCCCGTAACACACAGGTCTGACCACAGTGATCTCCTGATTAGAAGCCTCCATGGCTTCTGGTCCTCGAGACCATGCCAACCTCATTTTCCCCAACTTGGCCCAGCCATCAGTGCTCAGCCCCTCCTGGTGCCCTGAGCACACCCCAGACTCTCAAGCCTCCAGGCCTTTGCAAATGCCTGTTGTAGGATCACTTCTGTCTACAGTACGCCTCAGTGATTTCAGTCAAGGGCATGGCCTTGAATGACACCTATGCTGGTGACAAATGAATAGCATCTTCTCCTGCATGCCAGGCCCATGAGTCCAACCTCTTAACTCGATGTCTCATCTTGGTTGGCAAGTAGGCATCTCAACAATGTGTCCAAACATGCATACACATATGCACACAAATGCACACTCATGCATGCACAAACACACATGCACACACATGCACCCACCTTCCACCTGCTATCACCTCAATGTTTCCAGTTGCTCAGGCCAAAAGCCCTGGAGTCCCCTTGGACTCCTCTCCTCCTCTCCCATCCCCCAACCAGTCCATCAGCAAATGGGCCAGCTCCATCTTCCAAACCCATCCGGACTCGCCCTCAGCAACTCCACACTGCCATCCCATCTCACCTTCGACAGGTCCCCTGGCTTCTACACCTGTCCACCTCAGTCTGGTCACAACATAGCCCCCAGGGTATCCTTTTAAAACTGGCGATGTCTGTCCCTCCTCTGTTCCAAACGTTCCTACGGGTTCCATCTCAGAGTCAAGCTAAAGTCTTACAATGGCCCACAGTAAGGGTGGCCAAATTTAGCAAAACAACATACAGGACACGCAGTTAAATTTGAATTTCAGAGAAAGGCAGAATTTTCCTGGGACATACTTATATTAAAAAATTATTGGGACTGCCCTGGTGGTACAGTGGATAAGAATCTGCCTGCCAATGCAGGTGACACAGGTTCGATCCCTAGTTCCGGAAGATCCCACATGACGCAGAGCAACTAAGCCCGTGCGCCACAACTACTGAGCCTGCGCTGTAGAGCCCGTGAGCCACAACTACTGAAGCCTGCACGCCTAGAGCCCGTGCAGCACAACAAGAGAAGCCACCGCAATGAGAAGCCCGTGCACTGCAATAAAGAGTAGTCCCCGCTCGCCGCAACTAGAGAAAGCCCGTGCGCAGCAACGAAGACCCAACACAGACAAAAAAAAATTTTGTAATTATTTATTGTTTATCTCAAATTCAAATTTAACTGGATGTCCTGTATTTTTCCAGCAGCCAGACATAAAGGCCCGGGATGATCTGAGCCCACCTCCACGGCCCTCCGCCACCTTCCCCCTTCCCCCCGGCATCACCCCCACCCTCCCCTGCAGCTCTGGCTGGCTTTCCCCAGGGCCCCTCATGCGTTTCTTCTGCCTCAGGGACGGTACCCTCCACCTACAGAGTTTTCCCCTAAATCAACTTTTGGCCCAGCTCCCTGCCTCCTCTGGTCTCTGCTCAGATGGAACCTGTCACCAAGGCCTGCCCTGACCACCCGATACCAAATAGTGAGCACCATTGGTGCTCTGCCTTATCTTTCTCCACAGCCCGTGTCCCCTCCCACCAGAAAGTCATCTCCTCAAAGGCAAAGATTTGTCTGTTTTGTTCACAACTATATCCCCACACTTAGCACTGTGCCTGGCATGTCGTAGGTCCTCAGTAACTATTTTTAGAATGAATGATGTCCTTGCTGTCCCACCCCCAGGCGGCCTGGCGACTCCTCCTCAAACTGCAGGGACACCTGCTGGGCCTCTCCTCTGCCAGGCTCTCCTGACCACACGTGGAGGCTCCAGGCAGGGAGCGTCACCCCTCGCCTGCGCTCCCAGCAGCCGGGGCTGCCTGTTGTCACAGCACAATCCAGCCCATCCTGGTTGATACATTCCCACAGCTCCAAAGAACTGCAGGTATGTTGGCCACATTTCCTAAATTAAACAAAAAATGTGACACGGATGAGCCATGGGTAATGAGGGCCATGAGACAGTAGATTTGAAATATCTGGAGAAAATCCAGGCTGCAGAGTCCCTGAAATCAACAGCTCTCCTTACCCTATATTAGAGCCATTATCTCTCCCCTTACAGGCATCCCCACTAGTCTAGGGAACCCACCAAGGTGGGAATCGTGTCCCACCCCCCTTTTTATCCCCAGTGCCTGGTCGGTGCTAGCACATGGGAGGTGCTCAGTAAATGTGAATGAATGAATGAAGTGCATATGTGAGTGAGTAAAGAATTAAATAGCTGGGCTTCCCTGGTGGCACAGTGGTTGAGAGTCCGCCTGCCAATGCAGGGGACACGGGTTCGTGCCCTGGTCTGGGAAGATCCCACATGCTGCGGAGCACCTAGGCCCGTGAGCCATGGCCGCTGAGCCTGCGCGTCCGGAGCCTGTGCTCCACAACGGGAGAGGCCACAAGAGTGAGAGGCCCGCGTAGCGCAAAAAAAAAAAAAAAAAAAAAAAAAAAAAAGAATTAAATAGCTTAGGAAACAAAGAGAATTCTAGTCTAAGGCTCTCTGTAGGGGCTGGTTTGAGCCCTATCCTCCCTAAAGGTGAAGAGTCCTGCTGTTTAGCACTGCTGGGGAAAGAAAGATGCAGGGGGAAGAGGTGAATATGCCGTTCCTCTCTTTGGTTCACATCCCACAAAGCACATCCATGGCCCCATCCTCTCAGCAGCCCTGAGAGGCAGCTATTATGACCTCCTGGAGCAGATGGAGAGACTGAGCCCCAAAGAGATGGATCCATTTGCAGAAGGTCACACCGTGAGGGGTGAGAGGAGACAGGGCTGGGATGCACGGCGCTGCCTTGCCAACTGGCCCCAGGTTACAATGACCATAGTGGAAGGGGAGTTCTGTTCCCTGGATGCTTTTTTTTGCACAATCCACGGAGACCCCCTGAGCAGGAAGGGAGGACAAGTCAGACTGCATGAGAGAACAGACCCTGTGGATTTTCTCCGGTATTCCCACCGAGTGTCCGGGGGACCTGGCCTGGCTTTCCACATCTACATTGTTCCCTTCTGCTTCTTACCATGGTTCCCTGGGCCGCACCAGCTTCAGAGCCAGGCCGACGCAGGCGCCTGCCCTGAATCACCACATTTGTCTCAACATTTTTTTGATATTAATATCATTCTATGCCAATGAATCCGGCCCACTTTGTCCCAGCTAGAGCCTCGGATGTCTGCTGATTAATTTGTGCAGAGCTCTTGGGGGGGGGGAGGGAGAAAGGGAAGAAAGGAGAGGGGAAGGGAGAGAAGTGTGGTTTCCAGAGTAGAAACAGGTTTCCTCTGCTCACCAGAGTCAGGTTCTTAAGCCTGCAGCCAGTTATGGGGCATAAACTAGAAGGCTACTCCCTCCCTGGGTGCTTAATGTCCCCAGTTCAGGAGGAATGAGACATGTGGGCCCTGCCGCAGGATGCAAAGGAGCCCACTGGGGGGACCAGAAGACGGCTTCTGCCTCATCCCAGCCCTGACCAGTGTTGCCTGGGGGCAAGCGTTGGCCTCCCTGAGTCTTATTTTCCTCATCTGAGAAATGGGAGCAAAGATCCCAGGAGAGCACAGTTAGTTTAAAGCTCTCAGGTTTGACAACTTGGCTTCCAATTCCAATTCCCCCGTTTAGGGGCCAGGTGGCCTCGGGCAAGCCACTTAACCTCTGCATAATGGGAGAGTAAACAGCAGCTACTTGAGTTGCAAGGAGTGAATGAGTTCATGAAGGTACAGTGCTCAGCCTGGCACCCAGCAGGACCCAGTGCTCAATGACCGGCAGCTACTGTCACCACGCACAGAAATAGTCAACTGATGAAGCAAAGCCTTGTGACTCCACTCAGTGGAATATTACACAGCTACCAGAAAGGATGCACAGAAGACAGTGTGGCCCAGGGAATGCCCATGTTCAAATGCCTCTGCACTATACCTATTTGAGGTAATCTTGTCTCCCTTTCACAGAAGGGGTAGCCAAGCCTCAGAGAAGGGACTTGATTCGTCCCAGGTCACAGAGTAAGTACACAGCTGAGCTGGGAATCAAAGGCCAGGAAGACCAGCCTTGAAATGAAGACTCATTCCTCTTTGCCACGATTCCTGCGCATCAAATTTTAAAAATTGATTTATCTAAGTCATGAGCCTGCGGGCATTTCATTCTGGTTTCTGTCCATGTGATTGTGAGATTTTTGTGCTGTAGATAATCATTTTTTGAGGCAGATAATAATCCCTGCCCAGTGCTCCCCACCTGGCTGATGTGCAGATTAAAGGAGCTAATGGCTAATGGCTGTGTGAGGGCTTTGGAAACAGGAAACGGCTAGGTGCAGGGAAGGAACGGTCAGCATCATTACAGGACCTGGGTGGCTTGGCTTAATATTACACATTCATTCATTCAACAAGCATTCATGATGCCTAAAGGTACATATTCTAGTCTTAGAAGATACAGGAGTGAACAAAAGAGATGACACTCCTGCCTTCTTGGAGCTGACATCCTTGTAGAGGAGACAGACAATAGATAAACAGATGTAAGTGTTACAGAGGAAAACAAAGCAGGATAAGGGCAGTGGGGAGTGAGACTCTTTTGTCTATAGTGTCACGGAAGGCTTCTCTGGTAAGGTGACTTGGAAGCTGAGTTTTAAACAAAGTATGAACGTAAATCATGATATCAAAAGGAAATGCATTCCAGACCAAGGAAACAGCAAGTGCAAAAGCCCTGGGCAGCAATATATGTTTGGTGTTCAAGACATAGCAAGACCAGTGTGGCTAGAGTGAGTGAGGGGAGAATGATAAGAAAGGGGGTACAGTGGGGATGCAGAGGATATAGGGCCTTGTTGGCCATCATAAGAGCTTCAGAATTAATACCACTCAACTCGAAAGATATAGTTTATCATTTCCTCATTTGTTGTATTATTTACATTGCCTTTTCCTTCCAACAATTTCCCATTTCTCACTAGATAAAACCAAACGCGTTGGCATGGCATTCAAGACCTTTCAGAGTCCCCCATGTAACTTTCCAGCCTCCAGTCTCTCCGCTCCCCATGCCCCCCTTTCAATCCTTCCATCCCACCTCTATGCCTTTGCCTGTGCAGTTCTCTCCGCCTGGCTTCACTCAGGCTCACACTTAACAAACATTTGGTGAGCACCTACTAGGTGTCAGACCCAATGGAAGGTGCTGGGGAAATGGGAACATTTGTCCCCACCCCTGCTCTTCTGGCATCTAGCAGAGACGACAGACATTAACCAGGAATGTATGGGGAAATGAGTATGTGATTTCCACGAGCTGCGGGGCCATGGCAACGGCTAACATCACCACTACTAACAGGGCCACCACTCTGGGGTGGGAGGTGGCCGGGGAGACCCAAGAATGAGCAGGAGTCAGCCGGGGGCAGAGAACAGCCAGAGGAGACAGGAGAGGAAGAGGCCAGCCTCATACAACCCGGTGGGCCAGTTCAGGAGTCAGGCTTTTATACTGAGGCCCATGCAGGGCTTGGTGGCCAGAAGGCTCCCGAAACTCCCTGCCTGGCACATCCTCTGCTGCCTAGCTTCCTCCCAGGCACCTGAACCAGGCCAGGAAGGGAGCTCAGCAAACAGGCAGCGCCCGCCCGGCTCAGCGCTGGGTAAACAGGACTCTGCCCCACACCTGCCGCCTCGGCTCAGCCTGCAGCTGCACAGGGGTAAATATTTGCCTACAGCCCCATCTCTCCTAATGAGTATTTGGGCATCTGCCAGGCAGACCTGGCCCGAAGGGAGCTGGCAGGAAAGGGGCCAGCATCAGGTGACCCCAGTGTCTCACTATCTGGGGCGCTGGGGTGCAGGACCCAGACCTGGAAGACCCACGACTGAGGCATCCCTGAAGGACTTCGCCTGTGCTTCAGTGGGGTCTCAGGAAGCCTGATGTCAGGAAGCCAAGGACAGAGACTGCAGGACGGGCAGCCCACTGCTACGTCTGGCCATAGAGTAGCAGCCAATGCCCTCCACCCTGCCCACTCATTTCCACTCCCTCTCCTCCTTCTGAATACAATGCTAGGGATACATTAATTCGACATCAGGTAGGGGAGAGGGAAACCAGAAAATTGTACCCATCCTCTTTGTGCCTTTTGAATGCTTTTACCTCATGCATTATTAGGTATTCAAATGCGTAAACTGTAAGGAAATATATGTTCATAATTTTTTGGTTATTTATTTATTTGTTTGTTTATTTTACACTAGGTCCTTGTTGTTTACCTTTTTTTTTTTTTTTTTTAATCGCGGTGCGCGGGCCTCTCACTGTCACGGCCTCTCCCATTGCGGAGCACAGGCTCCGGGCGCGCAGGCTCAGTGGCCATGGCTCACGGGCCCAGCTGGTCCACGGCATGTGGGATCTTCCCGGACCGGGCACGAACCCGTCTCCCCCGCATTGGCAGGCGGATTCTTAACCACTGCACCACCAGGGAAGCCCCTGTTTATCTATTTCAAATATAGCAGTGTGTATATGTCAATCCCAAACTCCCATTCTATCCATAAATTCATTCTCTGAGTCTGTTTCTGTTATGTAAATAAGTTCATTTGTATCATTTTTTTAGATGATCATAATTTTTAAAAAACCAAATTGTAAAGAAGAGTGAATCTGTTGAAAATAAAAGTCCCCTGACCCTCCGATCCTGCTTTCCAACTGAACCTCATCTTAACTTGGGTAAGATTTCATTTTTCTTTCAGCATAAATAGCATCATGTGGCACATCCGGCTCACCTCTACCTACATGTATGCCCAGGACACCTTTCCACACCCACACACCCAGGGCCACCTTGTGCTTCTCAGCTGCTGAAATTTATTCTTTACTTTGGAGATACTGTGATTCATTACACAGTCCCCTTTGGATGGGCATTTGTTTCCAGTTTGTTGCTATTACAAATAATACTGTACTGAATGTCCTTTTACCTGCATCTTTGCATACTTGTTGGAGTTGATTTGTAGAATAAATTTCAAGCAGGAGACCAAGTGGCTTGTGCATGCTCACATTTAACAGAATTGCTAAATTACCCTCCAAAAAGGCTGTGCTGTCCTACCTAACCACCACCATCACCAGCTCAGGAAAGTGCCTATTCCCCTATCCCCAGGTATGAGGCAACCTTTAGCTCCTTGACAAACTCATGGGTGAAAAGTGGTACCTCATTATTATTTCTATTTCTTAATTATTAGTGAGGTTAGACATCTTTCAGGCGTGTGCTTGTCATTTGTGTTTTTTCTGTGAACCGCCTCTTCATACACTTTGTAGACTTTTTTGGTGGGGGGTGTTCCCTCTTTGTTTCAGTTCAACAGTGTTTTGGCACCTACTCTGTGGTGAATATTGTGTTCAACAACCTCTCGTGAAGCAAGATAAAGTATGTCTATGCCCAGGCAGGGGCTGGAAGCAACAAAGAGTGCCTGTGTGTGGCATTCCCAAGACAAAAGGGAGCAAACAAGCTTTGAATCTTATGAGACGTGAAGCACCTGATTACAAATGGACTGGGCCTCCATTTTCATATCAGTAAACTAGAAAAATACAGTAATTCCTGTTTGTTAGTGAAAAAAGCACAAAACAGTTTGTATAAGTCATAGTAATTTCAGGAGCAATTGACAGAAAATCAATCAAAACTGGCATAAACAGAAAAAGGAAATTTATTGGTTCATGAATAAAAGCTTGGGCTTCAGACATGGCTGGATTCAGGTGCTCAAACAACATCATCAAACCTCATCTCTCTCTCTTCATCTTTCAGTTCTGCTTTCCCCTGTGTTACCTTCATTCTTAACCTAGATGTACTAAGATGGCCCTCAGCAGCTCAAGACACACCCTGTTGGCTCAACAACCCATGAAGAGTGACTATTTTCCAGCAGCTCCAGCAAAAATCCAGGAATTAGTTTTGATTGGTCCAGACTGGGTCATATGTCCATCATCAAGTTAATCACTGAGGCCTGAGTGATAGATTACATAAGATGAGGGATGGGATGAGTCCTGTATAAAGCATATGGCCAGAGTATGAGAGTGGGAAAATTTGACTGCCATTACTAAAAGAAAGAGCAGGCTAAAATTACAGATGTCACTACACTGGATTCTAGCCTTGCCTTGTCTGTGTGACCCTAGACAAGTCACTGCTTCTCTCTGGCCCTTTAGTTCCTCACCGTAAAACTTAGGTATTAAACTCAATCACTGATTTTGATCTTTTATAGATCAAAAATCTGCCTCTTGGCATATTTCCATATCCCTGAGCCAGTGACTCACATCCCTCCCCACCACCATCTTATGATTCCACCATGCTAAAGCCCTGGCCTCTGTGGAAGGGGAAGACAGAGTGTATACCACTTCCACCCACATCCCAGTGGTCCTCAGCATCCAGTCACCTGCCTCAATTCAGATGCAAGGAACTCTGGGAAATGTAATCTTCCTTTACCAAGAAAAGGAAAATGATAAAACGTTTGGTACCTCTGCCACAAACTGTAACATTTACTTATTATAAGGTCAATCACTGAGAACAATGACGTTGTTTTAATGGATCAAAAAGAATAGGAAATTAGATATTTGATATGGATGACAGATGCAGTCATGTTTCACCCTCAGCACTGACTTTTTAAAGTCCTATCTTTTTTTAAAATTGTAAATATCAAGACAATCCCAGGTTGCAAGGAATACGAGGTGGAAATGCTAGTGACATTTAAAAGTTTGCTTTGCAATTCCAGTATTCTCTGTAATTACACAAACAGAGACAGAAGGAGAACTTTAGTGTCAAGCTTGCACACAACCCAGGTAACTGAGAGCATAAGAAACTATGCTGGTTGTCTCTGAAATATTAATATTTAGCATGAAACATATCTGAGGGGTTTTGTTGCATTGATTACAATGTTTAAATAATTAAACATATTTAAAATGTGAAGTTCAAGTATTATATTTGTGAAGGCCTCTGCTTTGGAGAGCACAGTGCCAGGTGACCTGTGAGCTTTATAATGCATGCACCTAAGTGGAGTCCTACTGGGTGTCCTCTGGCAAGATGCTTCACTTCATTAGGCTTTGGTTTTCTCATCCGTCATGGGATGCCTTGGCTAATCAAGGCACTTGACCAGAGAAATAAAAATTAAAAAAAAAAAAGTGAAAGGACAGACCAAGATGTGTCACTGTACCATGCAGACATCTGTGACTCAGATGTCTATAATTTAACAACCTGAAAAGAGCATTAAGTTGAAACATATGAAACTCCTGTTTTAACAGATCAAAAATAGCCAAATGAAATCAATTTTGCATACAATACAGTTGACCCTTGAACAACATGGGTTTGAACTGCAGAGGTCCACTTACATGTAGGCTTTTTTTAGTAGTAAATACTACAGAACTACACGATCCACACTGGGTGAGTCCATGGATGGGAAACTGCAGATACAGAGGAACTGTAGAAACATAGGGTTGACTATAAGTTATAAGCTGATTTTCAACTGTGCAGAGGGTCCCAATATATGAAAACTGGAAGTCTGTGGTCCTTTTCTAGCCCATAGACATATTTTATTATTTATTTATTTTTAAAATAAATTTATTTATTTTATGTATTTATTTTTGGCTGCATTGAGTCTTCGTTGCTGCGCGTGGGCCTTTTCTAGTTGCAGTGAGCAGGGGCCACTCCTCGCTGCAGTGTGCAGGCCTCTCACCACAGTGGCCTCTCCCATTGTGAAGCACGGGCTCCAGGAATGCAGGCCTCAGCAGTTGCAGCACGTGGGCTCAGTAGTTGTGGCTCGTTGGCTCCAGAGTGCAGGCTCAGCAGCTGTGGCTCATGGGCCCAGCTGCTCCATGGCATGTGGGATCCTCCCAGACCAGGGCCCGAACCCATGTCCCCTGCATTGGCAGGCAGACTCCCAACCGCTGCCCCACCAGGGAAGCCCAACATATTTTATTTTAAAAACACTTACAAATTGAGATATTTCACACAAAAAACAGATTTCTAGTCTCTCTTTAGAAGAAAAAATTCCTACAAGAAAACATATGAGAAAATCTTTGTGATCATGGGTTGGGCAAAGATGTCTTAGCTACAACACTAAAAGATTGACCAATACAAGAAAAAGTTGATAAACTGGACACTATCAAAATTAAGAATTTCTGCTCTTCAAAGATACTGTTAAGAGAATTAAAAGACTGCATACTTGAGAGAACACGTTTGCAAATCAAATATTTGACTTAGAACAATTTGTATCTTGACCATGTAAAGAACCCTGAAATCTTTAAGGCCACAGATTATATGATTCCATTTATATGAAATGTCCAGAATAGGCAAATCCACACAGATAGAAAGTAGGTTAGGGATTGCTTAGGGCAGGGAGGGAGAATTGGTGATAGGGGGTAGGGAGTGATAGATAAAGGTATGAGGTTTCTTTCTGAGGTGATGAAAATGTCTTAAAGTTGACTGTGTCGATGATTACACAGTTCTTTGAATATACTAAAAATTATTGAATTGTATACTTTAAATGAGTGAATTTATGGTGTGCAAATTATATTTCACAATAAAAGAGTTATTCAAAGAATCAACTCTTAAAATGGAGCAATGAGAAAAAAATTTTAATGGACAAAATATTTGAGTAGACAATTCACCAAAAAAGATATACAGATGGTTAATAAGCACATGAAAATATTCTTAACATAATTAGTCATTACAAACGCAAATTAAAACCACAGTGAAATACCACTACACACCTATTTGAATGTTGTTTTTTTTTTAATAGTGACAATATCAGGTGCTGACAAAGATACCAAGTAACTGGAAGACTCAGGCATTACTGCTGGTGGGAATGCAAAATGAGACAAACAGCCACTTTGGAAAACAATTTGGAAGTTTCTTATATTAAACATACACTTATCATGTGACCCAGCAATCTCACTTCTATATATTTACCCAAGTGAAATGAAAACCCATATTCAAACATAAAAACTTGCACACAAATATTTATAGTGTCTTTTTTGTAATCACCAAAAACTGGAAAATAGCCTCAGTAGTTGTGGCGCATGGGCTTCAGTCATTGTGGCTTGCAGGCTCTAGAGCACAGGCTCAGTAGTTGTGGTGCACAGACTTAGTTGCTCCATGGCATGTGGGATCTTCCCAGACCAGGAATCGAACCCGTGTCGCCTGCGTTGCCAGGCGGATTCTTATCCACTGCGCTACCAAGGAAGTCCCTCAGTTGGACTTTAAAGAATATTCCTTTAACCAGTATCTTGTGGAGGGATCTCAGGATACAGGCCTTAGAGTCAGAAAGACCTTGGCTTAAATTAGTGGCTCTTTATCATTTTGGAATCATTGACCCCTTCAAATATCTATTAAAGGTTTTAGCCCCTTTCCCTAAGAAACAGACAAAAGTGCAAACATGAAATATTTTGCAGATGACTTCAAGGAGCTCATGGACACTCTCGTACCTTTCCTGAGCATCCTGGCTTGTGTCTCTGGATGAGTCACCTCAGTCCTCTGAGCCTCAGTCACTGCTCTGCAGTGGGGATAATGAGGCTGATCTCACAGGGTTGAGGGAAGATCCAGTCAACTCAGTACGAACACCCAGTGTTCAAATCTTGTCAGTTCCTTTCCCCAGTCTCTACCAGAGCCACTGTGTGGCCTGGGTGCCTGGCCAGCTCATGTGACTCTCAGACCCTTATTTCCTATAAGCCTTGGTTGCCCCACCAGGAAAGTTGTATTATCACTCATTTAACAGAATGGATCAAGTGAGATAGTGAAAGCCTCAGGAAACACTAAAGCCCTGGACACTTTTCCCAAGACATCCCCTCCAAGTGCCGCAAATTGCTATACTGTTTCAATTTCAGCTACAAAGAGCGTTCTGCAGACCTAGGGCTAAGGAGTTCAAAGATAATTTGGGTCAAATCCCATTACACCAAATCCTATTATAGTGCCACCTTCCCATGCAGAAGGCTGCTCTCACCGCTGGTTTACAGCCTCCCTGGGAGGGTCAGGCTGACTTGCTTAGTCTCCTGCTAGCCCAGCACAGAGTCTGACACATTGTAAGAGCTCCATGACCAAAATCTCCTCTCGCTTGAAGTCAAGAACTTGTTGTTTGGTTCACAGGGTTTCTTTTTTAATAAGATGCCAACATTTGAAAGTCAAGAGGGTTCATAAACAAATTGAGGTTTTTTGTGTCTCTTGGGAAATAGATGATTTACACCCTGAGGTCTAGTTCCCACATGTGGAGACAGTCAGCTGGGGATGAATTGCAGCTGCCCCTTGTCTCTTTCAATGGTACCTGTCATGTGTCCTCCAGTCCCTGCCGTCCCCACAGTTCCTATACTTATACTGCATGCAGGTCCACCTCCAGCCTCAAATCAACAGGCATGTGAGCCAAGTCCCCTATTTTACATCCTCGGAGCACTATAGAAAGCCCATTCACAAGTACCATCTTCTTTAGCCCATAAGAAAGCTCTGTGAGTTAGGTATTATCATTCTCATATCATAGATGCAAAAAGTCTCCAAACAACAAAGAAACCCACCCAAGACCGCAAAGGTTAGATAAGAGATAAGAGAAAATAAGATAGATAATATGAGCAGAATTGAGACTCAACCAAAAAGTCCTGTTAACCAAAGACAGATGAAAACCCCTAACAATGTCTCCCACTTATTGAAATCAAGAGTCACTGCAACTACACTCTGGTACAAAGACTCTGAGACAACCAGAGCTGGTTTCAAATCTGGACTCTTCTGTGTGCAACCACATGACTTCACCTCCTCTCCGCGTCTCTGCGTCTCTAAAATGGAGCCTGCCTAGAAGACCTTCCTCACAGGCTTTTCACTAAGCCTTCATAGATCTTGGTCAATGAATCCAGAAAATGCCACCCTGACTCAAGAATGGAATGAGAGTCAACGTAAGGTTTTGGTTTGCTTTGGTTCTGTAGAGGGTCTCTGAGAAGCCATAGAACTAAAGGCAGTTTCCTAAAAAACTTGGAGCCAGGTAGTCATATTTGAAAATATGGGCTTAAAGAACTATTCAGAGTAGCCTGTCTGATTGGAATAATATGATGAGGGAAGGATCATTATTTATGCCTTATACTTGTGGCAGAAACTTGTTGGATTTCCCCAAGGTTCGTCTTCTTCCTCCTGGTCCCATAGTTAGGCTACATGACCCAGGCAGCTCCATGCGGCCCAGTGACTGAGTTCTGGCCAAAGGATTGTGAGCAGAAGTGATGCATGTCACCTCCAGCACACTTCCCTTCATCCTCCTCCATTCTTCCTCTTCTGTGGCCTGATGCAGACGAACATATTGGAGGTCAAGCTTTAAAGATGGTGGAGTCAGAGAATGGCAGGAATCTGAGTCCCTGCATCATCAACTAAAGGAGAAATGCACACCCATCAGAAATACCTATTTTGAACAAAAATAAACTTTGATTTTATGTGACCCAATATATATTTGGGGGATGTTTGTTACAGAAGATAGCATTGACCTGGACTAACACAGCACTAATATTTCTGTTATGAAAAGAGGAAGCTAAGAAATTAACAACTGCCCCTCTGTGTTAGACCAGAGACTGTGTGTCTTAAACAACAGAAATTTATTTCCTCGCAGTTCTGGAAGCTAGAAGTTCAAGATCAAGTGCCATCAGGTTTGGTTTCCTCTGAGCCTCTCTCCTTGGCTTGCAGATGGCAGCCCTCAGTGAGGTCTTCCCTCTGCGTGCACATGTTGTCTGGTGTTTCTCATTGTCTGTGTTCTCATTTTCTTTTCCTAAAAGGATTCCAATCATATTGGATTAGGTCCACTCATATGACCTTTTTTTTACCTTAATTACCTCTTTAAAGGTCCTGTCTCCAGTCTGAGGTACTAGGAGTTAGGGCTTCAAAACATGGATTTGGGGAGGCCACAATTCAGCCCATAACAACCTGCCAGATTGAATTTTTGGGTACTAAGACACTTCACTATGATTTTCCATGGCTCACTTAATGCATCATTCTAGGAAAGGGGAGGCCTCAGATGCAGACAGGAGCCTTCCAGTCGGTGTAAAGGACTATCTACCTCCCACCCCTACTGGACAAAATAGATTGACTTCTGATTTTTGTCAGACTTTTGTATAAATATTTAGCTACCAGGATTCAGTTCCCCCAAATTTTATTAACGTTTTATTTACTAAAATGTCTAATTGCTAGAAGCAGTAGGACTGGGCGTGGGGTATGTAGAAGGGCCTGGGGAAGAACAATGGCTGTGGAATCAGGCAAATATGAGATCCAATCCTGACATCACCCCAACCACTAACTGTGTGACTTTGAGCATATGAAATACCCACTCTGGGCCTCAGATCCTTCGTCTGCAAAAGGAAATAATAATTTTATTGGTTAGAACTCTAGTTAAAGTGACAAAATCCTAAGCTGACAAGCTTGAGCAAAGATGAACTTCTGGTCTGACATAGTAGATTGATAAAGAAGGCTTTAAAGAGCATTCACTCACAATGACTAAGAGAACAGGAAAGGAAATAACAGCAATAAAATTATGAATAATGGAAAGAAAGTGGATTGATGATAACTGTCTGAGCAGACCAGAGGAAACAGCTTCCCCTCAGTTATGGAAGAAGGTGGCCAGTTAGAACCACAAATCTCCAGAAAGGCTCATGAATTGAAGGCACCAAGTACCTCTGACAGGGATGCAAAGGTGGCAATTACAACAGGTGGATTGGTTGAAAGTCAGTTTAAGACAAAGTTGGAATCAAACAATCAAACTTAGTACCACTAATAGTAGGACTTCCTGACATTATTATAATAATAGGACTTTTGAAAGAAATGCACAGCTTAAACCATCAAGTCTTCTTTCTAGACTATTTAACATGAATCTAATAAGCCTTTAGACTGAGCTTCCAGTCTTTAGGGAATACAGGAGAGATAGGAACAAGTCAAATAAGAAAACAATCAGCAAACCTAGATTGTGGGATATTCTGGAAGACAGATAACTAGCCTGGCCTCTTCAGAAATTCAATGTTCTAGATTTTAAAAACTAAAGATATATGACAACCAAGTGCAGTGGATCCTGGTTTTTAAAAAATAGGCTAGGGCGTCCCTGGTGGTGCAGTGGTTAAGAATCCGTCTGCCAAATGCAGGGGACACGGATTCGAGCCCTGTTCCAGGAAGATCCCACATGCCATGGAGCAACTAAGCCCGTGTGCCACAACTACTGAGCCTGCACTCTAGAGCCTGCAAGCCACAACTACTGAGCCCACATGCCACAATTACTGAAGCCCGTGCACCTACAGCCTGTGCTCTGCAACAAGAGAAACCACCAAAATGAGAAGCCCGTGCACCACAACAAAGAGTAACCCCCACTCGCCACAGCTAGAGAAAGCCCATGCACAGCAACAAAGACCCAATGCAGCCAAAGATAAATAAATAGGCTATATGGAGAAGTTTGAATACAGATTGGATATTAGATGATAAGGTAGCCAGCCTCCAAGATGGATCACAGTGACCTCTGCCTCCATAACCTAATTAGGGAACCTTAATGAAGTCTCCTTCTACATTATGCTAGGGTTGGTCTGGTCTCTAATACCATACTGTAGAAGTGATGGTATGTCACTGCCACAATTAGGTTATAAAAGATTACAGCTTCCATCCTGGGCACTCTCTTGCACTCTCTCTCTCTAAGAGCCCTTGTTTTGGGCAAAGCTAATTACCATGCCATGAGAACATTCAGGTAGCCTATGCATAGAGCAATGAAGCAAGGACCTGAAACATCCAGACCATGGAATGAGCTTGAAAGTGGATCCTTCAACTTTATTCAAGTCTTGAGATGACTGCAGCTTCAACCAACAGAATTACTGCAACCTCATGAGAAACTCTGAACCAGAACCACCCAGCTATTCTGCTCTCAAATTTCTAACATTCGGAAACTGTGAGATAAATGTTTGTTGCTCCTAGTTGCTATGATTTGGAGTAATGTGTTATACAGCAGTGCATAACTAATACAGATGATAATAGAAAATGATTTAATAGTCTTAGGTGTGATAATGGTGCTGTGATTATGCAGGAATATCTCTATTTTTAAGAGTTGCATTCTAATGTATTTAGGAGTGATGTGTCATGATGTCTCTACAATTTGGTTTCAAATTGTTCAGAAAATATACATACAAGGCATATATACATATAAATATACACATACAACAAAAAGACTGACAGTTATTGAATCTAGATGACAGGTATATAAGTAATCATTGTATCATTCTTTCAACTATTCTATACCTTTGACATTTTTCACAATAAATCTTCAAGAATTTCTGCTCCTGGACAAGATGGAGTAATAGGACCCAGCCTGGCCTCCCAACAAACACAACCCCCCCAAAATATTAAAAATATATGAAACATTTTCCTCTAAGATCAGGAACAAGATAAGCATGCCCACTTTTGCCTCTCCTAACATAGTACTAGAAATCCTAGCCAGAGCAACTAGGCAAGAAAAAGAAACAAAAGGTGTCCAAATAGGAAAGGAAGAAGTAAAATCATCTCTGTTCACAGACAACATGATCTTATATGTAGAAAAACTGAAAGATTCCACAAGAAAACTAGTAAACAAAACAAGTAAATGAACTCAACAAAGGTGCAGGATACAAAATCAACACACAAAAATCAGTTGCATTTCAATAAATTAACAATCAACATTCTGAAAAGGAAATTTAAAAAACAATTCCATTTATAATTGCATTAAGAAGAGTAAAATACGTAGGAATAAACTTAACCAAGGAGGCAAAAAACTGGTACACTGAAAACTATTAAATATTGCTCAAAGAAACAAAAGAAGACATAAAAAATTGTAAAGAGATCCCATGCTCATGGATTAGAAGACTTAACATTGTTAAGAATACTACCAATGGTGATTTGTAGATTCAATGCTTCTCTATCAAAATCCCAAAGACTTTTTTATAGAAACAAAAAAATCCATCCTAAAATCCATATAGAATCTCAAGGAGCTCCAAATAGTCAAAACAATCTTGAAAAGGAAGAACAAGGTGTAGAATTCACACTTCCTGATTTGAAAACTTTCTACAAATATAAATTAATCAAAACAGTGTGGTACTGGCATAAAGACAGACATATAGACCAATGGAATAGAGAGTCCAGAAATAAATCCCCATATATATGGTCAAATAATCTTTGACAAGGGTGCCAAGATCATTCAGTGGGGAAAAAAGTCTTTTCCACAAAAAATAGTAAAATTGGATAGCCACATTAAAAAAAAAAAAAAGGAAGAAACTCTTAGAAGAAAACATAGAGGGAAAGCTTAATGACATTGGATTTGGCAATGATTTCTTGGATATAATACCAAAAGAACAGGCAACAAAAGTAAAAATAGGTAAACTGAATGACACCAAAAGTTTAAAATTCTATGCATCAAACGACACAATCAGCAGACTGAAAGGCAACCTACAGAATGGGAGGAAATGTTTGTAAATCATATATATTACAAGACATTAATATCCGGAATATATAAAGAACTCCTACATGTCTACAACAAAAAATAAAACAACCCAATTTAGTGTTCGTTTCGGCAGCACATATACTAAAATTGGAATGATACAGAGAAGACTAGCATGGCTCCTGTGCAAGGCTGACATGCAAATTTGTGAAGCTTTCCATATTTTTGGCAGAACACTCTTTGACATAAATCACAGCAAGATCTTTTTTGACCAACTTCCTAGAGGAATGGGAATAAAAACAAATAGGACCTAATTAAACTTAAAAGTTTTTCCACAGCAAAGAAAACCATAAACAAAATGAAAAGACAACCCTCAGAATGGGAGAAAATATTTGCAAATGAAGCATCTGACAAAGGATTAATCTCCAAAATATACGCACAGCTCATGCAGCTCAATATCAAAAAAACCAAACAACACAATCAACAAATGGGCAGAAGACCTAAATAGACACTTCTCCAAAGAAGACACGCAGATGACCAACATGAAAAGATGCTCAACATCACTAATTAATAGAGAAATGCAAATCAAAACTACAATGAGGTATCACATCACACCAGTAAGAATGGCCACCATCAAAAAATCTACAAACAATAAATGCTGGAGAGGGTGTGGAGAAAAGGGAACCCTCATGCATTGTTGGTGGGAATGTAAACTGATACAGCCACTATGAAGAACAGTATGGAGATTCCTTAAAAAACTAAAAATAGAACTACCATACGACCCAGCAATCCCACTACTGGTCATATACCCAGAGAAAGCCATAATTCAAAAAGACACATGCATTCCAATATTCATTGCAGCACTATTTATGATAGCCAGGACATGGAAGCAAACTAAATGTCCATCAACAGAGGAATGGATAAAGAAGATGTGGTACATATATACAATGGAATATTACTCAGCCATAAAAAGGAACGAAATTTGGTCATTTGGAGAGACATGATGGACCTAGAGACTGTCATACAGAGGGAAGTAAGTCAGAAAGAGAAAAATAAATATCATATATTAACACATATAGGCAGAAACTGAAAAAATGATATAGAAGATCTTATTTATAAAGCAGAAATAGACACAGACCTAGAGAATAAAGGTAAGGATACCAAAGGGGAAGGGGGCGTGGGATGAGTTGGGAGATTGGGACTGACATATATACACTATTAATACTATGTATAAAATAGATAACTAATGAGAACCTACTGTATAGCACAGGGAACTCTACTCAGTGCTCTGTAGTGACCTACATGAGAAGGAAATCCAAAAAAGAAGGGATATATGTATACATATAACTGATTCACTTTGCTGTGCAGTATAAACTAGCACAATATTGTAAAGCATCTATACTCCAGTTTAAAAAAAATCCCATTTTAAAAATGAACAAAAAACATTGTTATGGACCGAATTGTGTCCTCTCGAAATTCATATGTGAAGCCCTAACCTCCAATGTGATTATATTCGAAAATGGAAATAATTCAGGTTAAATGAGGTCATAAGGTGGAGCCTTGATCCAATACAACTGGTATCATAAGAAGAGGACACACACAGAGGAAAAGCCATGTGAGGACACAGTGAGAAGGTGACTGTATACAAGTCAAGAGAGTCCTCACCAGAAACTAAATTTTCCAGCACCTTGATCTTAGACTTCCAGCCTCCAGAACTGTGAGAAAATTAATTTCTGTTGTTTAAGCCGCCCAGTCTGTGGTACCTTGTTATCGTGGTCTGAGCATACTAAAATAGTTGACATTTGAACAACACAGACTTGAAGTGTATAGGTCCACTTATACAGATTTTTTTTCAATAGTAAATACTACAGTACTACATGATCCACAGTTGGTTGAATCTGAGGACAGGAGGAGCTGTATCCTTAAATAGACATTTCTCCAAAGAAGATATACAAATGGCCAATGAGCACATGAAAAGATGTTCAATATCACTAATCAGTAGGGAAATGAAAATTAAAACCACAATGAGATACCACCTCATACCTCTTAGGATGACTACTATAAAAAAATATAGAAAGTTACAAATGTTGGTGAGAATATGGAGAATTGTGTACTGTTGGTGGGAGTATAAAGTGGTATAGTTGCTATGGAAAACAGCATTGTGGTTTCTTAAAAATTAAAAATAGAACTACCATATGATCCAGCAATTTCACTTCTGGGTATATACCCAAAAGAATTGAAAGCAGTGTCTCGAGGAGATATTTGTATACTCATGTTCACAGTGACATTATTCGCAATAGCCAAAAGGTGGAAACAACGCAAGTGTCCATTGACAGATGAATGGATAAAGAAAATGTACTGTAGACATAAAATGGAATATTATTTTGCCTTAAATAGGAGAGAAATTCTGACACTTGCTACAACATGATGAACCTAGAGGACATTATGCTAAATGAGATAAGCCAGTCACAAAAGGACAAACACTGTATGATTCTACTTATATGGGGAGCTTAGAGTAGTCAAATTCATAGAGATGGGAAGTAGAACAATGGTTACCAGGGGGTGGGAGAAGGAGAGAACGAAGAGTTATTTTTTAACAAATATCGAGTTTATGTTTGACAACATATAAAGAGTTCTGGAGATCTGTTGCACAACGATGTGAATGTCCTTAACATTACTGTACTATACACTTAAAAATAGTTCAGATAGCAAATTTTATGTTATATATTTTACTACAATTAAAAATTTTAACTTAAATACAAATTTTGAAAAAAATATATAAAACAACAGTTTTTAAGGCACTGGATATCAGGCGACAAAGGACAGTGATTTCTGAGAGGCTGGAAGTAAACAAGATGAGCCCTATGAGTGTCCCAGCTTATTGTATTTTGAATCGAGAGAGACTCCAGGCCATGGCACAGGGAGGGGTAACTAAAGCCAACGCCAGCTGACTTTCTGAGTTGAGGAGATAGAACTATCAGTCCAGGGAGACCAAGGCAGCTAGAGCTGCTAGACTAAATATCAGAGAAGAGAGAGCTTCCCAGAGAAAGAACACCACAAATATGCAGAGGATCCCCCTCAAGTACACAACAGAGTAGTGATCAGCTCATACATACAAGGAAAATACCTGCTGCTGTGGAAAGAACCATTTAAAATGGTGGAAATGAACAGGGCCTGGCAATCATGAAAGTCTGGGAACAATGCCTCTTGCCTACATATTCACATGGAGCATTAGGTAGAGTAATCATAATGGTCTTCCCTCAGTTATGGAGAACAACTCATCCTAGATTAAGCATTGCTGTAGACCTTCCTAATAAATCATAAAAGCAAGAACCAAAAAGATCAAGCTGTTTCTGTGTAAGTTAACTGCATTCCACATCAAAGATTAAGAAGATTTATAGGTATACAAAAATATCCAACACCCAACATGCAAAGAGGCAGGAAAACACAAACCATAATGAGGAGGACAGTTAATATATCAAAACTGACCAAGAACTGACACTAATGCAAAGAAATACATTAAAAGTTATATAAAAGAAATACATAAAAGTATTAGCAAAGAAATACAATGAAAGTTATTACAACTGTACTTCACATTTCAAAAAGTAGAGATACAGAAGATATAAAAAAAATACTTAGGTCAAACTTCTAGAAATAAAAATTACAATGTTTGAGATTTTAAAAACATACAGGATAGGATTAACAGCAAATAAAATATTTCAGAAGAAAAGATTAGTAAACTTGAAGACATTGCAATAGAAACTACTCAAAAGAAAACACAGAAAGAAAAGGGGGAAAAATTAAGAGTATCAGCAAATCTGTGCCCACAAATCTGATAACCCAGATGAAATGCACCAATTCCTTGAAAGACACAATCAACCTTAACTCACTCAAACAGAAGTAGATAACCTGAATAGGTCCAGAGGGCTAATATGCATATAATTTAAGTCACCAAAAGACTGGAGGGTGAGACGAAATAGAAAAAAATTTTTGAAGAAACAACAATCAATTTTTTCCAAACTTGATAAAAACTGTAAAACCACAGATCCAAGGGGCTCAAAGAGCTCAAACACACACACACACACACACACACACACACACACACACACACACACACACACCCCACCACCTCTGAAGAAAACTGCACTAATGCACATTATAATAAAATTTATCAAAACCAGTAAACAAGAGAACTATTTAAAGCAACTAGAGAAAAAAAGGCATGTCATGTTGAGAGGAACAAAGATAAGATGACACAGATTTCTAATCAAAATTAAGGCAATTAGGAAGACAGCAGAACAACATCATTAAAACACTCACAGAAAACCACGTCTATACTCAGTGAAAATATTTTTCGAAAGCTAAGATGAAATAAAGACAAAGGCTGAAGGAATTCATCCCAGAATGTCTACACTACAAGAAAAGTTAAAGGAAAACCTTTAGGCAGGGAGAAATAATACCAGATGGAAATCTGAATCTACACAAAGGAATGAAGAGCAACAGAAATGATAACTATATGGGTAAGTACAAAAGATTTTTTTCTTATTTTTTGAAAATTCTTAATAGATATTTTACTATTTAAACAATAATAATAATATATTCTGGAGTTTAAAACATAAGCAAAAGTAAAATGCATGATACTAATAACATAAAGAATAGGAGAGAAAAAATGAAAAAACATTATTGTGAACTTTTTATACTATACATGAAGTGGTGTAATAGTACTTGAAGATAGACTGTGATAAGTTAAATATGTGTATTATACACCGTAAAACAACCACTAAACTAACAAAACAAAATGTATAGCTAATAGCCAACTAATGTGAATGATATAATTCACTCATTCACATTAGTGAGTTATTTAAAAATTTATCCAAAAGAAGTCAGAAAAAAACGAAAAAGGGAAAAAAGAACAGGTGAAAAACAGAGCGCAAATACAAGAAGATGAACTCACATGTAACAATATTAATAATCATATTAAATGTAAGTGGTCTAAAATTAAAATTCAGGGACTGTCAGATTTCATTTTGTAAAAAGGCAGACTAGACTATATATACTATCTACAAAAAACACACTTTAAACATGAAGTCAAGGCCACCACCACCCTGATACCAAAACCAGACAAAGATGTCACAAAGAAAGAAAACTACTGGCCAATATCACTGATGAACATAGATGCAAAAATCCTCAACAAAATACTAGCAAACAGAATCCAACAGCACATGAAAAGGATCATACACCATGATCAAGTGGGGTTGATCCTAGGAATGCAAGGATTCTTCAATATATGCAAATCAATTAATGTGATACACCATATTAACAAATTGAAGGAGAAAAACCATATGATCATCTCAATAGATGCAGAGAAAGCTTTCGACAAAATTCAACACCAATTTACAATAAAAACCCTCCAGAAAGTAGGCACAGAGGGAACTTTCCTCAACATAATAAAGGCCATATATGACAAACCCACAGCCAACATCATCCTCAATGGTAAAAAAATGAAACCATTTCCACTAAGATCAGGAACAAGACAAGTTTGCCCACTCTCACCACTATTATTCAACATAGTTTTGGAAGTTTTAGCCACAGCAATCAGAGAAGAAAAAGAAATAAGAGGAATCCAAATCGGAAAAGGAGATCTAAAGCTGTCACTGTGTGCAGATGACATGATACTATACATAGAGAATCCTAAAGTTGCTACCACAAAACTGCTAGAGCTAATCAATGAATTTGGTTAAGTAGCAGGATACAAAATTAATGCACAGAAATCTCTTGCGTTCCTATACACTAATGATGAAAAATCTGAAAGTGAAATTAAGGAAACACTCCCATTTACCACTGAAACAAAAAGAATAAAATATCTAGGAATAAACCTACCTAAGGAGACAAAAGACCTGTATGCAGAAAATTATAAGACACTGATGAAAGAAATTAAAGATGATACAAATAGACGGAGAGATATACCATGTTCTTGGATTGGAAGAATCAACATTGTGAAAATGACTATACTACCTAAAGCAATCTACAGATTCAATGCAATCCCTATCAAACTACCAATGGCATTTTTCACAGAACTAGAACAAAAAATTTCACAATTTGTATGGAAACACAAAAGGCCCCGAATAGCCAAAGCAATCTTGAGAACGAAAAACAGAGTTGGAGGAATCAGGCTCCCTGACTTCAGACTATACTACAAAGCTACAGTAATCAGGACAGTATGGTACTGGCACAAAAACAGAAACATAGATTAATGGAACAAGATAGAAAGCCCAGAGATAAACCCACACACCTATGGTCAACTGATCTATAACAAAGGAGACAAAGATATACAGTGGAGTAAAGACAGTCTCTTCAATAAGTGGTGCTGGGAAATCTGGACAGCTACATGCAAAAGAATGAAATTAGAACACTCCCTAATACCACACATAAAAATAAACTCAAAATGGATTAGAGACCTAAATGTAAGACCAGACACTGTAAACCTCTTAGAGGAAAACATAGGAAGAACACTCTTTGACATAAATCACAGCAAGATCTTTTTTGATCCACCTCCTAGAGTAATGGAAATAAAAACAAACATAAACAAATGGGACCTAATGAAACTTCAAAGCTTTTGCACAACAAAGGAAACCATAAACAAGACAAAAAGACAACCCTCAGAATGGGAGAAAATATTTGCAAACGAATCAACGGACAAAGGATTAATCTCCAAAATATATAAACAGCTCATACAGCTCAATATTAAAGAAACTAACAACCCAATCCAAAAATGGGCAAAAGACCTAAAAAGACATTTCTCCAAAGAAGACATACAGATGGCCAAGAAGCACATGAATAGCTGCTCAACATCACTAATTATTAGAGAAATGCAAATCAAAACTACAATGAGGTATCACCTCAGACCAGTTAGAATGGCCATCATCAGAAAGTCTACAAAAAATAAATGCTGGAGAGGGTGTGGAGAAATGGAACCCTCTTGTCCTGTTGGTGGGAATGTAAATTGATGCAGCCACTATGGAGAACAGTATGGAGGTTCCTTAAAAAACTAAAAATAGAATTACCATATGATCCAGCAATCCCACTACTGGACATATACCCAGAAAAAACCATAATTCAAAAAGACACATGCACTCCAATGTTCATTGCACTATTTACAATAGCCAGGTCATGGTAGCAACCTAAATGCCCATTGACAGATGAATGGATAAAGAAGTTGTGTTACATATATATGATGGAATATTACTCAGCCATAAAAAGGTACGAAATTGAGTCATTTGTTGAGACATGGATGGATCTAGAGACTGTCATACAGAGTGGAGTAAGCCAGAAAGAGAAAAACAAATATCATTTATTAATGCATGTAAGTGCAACCTAGAAAAATGGTACAGATGAACCAGTTTGCAGGGCAGAAGTTGAGACACTGATGTAGAGAACAAACGTATGAACACCAAGGGGGGAAAACTGCAGTCGGGTGGGGATGGTGGTGTGCTGAATTGGGCGATTGGGATTGACATGTATACACTGATGTGTATAAAATTGATGACTAATAAGAATCTGCAGTATAAAAAAACAAACAAAACAACTAATACCAAACTTTCTTTGGGTTATTTGTGTGGAAATATGTTAATATAAATGTTTCAGGAATTACTTGAAATTTCTAAAAATCTTATATGTTCTGGTATAATGTTATAAGTCATAATTCTAGTTATTATTTTTAAATGTATATCTCAGAAATAACTAAATTTCCTTGTTAATTGCCTTATTATGAACTTTCATCAAATCTTTAACCATGGTCATTTTTAAGTCTTTTGTCATTTACAGACAGTTCTGGGTGTACTCTGATGCTTTTGCAAAAATATTCCTATAAAATGGTTTCATCTTCAAGGAATTCATGGAAAAGATTGACAAGTACAGGTTTTTGGTAACTGACTATACTGCTGAACTGAATGAATAAGCATTTTCAGAACTCTAATGGAAAACTGATGAATTCATAAAAGTGCTAACACAAGATCAAGATGAAAAAAAATTAATTACATGGGACTGAGTGAACTGATGAGGATGATTATAAATTTTGCGACTTTCTGTTTGAATAAAAAAAAATCCCACAAAGACTCAGAGGCAAAAAATATACAAATCAATTTTCACTACAAAGTAAAGGAGCTGTTACAGTGGAGGATTACTGGACTGAATGTCAGTATTATGACATAGTATGAGTGTGTTTCATGTTTGGTAATTACAATCATTGTTGCTTTTGTTGTGGTCATCGATTTACAGTGCTTGGTGTCAGTTTATTTATCTCTTGTAAAAATAAAATACAGTGTGTGTGTGTGTGTGTGTGTGAGTTGTGAAAAAAATGCAAAATGCAAAAAAAAAGACAGTATGTTACTGGTACAAAAACAGAAATATAGATCAATGGAACAGGATAGAAAGCCCAGAGATAAACCCACGCACATATGGTCACCTTATCTTTGATAAAGGAGGCAAGAATTTACAGTGGAGAAAAAACAGCCTCTTCAATAAGTGGTGCTGGGAAAACTGGACGGCTACATGTAAAAGAATGAAATTATAACACTCCCTAACACTGTACACAAAAATAAACTCAAAATGGATTAGAGACCTAAATGTAAGGCCAGACATTATAAAACTCTTAGAGGAAAACATAGGCAGAACACTCAGACATAAATTGCAGCAAGATCCTTTTTGACCCACCTCCTAGAGTAATGGAAATAAAAACAAAAATAAACAAATGGGACCTAATGAAACTTAAAAGCTTTTACACAGCAAAGGAAACCATAAATAAGATGAAAAGACAACCCTCAGAATGGGAGAAAATATTTGAAAACGAAGCAACTGACAAAGGATTCATCTCCAAAATATACAAACAACTCATGCAGCTCAATATCATAAAAACAAAACACCCAATTGAAAAATGGGCAGAAGGCCTAAAGAGACATTTCTCCAAAGAACACATACAGATAGCCAAGAGGCACATGAAAAGATGCTCATCATCACTAATTGTTAGAGAAAGACAAATCAAAACTACAGTGAGGTATCACCTCACACTGCTCAGAATGGCCATCATCAGAAAGTCTACAAAAAATAAATGCTGGAGAGGGTGTGGAGAAAATGGAACCCTCTTGTCCTGTTGGTGGGAATGTAAATTGATACAGCCACTATGGAGAACAGTATGGAGGTTCCTTAAAAACCTAAAAATAGAACTACCATACAACCCAGCAATCCTACTACTGGGCATATACCCTGAGAAAAACATAATTCAAAAAGAGTCATGTACCAAAATGTTCATTGCAGTTCTATTTACAAAAGCCAGGACATGGAAGCAACCTAAGTGTCCATCAACAGATGAACTGTTAAAGAAGATGTGGCACATATATATAATGGAATATTTCTCAGCCATAAAAAGAAACGAAATTGAGTTATTAGTAGTGAGGTGGATGGGCCTAGAGTCTGTCATACAGAGTGAAGTAAGTCAGAAAAAGAAAAACAAATACCATATGCTAACACATATATATGGAATCTAAAAAAGAAATGGTCTTGAAGAACCTACGGGCAAGACAGGAATAAAGACGCAGACCTACTAGAGAATGGACTTGAGCATACGGGAAGGGGGAAGGGTAAGCTGGAACAAAGTAAGAGAGTGGCATGGACATATATACACTACCAAATGTAAAATAGATAGCTACTGGGAAGCAGCTGCATAGCACAGGGAGATCAGCTCGGTGCTTTGTGACCACCTAGAGGGGTGAGATAGGGAGGGTGGGAGGGAGGGAGACCCAAGAGGGAAGAGATGTGGGGACATATGTATATGTATAACTGATTCACTTTGTTATAAAGCAGAAACTGATACACCATTGTAAAGCAATTATACTCCAATAAAGATGTTTAAAAAAATAAATAAATGAATAAATATGAAGACACCAATAAATTAAGAGTAAAAAGATAGGAAAAGATATAGCATGCTAACACATGGTCAAAAGATAGCTGAAGTGGCTATATTAATATTAGACTATATTTAATATTAGACAAAGTGGATTTCATAGCAAAGAATATTACAAGAGAAAAATGCCATTTCATAATAAAGGAGCCAATTAATCAAAAGAACATAACCACCTCAAACAGTTTTGCACCTAATATCAGAGTTTTAAAATACATAGAATGAAAGCTGATAGCACTGCAAGGAGAAATAAAGAAATGTACAATCTTAGTCAGAAATTGTAAAACCCTCAATAATTAATGGAACAGCTAGATTGAAAATCAGCAAGAATTTAGAAGACTTGAACAACACTACCAACTTGACCTGATTGACATTTACGGAACATTCCATCCAAAAACAGGAGAATACACATTCTTCTTAAGTGCACATGGAACATTTACCAAGATAGACTACATTCTGGGCCATAAAACAAGTCTCAATAAATTTAAAATGAATCAAGCTATAAAAAGTTTGTCTTGTCACCAAAATAGAATTAAATTAAAAATCAGTTATAAAAAGATCTCTGGAAAAACCCCAAATATTTGGAAACTAAATATCCCACTTCTAAGTAACCCATGGATCAAAGAAGAAATTGAAAAGACTTTAGAAAGTATTTTGAACTGAATGAAAATGAAAATATAACATATCAAAATCTGTGCAAGTCTGCTAAAGCAATATTTAAGCAATATTTGGTGAGAAATTTATAGCACTAAATGACTATGTTAGGAAATAGAAGAGGCTTCAAATCAGTGAGTACAACTTCCCCTAGTATAAAATTAGAATAAGAAGAGAAATTAAACCCAAAATAAGCAGAGGAAATGAAATAATAAAGAGTGGAAATCAATGAACTATAAAATGGAAAAAGAATAGAGAAAAATGATAAAAGAAAAAACTAGTTGTTTGAGATCAACAAAATTGATAACTTCTAGCCAGATGGATTAGGGAAAAAATAAATTTAAAAACTTACCAAAGTCAAAAAAGAGAAAGGTGAGATTATTATAGATTCTATAAATATTGAAATGATAGAATATCATGAACATTTTATGGCAATAAATCCAAAAACTTAAATGAAATAGACAAATTCATTGAAAGACACAACCACAAAAACTCAAAAAAACAGTTAAGAGACTACCTCCCAATATAGTTTAGAAATTGAAACTGTAGTTAAAACCTTCCTACAAAGAAAACCCTAGGCCCACAGGGCTTCACTTGTGAATGTTATCAAACATTTAAGGGAAAAAAATACAATTCTATACAAAGTTTTCCAAAAAATTGAAGAAGATCAATATTTTCCAATTCATTCCGTGAAGCAAGCATTACCAGACACCAAGACCAGAAAAAGACATTATGAGAAAAGAAACTATAGAGTGATAATGCTCATAAACAGAGGTTTTTTAAATTGCTAAACAAATTTTAGCAATTTTACTCTAACAATATACTAAATGGATAATATATTATGACCAAATGGATTTTATGCCAAGAATTCAATTTAATGCTTGAAAAACCAATCAATGTAATTCACAATATTAACAAACTAAAACATGGAAACCATAGGTCATTTACATAGATACAAAAAGCATTCGAAAATATTCAATACCTATTTCTTATTTTTAAAAAACTCTTAGAAAAGTAGGAATGTAAAGAAATTTACTCAATCTAATAAAAAGCATCGGAAAAAAAACTACAACTAACATCACACTTAATTGTGAAAGACCGAATGCTTTCCTCCTAAGATCAGAAATAAAAGAAGAGTATCTGCTCTCACTACATCTATTAAACACTGTTGTGGAGCTTGTAGCCAGTGCAATAAAGCAAGAAAAATACATAAAGAACATCCAGATTGGAGAGGAAGAAGTAAAACTGTCTTTATTTATCTATGTGGAAAATTCAAGGAAATCTTCAAAAAATGTACTAGAACTAATGAGTGATTTAGGAAAAGTTGCAGGACACTAGATTAATATACTAAAACAATTGTATTTCTATATACCAGAAACAATCAAAAATTTTAAATACCATTTAAAATAGCTTATGGGGAGTTATTATTTAATGAGTAAATAATTCCTATCTGGGATAATGAATAAGTTCTTGAAATCAATAGTGGTGATTGTTACATAACATTGTGAATGTACTTAATCCCACTTGAAATGTTTAAAATGGTAGATTCTATATTATGTGTATGTTACCACCATAAAAAAATCAAATCTAAGAAAATAAAAAATAAAATAGCATAAAAATGTGAGATACTTAGGGTAAATTCTGACCAAAGATGTACAAGGCCTGTACACCAAAAACTGAATCATTGCTGAAGAACTTCTAAAAGACCAAAGTAAATGGAATGGTACACCTTGTTATTGGATCAGAACACTCAATATTTTAACATGTCAATTCTCCCCAGTGTGATCCACATATTCAACACAATCCAAGTAAAAACATCAGGAAGGTTTTTTGTACAAATTTGGTTAAGGTAATTCTAAAAGTCATATGCAAATGTAAAGGAGCTAGAATTCACATACACACATACATACACACACACACACACACACACACACACACACACACACACACACCTGAAAAGGAAGAACAAAGTTGGAGAGCTAAGACCACCTGATTTCAAGAATTGTTATAAAGCTACATTAATCTAGACTGTGGGGTATCAGCATGAAGGTAGCCACAAAGATCAATAAAACAGAGGATAGAGTTGAGAAATTGATGCACACATATATGGGTTTTTGACAAAGATGCAAAGAATGCAGTGGAGAAAAGACTGCCTCTCAACAAATGGTGCTGGAGCAACTGGATATCTGTATGCAAAAAAACAAACTTGTATCTATGCTTGTCACCATCTACAAAAATTAACTCAGGCCTCTCACCTCTGAGATGGCCCACACTCTGTCTGTGGAGTGTGTTTCTCCCTTGGCCGCTCTCACTTTCCCAGATGAGCCCAGGCCCTGAGGCCACTCTTGCCTTTTGAGATGGACTGCATTCTTCTATGGAATGTGTATCTCTCTAAATAAATCCACTTCTTACCTATCAAAAAAAATTAATTCAAAAATGGATCATAAATCTAAATGTAAACCTTAAAACTGCAAAACATCTAGAAGAAAACATAGGAAAAAATCCTTGTGGCCTTGAGTTACACAAAGACTTCTTAGATCTGACATCAAAAGCATGATCTATAAAATAACAAATTGGTAAATTGAACTGCATCAAAAGTAAACATTTCTGCTCTTGGAAAGACACTTTTAAGAAAATGAAACAACAAGCCATACATACATAGGGAGAAAATATTTATAAAGATATATTTGCTAAAGGACCCTCAAAACTCAACAATAAGAAAACAGATCAATTTTTAAAAACATGGGCAAGACATTTGAACAGACTCTTCACCAAAGAAGATACACAGATGACAAGTAAGCACATGAAGAGATGCTCTACATCATAAGTCATTAGAGAAATGCTAATTAAAACCACAATGAGACACACTTTAGAATGGCTTAAACTAAAACGGCGGACTATAACAAGTGTTGATGGAGTTGTGGAGGAACTGGAACCATCAAGCTGGTGAAGTTAAACATACGCTTACCATATGATCCAGCCATTCCACTCAAAGTTGTTCACTCAAGAGAAAATGAAATATATATATATATATATATATATATATATATATATATATATATATCCATACAAAGGCATATACACAAATGTTCACAGCAGCTTTGCTTGTCATAGCCAAAAACTGGAAACAATGCAAATGGCCATTAACAAGCCATCCACAAACAAATATGATATACCCATGTAATGGCACACTATTTAAAAATAAAAGGAAATGAACCTTCTATATAAGCAACAACATATATGAATCTCAAAATAATTACGTTGTGTGAAAGAAGCCAGAGAAAAGAGTACATACTATATGATTCTATCTATCTAAAGCTCTAGGATGTACAAGCTAAATTATAGAGACATAAATCAGAATGGTATTGCTCGGGAGAGGGAGACATCTAAGAGGGAGTAATTAAAAAGGGTCGAGAGGACATATATATGTCTCCATATATCCTTTGGGGACAATGGATATACGTTCACTATCTTGATTGTGGTAATGGTTTCAAGGGTAAATAATGTGGTTACATTTTTTAGAGTCTTTTAGAGATTCATACTGAAATACTTATGGATAAAATCACATGATGTCTGAGATTTGCTTCAAAATATTACAGGAGGGGAATAATTGAAACAAGATTAGCCATGAATTGACAACTATCAAAGCCAAATAATGGTTCATTATGCCTGTGTTTCTCAACCTAGTTTTTCATTATCATCCCCTTAAAAGCCTTTTTAGACATTATTTTCTAATCACTCCTCCACCCCTGAAATTTCAGTATCAAGGATATACTGTGTATCTGTTTATGTGCATGGCCCTTTGGAGGACCACACATTGCAATAGTTCAGATTTATTCATCCCCTCCCTAAGAACCAGTTTTTGCCACCTTTTGACCCTCCTCTTCATCCTGGTTGAGAATGCATGCATTATACTATTCTGTCTACTTTTGTATATGTTTTTAAGTTTCTATTAAAAATGTTTTTAAATAATTTAATTTTTTAAGAAAGAAGCAAAATAAGAAGTATAATGGTTCATCTAAGAAGACAGTGGCCAGGGAAGAATCCATGGAACCAGCTTCTGAGTTGACTGGAACCAGGATTCAAGTAGCACCAAGAGTAACTTGTCAGTTGAGAATCTTGTGGTGACACCTTAAACCACTGAGGAAACTTATGGCTCCCCAATCTACAGAGTCCATAGGGAGGGTTGGCTTCAGAGAGGAACTGATCCACTAACTAGATGCAGGGACTTTGCTCATACCTCCTCCATAATTGTCAACCTCGTCCCAGGACTGGCTTACTTGCTGAGCCCAAGGTGGACACTCACTAGGAAGCTATATGCTTCCTATGTCTTATCCAATAGGAAAGAGAAACTGTGCCCCAGCATTTAGTTAAGGTCTTTAATTCATTCTGACTGAACCAGCTTTGGTACTGCCCATCTCTGGCAATCTCTATAGTGGGGGAATGGAATGTGCTGAGTGGCCTAACCCAGGCCAAGTGACTCCCTCTAGAGTCATGGGGTGCGGGCACTCAGTGTTTCCAGAGCCACATAGCTCTCTAAATGAAAATCAGGGCTTTGGGAACAGAGAAAGTGAGAAATGTCATTAGGCCCTTTGTTTCTATCTGCATGTCTGTCTAATTCTTTCAGTTCTCAGGGTGAAGAATGTGTCTTTCAGATGATAGTTACACAATGCTAAGGGGGTAAACAGGGCTGTTAGCTCCAGTTTTTTTTTTTTTTTTTAAATCCCAGGAAAAGAAGTGATTGCCCTGGTTTGGGTCACATGCTCATGCCTGGCACAATCACTGTGGCCAGAGTGATGGGATACATGCCTGGCAACAAACACCCACCCCAGCCAGGGAGGGTGCTAGATTTACAGCACCTGCTTGGGTAGAGCAGATAACAGGAGTCCTCTCAATGGTAATTACAAGGCAGGGTTGTTGTGACAACGTACTTGAGGTTTCCTTTCCTCTTTGGCAGTGTGTCTGTAATAGCTTATTTCTTTCCCAACCCCCACACTTATCCTGCTTCAAATCTGCCAAACTGAAGAGTAGATCTCAGAAAAAAATAAAACAAAAACCCTTGGGTGAGTTCCATCTAAGCAGGTTCTGGGTCCCCATGTACATCTCTCTCATTTAGAATAAATAGATCAGAGCAGAAGGTGTTTTGGGTGTGCCACCACATCCCTGAGACTCAGATTCCTCACCTGTCAGCTGGGCTTGGTAATAGTCCTTATCTCAGAAAGTAATTGTGTATGATATGAACTGAGTTGATGCATGTAAAACAGTTCTGAGCATACAATAGGCACTTAATAAATGGTAACTATTATGATCCATTCCATACTTTTAAAAAAACAGTCAAAAGGGAATCTCACTAAAAATAAATTGTCCAAGAATGTTCCAAAGCCTCCCCCATGGCCAGGAAAAGACCATATCACTTTTTTCCCAGGAAGCACCTGTCCCTGGGGTGTCACCCTCCAGTGTCCCCACCTGCAACTCTGCACACCCAGGCTGAGCCCCCTCCACCCAGTTCCTCAGAGCTTGGATCTGTACATTTGCCTCCCACCACCTCCCTCCCCACCCTCCAGTCATCTGTGCTGCCCACCCTGGCAAGCTGTCTCCCTAACACCTCACCTACTCACGGCTTCATTATTTCATTCCCCACCTTTATTTCTCACTCAGTTAGGAAGGTGGGAGCAGGGATAATCACACAATGCAGGAGACCTTAGGAACTGGCTGGAACTAGCCCCTGCCCCCTGGTGCCCTGTCCTCTACCCACAGCTCCCATAAGCCCACCCTCTGGCCCTCTGGTGCCCCCCTCTTTCTCCCCACCCCTCTCCCATCACCTTCACACCGAGTAACAAGTACTCTCGAGTCCCCACCTCTTTCCCCTCCCCCTCCACTTCCCAAGGTTGCTCATAAAGTCGGGCTAAATTCCAGATGCTCAACTCCAGCAAAAAGCCCAATTCTGTCTGGCAGGATGCATTAGCTGGAAGACACATTCCCATTCTCTGAAGTGGGTTGGGGGAGGGTACAGTAGGAAAACCACACACTGAAACCGGTGACCCTCTCCTGCTCCAGGCTCTTTAGTCCTGTGACCTTGAACACACCTATTTATTCCCTCTTCCCCCAAAATACTTTTAAAAATATAACAATACCAAGCCTTACTTCATGTGTCTCTTTCCCCTCCTGGGGCAGCACAGTGTAGTGGGGATGTGGCTTAATCCTTTAGAGACTGTGTGACTTTGGACAAGTTTCTTCACCTCTCTGAGGCTCGGTTCCCTTATCTGTAAAATGGGGATGATCTGACATCCACCTCACAGGCTTGCTTTGAGGAGCAAAGCAATCATAGGATGATGGGAACACACTTTGTCAAGTTGTTGGTTGCTACAAAGGAAGCTTGCTTCAAAGGAGGGTTTTGAAAGAAACATAATAGAATAAAAAGGTAAAGGATACTTCTGCTTCCAGCAAGATGAAGAATGGAACAGATTTACTATCGCATCTGACACAACCAAAAAATAAAACCCCCTGAAAAACAAAAAACATGGAACAACAGTTTTCAAGACAGTGGGCATAAGGCAACAAGAGATAATGATTCCTGTGAGAGGTAGAAAACAAATGAAGTGAGCCCTACAATTGCCCTACCTCACTGCCTGGAGAGAGAATCCAGGCTCTGGTGCGGAGAGTGGGAAGGAAGGCAGAGGTTGGTAAACAACTTGAGTTGAGGAGACAAAGCTGAGAGCTGGGAGAGACTAGGGTGTCTTCAGTATGCAGGGCAGAATACCCGAGAGGAGAGACAACCCAGAAAGAGAACTCTGGACGTCTCTGGAGCCGTTAGTAGAGTGCAGAGCAGTGCGTGCAAGCGCATGAGGAAACTACCTGAGGCCCAGGAAAGCACATCCAGAGGATTAGAGGGACAGATCCCGGTCCTCACATGGGGCTGGGAGGACCTGTTCCTACCAGCCAAACTACAGAGCTTGGGTAGGACACTCATAGTCTTGCCTTCATAATGAGGAATGATTAACCCTTCACTCTACACACTCTGCTCCTATTAGCAAATCTTGAAAGCAAGATACAAAAAATAAACTACTAATTACTGCTTTCCAAAGTAAAGCTCAAAAATATTTTTAGAAATATTAATATAGCCAGCAACCAACAAGGTAAACTTCACTGTGTTTGACATCTAACAAGAGGTTAATAGGCATGAAAAGAGGCAGGAAAATATGACCCAAAATAAGGAGAAAAATCAATGAAAACCAACCTAGAATTGACACAGCTGTTAGAATTAGCAAAGACATTAAAACAATTAATATATTTTAATATATTATATTATAATAACTGCATTATAATATATATTTTAATATAATACTACATTATAATATGTTATATTATATATTTAAAACATTCCATAGTCCCAAAAGTTAACTGGAGCCATGGAAGATATATTTTTTAAAAGACCCCAATTTTTAGGGACTTTTTAGAGATGAAAATTACAATGTCTGAGATGAAAAATATACTGGGTGGGATTAACAGCAAATTAGTTATCGCAGAAGCGAATATGCCTGAAATTAAACACACAGAGAAAAAATAAATTTCAATAATTAAAAAAGTACTAGTAAACTATGGAACAACTGAAAAAGCCCTAATATATATGCAGTTGGAGTTTGTGAAGAAGGGGGTGGACAGAAAAATAGTTAAAGAAATGACATCCAAAATGTTCTAAATTTGATGAGAATATAAGCCTACAGATTCAAGAAGCTCAACAAACGCCAAGAACTAGAAACAGCAAGAAAACTACACCAGGACACATCATAATAAAATTGCTCAAAACCAGTAAACAAGAGAAAATCTGAAAATAGAGAGAGAAAAAGCATGTTGCATATAGAAGAACAAAGATAAGAATAACGTGGACTTCTCATCAACAACCACACAAGCAAGAAGATAGACTATGGGGCAACATATTTAAAGTACTAAAGGGAAAAATAGTAAATCTAGATGTATACCTTCTTGTTGGGTCAGAGTACTCAATATTATTAACAGGTCAATTCTCCCCAAATTGATCCATATATTCAACACAATCCACATCAAAATATCAGAAAGCTTTTTGTACAAACAGGCTAGCTGGTTCTGAAATTCATATGGGAAATGGAAAGGAGCTAGAATCTACACACACAACTCTGAAAAAGAAGAACAAAGTTGGAGGGCTAAGACCACCTGATTTCAAGAATTATTATAAACCTATACTAATCAGGACAGTGTAGTATCAGCATCAAAGTAGCCACATAGATCAGAGGAACAGAAGAGAGTGCTGAGAAATTGGCCCACGCATATATGGGATTTTGACAAAGGCGCAAAGGAAATGCAGTGGAGAAAAGATAGCCTTCTCAACAAGCGGTGCTGTAACAACTGGATATCCATATGCAAAAAACAAAACAAAAAACAAAACTGCAGTGGTTTCCAAATGCTCAAGGGGTGACATTCTGGCTCCAGGTATGGTATTCAAGGTTCTTTTAAAAGAAGCTTTGACATCCTCTCTTGACTATTAGCCAGCCAGTTCACTCCTAGAAGGAGTCATCAAATAAAATGGAATTCCTCTCCCTCCTAAACCCTCCAGGCAACCCCATGCCTTTGCCACTGTTGTTCCCTCGGGCCCAGAAGCTTCTTTCCTGTCTTCCCTACTGGAGACTCCTATCCAAAGAGCAGCTCTGTTTTCACCCTCAGAATGATGCCTTCCCAGAAATAAGAGGCAGAACAGAAAGTCTCCTTTTGTGTACAAACAGAGCCCTTTATACATACTTTAGAGGCAGCTTTCTATGTGTCTTCCTCCACAATAGGTGAAAGCCTCAAGAGCAAAATTTTTACTTATTTTGGTCCCTAGCACCAGCCCAGGACTTGGGGCTTTATAGAGGCATTGATGGCTAAATGAATGGATAAAGAAATTATTCATGGATGGATGGAGAGAGAAGTAGACTGATGGAAAGATGAATAGAGGATGCATGGATGGATGGATGGATGGATGGATGGATGAAGAGATCATAAGCAGTTCAAGGGCAGAGATTGTTTCTTATTCAACTCGTTTTCACAGTGTCCAGAATATAAGGTCTAGAATATAGTAATAGATACTCAATATATATTACTGAAGGAGAGAATGAATGATTGAAGGACAGGGTTATTGTGGTAAAAGTTTTGGACTAAGAGTCAGAAGACCTGATTTCCATCTCTATTCATATTTTGAAGTTACCTATGTGAAGATGAGCAACTTAACATCTTCAATTTGCTCTCCTGTAAAATGGGTAGACTGGATTAAATGATTTCTAAGGTCTTTTCCAAACACTCTTGTGTTCCCTGATTTGAAGCTGCGCAAATATAAGATAAGGCTGTGGAATGAGAGGAGGGGCCACATTAGAGCAAATGTGTGTTTACTTACAACTTGTCCTAATGCAGAGCTGATCCCAGATCTCTGCCAGCAACGGGGGAGAAGAGTTAACACACTCCAGATGAGATTCTGTTCAAACTGTCTGGCTGAAAGCCTGTGGTGGAAATGAAAGACAGGGCTGAGAGGAGAGCCTGAGGAGTAATTAAAAGAGAAACATGAACCTCCCTGAGGCTGTACCCAGCCCAAGTTGAAATGAAGGTGGGAACTGTCAGGCTGCACAAAGCCTCCCAGTGCCCTTGGCTGCTGGCCAAATGCACCCTTTATCCAGAAGGATGGTTGTTTGTTCACAGAGCATGTGGTCTGTCCTGCCAGAGTCTCTCCTGGACTCCTGGTGTACTCTGGGGTAATAATTGTACTGAGAATGCATCTATCATTAGTTATAGAACAATATGTGCCAGGCACTGTCTATATATCACCTCATCACTTCTCCCAGTAACACTGGGAGGCAGGAATGCTAATCTTTACTTCATGGAGGAGATTAACATAGTTAGTAAGTGGCAGATTGAGAACTTGAACCCAGGGCAGTTTGGCTGCCTGTCTCTGGACAGGTGCCCTGGAACTGGTCAGGTAACAATCCAGAGAATTCAGATTTCCTTTACTTTTTAAATTAAGATATAATTGACATATAACATTGTATTGATTTCAGGTGTAAAACATAATGATTCAATATTTGTATACATTGCTAATTGATCTTCACAATAAGTATAGTTAACATCTGCCACCATACATAGTTACAATTTTTTTCTTGTGATGAACTTTTGAGATCCACTCTCTTAGAAGCATTCAAATATGCAATACACTGTTGCTAACTCTAGTCACCATGCTGTACATTACATTCCAGGACTCACTTATTTTATAACTGAAAGTTTGTACATTTTGACCTTCAGCCATCTCTCCCACTCCCCCACCCCCTACCTCTGGCAACCACCAATCTGTTCTTTGTATCTATAAGCTTGGTTTCGGGTTTATTTTTTAGGTTCCACATATAAGTGAGATCATACAGTGCTTGTCTTCCTCTGTTTGACTTATTTCATTTAGCATAATGCCCTCAAGGTCCATCCATGTTGTGGAAAATGTCAATATTTCATTCTTTTCTACGGCTGAATTATATTGTATATATGGTGTATATATACACCACATTTTTTTATCTATTCATCCATCAGTGAACACTTAGGTTGTTTCCATATCTTGGCTATTGTAAAAAATGCTGCAATGAACATTGGGGTACAGGTGCCTTTTTGAGTTAGTGTTTTCATTTCCTTATATTAAATACCCAGAAGCTGATTTGCTGGATCACAGACTTCAGACTTCATGCCACACCAAGTTGCGGTGACACGTGCTTGTTCCTGCCTGGTGCATTTGCAGTGTGATTTCCCACTTGTTCAAGCCCACAATGCTGGACCATCACTCCCATTTTGTAGATGGGGACATTGAGACTCAGACTGACAAGTGAAGTGACCCAGTCATGGTCACACAACTAGTAAATGGTGGAACTGGGATTCCATCCCTGGGAACTGGAGTGTCAAGCCAGGACTGTTAACTGGTGGGTTATTCTGTTCCCATGCAGTAGCTGTACTGGACATCTGTGCATTTTACATAAAGATCGATTCTTCCTCCCTCTGTTGACTTCATCTGAATTTTCTTTGGGCAATCACACCCACCACAACCCACCATCAGCACCTCAGTCCATGTGATTTGGGCAACACTGATATGCTCTGTACTCTTCCCACCCCATGTAGGGTGGACAGATGATCCCCCCTGGCCACAGTGAATACATATGACCAAAGATGTCCAATGAGAATTTCTTTTCTACTTAAAGCAGTCAGAGCCAAGTGTCTTTCACTCACGCCTAAGAGCCTCCAAGTCAATACTGGTCCGTCATCAGACTAAATTTTCATCACTTGTTTCCTTGGCTGTTCACCCATTAGACTCAGGTCACTTGAGGGCAGAGATTGTCTGAAAGCCATCACTGTATCTCAGTGCCCAATTCCAACCATGCCTGATGAATACTTGTTGGATGAATGAAACTCCAACTTGATTCAATGGTCCTTTGTTGAAGTTGGAGGCATATTGGGCCCAAGAAGCCTGAATTCTCCAGCCCACCCTACCCTTCCATCCTTCTCCTCCACCATCTTTCAAAGCCTAATTCAAAGCCTGACTCCTCTGAAACTGGCCCCCAGCCTCCTCCCCACTCTGAAGATACTCTCAGCTCCATCAGGACCTCCAAGGAATATATCTGCCTTGTGCAGTAAATTAACACCCTGACCTCTCCTATTCCACTGAGAAGTCCTGAGGACAGGGGTTCAAAATGGAGTCATTTATGTATCAAGCCAGCACCTGGCACCCTCCAGGGCTCAGAAAATATTTTTCTCAATCCAAGGGCTCATTTCATTCAATAAACATTTGCCGACCCCTAATATATGCCAGGCACTGAGAATACAGATGTGACTACAGCATGATGGTTAAAAATGATGATGATAATAAGAGCTAACACTTACTGAGCTATTACTTTGTGCCAGGCAATGATCTAAGCACTTACATGTATTAATTCATTTAACCCTCAGAGCAAGCTAGTATGGTAGCTCTTATTATCATACCCATTTTACAAATGGGAAACTAAGACTCAGATATCAAAGAACTTGCCCAATCAAGGTCAGAGAGATGGTAGGTGGCAGAGCCAGGATCTGAACTCAGGCAATCTGGTCCCAAATCCATGCTCTTAACTGGTCCACTATGCAGTGGGGCCATGAGTACTTAAAAGGCTGTTTTGTCATAAGCCTGGCCTTCTCCTTCCTAAGGTCTATATACCCCACTTCTGGAAAGAGCTGGGTTAAAAGTAGAATTGACAATGCCCGATACTGCTGACAGAAAGAGCTTGGATTTTGGAGTTAGACACACCGGTTTCAATTTCCACCAGCACCAATCTTTGGCCCCATGTACCCTATTGTAACCTCTCCAAGTCTCAGTTTCTTCAGAATGAATAACACTTCACGGGCAGTTATTAGGGTTGAAAGAGGTAATATGTGAAAATCAGTTAGCACAGGGCCTGGCTCACAGTCGGTAAGTGCAAGCTGCTGTCACTGGTACCTTTTGTGATCCTCATGGAATAAAGCAATCCATCAGTGGACAGGGCTTGGCACAAGGTACACCTTCAAATATTATAAACGTACTTCCAGTATTTTTCCTTCCCTCGCTACATTCTATGACCTTGAAAGAGCATCCACACTTCTCTGAAATGATTCAACCAGTGCTGTTTACCAGCCTTCAGAATGGATTGAAGATTTGGAATTCCCTTTATTTCTCCACCCACAGGATCAAAGGGTGAAGGCAAGGGCTGGGGAGCGGGGGAGGAAAGCAAGATGGAACAGGCCCCAAGTTTTGAACTTGCAGAAGAGCAACAGCGGTTCAAACTAGGCTCTGCTGAGCTGCAGGGCGCAGCCCTCCATGTTCTGCTCTGCCTGTGCCCTTGAGAAATAAACACAGCTGCCAGAATGTGGGATGCTTCAGCCATGGCTAATCCCAGGCCACAAGACGAGCAGCCACTGAGAGGTGCCCTGCGATGCAAAGTGTTTTCCAAAAACGTCAGCAAGTACGCACAGCAAAGAGGCAGGAGACAGTGCAGTGCAAATACACAATTAGGCTTCAGGATAGGAATAAAGGCTGCATGCACAGATCCGCGCCACCCTTCTGCCTTCCTTGCGCAGCCTTGGCTCTACTGCCCTCTAGTGGCCAGACAGGGACCAGCAGGCAGGTTTTAACCCAGAGCCAAGTCCTAGAACACAGGGCTTGGAGCCTCTGAAAGAACTCCTCCTTTCTACCCCTCAGCCACTGGCCTGGTCCAGCCCCTCCTTCAGCTCTCCCTTGTGCTTCTGCAACAGCCTCCTCACTGGTATTAATAAAAATAATATAACAACCTACTGAACGCTGACTGCAGGCACTGTGCTAAGTACTTGCATACATTGTCTCACTGAATTCTTGCAACCACCTTTGGAATTGGGTAGTATCCCATTTACAGATGAGGAAACTGAGGCTCACATGGGATAGAGAACTTGGGCAAGGCCATATGGTTAACTACATGTGGAAGATCTAAAGTTTAAACTCAGCAGCACACTGGGCCAGGCCCTACATATATATTATATATAATGGCTTCAATAGCAGCAGCAGCATCCCCTAGGAATGTTAGAAACTCAAATTCTCAGAACCCTGACCCCTTATAAGGAACTAAAAACTCTTGAGATGGGAGCTAGGAATGTGTGTTTTAACAGGCTATATGTACCCTCAGCGCCAAGCCCAGGCGTGGCACAGGGTGGGTGTTGAGTGTCTCAGTGAATGAATCTTCTTGTCCTTCATGTATTATTCCCTTCAGTTCATTAAGCCAAACCTTGTGTTCTCCTGTTTCTGTCCATCAGCCTCATGACAACTAAGCGACGAAGCTCCAGACGGATCCCAATGTTGATAACAATCTTCAAAGAATCCCAAACCGGGTTCGTGCCCCGGTCCGGGAAGATCCCACATGCCACGGAGCGGCTGGGCCTGTGAGCCATGGCCTCTGAGCCTGCGAATCCAGAGCCTGTGCTCCGCAATGGGAGAGGCCACTACAGTGAGAGGCCCGCATACCGCAAAAAAAAAAAAAAAAAAAAGAATCCCAAACCTTTACATCTGTGTGGTTGTGAAGGTACATCTAGACTGGACTGAACCTAAACACTTGGGATTCTGGACCCATATGCAGGGTATAACACAGTGGAAGAATATGGGCTTCAAATTGATATACTGACCGAGTGACCTTGGGCAAGTTCCCTAACCTCCCTGAACCTCAGTTTTCATCTGTAAAAATGGGTCCAAGGTACAGTTGTCTGATTTTTCCTACTCCCTTGTACAAGGCCCAGCACTCAGAGGAAGCTCAGACATTTGGTCAATCCAACAAAGATTCTTTTCTACAAAGTGAACAAGAGGTCCTCCCCTCTACTACATGTTGAACCCAGCACCTCAGCTGCCATTTTGGAGACACAGTCTATCATAAACATCCAGTAAATCATCATAGGCCTGGTCATCTTCAACCCGAACACCATGGTGATATCTCGTTTCAGGAGGGAAACTTTTCTCCAAGTTGACTTTAATCCCACTCTGGGTACAGTTGACGACCAGGTACATATTGGCCTGTGGCCTATCCCGTCTCCTTTGGTCCTCAAAGACATCCTGAGATATTTTGACAGATTCTTTGCTGTATCTGTGCCATTGCCTGACCTGTACTGGGGTAACTTTACCAAGAAGGAAAAGGGAAACAAGATGAGTTTAGCAATTTGCTCCTGACAAATCCACGGCGGCCCCAGTGATGTTCGACTGCATTCCAGTCAGGGCAATTTCTACCCAGTGACTTTGTGCTATGACAGTGCTGGTCAGATGAGCATGCTTTCACGCTCTGCCTGCTTCTCCCTAAATGATGAAAGACAAAAATGCTGGATTCCTTGAAGTTCAACAGCTTGTGGTTCCATGTCAGCAACAATTTCAAACATGTGAACTGCTAGTAAATTTGCAAACACTGGCTGAATACTTCTCAGTTTAGTGTCCCTAAACATTAACAAAGGGCCTTAGTTCAAAAATGGGTTTTTTTATTTTTGGTTGTGGGTCTTAGTTGTGGCAGGCGGGCTCCCCAGTTGTGGTTCACGAGCTCCTTAGTTGTGGAATGCAAACTCTTACTTGTGGCATGCATGTGGGATCTAGTTCCCATGCCAGGGATCAAACTCAGGCCCCGTGCATTGGGAGCATGGAGTCTTAACCACTGCACCACCAGGAAAGTCCCCCAAAATGGGTATTTTAAAATGTGTTAAATATTCATTTTCTCCAAATTCCAGCCCATCCAACCTCCACTTTTTTGCACAAAATGTGACAAGCTTAGGAGACAAGGAAAGCTTTGTTAGGTACGAGGGTTTATATAGCACACAGATGTGGTATTAACACCTACATAACAACAGTAGCTACTTACTGAACATCCACAATGTGCCAGGCATTTGACACATGCTAATTCATTTACCCTTCATAAGCTGTACTGCCATTATGGGCATTACAAAGATAAGCAAACCAAACCTGTGGAGGCGAAGCAATTTGACCAAAGTCTCCCAGTTAGTGGTGGCAGAACAAGGATTTCCACCCAGGTCTATCAGACTCTGCCCTACACACCGAGACCACACTACCAACAGGTCCAAACTGAGATTATCCAGACACCCTCCCTTCCTTTTCTCCCCAAGCCCATGTCACATTCCACCTGACTTTCTCCACATCCCAGGACCCTGCCGCCACCTTGGCTTTGCTCCAACCCCCAGCACGCCTTCTCCCACGCCCTCTGCCCGATATTCACACCCTCCATATTCAAGACTTGCGCTGCGCCCACCTCCTCTCCAACCAGTCCCTTCCCAGAAACCTCAGCTAACAAGAGCTTTACCCGCCTCCTGCTCTTCCTCCCCCCGTTCGTACACACAGTCCTTCCTTCTGCTCCACTTGTTCACAGGCGCACATATCCATCATGGGCCCCAACAGATGCCACAGATAGCAAAGCTAACATTTCTCCTCTGGACCTCCCACCACACTCAGGGTGTGATGGATAAGTCTCCTCCCTGCACAGCACCTGCTCCTGGAATGATGAACTGGTTAGCTCAGCTGTGGCATTTAAAGCTGAGAAAGCTGGTGGACTCCATGGCCTGTCTCTGCAGGCAGCCCATGTTTTCATTAGAAGCTGCTCCTGGGGATTCCCTGGCAGTCCAGTGGTTAGGACTTGGCGCTTTCACTGCCAAGGGCCCAGGTTCAGTCCCTGGTCAGGGAACTAAGATCCCACAAGCCATGTGGCATGGCCAAAAAAAACCAGTCTTGGTCCTTCTCACAGGGCAGGGTTGTATGAAGCATCTCCATGTGCCAGGTGCTGTGCTATATGCTTCACAAACCCTTCATCTCTTTGAATTCTCCTAAAGACCCAAGGAGTAGAGGATTAATCATGCCCACTTTATCAATAAGGAAAGTGAGTTCAGTTCAATCACTGCTGGAGCCGGGATTCAAATCCCGCTCTGCTCAAGTGTGAAGCAGCCTTATTTCCAGTGCAGCACAGTGTCGGAGGGAGGAAAGAAGGTGCAACGTCACCTACATATGGGGCTCCTGAAGGTGCACTGAACTTCATGTGTACATCGTCTACTCCTTCTAAAGACAGGGCTTTCCTCTTAATTCCATCTGTGGGCTTTTCTCCTTCCAACGAAGGTAGACCTCATAGGCAGCACAGAAACATGGGGAAGAAACACCAGTCTGATCTCAAAACCTCATGCGTGTTCTAGATCTTTGTCATGGGTGTATTTGTAGACTCTGTGGAGGGGTCACACAGCACACGACACGGCAAAACATGTGGAACCTACGTCACCCAGGCTTCTCTCGCGTACACCAAGTCTTCAGTAGCTGCTCCAGGACCTCCCCCTCCCCCGTCTTTAAAAACTCCAGGTGTTTCTTTTCTTCCATCTCCTGGTTGCCTGGCTGGCTGGCTGGCTGGCTGCCTCTCTCATCCACTACTTCCTCTTTCATCTCTTCTCATGAAGACAGATGTGGCCATTTGAGGACTCTTTATCTCTCTTACTGTCTCCCAGATCAGTTCCATAAAGGATCTGGGTGGTAAAAAAGAGACCCCCCTTCGGGCATGGGTATGAGGCAGAAAGGTTGTCAATAGCTCCATAGGTTTTGTTCCTGACATATAATATCCATACGTACCCCTCCCCGGCCCCTCCTCCACACTTGTGAAATGCGATCACGCTGTCCCTAATGTCTTCTAACTCAGCGGCCCCCCACCTGTTCGGCAGAAGGGACCGGTTTCGTGGAAGACAGTGGTTCCACGGTGGGGGGGGGCGGGGGGGCTCAGGCGGTCATGCAAGCGATGGGGAGCGGCAGATGAAGCTTCGCTGGCCTGCCCGCCGCTCACCCCGGCTCCCAGCAGGCTGTGGAGCCCTGTTCTAACTGGCACTGTGTCACCTCACGATGCATCGCAGAGATCTCCGGTGGTACTTCCAAGCCGACGTCATTGTTTTTAACAGCTGCCTGTATTCTACCCTGTCAGTGTGTCATAATGTAACCCCTTCTGTACTAGGAGGTGTGTGTTTCTCCTTTTTCACTCTTGCAAATAATCTGCATTGAAAATCCTCCTACACTTTTCCTTGTACGCTTAAAAGTTTAATTTGCTGGGTCAAACAGGATGATGTGCATTTTGAGAGCACATTATGGGAAGGTTGATTGTGAGCACAGCATGGGCTCTGTCCCTGGTATTTTTCTTCCTGTCCAACCTCCACTAGATTCACCTTCACATACAGTTTTCATTTACAGCTTGAGGGCTGTAAGTAACAACTGTAAGAGTTGTTTTTCTAAAATACCCTCGGTAGGATATTGTGTATGGCCCCAGTGTGACTGCTTTGGGAATGGCAGCTACCAAGAGGAATGAGATGTTTCCCCCCACTCCATATGAACCATCCTGCAGTTTGGCCTGCGGAGGCCTCGGGGTGCTTGAAGGCGCAGGAGAGGGAAATGTGTGGACCCAGCGCCGCCCAGTGGCCGCTGAGAGGACGACGGCCTTGTTTGCAGGCTCAGGCACCAAATCCCTGGGAACTCCTAGGAATGCTTGAGGGGCATTTTACTGGAGGATGAAGTCCTGCATGAACAGCAGGGAGATGGGAGCTAGTGACATTTGGGCTACTGTTAAAGTGACTCCATGTGTAGCCATAGGCTGGCGCCTGGGGCAACTCAGGTGACTGTTGCTTTGGAGTGAATTTGTGTTTTATGGCTCACATGGCATCTACAGATATTAGAACGAGACAGCGGCAATATGCCAGGAGCAAGTCGTTTCTGGGCAGTGCTTATCTGACTTCAGGGACCTCTGCCATAACTCTGTAGTCCATAAGTTGGGAACCACTGAGATGGGATATTGGAAAGCTGAGTGCAAATGAAATCATTAACTCAATGTCAAGGGGAGCGTGCTCTTTAAAGGAATCCTGGGGTGAGTTCTCACCATACGGAAGGAACACCCGGTTGCTCCTATTCGGGATGCTAAAATGACTCCCTAATGTAACAAATCAACTTCTCTGAGCAGCTTGTTACCCCTTCATAACGAGTCCCCACCCTATAATGAGCCCTGTTTCCTGTGGCTCTGATCAGGGCAGGTGCTGTCACTGCTATCGGCAAACAGAAGGCTTCTTTTTGCTTCTAAGTCATTGCTTCTGCTTTTTGTACCTCCGTGAAACGCCACCTCCGCCCCTTTAGTAATCTAAAACCTACCATCTTTCCAGCCTTTCTTAACACCCACTGCTCCAAGTCCTCTCAGCAACTTGGGCTTTTAGTGACTTTGGATTTTGTGGACTCCTGAAGCTTTTACACTTGGGGCCAGACATTTGCTGTGGTCTCTGTTTCGGGTCTGTCACTTGTCTTCTCAGCTAGACTGTGACTTCTGACATCAGTGCTGCTTCATGTTTTCATAGCTCCTTGAAGGGAGATGCTGGACACAAAATAGTGTAATATTTCTGTGACTTGCTGCGTGATAGAAAAAAAGAAAGCCTTTTTGTAAATGGAGATCTTCGTATATTAGATCTGCTTTATGTAGAAATTTTAAAAATCTTTCATTCATTCATTCAGTCACGCATACGCACGCATGCACACACGCATGTACACACTCTCATACAGGGCTGGTCACAGGCATAGGCGCATAACTTTCCTCTTAGAACAGAGATGTGTTCCTGCAAAAAGCATGCCCACCAATGTGGACAGTCAAACTGATGGCTCATAAAAAAGAAGCCAATCTGCTTGGATTGAGACTGGGCATCCAGACCACATGGATCACGTGTCCACTTTCCCAGGCCTGGCGTGCTGCTTGGAAAACACTTGTTGAGTGAGTCGTGGTCATATATCTATTGGATTCAGCTCTGCTTCCTCTTGCTCTGCTTTGTGTTGACTTTATGTGAACAGTGGATTGCTGGCCTCTGGGTTAAGAGGAGTTATTTAATGCACACAGGCCAATGGACAACCGCTAACTCTTGCGAGTTCAGGGGATCTAATATCTTGGGAGGATTTATACCAATTACTTAACTGCCTGAATACCAACCTTTCTATTATCTTTACGATAAGATGAGCTTGGGTCTCACGTTTAGCCCAAGAAGACAGCCTTATCCAAATCATCTATATTTTAGCAGGTAGTACCAAACTTCAGGCCTCAGAAACACATTTTAAATAATTCTTGCCATGGCATATATTTTAAGTATTATTAAAAAGCCACTTTCTTACTTTAAAAAATATGTGTGCAGTAGATTTTGTGAAGCCTATAACAAGTCTATGAAAAATTGATTATTTTCCCACGAGTATAGGTTCCAATTTCTATTCTGCTTGCCAAATGAAAAATCTAGTATGTGTGGGTCCTTTATCTTATTTATGCCCTCTGAATAGAATCACCATGTTCCCAAACAAAGAGGAATGGGTTACTTGGATTGAATAGCCTAATCCCTTCCTGTGTTGGGCAAAGGAGTTTGTGCAGCTCTAAACTAGGAAGCATAGATTTCCCTTTCAAATGCCTCATTTTCTTACTCTTTGCCTTTCAGTCAGCTCCATGTAAACTGGGTCAGAATATAACATGGGTGCTGAGGTGAGTTTCGGCTGCTGGTGGAATGTGCGTTTGATGGAAATAGGTCTCTTTAGGACCCAAGGATGATGCAGAGAGAGGTTTACAGTCAAAGATAATAATCGTTCTGTCCTTTAGTTAGCATTCCGGATTTTTTTCTTTTTTGTAACTGAAGAGTATGTGCCAATGGCCCCCACATACTTTCATCTCAGTTCTCTGGCCCTCATTGCTACACGCTGGTTATGGCGTTGGCTGCTTTCCCAGCATTCATTCTCTCCCTGATCATGAACCATGGCTCAGCACCCTGGTTGAGGGATAGGGAGGCACGGGGTATCATCATGCTCCCCTGTGCCTAAGTCTCTCCTGAATTACTCCCTCTCCACCCTTCCATCTGAGAGTCCTGGATACTTGTTAAGCCCCCAGAACAGACAAGGTGGGGGAGTTGGGCACCTTGTGCAGGTGACAGTGGCATAGATATAGTGCCTCACCCATAACTAAGGTGGGAGTAGAAACAGCCTTCTGGGCTGGGGTGGCGGGTGCGCACACAGCTCTCACTTCACAAACAAGGATGAAATAGGCAACACACAGGGCCTCAAGAGACCGTCATGATGAGTAACTCCGAGTACAGGGGACACGGCGGTGCTCTGTAAGCTTGGACACTTACACTGGGGCTACATTGTGGACATCTCAAGGACGGTGGTGGTGAGTGTGAACCGATTCGGCCTTGAGGGACCAGGAGGGTTTTTCAGCTGGAGACTTTTGAGAGTGTGATTTGACCCGAGGCTTTTGAAATTGTCTTAAAGAGAATTGAGAAGTTGTCCTGTTTAGTGGTTTTAAACGTTTGCTTTGATGATCTCCCCGAGGGGCTGTTCTGGTGGGAGGATCTGGGGAAAGAAGCCGAGAGGCTGAGACCTTGGGCTCCTTTCCCACGGATTCAGCAGTTCTGCCTCTGTTTTACTTCTTGAGCTGCCAGGTAAGAGTCCTTTCATCCATCCTTTCCTCCTTTCCTCCCTTCCTGTGGTTAAACACAGAAGGTGGAAAATTTTGTTAACTGTTTTTAAGTGTACAGCTCAGTAGTGTTAAGTATACTCAGTGTTAAATAGATCTCCAGACTTTATCCTCTGGCAAACTGCAACTCTAGTCTCTTTAAATAACAATTCCCCCTTTCCACCTCCCTCCAGCCCTCGGTAACCACCATCCTACATTGTTTCTATGAATTTGACTAGCCAAGTAAGATTTCTTTTCAAAAAGCAATCAAGCAGCTGAGAAGGTTTGATAGCCTCCTGATGTATCCACCATTCCTCACTGTCTGCGCCCGACCCCCAGACAGTGAGGAAACTGAAATCCCAGAGGTCCTGGGAGGCCAAGGTGGCCACACAACACAGATGTTAATCACACGGATACTTAAGCCAGAGTGCCAGGTTCAGATCTGGGTTCTGATGCTCTGTATGTGACACTGGGTTAGTGATTTAACTCAGTGCCTCAGTTTGCTCATCGGTTAAAGGGACATGATGGTAACAGAATCTGCTTTATAGCCTTGTTGTGAAGATTAAGTGAGGTAATCTATATAAAGCCCTTGGAATAGGGCCTGACACTTATATACGTGTCTGCTATGATTGTTAAGTGACTTCCTAGCATGACACAGTTCCTTTTAAGGAGAGCTGTAACTTTGGGCCTACAACTAGCTTCCGTGATGCATGTCTTTTGAGTTTCCACTTAAGACTGAATAGATAGAGAGCTGTGACTGGCAAGATTTCCTCCTACACATCCCTCTCTCTCATCTAGGGCCTGCCATTGACCTTGAAGGATGCTCCATCAATATCTTAATCCTCTGGGAGAAAGTCATGCAGTTCATATCATACAGCACAAGAAGGACAGTTATCCAATGGCATTAATTCAACAAATATTTATTGAATGCTTTGATGTAAGGACACCTGGGTAGATGCTGGGGACACTGAGCAAACCAGCCCCAAATCCCTGCTCTTGAGGAGCTTGTGTTCTCTTGGGGCAAACCTTTGTAATGCAGCCCTTTTAATAAATGAAATGTTTTTCCTGAACTCATCTAGCTAAGGAAGATGAAAAGTTTGCTTTAAAATATTCAGGTTTGGAAATGAACGCTCTAGACCTGTTGCTGATGGTGCTTTTGAAAACTGGTTCATAAAAATAGATACTAAAAATGGTGTAGAAATACTGGTGATTTCAGATTTGAGGCGATTTTTCAGATACAAAGTTTGCAAGTCAGTTTATCTCCAGTGCTTATTCTGGGGTTGCATGTTCAGTACAGTCCCTCATACTTAGAACTCGGTAAGGACAGCATAAGACTCACTTTACCTGTGCTTCAGTCAGATGTCAGGAGGAATGTGGGATTCCTCCTGCCTACGCCTCTCCTGGGCTTCATCTTTTCCTCCTCAATGTGGGCAGATGACATTCAGACTCAGAGGAAGCAGAAGCAGGGGTAATGCAGTTGGGACTGATCTTCTAGAGGAAAGAAAATAGGAATTGCCATCACAGGCTGCTGGGGCTTTCCAGCTACAGGAGAAGATCTGCGGTACAGATATCATGCTGCTTGCTACCTCCTTAGCTATTTGGGGCATAGCCGGTGCTGTAAAGTGCAGCTCTTCTTTCTTGAGATCCTACAAGTACTTCATCGGTAGGTACTTCCCAACACAGCATTTCCAGGGTGCCACTGCTAGTCAGTCAAGGTTGTTGGGTGACAGGCATCCCATGTACTGTTAGAAACTGCTGGGACTGGTGTGGTGGCCTTAAAGCTAACAGACACAATCACCAGCAGCCGTGGCCCATTGTTCATTGCCCACTATCCCCACTTCTTTCCCATTAAGAGACTGCTCTTTTGTTCAGGTAGGGTGGAGAATCCTTGATTTTAGGGAACAGGGGCCCCGCTTTTAACCCCAAGGGATGAAGCATGGAGGTCTGGGCCAGTTGTACTAAACCCATTCCCAAACCTAAACCCAAACCCACCCTCCTTTACAACTCTAAGTGTCAGTGTGACACTGGCCAACGAATCTGGTGGTTTATAGGAAATATTTTTTTTAACTTTCCCATATAGGACTTCCCTGGTGGCGCAGTGGTTAAGAATCCGCCTGCCAATGCAGGGGACACAGGTTCGAGCCCTGGTCCAGGAGGATCTCACATGCCGCGGAGCAACTAAGCCCGTGCACCACAACTACTGAGCCTGTGTGCCACAACTACTGAGCCCGTGTGCCACAACTACCGAGCCCGTGTGCCTAGAGCCCGTGCTCCACAGCAAGAGAAGCCACCGCAATAATAAGTCCGCACACCGCAGTGAAGAGTAACCCCTGCTCGCCGCAACTAGAGAAAGCCTGCACATAGCAATGAAGATCCAACGCAGCCAAAAAAAAAATTTCCCATATAAAGGCAGAACGTAATGAAGTAGACTTATGCCCCTCCTTCTTCCCAAGGTGGAATGCTCTTGTGATGATACAATATCTGGAGCAGTAGCAGCCAATTTACAACCCTAAGTTTAAAAAATATATGAAAATCAGAGGAACCAGGTGAAGCCTGACTGGCAGGCTGTCACCAAAACTGGACTGCTTGCTCCCAGATTTCCTGTTACATGAGACGATTAGATGTCTTTATCACATGTGTTAATCTGGTTCTGTTACTGGAGACTGGAAGGATTCTAACTGATGCAGCATTTTAATACTCATCTTTGAGATTAGATGTCCACATCACAGACGGGTTTCCATTATTGTGACTATTATGTAACCAAGAGAACACATGGCCTAAATGTACTGAGTCGTCTGACTTTTGACACAGGATCACTGGGCTTTAGTGCTGGGGGAACAACTTTAGAGAACTTCGAATCCTGGGTTTCCTACCTTAGGTTCCGTGAAACTTGTAGGCCCGTAAGTCACTTCCACCTAGAAGGGTTCCATGCCCAATTAAGTTTGGGAATACCTCCTATGACATCCCCCTCTCAGAGGAACAGGTTATGTGTCTATAGTTCCATTCCATCTGTCAGAGCTTTTGTTCATGACCCCTTTTCTTGCTTGTTTGGACCTCTGCAGTAGCCTTATTTCTAGTATCCCCACATCCCCTTATTCCCCACCGTCTTTGATTCATCTTACATGTTGCCTCCATTCACTCATGGCTGAGCACATGCTGGACGCTGGCACTGTTCTAGTTGCTGGGGATGCAACAGTATCCTGCCCTCATGGAGCTTATATTCTAGTCAAGGGAGTGATGTAGTAGCAAACAAAAAAATACAGAGAGAAATATGCAGTAGAGTAGAGAATAAAAGCTTTGGATAAAAACCAATCAAGGAAGGGAGAAAATGTACAATTTTGAATAGAGTTTCAGGGCAGGCGTTTCTGCGAATGTAACATTTAGGTGGAGGCCCAAGGAAAAGCTCTTCAGGGAGAGGGAACAGCATGTATAAAGGTTCTGAAGTGGGAGAAGATTTGTGAAAGAATGAGGAGAGAATCATGGAGTGGAGGAAGGAGAGGAAGTAGTGGGGCCTGTGGTCAGTTGAGGAGTGGAGACCAGTCATGTGATGCCTGCTGGACCCCTGCAGGGACGTGGCTGTGCTGATGGAGGTGGGACGTGTCAGGGAAGTTCTGAGCAGGGGAGTGATGTTAACGGACATATATTTTAGAATGGTGTGTCTGCTTGCTGCGGTGAGAGTCGATTACGGAGGTGGTGCCAGAAGGGAAGTAGAGAAGACCCAGTCGCAGGTCACTGCAGTAATCCAGGTAAGAGATGATGGCTTGGACCCTGGGTGGTTGCAGGGGGAGAAGTGAGAATTGACTGGATTCCAGATGTCTTTTTTAAAAATATTTATTTATTTATTTTTTGGCTGCATCGGGTCTTAGTTGTGGCAGGCGGGATGTTTTGTTGCGGTGTGTGGGCTCTTGGTTGCAGTGCGCGGGCTTCTCTTTAGTTGTGGCCTGCAGTCTCATTAGTTGTGGTGCGCGGGCTTAGCTGTCCCACAGCATGTGGGATCTTAGTTCCCTGACCAGGGATCAAACCGATGTCCTCTGCATTGCAAGACAGATTCTTAACCACTGGACCACCAGGGAAGTCCCTCCAGATGTATTTTGAAAGTAGTGACAGGATATCATGACAAATTGGACATAGTTATGTGAAAATGTAGGATCAAGGGTGATTGTAAGCTTTTTTTAAACTATGCAACTAGAAGGATGGACTTGCCTTTTATATGATGGGGAAGACTCTGGGAAGAGCAGGTTGGGGGGTGCAGACAGGAGCTCAGTCTTGGACAAGCTTGAGATGCTTGTTAGACATGTAAGTGGAGATGTTTAGTAGTCACTTACATATAACCCCTCGTAATGCACATCTGGAGTTTCTGGTCGACCTACAGGCTGAAGAGGCAGTCAGCAAATCCATCGTACTAAGTGCAGTGAGACTGGCTGAGAACACCTAGGAGTTAAGGGTAGGTGGAGAAGAGAAGAGGTACAAGGACTGAGTCCTGGAATGCTCCAGAGTTTACAGATCGGGGGTCAGTAAGAGCTGAAAAGGAGCAGCTAGAGGGAAGAGGAAGAAAAAGAGATGGAGGAAGCTGAAGACATTTCCAGGAGGATGGAGTGATCAGCTGGGTCACATGCCACTGAGGACTGAGAAGTGACCCGGGATTTAGCAAGGAGAGGTCACTTATGGGATTCACAGGGAAGTCTTGGTGGAATGGTGAGGGCAAAAGTCAGAGTGGAGCAGAGGAGAGGGACAGTGAGTCTAGACAAGTCCTGGAAGGAGTTTTGCTGTAAAAGGGAAGACAGATGGGAAGGTAGCTGAAAGGGAAAGTGGGTCCAAGAGAATATTTTGTCACAGCAAAAATTATACTAAGCAAAATTAAATGGGCAAGGAAGATTTTATTCAAGCTATTGCAATAGGGAAGAGAGGCCAGATCTCAGTCTGAGCCCAACTCAGCTGAAGCAGAGGGTGGTAGGATTCTAAGGGCTGTAGTGACAGGGAGCTGTAGGCCATCCATGTTTGCTAATTGGTTTTACCCCAAGGAAAAGTAAACTTCTCATATCTCAGTGATAGGAGGGAGTTTTACAACTTGGAGCAAGGTGCCCACTGAGGTTAGGCTCCTACCCTTTCCACTTTCATAGAAACTGGGTGATGAAGGTGCTGTCCCCTTGGATTGTATTTCAAGAGGAGTTTCCCATGATGTGGAAAAAAACAGTCCTGGGCTGAAAACCAAGAGGCTCTTAAAAAGGTGTATGCACTTTTTAAAGGGGGCAGAGAGAATTTACACATTTTCTAAAGAAAATGCTTTAAGAAAAGGGAAGTCAGGGAGAATCCTATCTCAAGTTTAGTCAGCTTGAGGGGATTAAGGCCATCTTGGCCAGTTTCTAAACCAGATACATCATCTTCCTATGAAATTTCTGACATCTTCAGGATAATCAAGACTCTTTCCTAGTCTGCTACAGCCTCATCTGTATCCACCCTGCCTCTTCCTGAGGCCTACTGATACCCCCAGCACTGTTGGCTGTGTCTGGACCACTCTAGAAAGTGATGTGCAGCCTTACCTCTTCTGACCTGTTCCTCTTCTCTGGGTACCTTTCAAGGCCCTCACTGTGCAGGGCACAGATCTTTTCTCATCTTCTCTGTGGGACTCTCCCTGACACTAGGGCATTTTATTTCTAATACTTGGCATGCTATGCAGCTAGTGTTTATTTTGAGTACAGGTCTTACAGCAGTTTCCACTGCCTAAGAAGTATGTGTGATACAAAGGAAGTAATTGCCTATGTTTCTGCTTAATGGCAAGAATTTGATTCTGAGTCTGTAAGTCCTCCTAGGACTATATTTAATAATTTGGCTACTATGAAATATGCTGGTTGAGATCTCATGACTTTGAGGCTTCACCACCATATGGATTCTGAGTAAAGAAGTTCACAAATGATTCCTATTTTAGATTGTATGATGATACACAGCCGTGCCAGAGCCAGTTTCTATTCCCCAGCTGTGTGAGTTGAGTGTGTGTAACTCCACGAATACAGACTGACAAGCTGGTTTAATATCACCTCGAGAGAGGGCTTCGGCTACAGAGTTGTTGGACTGATGACGTAATATAGCTTTGCAGGCTGTAATAAGTTTGGCAGGAGGTTTCATGGGGTATGGGGCTTTAGGGTTCAACTTTGGAGCCTCTGAGAAGGGCTGATGCTTTCACCTGTAACTGTGCTGGGGGCTCCCTATGATTAGAGCTTCAGACCTTTGAATGGGGTTAGAGAGGGAAAACAAGGCTTTAGAGTTAGCAGGAGACAATGAACATGAAGAAAAAAAACAACAGTAAGTGGTCACGGAGCTGGCAAGAGTGCAGGAAATGAGACAGAATTAGTTCTTACTGACAACTTGAAATTGCCTGGAACATGATAAAAATCCAGCAGCCTGTGAAAAGCAGACTCACAGTGACCACTGGGTGGTGTGATATTTGCAATTTGTCTGGACACAAATTTAGAGAAGCCAGCAGAGATTTAGCCTAATAAACAGCTTTTGGCTGGTGCAAAGGTTTTGAAAAGAGGGCTCAAAATTAGCTTCAACCTAGGGTTCTCTTTCTCCAGCAATCTTGAAATCAGTAGAACTGAAATTTGTCGATTACCCATTTTTCCCTTCAAACATCTGTTGCTGTTTTGCTGTCCTTACAATGAATTATAAAAAGTCGTAGTGTCTCTTCCTATTGAATGTTCCTTTGTGGATTGCTTCTCTGCTTTTTATCCTCTCTAGTGGCATTTAACAGTGTTGGCGTGGCCCTCAAATTTTTGATTAACTACAGGAAACTCTTATCCTACTAAAGTTACTCTTCTAACAGTTGCAGTGGTTGCTGAGCATATAGGAACTCCTCAAGGAGTTTCAGTTTCTAGGAAGAGGCAGATGATCAGCCCTCAACTGCAATAGGTTCAGAGAGGTGTTGGATTGTATTTGGTGGCTACGTCTTGGCAGAGCAGGGATCGTGTAGGGCTCCTAACTTTATCCCCCAAATGTCGGTAGATGGAGCTTTGCTCAATGGTTAAAAAAAAAAAAAAAAAGACTCCCAAGGAGATGGATGTGTTGAGAAAGGGAATTTCAGACACAGGGGAAAGCAAGTACAGAGTCGCAAGAGTATGAACAGATCTCCAGGTTTACATGATGGCCGGGTGTTGGAGGGCTGCGTGTCGAAGTGCCAGTGGAGGTGGCTCAGGTCGGGAAGGGCGCCCTCTGAAGGCCACGTGGAGCAGCGCAAGTTCGTGCATACAACAGGTGCTCACAAGTGTTTACAACGTGGCTGAAGGAACGAAAGGAAGGACTTCAAAGCAGGGAGTGCCCTGATTAGATTCATTTTAAATTTCTCCTGCCTGCCACTGTGAGGAATGGTCTGGAAGTGTTGAGTCCGGAACAGAATCCTCACGGGGTGGGGGGATAGTGTCCCCCAAGGGACACTGGGTAACGTATGGAAGTGTTGTAGGTTTTATAACTTGGGGCTTGTTACTGGCATCTAGGTACACATCTTAGAATGAAGAGGACAGCTCCTACCCCGACCCCCCCAAATTATCCAATTCCAAGTTCAGATAGTGCTGAGGTTGAGAAAGCCAGGTCTAGAATGAGGACATCCTTAACACACAGGTTGTAAATTTACTGAAACTACTACTGAAATATATAGAGAAAATGTTTCTTAAATTTGCTTAGAGCTGGTCTGATATTCCTCAAGAGCCCCACTTACCAGGTTGAAGGAAAAAAATGAATGCTATTAAGTCTAATGTGGTTTAGAACTTGGTAGGATCCAGTAATTGTAAAGTCCCTTTAGAGTGTGATCAGTCTTTGGGAGATAATTCACACTCTCTTCTATTGCCATACCCCCTCCTTCATTTTTCCTGATCTTCTCCAATTTAGTATCAGAGTTTATGAGGGGGGCTCATGAGATCTCATGGTGCCTGGAAAATTATTTGAGAACGTCAGGGACCACTGTTGGGTAGAACTGCCATCCTATGATTTTCAGCCTAGACTGGCCCAGCAATATATTTTTTTGTTTACATATTTGGGTTCCATGTAAAATTTTGAGAAAAGGGCTGTTCTGCTAAAAAAAAAAAAAAAACCCAGAAAACAAAATGCTGATCCAATACACCTTTGAGGCCATCTTCACTGGAATGTGAATTAAAGGCTTAGACTGGTGTCCTGTGACACATCAAGGCATTTTTTGGGGTATCATGACATTTGTTTCTAGGTTTTGTTCCTGAGAATTGGGCTGCCCAAACCTTTTAGTCATGTACAATTTTTTCATCATTGTGCAGATGTGGATAAACTCTTTTCATCATGGTCAATATGTTCTTTACAAATGTAGCGATTTCTCATTGAAAACTGCCCTCCTGAGGGAACATAATAGATTTCATGGTTCCCCAATGAAGAGGGAAGGTGCTAACTAGCTGCTGTGTTGCTCCAAGTACATCATTATAGTAACTGCTTTCCTTTAAGGAATTAAGAGCTGGTATTACAGCCTTAAAATTCCCTTTTCATGTCAATAAAAAGACATTTTCACACTTGCTCTGTGAATAAAGTTTCTTCAGTAACTCCTTCTGCATGGCTGAGTCTCTTCTGTTTCACCTGCAAGATTAGAGGACAGTTAGATGAGAAAAGTCTTTTGGAACAGGGCTGCAAAGGGCTTATGATGAGGCATTAATAAGTGTCAATTACCATGAATATAATAGCAGTCCATATTTGTTGCTTGCTTACTATGATCTCAGCATTGCTCTGAGCACGTCTCATTTGTTAACTCGTATCCTCACCGCAGCCCTACAAGTAGGTGCTGAGACGGGGAACCGAGACGTGAGGAGGTCAAGGTCACACTTGACCGGACTATGATTCAAACCCCTGTGGCCTGGTTCCAAGGTCCAAGTGCTGGGTTTTCTGTGTGTACTGATTTTTCTCTCTGCTTTAATGCTTTCTGAGTCAGGATCATCCATCTGCCTACACTAGAAAAGCAACATCATGTCATCAGTGTCCTTAAGCAAAGATTAGGAACACTTACATCTCCTTGCCTTGCACTTTAAATATCTATTAGGGGGGGTTGGTGAAAATTATTCTTCTAGATATCGAGCTGTTAGCGCCAGAACTCTTTCCATTTTATGACTGTCCCATTGTCATGGGTCATCTACCCTGGATTTGTGTGGCTCAGGGACGGGGGTCTAGCAGGGCATTGATGATTCATTCATCCATGCACTTAGCAAATAGTTAAAGTCCATGATGGACACAGCACGTGCCAGAATTCTGGGGGTTACAGAGAGATATGCCTGCTTCTTCCAGAAGGGTTTGATGTCAATATATTTGGTAAAGAAAGAAGACACACATTTATTAAGCACCAACTGTGTACCAAGTACTGTGCTAGGCATCTTACATTTGTTCTTATTGGATTTCTCTAACAACCTTGAGAGGTAGGTACTATCTCCATCTGATGGATGGAAAACAATCTCAGAGACTGAGGCAATTGTTTAAGGTCACACAACCAAAATAAGGGCAAAGCTAGGAATCAAACTGGATTTGATTTTAATCTGGAGCAGATTAAAAAAGAAAAAGCTTTAATGGGATCTATTATGTACAGATCTCCCCACATCCAAAGAAAAGAAGAACTAGTTATTTCTGGAGAACAGTGTTCTTTCAAACCACTTTCCATGGAATTCATTCCAGAAGTTGTTTCTTCCAGGAGTGGTGGAGGGGAACCAGATTGTTGGGTAGTCCAGTGTGAGGAGTGCCATTTTCTCCTCAGTGGTCCACAGTGCTCATTAGCATGGCGAGGCCCCAGAAGTACTGCAGAAGGAAGTGTTTTGACTTTGTTTAATCCATGCAGTGTTGCCAAACTTCAAGGTGATCAGCAGAAGACCAGCTTGGGAAGTTGTGATTTGAAGGAAGGAAGCCTTAGGGGGAGAAGCAAGAATATGGATAGCCTACCCCTGGATAGTTAAAGCCTCCTTGGGTCACATAGAGGCTGAGGGAGAGCAGATCCAAACCGTGCAGCACAAACTCTTCTCTGCCAGGAGTAGTTTTATCTGTAAGGTCACATTTGCTGCCTGTTTTATGTGTGTGTGTGTGTATATATATATATATATATATATATATATATATATATATATATTCAATTTATTTATTGGTTGAGGTACAATTCTGAAGGCATAAAACTCACCTTTTAAAGTATACAAATTTGGTGGTTTCAGGATATTCATAAGGTTGATATAAGGATATTCATAAGTACAGCCATCACTCTGATTCCAGAACATTTTCATCACCACCAAAAGCAACACTGTACCCATTATAGTCACTCCCCATCCCCCTCCACCCCACTGCCTGGCAACTGCCAATCTACTTCCTGACTCTGGGTTTGCTTATTCTGGACACATCATATAAATGGAATCCCGTGTGGTCTTCTGATGCCTGGCTTCTTTTGATTAGCCAAATGTTTCAAGGTTTATCTGTGTTAAAAGTATGTATCACTACTTCATTCCCTTTTATGGCTGAATAATGTTGCACTGTTGGGTATACCATCTTGCATTTGCTGTTTGAGAAGGAAAGATGGTAGCCGGAGAGGACCCTGTCTTCTCTGCGACTGGGGAAGGGTGTGAGGTGGACAGCTATCGTTTCTGCCCCTCTGTTCCTTGCTCAGAGGCCGTATAAAAGCTGATCCTCAGGCCAGGGCAGGGGAACCAGGCCTGGTCCTTCAGAAGCTTGGATCCAGTTCAGGTATGTGACCCAAGCCATATCTGGATTGGTGGGAACAGTGGCTGTCCCTTGGCTGGGGTCGCTGCGGGACAGTGTGCTAACCTTTGTCAGCACTTGCAGAGAATCTGCCTGAGCGTGGCTGTGACATAAAGGAAAGCAGGGGTCTTGTAACCCTACCTGAAACAAGTGGGTCGTGTGAAACCCTTAGGCGGTGTTTGACTGGTGATGTTAACGAGCAGAATGTTTAAGGTGGGTAGGGCTGACTGCTCTCTAACCTGCTTCCAGATGATAAGGAAAACCGGCCTCACACAAATTCTATCACGTATACAGACAGCTAATGAGTGCATTGAAGTGTGAGCAGGAGCTGCGTGGTTTGATTTACTCTATTAGCTTTGTGAATTTAAACATCCTGATTGTTTTAGGTCTGCAGTAAAGAGTCTGACTTCCTTTTTTGATGTTTGCTGAGAACTTGTAAGCCTCTTTCCTTCCTCTTCCCCTCCTGTCCCACGTGTGGGTAAGCAGGTCAGAAAGCCTGGGTGCTCCTTCCTTTGGTGAGGGGACAGGATTCAAACCATGCACCCCTTTCCTTGTGCAAACTCTCTCCCTATCCTCACCTCCTAATCACAGTAAGAACCCGCGCCACTCTCCCTTTTTTTTTTTTCAGTCTTGACCTCCGAACCCAGTTTTGGGTAGGAGTCCATCCTGTGTCTGCAGAGTGGCCACATCAAGGTCTTTGCGTGGAAGGTTCACTTGAGGCAGAGGTGATGGTATCCCAGAGGCAAGATTCTTTTCCGTGAAGATCAGCATAAATAACTAGAAATCTTCCAAACCCATGGCTTGGCACATGCCTGGTTAGGGATGAAGCCCTGGGAGGGGATCGCCAGGGGTAAAAGCCATAGGTCTTGAATAAATGATAAGCAAACATTATTCTTGCAAGGGGAGGGACGTCTCAAAGATTTGCCAGTCCACATACCTTGAATATCTTTAACTTGACCGTTAAGAACTTAATCCGGAGACCGCTGTGGTGGCAGCAACATGGCGGACGTGTTAAGTGTCGGCGTGAACCTGAAATCCTTTGCCCAGGCCATCAGTGCCAGCCAGGCACTGAGCTCCAGCATGAGCTGGGTGTTCGACTGCCTGAAGGATGGCATGCGGACCAAGGAGACGCTGGAGGGCCAGGAGAGGGCCTTCACTGCACACTTCCAGGACAACTTGCATTCGGTCAACCGGGACCTCAATGAACTGGAACGTCTGAGCAACTTGGTCGGCAAGCCTTCTGAGAACCATCTTCTGCATAACAGCGGGCTGTTGAGTCTGGATCCCATGCAGGACAAAACCCCTCTCTACAGTCAGCTCCTTCAGGCCTATAAATGGTCAAACAAGTTGCAGTACCACGCAGGTCTGGCATCTGGCCTTTTGAATCAACAGTCGTTGAAACATTCTGCTAACCAGATGGGAGTATCTGCTAAACGAAGACCAAAGGCTCAACCCACGACTCTTGTCTTACCGCCTCAATATGTTGACGACGTGATAAGCCACATTGACAGGATGTTCCCTGAAATGTCCATCCACTTATCCAGACCCAATGGGACGTCTGCCATGCTTCGCATGACCTTGGGAAAGGTGTTGAAAGTGATTGTCGTCATGCGGAGACTGTTCATTGATCGAATGATAGTAAAGGGGTATAATGAGAACGTCTACGTGGAAGATGGCAAGCTTGATATATGGTCCAAATCCAACTATCAAGTATTCCAGAAAGTGACAGACCATGCCACCACCGTCCTGCTCCACTGCCAGCTGCCCCAGATGCCTGACGTCGTGGTCTGTTCCTTCATGACCTGGTTAAGAAGGTACATAAAGCTGTTCCAGGCCCCGTGCCAGTGCTGTGGGAAGTTTCTGCAGGATGGCCTTCCCCTGACGTGGAGGGACTTCCGAACCCTTGAAGCCTTCCATGACACCTGCTGGCAGTAGCCCTGCCCCAGCCCCGGGCCAGCCCGCAGACTCCCCTCCAGCACCTTCCCAGACAAGCCCTTAGTCATAGTGATGTCTCAGACGTGTCTTTGCGCCCCAGATAGCAGTACCACCGCCCGCTCACTTCCGCAAAACAGCATGTCGTGCACTAAGGCCGAGCTTCTTGAAGAGCAGACTCCGTCGCTGTTAATGGGACTGTTGTACACCTGAGCTGGCACATGGAAGGCAAAGGGACCATCTTAGGACTCGCTATAAGGAAGTTAAGCAGCATGTTCTCCTGTGTATGTTCGCAGTACCAGTCCATTGACCCGCCTGGATCCATGTCCTAAGTCATTTTATAGTTGGAATGAGCCTTTGTGTCGTGCTGAGCTTTTTGGTTTGTTCCATAACTTATTTTTATAAGCAATAAACATTTTGTACCCAGAAAAAAAGAAAAGGACTTAATCCTAAGATGCATCATGTTAATTAATTAGCCACTATCTTCTTACTCTCACTGCTAATTGGCAAAGCCTTGGTGTTGACAGAGATTTGGATAATAGAACTGTGTGTAGTTGTCTCTTGTAGGTTCCCTTGTTTTGTATAATGTTTCCCTTTTTTTGTATAAAGGCTACAGATTGTGCCTAGAGTTGAAGCTTAACCAACATAGACATGATTTCATATGTCTGTGCTGAAGCATTTGAAAATTACAGATCTTGGGCTTCCCTGGTGTCACAGTGGTTGAGATTCCGCCTGCCGGTGCAGGGGACACGAGTTCATGCCCCGGTCCGGGAAGATCCCACATGCCGCGGAGCGGCTGGGCCCGTGAGCCATGGCCGCTGAGCCTGTGCGTCTGGAGCCTGTGCTCCACAACGGGAAGAGTTCTTCAAGCGTCCAGAGACAAAAAGCTAATCACTTGCATGAGAGTAAAAATTAAGCTTATCCCCAAGTTCTTCACTACATTGCATACCAGAGGAACACAATCTGTGTTTTCAGAAAAAGAAAGTGGAACACACGAATATTATTAATAATGAAGGTATCATTCAAATATAAAAGCAATAATGGGAAGACATTCTCAAACATGAAAGGAATCAAGAATGTGGCACTTATGAGTCCTTCTTGGGGGGGAAAAGAACAAAATAAAACTTCTTGACAATGGAGGCAGCCAAGAATTCGATCAAAATAAAGAATTTAGTGATAGAGAAGCCACGGTAGTCATGAAACAAATGGGAGATTTATGTTAAAACAAAAACAAAAAAAAAACATCTCTGCTGAGACAGTAACAGTTAATTCTGGAAGGTGGAAGTATGGATGATGATTATTTTTTTCCTTTGTACTTTTCTGTATTTTAAATTTTCCTCCAATTTTTTTTTTTTTTTTTTTTTTTTTTTTTTTTTGCGGTACATGGGCCTCTCACTGCTGTGGCCTCTCCCACTGTGGAGCACAGGCTCCGGACGGGCAGGCCCAACATCCATGGCTCACGGGCCCAGCTGCTCCACGGCATGTGGGTTCCTCCCAGACCGGGGCACAAACCTGCGTCCCCTGCATCGACAGGCGGACTCTCAACCACTGTGCCACCAGGGAAACCCACAGCACTATTTTCGATAGCTAAAAGGTAGAGGCAACCCAAGTGTCCACTGACAGAGGAATGGATAAGCAAAATGGGTTTATCCATACAATGGAATATTATTATTCAGCTTTAAAAAGGAAGGAAATCCTGACATATGCTACAACACGGATGAACCTTGAGGACCTTATGCTAAGTGAAAGAAGCCAGTCACAAAGGGAAAAGTACTGTACGATTCCACTTACATGACGTAGATACCTAGTCAGATATCTAGTCAGATTCAGAGACAAAGTAGAATGGTGCTGTTTATGATATCTCAAGATACCCCTCCAGGCAGCCACCATGGCTGAACACTTTGAAGAAACAAGCACATGTCCTGTGTGCCTGGCCTTCACTGAGAAACCCGTGTACTTGAAATGTCCCTCCTGATGGCGGTCATGGAGCAGTGGACCACACATATGCCAGCGGGGCTGGCCAGGTGCCATGTGACCACACAGGTAAGCAACACAGGAGGTTCAGTGCACACACAAACCAGGGAGAGGTTCTCCTAATAAGGAAGAAGAATGTAGGGCCAAGCAACACAGGGGGGGACTGTTCCAGTCCCAGTGCACCAAGCCCGCAATCCCAGAGAAGTTGTGGGTGTTTCAGTGGTGCTTTCCCAACAGTCGCTACAGGTGCATCTTACGCAGGCTTGGGCATCATCGTTAGTGTGAAAAGCATGCAGAGAGTCCACATGCTTCTGGTCAGCTCATAGATGCTGAGCACAGAAGGCAGCACCTAGGACAACTGAGTCACCTTCTGCCAGTTCTGGGTCATCACTCCTTAGAAACCGGCCCAACGCACATAAGTTTAGTGCATTTGGCAGCATTATTGCCAGGAGCCCTAGAAATCCTGAAATCCTTGAGCTATGCACCCTGGGGACAGTGACAAATAAGAACTCAAGGTGCCTGGTGCCCATCCCCCTTGCCAGAGCTCTCTGGCGCAGCCATGTTGGAGAGCATTGCTACTCACCCCCATCTCCCCTCCAGAGTGGACTAGCCCACCTCTGGACTGCTACCCGAGCAAGGATAGCCACCTCTCTCAATGAATACACACATGTGACAAAGAAAAGGAAGACTGGAGGTAAAAATAACATATGGCTACTAAGGGTTATTTTTATTTTTATTTTTTAAAAATATTTATTTATTTATTTGGTTGCAGCGGTTCTTAGTTGTGGCAGGCAGGCTCCTTAGTTGCAGCTCGTGGGCTCCTTAGTTGTGGCATGTGAACTCTTAGTTGCGACATGCATGTGGGATCCAGTTACCTTACCAGGGATCAAACCCGTGTCCCCCTGCATTGGGAGCACAGAGTCTTAACCACTGTGTCACCAGGGAAGTCCCATGGGTTATTTTTAAGTGACAATATGTCAGTGTTCTCATATCTTCTGAATTTGAGTGTCTTCATGGCAGAGGATTCTCAAGAACAGTAGAATGCACTGCCTACAATTAAATCTCTCCCACCAAGAAAAGTCTTTTAAACGAGTGTGAGATCCCATGCCACAGATGGCTGATGTCGTTGCACCATCATTGCATCGTGGAGACTGAAATGGTCTTGGAAGAGATCAGAAAGACAGTGGCATTCGAGATGAGCTTCAGAATGGGCAGGAGGGGCGATGGGGACCACGCCACTGAATCACAGCCTGCAGGTCAGGACCACTCGTAGGCTGATTCATTCACGTTGCTTTAGGTCACCTTGAGCAACAAAGCCAAACCAAGGGCTCTGTTTCTCATTTCTTTCATGTTCCTCTCCTTTGACTTCCTTCAATTCACCAAGAAGAATGGCCCAGCAGCACCTTGGTCCATGTTTGATAACCAACCATATCCACAACCCCCCACTCTGGGTCCACATCTAGCAAAGCCCCCTGAGTAATTTCTGAGAGGCACCACCAATGTCCCGTTGGTCACTGTGGGTTCTCTTAGACCCCCCCAACTCAATGCAGGACCTGTTAAAGGATCTTCCCCATTACAGAGCAGAGGAAGGTCAAGGTAAGCTCACCTCTCTTTGATAGAAGCCCTGCTTTCTTGGTTTCTTTCCTTTTCAGTCAAATTTGAAAGCTGACCAGGTACATTAGGGATGATATATACCATTTCCATGGTGGGCGGGGAAGGGGAGTATTGAGTGAGAGTCTTTTACCGACTGATAACTGATCCAAGAGGGCATTAACAAATGATGGCATCAGTCATAAACTACATGGCGGGGGAAATTTCGCTTGGCAGCAATATTCCTCCTTGGTTGAAGAACTTTGGCATCGCCGACCAAACAGGACTTGAGAGACACACCTTTCAGGAAAGCTTGTGCCTTTTCCAAAGGTGTCCTCTACCCTTGTTTTTGGGACCTTTGACCTGACCACAGCTTCCCATCTGGATTCCTAAAGTCACCAAGAGAACAGAATGAAGACCTGTGTGAACAGGTCCTCATCGTGTTTTCTTTGCAATTGCAGGTGGTGTCAGGAACAAGGGAAAGTGGGACATAGTCTGGAATCACTCACTTGCTGAGGAAAAAAAACATGCTGGCTTTCGTGGGCAGAGTTGATCTCATCCAGGTTCCAGGGGGGATTGGCCAGGAAATGAGTCCACATGGATGGGTCAGAATACAGGCCAGAGACACGGAATTCCCCAGGCCTCTTCCACCTGGGGCCAGGAAGGACAAGTTTCTAGTTTTCACCTGTTTCTGGAAGTTGCCTGACAACCAGTCCTTGTCCACACACTTTTGGCCAAGTGTTGTCTGGCTCAGAAACACTTTTAAACTGAAGAGCCTTCACACTGCGTGGCCAGGGCAGCTGTAGAACATTCTAGTTGCAAAGAAGATGAGACAGGCATGGGCTCCAGTGGAGTTCAGGAAAGAGATGGGGGCTGATCCAAGAGTCGAGGTGGTCCTTCCTACTCTTCTTTATGACCGAGAGTCATCAATTTGAGAGTTTCTTCAAAATTGTCTTGGAATTCATAGGCCCAAACTCTGTGTCCTCCCACTTGTGAGGACAGGAACCTTGGACGTAGGTGACCACTGCAAGGGCACTGCCTGTATCTTCCTCATCAATTCTCACCCCAGTGGTCAGCCCTAGACAACCCGTCTTAGGCCCCATAAATGTCTAATGTACATCCCCCCACCCCGGAATGGGATCCAGTTCAGGGGTGGAGAGGGTCCCTCCTCAGCTTGTCCAGGCCTGCTGGGTCCACACCCAGCCAGGGGCCTGCCCAGGTTCTAATCCAGATCAGGAGTGCCCGGCCTTGCTCCTCATCTCTGCTGACAGGTGGGCCCCCTGCTGGGAATCCTCTAGGACCGGGGTGTTGACCTTACTGTCTGTGTCCCCAGGGCCTCACTTAGTGCCTGGCACGTGTACATGAGGCCAGGAAGAACCTACAAATGCATGGTCAGATCAGGCCATCTAACTACTCCAAAGCAAGGAGCAACAAGGGGAGGGGAGCTTATGTCTTCCTCATCTTCTGACCTCACTGTCCCATGGTGGCCACAAGTCAGAGGTGTCTGCTCATATTTAAATTAATGAAAGCAAATCAAATGAAACATTCAGTCCCCCATCACACTAGCCCCGTTTCAAGGGCCCAATCGATAGAGAATATTTCCATCCTCACAGAACATTCTTTTGGGCAGCTGCCCACCACTGGATCTGTTCCTTGAAGTCATTTAACCCAAAGCATGTGCATCATGGTTGGATTTGCAGGCTAATAAGACTGGAGGCTAGAGCTAGAAGGATCTAGTGGAAATGGGGAAGTGAAGAGTTGAAGGCGAATCCTCTCTCTCGGTGAAGGTTTGCAACTGTGATCAATGTCTTGGTGAAGGGCTCTGGCTCCAGGGAGCCCAGGGAAGGCTGAGAACCCAGAGGAAGGAGCCAGATGATGCTGAGTGAGCCAGCATGGCCTCCACTGGAGGGGGAGGCACGGGTGAGCCACTTTCTCTAATAACTTTATTGCTCATGTTTGTGTCTCTAAAGAATGGCTTGTGGAGAGCATACATGACTCAAGCAAGGATGAAGACACTCCAGGTAGGGACCAACGCTCAGGTAGGATCCAATGGGCGAGGGTCCCCAGCAGCAATCAGGTTACACATGCCCCTGTGGAGACTGAGGAAGAGGGATATGAAATAAGAAAGAAGAAGGAAATATGTGTGAGGGCTTGTTTTGCTCTTTGCATATATTAATGACATAAGAGTGGGAGACGCCTATGGCGTTCAAATGTCTTTTGCTATTTAAGATTATCTTTCCCATAAGAATTGGTCTTTTCTGCCTTTGCCAAAGTAAAGCCTTTGTTTGCATTTGGTTGGCATCTCTTGGAAATAAAGCACAAGCATTATTGGGTTGGGGTTTGGAGGTTGAGCTGGGATGAGGCCATCTGGTGGGACACGACTCCTTCACGAACACTTGAACCTGGAGACACAGTTCTTTGTGTGGGATCCCGGTGCTGGGTGAGAAGCAGACGCTCTCCCTCTGCACATTCAAGTCTTGTGGCGGCACCTTCATGTCCTGTCCTCAGGTTTACTCCTGGTTTAAGGGCGCTCCCAGGGGTGGGGAGGTTAGAGATGACGTCCTCCCAGCTTCCTGCACGGGTTCCTGGGTCCTCCTGGAGACGTGAGGGGGGAGCACACCCTGGAGCACATTTCTCGCCTCCACTGCTCACCCACAACCCAAATCTTGGGACCAGAAATGAGGCCCACGTTCAGCTGCCCCTCGAGCCCCTCCATGGCTGGCAGGAATTCTTGAGGATGCTGTGAAAGGTTGCCGGGCTGGCCCCACACACTTTTCCTCATAGCCCTGCTGACCTGGTCCTCTGGGACTGACCTGCCCCAGGACAGAGCGTCTGGGCCAGGGGGTCGCTTCTCCTCTCAGAACCCACTGCTGCAGCCAGGCAGCACTGCCCCTGCTCCCCCATACCCCAGCCATGCCCACCCTGTGTCCTTCCCCCAGGCCAGCCCAGGTCCCCTCCTCCCCAGTTCTTCCAGGACTCCGGGAAAATCTAGCAGGTACTCTTTACTCATGTGGGCATATATCCTCCTGCTGGAGAACCCTTGTTGCATCACTTGCAGAACAAGAGAATTTGGACAAGTTACTTTACCTCTAAGCTTGTGTTCATCTTCAGAACATGTACGGGGTTGCTATAAGGTTCAAATATCTCTCAAGAACCTAAGGTCACCCCAGGACAGGACAGTCACTCACTACGTGGAACTGGTTGTCAGTCTCTCCCACAGAGCCCAGCATAACCATGGGATCATTGCAGGGGTTCCCAGGGTAGGATAGGGTGGTGGAATACCCATGATTATTCCCTCCACATTCCCATGTTGGAGAACAGTGATGGATGGAGGTTGACAAAGAGAGAGGAAATGGGCTTTTACTCAAGAGAGGAAACAGAGAGGGAAGTTAAGTCATGAAGGGAGGGAGAGAGACGGAAAGCAATTTATGCAGTGACATGGGGACAGTGACGGCCTTTTTGGAGAAATGGGATGACACAGGCATTCATCCCTGGCCACAGTTATAGAGTTTGAAGGCTGGGAAATGATGTTGGAGATCAGAGACCCACCCCCTCATTGCCGAAGTGACACGATGGAGGACCTAGGTGAGAACGTAGAGATGGAGACAGAAAAGGTCCAAAGGTCAGGCCTTTATCCCACCAGGCACAGCAGGACCCTGAGTCCTCACCTAGACCCTGACCCTCCCCACCCTCCCCTTTCCTTTTCCAAGGTCACCCCACCGCCATTCCGGCAATGCTCCATGCAGAGCATTACTTGGTGGATTTTGAAGACTCCTAAAGAGAGAGCAACAATCTACATGTGATTTATTCCTCTTTCTAACTCTTTAAATTCTCTTTCTCTTATTCATGAGCTCCTCTTTGTAGCTCTTCCCCGTTCCCTCCTTCTCCCTTTTTATGATTCTCATCCAGAAGGACCTGGTCTTGTCCAGGCACTTGAGGTTGCTTCCAGCCTAGAGAAAAATGTCTGAACCATACCACTTGGGTCTTCTGCCCATCTGTGCCCAAGATGGGAGCACAGGCAGTTAATACAGAAGAGTGTAAAACTGCTCAGTCCTTACAACCATCATAACTGTCTGATTTTTGGTTTCTCAGTATTGACATTAGAGGTGTCCTGATAGCAAGAAACTTAATATAATGCTGTTCCTCAAACATAGTGAGAATTTATCAATCTCCCTGATTTTTTCATCACCCTCTTGTTCTTACAGAAAATTGCCAAAATCCATCTGTACTTGGAACTCTGAATTCTCTGCAGCACTCTCTTCCTGTGGTGAGCAATGCAGCTTCCCTAACAGAAAGTGTCTGCAACTTCTCCAAGTCTCTGCTCCTGCCGTCAGTTCAGCATCAGCTACGGCCACCTCTTTCCAGACACGCATGGGTAGTGTTTACCTTCACCAACATTCTAGCACAACTATTTTATCTGGAGTTACTGATCAGAGCCAGATCTCCACTTCAGCTGCTTCCTATCCAGGTGTTTTTGAGTGGGACATCACAGGAAGCACTGAAAAGAATTCTTCTTCACTCGGAGACTTTACTCTGGCACTCACTGACCAGCACACAGCTGCTTCCTCCATGTTTATGGCAGCCCAGTATGATAAAACTGCAGACACCAATAACATGGCCCCTCTATATCCATCACTTTTTGCCAGCCTTGCTCAGGGAACACCAGCTCAGATTCCAAATCAGGGACATAGCCTGTCACTTCCCTACCAGGAAGGAAGCCAGGTATATTATTATAACCACAGCACACTGGGGTCTTTACTGTATGGAGAACTTGGCTCCTGCCTGCAATCCTATGGCTCTGTGTCATACACAGGAAGTAGGGCCTCTGTGCAACCAGAAATGGTAATGGTACTAAAGGAGATTCAGCCCACAAATATCTTACCACCAGCTTCCACCTCTGGAATCTACTACCCTGTGTCTGCTCAACCCATCACAGAAACAAGTTTACAAGGTGAGTACAAACAGCAAGAAAGTTAAACAATAAGGTCAGCATTCAAAAATGGGGTCAAATCTACAGCTGGGAAGTGGTGTATAGACAGGTAGAATTTAGATCCTGAGCCTTTAATAACCACTACCTTCGCTCAGGGCTCTCTGTTTTTAGACTCTACATAAGAACACCTAGGGCTTCCCTGGTGGTGCAGTGGTTAAGAATCCGCCTGCCAGTGCAGGGGACACGGGTTCGAGCCCCGGGCTGGGAAGATCCCACATGCCGTGGAGCAACTAAGCCCATGTGCCACAACTACTGAGCCTGCATTCTAGAGCCCGTGAGCCACAACTACTGAAGCCCACGCACCTAGAGCCCATGCTCCGCAGCAAGAGAAGCCACCACAATGAGAAGCCCGCACACCGCAACCAAGAGTAGCCCCCGCTAGCCGCAACTAGACAAAGCCCGTGCACAGCAATGAAGACCCAATGCAGCCAAAAAATACATACATAAAATAAATAAGTTCAAAAAATTAATAAATGAGTATAAATTTAAAAAAAAGAACACCTAATGCAGGTGGGAGGGACACTGTAAAGGTCATCTATGCTACATGTACAAGAACCCCGAGAGCATACCAATAGGTACCACATTTTTCACTGCTGTAGCCGATCATTCCCCCTGTACTACCACACTGTATCACTTCCTTCCCTAATCTACAGCTAGAGTCTCTTTGGAAGGTGTTTCAGAACTCTTGTTATGATAGTTAACTGTCCTCACTTCCTTAATTTATACCAGGATTTAAGACCTTAGGGTCCGAGATCCTGTCCAGAGCAAGCAGGCTAAGACTCTGTCTTTGTTTATCTATTTCATCAGGAAGGGCTCTACTCCCTCTCCTAGTTCATGGTGTGAAGTGTTCTTAGCCTCTCAGGAAAGTAGGGAGAATTGAAAGGACTCTATATGAGAATGCTAGGCTTTGTAAAACATTTCATTTTTGAAAAATAAGACTCATTTTTTAATTGACTTATAACAATCCTATGAAATACAAAGAAAACCAAGAATCGGTGACATGAAATGATCACCAGTAAGAATTACAACAGTCACCACTTATCTCGTAGCATAGGACACTGTCCATGATCCTTAAGGAGAGTTAGTAGAAATGCCTTGCCCATCTTGTCCCTAAACACCAACACAGCAATCATGTACCTTGAAAGGTACATGATTGCTGTGTTGGTGTTTAGGGAGAGCATCTCACTTACCAGGGACTGACTTCTACCTTGATTCCTTTGTAGGGATGGAGACTTCCCTGGTGATGGAGACTTCCCTGGTGATGAAAACTTCCCTGGGATGGCAACCTCCAATCCAGACATTTTGTGTGACACCAACTCAAGAACTCCCCAAGTCCTGCAGCAGCAGAAATATTCAGATACTTGAGAGTAATCCACCACCCGAACTTGAGGACATTTCAGGGACAGCTCCAGTCCAGAGTGCCAGTAGTCTCCTGGCCCTGCCTCCAGCTCCAAGCCAGGGACAAATAGAGAGTAAGAACTTGGAGGATATTAAAGCCAAGCTTTCAAAGCCTCTGGATGCCTACCAGATCCCAAGAGAAAACCAAGAGCCTCCACTACTCCCTTCAGAAATCCCTGATATTCACCAGCTCCTGGGCTGCACTGACCCCATCAGCCAAGAGGAGCAGCCTGGTTCTGAAAATGCTGATCTTGGAAAGAACAGCCTGAGTCTTGAGGACCTAGGGACACTTGAAAATGGGATGCAATATAGCAGTGGTTTTGCAGACATTACTACACTGGCAGAGGATATTCACCTTCCCCAGCTCTTTAATTCTTTGAAAGATCTTGATCAATTCACAGGTCCCAACGTGATCAAAGCCAAAGACACCAGAGCCATTAAAGTGAATCAGGTGCAGGAAAAGCCAAGTGTCATAAAGGTTCCCTCTGATCAACCCAGGAAGAACAAACATAAAGCCTCTGAGCCTATCAGTGGTGCTTCCAAGGCCAAAATCCAGCCAAAGAATCCAGAGTGCTTGTTAGGGGGACAAGTGGTTCTATGCAATGCTGCAGTCAGTGACAGGGCTCCTGTGAACATGGCCAAGCATTCTAAAGGCAAACCTCAGAAAGCTGCATCCAGAAATATCAGCAAAACTAAGAGCCATGGGCAGGAAAAGACCACAAGGTCCAGAGGAAGAAAGAAGGCTGAAGAGAATAAGCAGTCAGGGAACAAAGTCAAGGCAGAAGAGAAGCCAACAATTCCCAAGACGAAGAGAAAGAAACACCAAACTGAGCTTATCCACGAGAGCATTAAAAAGCCTCGAACCTCCCTAGGCATGCTCATGCTGGAGTTTGTGAAGGTTTTTCATGCACTGGGGAAGAAGAATGATAAGAAAACTGGGCTGTCTTCCTGTCGGGTCTTGGGAAATTCAAGCAACCCTAAAGACCCCCAGCCACCCCCAGCTATCCAGCCATGGCAGTGTACCCCACGTGAGGGTAAGAGTCCTGAGAAAACTCAAGTCAAAGACCAGAAACCAGACAGCAGTGCTGAAAAAGAGTGTCCATCTCCATCCCAGTATGAGCTGCCTCCAGCTGAGAAGGTCAAGTTGGTACCTCTGCCTTTTTCTGCCTGGGACAAGCCTCAAGCTTGACCTGCTCCTCGGAGGCCACAGTCTCTGGCCTCACATCGGCCTGCTGTGGTGGACCGTGCCCAGCCTGCTTCTACTAACTCAGCTCAACCTGCTGCAGCCAGTTCATCCCAGCCAGCTCCTGCCTCTTTGCCAGGTCCTGCCAAACCAGCTCAGCCAACTGTGACCAACCCAACCCAACCGAGTTGGACTGACCATACCCAGCCTAGTGTCCCTCAGTCTGCTGCTCCTAAGCCTGCACCCTACAAAACTTCATCTTGTGCTTCTCTCCAGTGGGAGCCTGTTCCCCCTGTTGTGACTAAGTGTCAGTCCCCACCCAAGCTCCAAACCCCATTTCTACTCCAAGACTTCAGCAAGCAACGAAGACCATGGAGGGAACCCAACGTTTCTGAGCCAGTCATGTCAAAGCCCATCGAACAAGAGCAGAGACCAGAGTGGGAGGCCATGAAGAGGCGGGCTCAACAAGAACATGAGAATGCTGCCAAATACACCTCTTTGGGGAAACTGCAACTTTTCATTGAGAGGGAAAAAGAAATGGAAATTGCTGACTACTACGGATATTTATAGTAAGAGCTGCTAGGATTTTTGGTGCCACCTTGGGTACCAGCTGTTCTTCCATATATAAATAAGATAGGTATAAATTTCTCTATTTATTTTGATATATTTTAAAACATTAAAACTGAATAAATAAATGTAATAGAATTAATAGATGAGTAATAAACCTTTTGAATTTTGAGATGCTGCTAACTGTGGCGTGCTTTAATTTTGTTTTGTTTTGTTTTGTTTTTCATGGGGTTGGAATCAAAGTCTGCATGAGAAAGGAAGGACTGATAGTCGGATGGGAGAATGAAGGAAAGGGGAGGAAAGGGGTAAAAACTGAGGAAAGAGGAAGGAACGTGGCTCAGGGCTAGGAAGGTCGAAAGAGATTCATGGATTTATGAAAGGAAGCAGGAGTGAGGGTGAAAGGGCAGAAGTAAAAAGCAGGGTCAGAGGTCAGGGTTGAAAGAACAAATTGTGAGTAGAGTTGAAGATGACAGAATGTGAGTCTAAGTTTACTAGGAGAAATAGGAAAAGTCTCTTGGGGAGGTTGGCCTTAAGTCTCACAACCACCACACAGGTATTTAAGAAAACAAGAGGTTCAGGACACATCTCTGAAAGGTTTGAGTTGCCTTATGCAGGTGTGATTATAGTGGGGGTATAGGGAAATCTACCAGAGAGGTGGCTAGGGCTCAGAGTTATCCTAGGGGCAGAGCCAAGGGAACTGCTGCCTCAGGAGGCCCACGAATAGGGCCTGGTATGTAAATCACCATGTACTCAACACCTAAGCACCAGGGCAGCTAATGCACTATTCATTTAATCCTGGCAATGACAGGCAAGCCCAGTATTCCTGTGCCACTTCACTTAGAGACGTGCAGCAAAGGGCTGAGGTCACATCGCATGTGGAGGTACAAGGCCTCAATTTGAGGCCCAAATGCCTCTGAAGTCCTCAGTATTTGCAAGTGGCTGCAGGCGTCCAACTTGGCTTTCAGAGCACAGCATGCTGAGATCAAACTTCTGGACAGGCCTAAGTATTAACTTGAGGGGCTTCCTCCATTGCCCAGGGGGCATGCCACCTTCTGTAAACATCACCATCAACTGAAACGCACGAGAAAAATCCGAAGGAAGCATCCACTCTCATGGGTGAGAGCAGTGGTGGCACGCGCACTGGGCAGCCGCTCCAACAGCCACAGGATGCAGGCGCCCAGTGGTTCAGGGGCTCCCTGGGAGGCCTCGTGGGGCAGCTCGAGGGAGTGAGGTTGGGAGATAGCGGCAGGGGTGGGCGTCAAAAGGAATGACGTGGGGAGAAGGGAGAGATGGAGGCAGTGGTTAGTGGATAGTGGATAGTGAAAATGGGAAAACTGGCAATTTTCATTTTCAAAATTATTTTTTGAGATGTCATTCACATGTCATAAAATTCACCTTCTGAGACTGCAAATTCAGTGTCATTTCGTACATTCTCAAGCGTATGTAAACATCACCATCATGTATCCCATCACGTTTTCATCACCCCACAAAGAAGCCCCCATAACCATCAGCAGGCCCTCTTCATCCCCTCCTCTTTCAGTCCCTGCAACCATTCATTTCCTTTCTGTCGCTATGGTTTGGCCTTTTCTGGACATTTCATGAAATAATACAAATGTGACCACTGTGTGGGGCTTCTCTCACTTAGCATAATGTTTTCAAGTTCGTCCATGTCGTAGCATGTGTCAGTACTTCACTCCTTTTTATGACTGTGTAATATTTCACATATACACCACATTTAAAATATCCATTCATCCATTGATGGGCATTTCGGTTTTTTACACTAATAATCTCCATTTATTGACAGTTGATTCTGTGCCAGGCAGCACCAGGCTAAGTTACTGACCTTATTTCACAGATAAAGAGGCTTGGAGAGTGTGAAGAGTTTGCCCAAGATTAAGAGCTAGTAATTGGGGAACTGGGGTTTGAACTCAGGCGACTTTCAGAGGTAATAAATTCACATGACAGAACATTAGAAAAGGTACACAAGGGTATTCAATGAAAAGTCACCCTTTTCCCCACGTTCCCCAGCCACACATTTCCCTCCTCAGAGACATCTACTTTTTCCATGCCGTGGAATCTTACAGAGAATTATTTATACCTCAACATGTATGTCTCACAATTTATTGACTAATCTGTCCCACTGATTTGAAATGTCACTTTTATGGTATAATAGATTCTTATACGTACTTATGTTACTCTTTTCAGAGCTGTCCTGACTCTTTTTTGCCTATCTTTTATGTTTGCCATTTCTCTAAAATTCTTTTTATCTTCTTTTTGATTTAAAAAATTTTTCCTTTTCTTGTTTGTTTCTCTTAAGGCATTATCCATTTTGTTCATTCACTCGTATTATTTTATTTAATTTATTTATTTTTGGCGATGTCGTGTATTAGTTGCAGCATGTGGGCTCTTCATTGCAGTGCATGGGGTCTGTCTTGTGGCTCGTGGGCTCTTTAGTTGTGGTGCATGGGCTCCACAGCACGTAGGCTCAGTAGTTGCGGCATGCAGGCTTAGCTGACCTGTGGCATGTGGGATCTCAGTTCCTCAACCAGGGATCGAACCTGCATCCCCTGCATTGGAAGGCAGATTCTTAACCACTGGACAACCAGGAAAGTCCCCACTCTTGTATTATTTTAAATTTAGTCGGCATTTCTGAATTTTTTTTCTTTTATTTTGAATTCTGTCCTGAGTTCTATCATCTTACCTAATTCTGGTTTATGCTGTTCGTTCATCTGTTTTTTTATTATGGTAAAATATACATAAAACAAAATTTAGTATTTCAACCATTTTCAAGTATACAACTCAGTGACATTAAATACATTCACAATGCTGTGCAACCATCAGCACTATCCAAATTCAAAATAATTATGTCAAAAGATTGAGCAGGACCTCAGAAAGATGGAGGCAGCAGCATAGTTTCTGAATCTCTCCAAACCGTTTCATGGAAGATCAGCTAAAACAAAACACCCATAGGTGGCATTTATCAACATTTACCATTTCCAGAACTTTTTCACCATCCCAAACAGAGACTCTATAGCAATTAAACAATAATTTCCCATTCCCTTCTCGATCCACATTCTTTCATCTTTTCCATTGTTTTTCCTAACATCATTTAGCCCACTTTGAAATAATAGGTTACAGTTTTGATCTGTTTTGTGGACCTGTCTTTTCCAACTTGATTTTATTGTCTGAAGAGATGGTATTCTGCTCCTTATTCTCTTTTTTCTTACACTACCTCTGTATGGGATTTGATCCCAATCCTTTTCTTTTATTGATTTTTGGATGAAAAATGTTTTAAAGCACTTTGAAAAGGAGCTGCGAGGCCATGTGGAAACATGTTCTTCATGGCTGTTTCATCAATGCTTCACTTATACTGTTTTGAAATAACTGTTTTCCAGGAGGCATAAACCAGTGGGCTTTATCATTGACAGAGTGCAGAGAAAGGACCCCACGAAAGCTGATCACCTTAGCAAAAATGATTTAGTTATGATTTCACCCAAGATTGGTCACAACCCAGCCTGGGAAACTCAATGAACCAGAGACAAGGTATAATGCCATCTTTCCTTCTCTCTGCCTCAGCTCTCAAGGGTTGGTCACCTACATGTTATTAGTAATTATTAGTTGGTTTCTGTTCATAATTACTATCAGAAGACACAGGACTTATGGGCCTAATGACACTTCCCAGCTACGCACCATTCTTCTTCATTTTGGCTTCCCATCCACCAGCAGGAGCCTGATTTATTTTTGTTCTCCCTTCACCACAGCCCAGTGATGTTTGTAAATGACTCTCAGTCTCACCAGAATCTGTATCTCTCACTCTGCCCCAACATCCCACCCCATCATTCGCTCCCTGAAATGTACTCTAGAAATTTAGGTAAACTGGATATTTTACCACTGTTCATCATCTCTTATGAAACCAGAAGAAGAGCAGCTTTCTTATGGAATGACGGAGAACTTGTAAAGATAAAACACCAGTCTGCAGGAGAAAGGGAAGACGAGAATAATGGAAATAGTTTCTGGAAAACTATTTTTACATTATGTTTTGCTTGTTCCTGGTAAATAAATTGAAATCTTCTAAACATTAAAAAAATCTAAACCACTAAATTCAATACTACAGGAATATAACTTTTTAAAAAAATTTCTTTGGCTGAGCAGCATGTGGGATCTTAGCTCCCCAACTAGGGATTGAACCCATGCCTGCTGCATTGGAAGCACACAGTATTAACCACTGGACCAACAGGGAAGTCCCAGGAATATAACTTTTAGAGGAGAAGTTATTAACCCCTTGGTTATATGAACTGCAGATTTTTAGTAAGAAGTCATGTATTTTAAATGACTTGGAGCTTTAAAGAAAGGAAGGAAGGAAGGAAGGAAGGAAGAAAAAGGGACTTCCTTGGTGGTGCAGTGGATATAATATCAAAAACAAATTAATTAATTAAATAAATTTAAAAAAGAAAAAAAATGCTGAAATCCACTGACTAATTATTCAGGCTGTTATATCTCGCTATTTCCAGATGCATCCCTTTAAAAACTTTTGGGAAAAGGTTATCTTATGTCAGAACAAATGAATTACAAACTTTTCTCTTTTTCCAAAATTTGAGAAATTCCCCTACACTTCTACCTTCAAATTTTATAAAAAGGGAAAAGTAGTGACAACCCTTATACTTACATCCAATTGCATCACCTGGCCACATGCCTTCTACATTAATCAAATATCTACAAAACAACATAATTCGAGTCATTTGTAAATAAAAAGAAAAGAAAATCAAGTTTTTTCACAAAAGGTCCAATTTCATTTTACAAATATAGATATAAAAATCCTAAGGAAATATCAGCACATCTAATCAATAATTATTAAAGGATGATATATACCATGACTACAAAAAGGCGTTATTCCAAGGATGCAAGGATAATGCAACTGTAGAAAATCTATTAATATAATTATTTACATTAATACAACAATTTAATTAATAAATGAAAGAGAATAAAATACAGGACCAAACTGGCAGATGTTAAAAAGTTTTCTGATAATATGCAACAGTCACTTTTGGTGAAAATGCTCTGTACACTATAAACAGGAGACTTAATATGACAGAGTATTCATAAAGAACCAAAATAACAAACGACAAATTAGGATAAATATTAACATCATATCTAAAAAACCCTATCTAACCAACCATAGGAGCCAGAAACTTAGGAATCACCATCACTGACAGCTATTTCTCCCTCACCCTCATCCTCAACCCACCACCAGTGCTAACAATGATACTGCCTACATACCTCTAGAATCTGTCCACATCCACCAAAATGACCACCATAACCTGGTCCAAGCCACATTATGCCCAATTTCTACAAAAGTCTCCTAACTTGTTTCCTCACTTCCACTCTTTCTCCCTGCAGTGTATTCTCCACTCGGTAGCAAAATGATAGGTTGAAAATGCAATTGGGTATGTTCCAAACACTCACCTTCAACAAAAAAAGTTCAATAGTTTTCTATTACTCTTAAAGTCTGAAACCTTAAACATAAGCCTGCACGATCGAGCTCCTACCCACACTTGTAGCTCCATTATAATCACATGCTCCCCCAACAGCCCCACCTTCCTGGCCAGTTCCTCCAACACAGCATATGCTTTCCTCTTATAGGGTCTTTTGCTATTCCTTATGCTCAGAAATCTCTCCTCAACGTCCCTATCTGGTTAATACCTACTCATCCTTCAGATATCAGCTGAAACATCCCTAAATAAACCTTCTCTAATCTCCATGATGAGATCAAATCCTCCCTAAAATATGCTCTCATGGTACCATGTTCCTCTCCTTGGCACTTGTCCGAGTTGTAATTCTACATGCAGAGTATGATCCTTGAATATCTATTCCCTCTCTGGACTGTTAGAATTCACAAAGAGCAGGTCAAGTCTCTTCACTCACAAAATTTCACAAGTCTTTTTGCTAGCACCCAGCACAGTGCTTAAACATAACACGTGCTCAATAAGTATTTCCTGCATGAACAACCATAAACTGGTACAGTGTAGCAACATCCACAGAAAGCATAAGGGCATAAACTCTTTGATGCAGAATCCCATTCTGAGTGAAGTTAACTGAGACAAAGCATATATATTCATAGGTGTTCACACAGGAATGTTCATTACTTTGATGTTTTATAATATCAAAAACTTCTGACTTTTATATGTTCATCAGTAAGTAAAGGAACAATGCAGCCTTAAAAACAAATAAACAAATGGGACCTAATGAAACTTAAAAACTTTTGCACAGCAAAGGAAACTATAAAAAAGATGAAAAGACAACCCTCAGAATGGGAAAAAATATTTGCAAATGAATCAACAGAAAAAGGATTAATCTCCAAAATATATAAATAGGTCATGCAGCTCACTATTTAAAAAACAAACAACCCAATCAAAAAATGGGTAGAAGGCTTAAATAGACATTTCTCCAAAGAAGACATACAGATGGCCAAGAGGCACATGAAAAGCTGCTCAACATCACTAATTATTAAACAAATGCAAATCAAAACTACAATGAAGTATCACCTCACACTGGTTAGAATGTGCATCATCAGAAAATGTACAAACAACAAATGCTGGAGAGGGTGTGAAGAAAGGGAACTCTCTTGCACTGCTGGTTGGAATGTAAACTGATACAGTCACTATGGAGAACAGTATGGAGGTTCCTTAAAAACTAAAAATAGAATTACCATATGCCCCAGCAATCCCACTACTGGGCATATACCCAGAGACAACCATAATTCAAAAAGACATATGCACCCCAATGTTCAATGCAGCATTATTCACAATAGCTAGGTCATGGAAGCAACCTAAGGTCATGGAAGCAACCTTTCATCAACAGATGAAAGGACAAAGAAGATGTGGTATGTATATACAATGGAATATTACTCAGAGATAAAAAAGAATGAAATTGGGTCATTTGTAGAGACATGGATGGACCTAGAGACTGTCATACGGAGTGAAGTAAGTCAGAAAGAGAAAAACAAATATTGTATATTAATGCATATATGTGGAATCTAGAAAAATGGTACAGATGAACCGGTTTGCAAGGCAGAAATAGAGACACAGATGTAGAGAACAAACGTATGGACACCAAGGGGGGGAAAGCGGGGCAGGGTGGGGGTCGCTGGTGGTGAGATGAATTGGAAGATTGGGATTGACATATATATACTAATATGTATAAAACAGATAACTAATAAGAACATGCTGTATAAAAAATAAATTTGAAAAATTCAAAAATAAATAAAAATAATAAATAAATTAGTTAATTAAAATTAAAAAAAAAGAATGAGGTTGGAAGACTGTCAAAACAGCACAGAGATCGCACACTCAAGTCCCAGAAGATGGGGAAGTGGCTTAAGTCTCCCACTTCGGATGACATCTCCCTGCATCACAAGTCTCAGTCCGACTGGGCTGGCTTTGGCAAAGGAACGGAGCTGGATCAGGAGCCACTGCTGCCATATCTGGATCAAGTTGCAGTTTTGGTCTATCATCCAACACCTAGCCAGACTCGCCTAGAAGCTCAGCTGAGAGGAACAAAATAGGATAACTCAAAGTATAGGCCTCACACAGCATCAGCCTAAAGGTGTTTATGACCCTGGAAGAAATGGATCAGAAAAAAGGATCCGGGGGACTTCCTTGGTGGTGCACTGGCTAAAGACTCCACACTCCCAATGCAGGGGACCCGGGTTCATTCCCTGGTCATGGAACTAGATCCCACACGCATGACACAACTAAGAGTTTGCATGCCACAACTAAGGAGCCCAGCGGCTGCAACTAAGACCCGGCACAACCAAAAAAATCAATCAATAAAATAAAACAAATATTAAATATACGATCTGGGAGTGTGTGATCTGTATGATGGGCTTTGCTTATGAGAACCCAGTTTGATTTCTGCTGTGTATGCAGATCACCTGGGCTGTACAGATGACTGGCTGATGAGATCCTTCACGTGCCCCTCCTGCATGGAGACAGTTGATGCGGCACTGCTTTTGTCCTACGAGACTAACTGAGCCAGTGTCTCTCACCTGACTTCAACAGAACCATCATTTTTGGTGGTTTTGATCTTTTGTCATTGAGCTCAAAGAGCCGGGGATTAAGAATTAAGATCATGCATGAAAGTTTCCTAAAAATTCCTGAACGGCTGCAGATGTTGGGGAAAATTACGTGATAGTTTAGAAATTTAGGGGGAAAATAGGATGCTATTTTTATGTAAAGCCTTCACCCAGCGTTTAAAAATATAATTGTATTTAGATCTTGTTATTGCTCCAGTACATAGGATTTGTGTAAAGTGTTACAGCACCTATATATCTTTCAATTGTGTGTCGAAGATTAAGATAAAGATAGTGGTTGTTTTTCCTACATGAGATAACTTTCTGCTTCCCCCTACCCAAATTCTTTCCTGAAGTTGCTGGCATTGGGGTCAAGGTTTTATTTAAAGTTACATTTTATAACACTGGCACACAAAAAAAAGTAGTTTTAAGCTTGTTTGCATTGTTCTTTTTTTTTAGAATAAACATAGAGCATTTATTTTTTACTTTATAGGAACTCCACAAGTTAAGGTCCCATTGTTCTTTTGCTGTGATTGTTGTTACTATTGATGTTGCTGTTTTCTGTCTTTGCTGGTTCTTTCTAATCTACTATTTGTTGTTATTGGCATACGATCATCTCATGGTCACAAGATGTAAAACCAAGTATCATATTCTAACAAAACAAGGAGGAAGCAGAAAAAGAGTCCAAATGGTCATTTTCCTAATGCATATTTATCTTCTTTCAGAGAAAAATATCATTCTCATAAGCACAATAACAGCCTTCCCCTAATTACTCATTTGCCAAAAGAGATTGATATGACCATTCATAAGACAATTTATGGCAAAGAGGGATATGATAATGATTGCCTCAGCCTAACAAGGATTTATCCACTAAAGCTGAATGCTTCACTCCTCAAAGAAATCAACACTTTTCTACATACAAATCACAAGTGTCTTGAAGGGTTCTTCATAAGTACATTATTGAAAAATTTAGTATGTCATATGCACTTAAGGATTTGACATTCAACTGTAGTAGTATCCATGTTGGTTAATTTTCTTACAAGCCCCATGGTGAGTTTGAGAAAAACTGAAAGAATTAGAGTATCAGGGTCTATTAAATTCTTACATGTATCTTGCTTAAGTTTTTGTTCATTAATTTATATCCAACTACATAAAGCAAATTTGGAGGAAAAAATAATAAATAAATAAATAAATAAATAAATAAATAAATAAATAAGTAAGTAAATAAGATTGAGGTCTCCAAATATTTTCATAGGAAGATGTCCACCATATATTAAATTATAAACCAGAATGTCTAAATACTATACTATTAAATCACATGTAGAGTCAGTTCTGTATATCCAATGGTTCCATATCCTGCAGATATGGAAGGCCGACAATACTAAACCATTTTCCATACGGGACTTGAGCATCCGAGGATTTTGGTATCCATGAGGATTCCTAAAACCAATCCCCTGCAGATACCAAGGGACCATTGTATATGCTTATATCTGGATTTTTTATGTCTCAAAAAATATGTGCTAAATTATTACTGGTCGTAACCTCTGAGTAGGGTGCAAAATTGCCTTCCACTTCATACATTTCTCTGACTGCATTTTTTGCATTCAGCTTACATTAACTTACATTATTACTGTAAACAGAACAATTTAAACATAGTCTGCCTCTTGGGGTTGGCAACTCACCTGCAGATGTGGTAGCCAGTCCTGTTTAAACCATGGGTACAGTGGACACCAATAAGTCTGTCTATAAAACAGGGAATATGGAATTAAGTAAGTGAAGTAGATACACTAAAAACAAGTTATACAATTTTCTGAAGAGTAGCCATTATTAGTTACCACAGCACAACCACTATCCTGAAAAGGAAAATCTCTGAAGAAAAGCGTGTTTTTGCAGGAACGTACTATAAAGAATTAACTACTATAAAGTCAAAATTCATTGTCTCTGGGAAATTTTGCATAGCCTCCAATCAGATGCAATAGTGTGGAATGGAGAATGTCCATCAGGAACTGATTTGACTAAAGAAAAAGGGAGTGGAAAAAAAAACAGGCTATCAGAAGAATAGAATTTGTTTTTGAGTGAAAGAATGGAATGCCTTCACTTTTAATGATCAATATTAAAAAGGACAAACAGTTTCTGAAGGGCTCTTGGGGTCCCAAAGCACTTCCATTCCTTCTCTCATTCACTGTTCCTCACACGTCACTGGTCTATGTGCCTGTGCAGTTCTCGGGTAAGTAGCACCGTGCTTACTTCACAATGAAAAAGTAAGGCTTGAGACGTAAGCCCAAGCTGCACAGCAGGCAAACAGAAAAAAGACTAGAATCGAGTCTCAGATTTTTCCAACTATGCCACAGTATTTCGTGGTCCAGCACTTAAAAAAATTATATGAGAAAATAAATAAAAAACCAACAACATGTAGTTGATCTCTGCAAAAGGTATGTCTGTGACTAGGTGGTGTCTGGCATTCGTCATCTCCTGCCTGGATTACTACCACCCTACAATTCTAACAATCTCTTCTATTTCAACTGATCCTCCACATGGAAGACGTTACCTTTCTAAAATAGAAACTTGGCTGGCTTGCTCTGTTACTTAAATATCTTCACTTAGCACAGAATAAAGCCCAAGTTTTTAGCATAGCATTGAGAAATCTTTATAAACAAATATCAGTCTGTCTCTCCAACTGAATGATAAGTTCAAACTATGACTTACAAGGACCTACATCCTCCACCACCCTCCTTTCCCCTGCCAGCCTCCCTGATCCCATTCTCTATTGCCCTTCCCTCACTCACTTTCCCCTGTCCAGCCACACTGGCCTCCTCACTATTCCTCAAACATGCCAAGTATAGTTGTGCCTCAGGGACTTTGCACCTACTATTACTTCTGCTTCAGAACACACCCTCCCAACCCATCTCCACTCTCCCAGATATCCAATGGCTTTTTTCTTACTTCAAGGCTCTGTTCAATCAACATCATAATAGAGGGGACTTCCCTGATCACCTACCACATTCCCTCACCTCTTCATCTTGTTTTGTTACTCTCCAAAGCATTTACCACCACTTGACACTCCATATATTTACTTATTTATTCATCTCTCTCCTGCACTAGAATGTAAAGTACGTAAGGGCAAGAACTTTGTTCTATTCCTACCGCCTCGAACAGTGCCTTCAACTTAGAAGGTGTTATATAAATATTTGCTGAAAAGGAATGTATGAATTCCTTGTCCATTCACACTACCCTTTAGTCACACAAGAGGCTGCCCTTCCAGAGCACAAGTTCAAGCCCTGTGCCTTTGGTATCTGTTCCCAATACCTGGGCTGTCCTTTCCTCATTCCGGCAAAATCCTCTTCCACAAAGCTGAGTTGGGTAAGGTTTAGGGTTAGGGTTAGGGATAGGTTTAGGGTTAGGGTTAGGGTTAGAAAACGGGTAAGGTTTAGGGTACAGGTGAGGGTACGAAAACGTGTTAGGGTTAGGGTATTTGTTAGGGCACTGGTTAGTGTTCATGTATGGGTTAGGATTAGGGTATGGGTTAGGGTAAGGGTTAGGGTTAGGGTTAGTGTTAGGTTTAGGGTTAGGGTCAGGTTTAGCGAATGGGTAAGGTTTAGGGTACAGGTGAGGGTACGAAAATCTGTTAGGGTTAGGGTACATGTTAGGGCATGGGTTAGTGTTAGTGTACGGGTTAGGATTAGGGTATGGGTTAGGGTAAGGGTTAGGGTTAGGGTTAGGTTTAGGGTTAGGGTTAGGGTTAGTGAATGGGTAACATTTAGGGTACAGGTGAGGGTATGAAAACGTGTTAGGGTAAGGGTTCATGTTAGGGCACAGGTTAGTGTTCGTGTATGGGTTAGGATTAGGGTATGTGTTAGGGTAAGGGTTAGGGTTAGGGTTAGGGTTAGGTTAAGGGTTTGCGCTAGGTTTAGGGTTAGGGTTAGGGTTACGGTTAGGGAACGGGTATGGTTTAAGGTACAGTCCACGCTATGACAATGGGTTAGGGTAACGGTACATGTTAGGGTATGTGTTAGTGTTAGTGTATGGGTTAGGATTATTAGTAAAGCAGCTGGAATGGCAAACACGAACAGCAGAAGTGGAAAAATGAGGTGCACTTTAGAAACTTTTCCCGATCACACGGTGTACCATACTCTGGTTTACCCATGCATGTTTTAGGTGTAGGAAGATTCCCTTAAACCTGGAGAGTTGGGACCCATGGAACGGATATCACGCAGTATTGCTTTAAAGGGTCTGCATTTGCTCTCCCAACCTCACCAATCCTCTCAGCCCCAAGTGTCCAGCCTTATGTCTCATCCAGCTCTGGGTGTAGATGTGGTCAATCCAGGTTGCATCACAGCCCCTGAATGAATTTTGTAAGAATTTCTCACTCTTTCACTGTCTTTGTGTTTTGTTTCTGAAATTTACTTTTATAATCGAGTTTAGCTGGTTTTCACTGCTGTGTTTATGCTGCTCTACATACACTTGATACCCTTACAGAGACATATAAATACATAGGTTTTAAGATTCTTACTAGTCAAATATATTCCTCTTCAGTGAATAGGGGGTGTTGTGTCCAGTTCATTGAGCATGGAGTAGGTCTTGTCTATTACATATTTGGTATATGCAATGGTATCTGTGTTAATTTCAAACTCTGGTTTTATGCATCACCCCACATCACCTTTCCACTTAAGCAGGCATAAGTGTGTTTTCTAAATGTGTAACTCTGTTCTCTTTTTTAATTCAGTTCATGTGTAGCCATGTTTACATTCCCTCTATAAGTGATATCTTATGATAAGTTTCTTTTTCTGTGTGACTTATTTCACTTAGAATCATCGTACCTAAATCCACTCATTATGCTGCTACTGGCCTTATGACATTGATTTTATGGCTGAGTGACATTCCATCGTATATAAGTACCACAATTTCTTTATCCATTTTTTTTTCTTTCCTGGGATAGTTAAAGTGTACTGAAGCTGAGGTTCTTGTAAACAGAGCAGCCCTAAACTTTGTGGTGGCTGTGTCTTGTGCATTTTTAGTTTTCCCAATATATACGCCCATGAGTGGAAGTGTGCTATGCTCTGTAGCCCTGTTTAAGAAAGCAACATACAGTTCTCCAGAGTGGCTGTTGGCAATTTACATCCTGCCCTTCAGTGTAACAAGGCTCCCTGTTCTCCATGGCCTGTCCTGCATTTGTGGTTTTTACACTATTTTCGGATGGCCCTTTTGACTGGAGGGAAGTGACACTTCTATGTAGTGGGGATTAGCATTTCCTGACTGCTTGGTTGGCCAAAAAGGGCATATGCGTTTTTTCCAGAATATATTCAGGAAGAAATGCATACGCCCTTTTTGGACAAGTGCAACATTGTCGAAGTTCTCCTGCTTTTCATGTGCTTTAAAGGCAACTCCAATCTACCTCTCGAAATCTGTTTCCTGCAATTCTGCCTTGCTTTCAAATCCTCTTCATTGCCTTACCTTAATATATTTTTGGCTGATAGTTGTCCTTTATAACTCTGCAGGTTTGTGAATTGCTGTGCACCTGATCTCCATTTTTCAACTCGTTTTTGTGTGAGCTGGCTGCAAAACCACAGGATTGCTTCAGGCCCTATTCTGGTTCTGGGGCAGCAGGCTGAGCCTTTGGGACATTCTTCTTCCTGACGGGAAATTAGAGTGACATGTGCCCGTACAAACACCTACAGCTAGTCTCTCATTGGTTCCCCCTCTTCCCTTTCACCCTCCACACAATTTGCAATCTGTGTGAAACAGGAGGTTAAAGGCGTTGACTCTCCAAGTGGGGAGATTGATAGTAAGGCGGCTATAATGGGGAACACAAGCACCAGGAGAGGAAAAATGAGGTGTGTTTTAGAAACCTTTCCCAATCACACAGTGTCCCATCCTCTGGGTTTCCCATGCATGTTTTAGCTGTAGTAAGATTCCCTTAAACCTGGAGAGTTGGGACCCATGGAATGGGTGGCACGCATTATGGCTTTAAAGGCTCTGCCTTTGCTCACCCAAACTCACCAATCCTCTCAGCCCCAAGTGTCCACCCTTATGTCTCATCCAGCTGTGGGTGTAGATGGGGTCAATCCAGGTTGCATCAGAGACCCTGAATGAATTATGTAAGAATTTCTCTCTCTTTCACTGTTTTTGTGTTTTGTTTTTGAAATTCATTTTTATAAAGGTGTTGAGCTGATTTTCACTGCCATGTTTATGCCACTCTAGATACACTTGATTCCCTTATGGAGACATATCAATACATATGTTTTAAGATTCTTACTAGTCAAATATACTCCTCTGCGGTGAATAAGGGGTGTTGAGTCCAGTTCACTGAGCAAGGAGTAGGTCATGTCTATTATATATTTGGTTTATGGAATGGTATCTGTGCTAATTTAAAACTCTGGTTTTATGCATCACCCTACCTCACCTTTCCCCTTAAGAAGGCATAAGTGTGTTTTCTAAATGTGTGACTCTGTTCTGCTTTGTCATTCAGTTCATGTGTAGCCATGTGTACATTTCCTCTCTGAGTGCTATCTTATGATAAGTTTCTTTTTCTGTGTGACTTATTTCACTTAGAATCATCGTACCTAAATCCACTCATTATGTTGCTACTGGCCATATGACATTGATTTCATGGCTGGGTGATAGTCCATTGTACATAAGTACCCCAATTTCTTTATACATTTTCCCTTTCCTGGGATATTTAAGGTGTTCCGAAGTCAAGGTTCTTGTAAACAGAGCAGCCCTAAACTTTGGGGTGGCTGTGTCTTGTTGATTTTTAGTTTCCCAAGATATACGGCCCTGAGTGGAAGTGCCCTAGGCTCTGTAATTCTGTTTTTTAGATGTTTTAGGAAACATCATACACTTATGCAGAGTGGCTGTTGATAATTCACATCCTGCCCATCAGCGTAACAAAGTTCACTATTCTCCATGGCCTGTCCTGCCTTTCTGGTTTTTACACTTTTATCGGATGGCCCTTTTGAACGTTGGGAAGTGAAACTTCTTTGTAGTGCGGATTTGCATGGCCCGCTTGCTTGGTTGGCCCAAAACAGCATATGCGATTTTTCCTGAATATATTCAGGAAAAAACGCATATGCCCTTTTTGGCTAACTGCATCATTTTCGAAGTTCTGACACTTTTCATGTGCTTTAAAGGCGACCCTAATCTACCTCTTGAAACCTTTTTCTTGCAATTCTGCCTTGTTTCATATCCTCTTCGTTGCCTTACCTCAATATATTTTTGGACATTAGTTATCACTTATAACTCTGCAGGTTTGTGAATTGCACTGCCCCTGAACTCCATTTTTCAACTCACTTTTTTGTGAGCTGGCTGCAAAACCGCAGGATTGCTTCAGGCCCTATTCTGGTTCCGGGGAGGCAGGCTGAGCCTTTGGTTAATTCTTCTTGCTGATGGGAAATTATAGTGACATGTGCTTGTCGAAACTCCTACAGCTAGTCTCTCATTGGTTCCCCCTCTTCCCGTTCATCCTCCACACAAATTGCAAACTGTGTGAAACAGGAGGTTAAAGGTGCTGTTTCTCCACGTGGGGAGATTGTTATTAACGTGGCTGGAATGGCGAACCCGAGCACCAGGAGATCAAAAATGAGGTACATTTTAGACACCTTTCCTGATCACACGGTGTACAGTCCTCTGGGTTTCCCATGCATGTTGTCGCTGTAGGAAGATTTCCTTGAACCTGCAGATTTGGGACCCATGGAATGGGTACCAGGCAGTATTACTTTAAAAGGTCTGCATTTCCTCACCAATATCTCTTAGCGTGAATTGTTTCCAGCCTTATATCTCATCCTGCTGTGGGTCTAGATGTGTTCAATCCATGTTGCATCATAGCCTTTGAATAAAAGTTGTAAGAATTCTTCTCTGTCTCACTGTCTTTTATTTTTTAAAATTTATTATTATATTGGTTACAGCTGATTTTCAAATCTCTGTTTTTTGCTGCTGTACATCCAGTTGATTCACGCACTGAGAGACATCAATAAATTCTTTTTCAGATTCTTACCAGTCGTATATGTTATTTTCCAGTGAGTTGGTTGTGCTGAGTGCAGTTCTTTGAGGTACCGTGTAGGCCTTGTCAATTATCAGTTTGGTACTTGGAACAGTATCTTTGCTAATTTCAATCTCCTGGATAATGCCTCATCCCTCCCGACCTTTCCTCTTTAGCAGCCTTATGTGTGCTTTCTACATATTTGACTATGTTTCTGTTTTGTAATTTGTTTCATGTGTAGACATTTTTGATTCCACCTTTAAGTGACATCTCATGATATGTGTCTTTTTCTTTCTGACTTATGTCACTTAGAATGAACGTACGTAACTCCTCTGGAGTTGTTGCAACTGGCCTTATTTCATTGATTTCTGGCTGAGTAATATTCCACTCTACATAAGTACCACATCTCTTTTATCCATTTTATCCTTCCAGGGACATTTAGGTTATATCCAAGTCGAGGCTCTTTTTAATAGAGAGGTGGTAAACGTTGGGGTGCCTGTGTCCTGTCGATTTTTGTTTTTCCCAAGATATACGCCCATGAGTGCAAGTGCCCTATGCTCTGTAGCTCATTTTTTAGATGTTTTAGTAAACACAATACACTTCTCCAGAGTGGCCATTGGCAATTTATATTTCCACTATCTGCCTCACAGGGCTCCCTTTTCTCCTCGCCCTGTCCTGCATTTCTGGTGTTTACAATTCATGAGGATGGCTCTTCTGACTGATGTGAAGTGACACATTTTGTAGTATTGATTTCCAGTGCCCACCTGTTTGGTTGGCTAAAAAGGGTGTATGCCCTTTTCTTGAATCTATTCAGAAAAAACGCTTACACCCTCTTTGGCCAGCTGCATCGTTGGTGATGTTCAACTCCTTTTCTTGTGCTTTAATGGCGAGTCCTTTCTACCTCTTCAAATCCGTTTCCTGCCATTCTCCCTTGCTTACAAGTCCTTTTCGGTGACTTATCTCAAGACATTTTTCGACGATAGATATTTTCAACTCTGCAGTTTCATGAATTTTAGTGCCCCTGAGTTCCATTTTTCAACTAGTGTTTTTGGAAACTGGCCACAAAACAGTGGGATTTCCTCAAGCCCTATTCTGTCTCCGTGGGCAATCCTAGCCTTTGGTGAATTCGTCTTCCTGATTGGAAATTAGTGACATGTGCCTGTCTGAACACCTAGGACTTGTGTCTCATTGTTTCTCATCCTTCCGCTTCATCCTCTGGACAAATTCCAAACTGTGCGCAACAGGATGTTGATGGTGCTGACATCCCCAAGTGGGCAGATTGTTAGGAAAGACGTTGGAGGGGTGAACCTGAGCACCAGGAGATGAGGAGATGAGGTGTCTTTTCCAAACTCTTCCCGATCAAACGGTGTACCATCCTCTGCATGTGACAGGCACGTTTTAGCAGTAGGAAGGGTCCCGTGCATGTAAGGAGAACACCAGGGATTTTTCCAAATCAGTGCCTCCCAGAACCCCAAACTGGGGAATTTTTAAGCTACGGCTACATGTATGTTCATTAAGGGCCTTGGGAAGTAGGCAGAGTCCGAACTTTAGATGATTGAAGTCTTCAGGGTCAGAAGCGCTCACCATCAGCTTCCCTTAGGTTACATTTTATCTGTCATTGATAGATGATGTCAATAAAAAAATATCTATTCTTTTTCAGATTATTTCCCCTTATAGGTTATTGCAAAATATTCAGTGTAGTTCCCTGTGCTATATAGTAGTTCCTTGTTGATGATCTATTTTATACATAGCAGTGTTTATGTGTTAATACCAAACTGTTAATTTATCCCTCCTCCCACCTTTCCCCTTTGGTAATAATAAATTATAAGATTTTATACTTCTCAGAAATGGGGCAGCTGAAAGAGAGGTATCATTTTCAATGGAAAAGCAATCAAAACAAGATTGAAGCTTCAGCCAGGATTATTAGATGTACATCCTTGGAAAGAAGTCACTTCATTTTTCTAATGTTGACCTGACAAATAAGACAAACGTCTTCACTGAACTTGCTTATATTAAAGTGATGGAAATAACAAATGAAAGTCTTAGAAACATCTTATTTTACCGGAGCCTTATACAGTGCTTTATGTTAATTACAGTTTGGCTCACACATCTGTTCATTGAAGTTATAATGTTCTCAATTTCTGTTACTGATCCTCCAGAGTGGGCCCCAACAAGGGTCCCCCTGCCCAGTGTCATTGGAGCCAACAGATCGAGACTGAGTTTGGTTCAAAAGCAAAGGAGTCTTTATATTTTGATCAGAGAATGGAGAAGTGAGAGCGTGTGCTCCCCCACGGGCTGTGGGCTGGGCTGCTCTGTAGGGATCCTGGCAGCGTCAGCAGGAGGGAGGGGACGGAGCTCTCGAGGGCCAGGTTGGCTGGAGCTCAGGCTCTATGTCGCAGAGTCTGCATTGGGCCCCGCGAGCTGAGGTGTTGACCCAGCCATTCTGCACTAGGAAATTGGGTCTGAAGTGCCGGGTGTGGGACATCTGCATGCGGAATCCTAGGAGCATGTGAAATTAGACAAAGCACAAAGGAAAAAAGGTTAGACATTATTTTATTGCCCAGATTCTATTTTTATCTCCCAGGAATGTTTAATGGGCTTTGCCGGTGACAAACACCTCCTCTGCCTTTTGTCCCATTCCTCATTCTTGGGGTGCTGAGTGTGCAGACCCCTCTTCTGTAACTGCTTCGTGCTGAGTTGGGAGTCCTCATACCAGGGGTGGAGGGGCAGAACTTCTCCCCAGCAGCCTTCAGATGAGGTTGATTGTCCCCAGGCCTCCTGCCTCACTGCTCGTCCGCGTGAGCACCAGCATTGGAAATGTTATAGATTCTAATGACCTTTAAAGGTCCAGGAAAGAGATGCGCAGAGACGCTGGGGGGGGGGGGCGGTTTTACCCCGCCTCACATTTGTTTGGCCACCTTAGGCTGACGGTTTCTGCCAGCTTAGATGCTCTGACCAGTAATCTGCGCTTTCTTCAATTAGGCCTCTGAATTAACGTACAAACAGCACCAGGTGTCAGAGCCCTGCCCGCTCAACTCCCAGACAGTCCAGGGTCGTTGTTGATCCAGGACTATGATGGCCACTGAGTCAACGGCCTTTTGAAGTAGCCAGGAGTCTAGTCGGTCTTATTGGCCACTGTCACAGTGGTGTCTGTAGGCTTTTCTATGGTGACAACATGATATACGGTTCCCCTGCCAAGTTATTAGCTCCCCTCAGTAAGTCCTGCAAGTAGTAGTCTGCTCTTTCAGGTCACACTGTTGTTGTTTTCTGAGAGAAACTCCAGGTCAAGTGATGGTCACATGAGTCGTCATGGGGGCCCATTGCCCCCAGTTCTCTCTCTGGAGGTTGGAGGTGGAGGGCCCCCTCACTCGAGGTCAGTGTGTCCATGGAGCGATCCCTGCAACTTCAGGGCATGGTGGGTGGTTAGGATCTCCACGTGGGGTCCTTTTCCCTTAAGAGGGAGCTGGCCTTGCGGGCTGCTGATTTCCAGGTTTTTAGGTACTCCCAGTATCCTGGCTGGATGGGGTGGCGGGCCAAGCCCTTGCTGATCGTAGTTTATCCTACCTGGAGGGCATTCCTGCGTTGTTCCATTTCAGGTGGTCCCAGTTTTTGCACTAATACTCCAAGGGCAATTCACCTTTGACCGGGAATGTAAAGATCAAAGGGTTTAGCTAAATTAGGGAGTTCCAGGGCAGGGGTCTGAATTGACTGCTCTTTCCATTCTTGGAAGGCTGCTTCTGGATTCTATTCAAAAGGATCATCATCCTTTCCTTTCAGTGTTTCATATAGAGGCCCAGCTATTAGACTGTATTTAGGGATCCAGATGCAGCAAATCCCGGCCTCCCTAGGAACACCTAAGCTGTCTTCTAGTTTTAGAAGGGGTAAGGCTGCAAATGGTTTCTTCCCTTTCCTGGGATGGGCTTCTCCGACCTTCTGTGAGAATGAAGCCCAGAGAGGTCACCTTAGTCTGTGATATTTGAGCCTTTTTCTAGGACACCTTCTATCCTTTATTGGCTAGGTAGTTCAGAGGCCTCCTTAGTAGGGCTGGCGATCAGAATGTCATCTGCATATTGAAGGAGGGTTCTCTTTTCCAGAGGTAGAACTTTTAGGTCTTCAGCTAATGTTTCCCCAAAGATGGTGTGGGAATTTTTGAACCCTTTGGGCAGGACGGCCCCAGCAGTATTGATTTTGTTGTATGTTGAGTCCTGCCACTCACAAGCCAAAATTTCTTGTGACTCTGGGACTAATGGAATACAGAAGAAGGCATCATTGAAGTCTAATACAGAATAGCATGTCCTGGTGGATGGTAGAATGACCAGCAGGGTGTAGGAATTAGGAACTACTGGATGTATATCCTTGGTGGCTTCACTGACTGTCCTGACATCCTTTACCAGGTCTCCAGCAGCTCACAGGGCTCTCGTGGTCAGGGCAATCCCAGGATATGGAGCTCACCTGGGCTGGCACCCCACCCCCACCCCCACAGCCCATGGGGCTCTCGTGGTCAGGCCCCTCCCAGTATATGGAGCTCACCTGGGCAGGTCCCCAGCAGCCAACGGGGCTCTCGTGGTCAGGTCCCTCCCAGGGTATGGAGCTCACCTGTGCAGCTACCCATTAGCCCACGGGGCTCTCCTGGTCAGGCCCCTCCCAGGATATGGAGCTCCTCTGGGCAGGTACCACGGCAGGGCCGGGCACACAGGAACCGTGCACATAGCCCTCATTGCAGAGCAACTCCAGCTCACCTGTCGTTCAGAGCTGACACAGAGCACCACAGAGCAGGACTTGAACTAACAAAGAGCAGCTCCGACAGGTCTGTGACCCTGGGCATCACTCTGTGCGGCCTCCCTCTGCCTGGTCTTCCAGAGACTTCCACTGCAGCCGGGGCACCATGCTTCTGTCTCCACCCATCACCCCTCTTCTCCCTGACTCCTGGGTTCCTCTCATTAGGAGAGGGTCTTCTTGAAGTTGTCTCCCACACTTGGGCCAGATAAAATGATTAGAAAACAAGCCGGAGCTGCAGCCCCTTGTCTATACTGACCCTCAGGAGCCCACACCTGTTCCTTGGACCCGGCCGGTTCAGCGAGGTCCATTTTCTGCAATGTGAGTCCCTGAGGGGTGAGGATTGGCTGACCTGGGCAGCCTTACCCTGCCGGCCAGACCTCCCCAGGTGTGCCTGGTTGAGGTCAATATAAACAACGCACCAGTCAGCAAATGCCCCTGCAGCTGTGTCTGCCGCCATATTCTCTGCCCCGTCAGCAGTCTCGTGGCTGTGCAGGTGGGAGGGAGTGAGGGGCCATGGCTTTGTGGGTGGCCCGGTGTGAGTAGGGCTCTGCTTGACTTTCTGCAAGAGTTGTCGGGCTGCCAACTGCTAAAGAAGAGGATGTGTCACCCATACCTTACGCTGGAATTTCTCCCCAGGCAGAGGTGAGGAAGGAAAAAAGCAGTGGGGGCCAGGACAGGAGGGGTGTCTCAGGCAGGGAAATGGAAAGCTTCCAGAAGAGCGCCCGGGGCCAGGATCATCCTGGCTGGCCTGCAGGCACCAAGTCGGCCTGCTTGCTGTCGCTGGTGTGGCTCCATGGCCCTTCCTCTAGGCTTTCAACTCCTTGTACATATTCAGGTGTTTTACCTGGGAAGGGTGGGAACAGTTCAGCAGCAGCTGGCCTGGGGCTCAGCTCACGTTTACTCACAGACGCCTCGGCAAGGTCCCCCAGCTTTGCAATGAGGACGTTACTTGAAGGGGTGTTGCTGGCTGCATGGGAGATGATTCCCCAACTCTGACCAACTTCAGAATTGTTTACCACTGGAGCAAGTGCCCTGATAGGGTTTTCCTCTGTATAACTGGTGGTTTTCGGTTTTTGTTGTTTTCTTTTTTGGTTCAAGTTAGGTTTTATTCCTCTTTTATGTATTTATAGATATAAGCATGGAAATAATTCATTCATATAAATACATCTGTGTGAAGGGAATAACTTTTTTCTCTTTTATTTTTAAATTTTATTTTTTAAAATTTTGAAATTTTATTTATTTTTTTATACAGCTCGTTGTTATTAGTTATCTATTTTATGCATATACATGTATACATGTCAATCCCAATCTCCCAACTCATCCCACCACCACAACCCCATGACTTCCCCCCCTTGGGGTCCATAAGTTTGTTCTCTACCTCTGTGTCTCTATTTCTGCACTGCAAACCGGTTCATCTGTACCATTTTTCTAGGTTCTACATATATGCATTAATATACAATATTTGTTTTTCTCTTTCTGACTTACTTCGCTCTGTAAGACAGTCCCTAGATCCATCGACGTCTCTACAAATGACCCAGTTTCATTCCTTTTTATGGCTGAGTAATATTCCATTTTCTATATGTACCACATCTTTATCCATTGGTCTGTCTGTGGGCATTTAGGTTGCTTCCATTACCTGACTATTGTAAATAGTGCTGCAATGAACATTGTGGTGAATGTGTCTGTTTGATTTATGGTTTTCTCTGGATATATGCCCAGAAGTGGGATTGCTGAATCATATGGTAATTCTATTTTTAGTTTTTTAAAGAACCTCCATACTGTTCTCCATAGTGACTATGTCAATTTACATTCCCACCAATAGTGGAAGAGGGTTCCTTTTGTGCACACCCTCCCCAGCATTTGTTGTTTGTAGATTTTCTGATGATGCCCATTCTAACAGGTGTGAGGTGATACCTCATTGTAGTTTTGATTTGCATTTCTCTAATAATTAGTGATGTTGAGCAGAGTTTCATGTGCGTCTTGGCCATCTCTGTGTCTTCTTTGAAGAAACGTCTATTTAGATCTTCTTCCCATTTTTGTATTGGGTTGTTTTTTTTTTTTTAATATTAAGCTGCATGAGCTGTTTATATATATTGGAGATTAAACCTTTGTCCATTGATTCGTTTGCAAATATTTTCTCCCATTCTCAGGGTTGCCTTTTTCCGTTCCCATTTTTTTAACAAAAAAAGAAAGAAAGAAAAAGAAGCAGAACACTAATGTGCGTAAAATATGCCTCTTGAAACTGTCGTTTTGAAATATGGACGTCTTTTGAATTTTTTGATCGATATACGAACCCAGGATTTGTTTTCAGGGCAGGTGTCATTTACAGGCCTGCAATTATTTTGAATATCAACTGACCATTAGCGCTGGGATTAAAGCTGCTGTTGTGTGAAACGGCCACAAGGTGGCAGCAGTTCTCCCTTACCAAATCTGGTTACTAGGGCAACAGAGCCTCAATGGAAGTCGTGTTCTAGGTTGTAATTTACAATGGAATGTGCCAGGACAAAGTCCCTTGAGTTAGTCTCACTACTTCTTGTTCGCTTTTTTAATTTATTTTTTTATTTTTTATCACAGAAAGTTTGATTAGAATGTTTGGCTTGTTGTAGGTGTGCAAGATGTGGTTCTTTTACACATATACATATTTCTGTTCTTCCTTGGATCCTTTCCCCATGTACGTTATGACAGAATGTTCAGTAGTCTTCTCTTGGTATTCCGTAGGTCTTTGGTGATTATATATTTCATCTGTGTTTGTATATGTCTGTTAACCCCAATATCCTAATGTATCCAATCCTCACACCTTTCCATTGGTGAACCATAAGTTGTTTAATGAATCTGTGATTGCCCTTCTCTGTGGAAATATCTTCACTGGTATCAATTTTTAGGTAACACCTATAAGTGATATCATACGATATTTGTCTTTCTCTTTCTGACTTACTACAAGTCACGTGATTACCTCTAGACTCATCTATGGTGCTGCAAATGGCATTGTGTCCTTTTTTCCCTTGGCTAATATTCTGTCTGTACATGTAGCACTTCTTCTTTGTCCGCTCATCTGTTGATGGACTTTTTGTTTGCTTCCATGTCATGGCTATTGTAATGCAGCGGCAATGCACATTTGCCTGCCTGTGTCTTTCCAATTCTGTCTTCTTAGGTTATAGGCCCAGGAGTGGGACTGCTGGATTATATGGTAGCAAAATGTTTACCTTGTAGAGGCACCTCCATTCTGTTCTCATTAGTGGCTCTTACCAGGTTTCATCCCACTTAAAGTTGAGGGTATGCACTTCTCCACAACACCTTCAGCATTTTTCCTTTGTAGTTTTTTTGCTGATGTTTATTCTGACTAGTGTCAGCTGATACCACTTTGTGGTTGGATTTGCATGCGTCTCATAATCCCTTGAAATTGAGCTTTCTGACGCATCCTTTTTTTCTTCAAACTGTGAGTACATCTTACCTCTTCAAATTGTTTTCATGAAGTATATGTGACATTTAGAAATATTTTGGCATTACCTCCCTTAAGACATTTTGAGGGCAGGTTTCATTTACAGCCCTCCAGTACTGGTGCATATGAAGTGACCCTTAGCACAGGTTTTAAAGGAGCTGTTGCAGGTAACGGCCAGAGGGCGGCAGCATTTCTGCTTTTCCCAATCTGGTAACTAGGGAAACAGACCATCCTGGCAGTGGTGTTCCTCGGTTATATATTAGAGTGGAATGTGCCCCCGAAAGCTGATGTCTCCTTACTTACGTTTGTTTTATAAATTGAATTTATATATTTTTTTATTGGAGTGATATTCCATTTTGTACATGGACCATTTCTTCTTTGTGCATTCCTCTGTTGATGGAGATTTTCGTAGCTTCCAAGTGTTGGCTATGGTAAATATTGCTGGAGTGCAGGATTGCCAGCCTGTGTCTTTTTTTTTTTTTCCTGCGGTATGTGGACCTCTCACTGCCGTGGACCCTCCCATTGCAGAGCACAGGCTCCGGACGCTCAGGCCCAGTAGCCATTGCTCACGGGACCAGCTGCTCCACGGCATGTGGGATCTTCCCCACCCGGGGCATGAACCCGTGTCCCCTGCATTGGCAGGCGGAATCTCATCCACTGCGCCACCAGTGAAGCCCAGCCTGTGTCTTTTTGATTCTCATCCCCTCAGGCGATATGCCCAGCAGTGGGTATGCCTGAATGAATGGTAGCTCAGTATTTTCCTTTACAAGGCACCTCATTTTTGTTTTCATTACTGGCTCTTACCATGTCCCACGTTGAACCAATTTTGGCATTTCTCCAAAACCCCTTCAGCATTTATTGTTTGCAGAATTTTTTGATGGCCATTCTGACTGGTGTGAGCTGATAGGTTTTTGTAATTTGGATTTGCATATCTTTAATTATTCCTAATGTTCAGCATTTTTCCATGCCTTTTTAAATTTCTGGTACAGAAAAACAGAAAAAAAACGGAGAGTACAATTAACCCCTTGAAATTGTCTTCTTTGATGGTTGCCCTCTTTTGAAATTTTTGGTCAATTTTCGACCCCAGGATTGTTTTTGAGGGCAGGTGTCATTTACAGGCTGCAATGAGTGTGAATATTTAGTGACCATTAGCACTGGGTTGAAAGCTGCTGTTGTGGGAAACGGCCACAAGGCGGCAGCATTTCTCCATTCCCAAATCTGGTTACTAGGGCAGCAGAGCCTTTCTGGGACGAATGGAATACAGAAGAAGGCATCATTGAAGTCTAATACAGAATACCATGTCCTGGTGGATGGTAGAATGACCAGCAGGGTGTAGGAATTAGGTACTACTGGATGTATATCCTCGGTGGCTTCACTGACTGTCCTGAAATCCTTTACCAGGTTCCCAGCAGCCCTCGGGTCTCTCGTGGTAAGGGCAATCCAAGGATATGGAGCTCACCTGGGCAGGCCTCCCCCTTCCCCGCAGACCATGCGGTTCTCGTGGTCAGGCCCCTCACAGGATATGGGGCTCACCTGGGTAGGTCTCCAACAGCCCACGGGGCTCTCATGGTCAGGCCACTCCCAGGTTATGGAGCTCACCTGTGCAACTACCCAGCAGCCCATGGGGCTCTCGTGGTCAGGCCCCTCCCAGGATACGGAGCTCCTCTGGGCAGATACCTCGGCAGGGCTGGGCACACAGGAATCGTGCACATAGCCCTCATTGCAGAGCACCCCAGATCACCCCAGATCACCTGTCACTCAGAGCTGACACAGCGCACCTCAGAGCAGGTCTTGAAGTAACAAACAGCAGCTCCGACAGGTCTGTGACCCGGGCATCACTCTGTGTGGCTTCCCTCTGCCTAGTTTTCCTGAGACTTCCACTGCATCCAGGGCACCAGGCCTCTGTCTCCACCCATCACCCCTCCTCTCCTTGAGTCCTGGATTCCTCTCATTAGGAGAGGGTCTTCTTGAAGTTGTCTCCCACTCATGGGCCAGATAAAATGATTAGAAAACAAGCCAGAGCTGCAGCCCCTTGCGTATCCTGACTCTCAGGAGCCTACACCTGTTCCTTGGACCCGGCCGGTGCAGTGAGGTCCATTTTCTGCAGTGTGAGTCCCTGAGGGGTGAGGATTGGCTGACTTGGGCAGCCTGTCCCTGCCGGCCAGCCCTACCCAGGTGTGCCTGGGTTGAGGTCAATATAAACAACGCACCAGTCAGCAAATGCCCCTGCAGCTGTGCCTGCCACCATATTCTCTGCCCCGTCAGCAGTCTCGGGGCTGTGCTGGTGGGAGGCAGTGAGGGGCCACGGCTTTGTGGGTGGCCCGGTGTGAGTGGGGCTCTGCTGAACTTTCTGCAGGAGTTGCCAGGCTGCCACCTGCTCAAGAAGAGGATGTGTCACCCATACCTTCTGCTGGAATTTCTCCCCGGGCAGAGGTGAGGAAGGAAAAAAGCAGTGGGGGCCGGGACAGGAGGGGTGTCTCAGGCAGGGAAATGGAAAGTTTCCAGAAGAGCGCCCGGGGCCAGGACCATCCTGGCTGGCCTGCAGGCACCAGGTCGGCCTGCGTGATGGCGCTGGTGTGGCACTACGGCCCTTCCTCTAGGCTTTCAACTCCTTGTACATATTCAGGTGTTTTACCTGGGGAGGGTGGGAACAGTTCAGCAGCAGCTGGCCTGGGGCTCAGCTCACGTTTACTCACAGACGCCTCCACACGGTCCCCCAGCTTTGCAATGAAGATGCTGCTTGCAGGGGGCTTGCTGGCTGCATGTGAGATGATTCCCCACCTCTCGCCAACTTCAGAATTGTTTACCGCTGGAGCAAGTGCCCTGATAGAGTTTTCCTCTGTGTAACTGGTGGGTTCTGTTTTTTTTTTTTTCTTTTTTGGTTCAAGTTAGATTTTATTCCTCTTTTATGTATTTATAGATATAAGCATGGAAATAATTCATTCATATAAATACATCTGTGTGAAGGGAAGAACTTTTTTCTCTTTTATTTTTAAATTATATTTTTAAAAATTTTGAAATTTAATTATATTTTTTTAATACAGCACGTTATTATTAGTTATCTATTTTATACATATACATGTATACAGGTCAATCCCAATGTCCCAACTCATCCCACCACCACCACCCCATGGCTTCACCACTTGGTGTCCATATGTTTGTTCTCTACCTCTGTGTCTCTATTTCTGCACTGCAAACCGGTTCATCTGTACCATTTTTCTAGGTTCCACATATATGCATTAATATACAATATTTGTTTTTCTCTTTCTGACTTACTTCACTCTGTATGACAGTCTCTAGATCCATCGGCGTCTCTACAAATGACCCAGTTTCATTCCTTTTTATGGCTGAGTAATATTCCATTTTCTATATGTACCACATCTTTATCCATTGGTCTGTCTGTGGGCATTTAGGTTGCTTCCATTATCTGACAATTGTAAATAGTGCTGCAATGAACAATGCGTTGAATGTATCTTTTTGATTTATGCTTTTCTCTGGGTATATGCCCAGTAGTGGGATTGCTGGGTTATATGGTAATTCTATTTTTAGTTTTTTCCACAAGTTTGCTTCAGGATCTATACTGGTTCCGGTGGAGCAGGCTGAGATTTTGGTTAATTCTACTTCCTGACGGGAAATTAGAGTGACATGTGCCCGTCCAAATGCCTACAGCTTGGCTCTCATTGGTTCCCCCTCTTCCCTTTCATCCTCCGTACAAGTTGCAAACTGTGTGAAACAGGAGTTTAAAGGCACTGACTCCACAAGTTGGAAGATTGAGAGTAAAGCGCCTGCAATGTCGAACCCGAGCACCCGGAGAGGAAAAATGAGGAGCGTTTTAGAAATCTTCCCGATCACACGGTGCCCCTTCCTGTGGGTTTCCCATGCATGATTTAACTGTACTAACATTCCCTTAAACCTGGAGAGTAGGGAACCATGGCATGGGTGGCACGCATTATTGCATAAAAGGTGTACATTTGCTCACCCAACCTCACCAATCCTCTCAGCCCCAAGTGTCCAGCCTTTTGTCTCATCCAGGTGTGGCTGTAGATGGGGTCAATCCAGGTAGCATCAGAGACCCTGAACGAATTGTGTAAGAATTTCACTGTTTTTGTGATTTGTTTTTGAAATTTATTTTTATAATGGGGTTGAGCTGATTTTCACTGCCATGTTTATGCCGCTCTAGGCACACTTGATTCCCTTACGGAGACATATCAGTACATAGGTTTTAAGATTCTTACTAGTCAGATATATTCCTCTGCATGGAATAGGGGGTGTTGAGTCCAGTTCACTGAGCAAGGAGTAGGTCTTTTCTATTACATATTTGGTTTATGGAACGGTACCTGTGCTAATATCAAACTCTGGTTTTATGCAACACCCCACCTCACCTATCCCCTTGAGCAGACATAAGAGTGTTTTCTAAATGTGAGACTCTGTTCTGTTTTCTAATTTAGTTCATGTGTAGCCTTTTTACATTCTCTTCATAAGTGATATCTTATGATAAGTTTCTTTTTCTGTGTGACTTATTTCACTTAGAATCATCGTACCTAAATCCACCCATTATGCTGATACCGTCCCCATGACTTTGATTTCATGGCTGAGGGATAATCCATCGTATGAAAATACCACAACTTCTTTATCCATTTTTGTCTTTCCTGCGATATTTGAGGTGTTCTGAAGTCGAGGTGCTTGTAAACAGAGCAGCCCTTAAATTTGAAGTGGCAGTGTCTTGTTGATTTTCAGTTTCCCCAAGGTATACGTCCATGAGTGAAAGTGCCCTAGGCTCTGTAGCTGAGTTGTTTAGTTGTTTTTGGGAAACACCATGCACTTCTCCGGAGTGGCTGCTGGCAATTTTCCTCCCACCCATCTGCATAAGAAGGCTCCCTGTTCTCCATGGTCTGTCCTGCTTTTCTGGTTTTTACAATTTTTTCAGATGTCCCTTTTGACCTGCGGGAAGCGAGACTTCTTTTTAGTTTGTATTTGCGTTGCCCGCTTGCTTGGTTGGCCACAAAGTGTGCATGTATTTTTTCCTCAATATTTTCTGGAAAACTCGCATATGCACTTTTTGGACAAGTGCATCATTTTGGAAGTTCTGCCGATGTGCATGTGCTTTAAAGGCGATTCTAATCAACCTCTTTATGTCTGTTTCCTGGAATTCTACCTCGCTTTCAAGTCCTTGCCGTAGCTAAACTGCGAAATAAACGTGATCCCTAACCTAAAGGTAACCAAAGTGTTTCCCATCTGCAAAGTTGGTTGTGCAGCCAACTCCTTGAACCCTGACTCGAAAGAGTGCTTTAACTCCTCTAAGGCTTTCGGAAGGCTTAACAGAGTCGTGTATGAATCCCCTAAGTGGCCCAGAGAAAAACCACCGGGGCTCCAATTCAGTTTGGGGACTCCTGCTCGAAGTCTCTCTAATTGATGTGGAAACTAGACTTCAGGTCCAGCCGGAAATAAAGTAGAGATTTACCCAGGTCATTGTTAGGCATTTGGAACATCCAAAGTCACCTAGGCCTACTGAGGCCATTTAGAGGAGTATGCCATTCACCACATGCAGAACACACTGCATCAAAAAGTTTCATCACAGAAGGCCGAATTGTGTTCCAAGTGTCTCCTTTAGCTTGTCAGAGAACATAGGTATATGTGCTGGGTAGTTCAGTTCGTAACTGAGAAGCCTGGAAATAGGCAGTATTTTCCCCATTTGAAATGTAGATAGTGGCGGCCTCAAGGCTGACTGAAAGACATGGATGTTACCCGTCTTCTACTCACTTCTAGGAATGCCTCAGTGAAGAAAGTGAATTTTCTCCTACGAAAATAGGTGGTCTGCAGTGCCTTGCTAGGAGCTCATCCCACGCTTTCCCTAGCTAGAGTGCGAAGTAAACGTGACCCCTAGCCTCAAGGTAGGCGGAAGTGTTTCCTATCAGCAAAGTTTTGTGTGCAGCCATCTCCATGAACCCTGACTCGATAGAATGCTTTAACTCCTGTACGGCTTTCCATACGCCTAAGAGAGTCGCGTATGAATTCCCTTCTGAGGGAGAGCTTTTGTGCTGTGTGTCCACTTTTTGTTTTCCCAGCAACATAACAGAGAACAGACCATTGGGGTCAACGCTTTCTATGCAGAGGGAAGGACAATGAACTGATTCTCACTTGCATAGCTTGACTTCTACAGCTTTAAAGCAGCCCCAGGACAAAGATTTTGCCAGTATTACAGTCAACGTGGCTCTCCCTCTGTGGAGGCCCTCTGAACGGCACTGAAAGAATCCCTGAGCCTAAAGTGCATCCTGGCAACTCTTACCTGTCATCTCTATATTGTGACGCAAGGTACACTGTAGGTCCAGCCTGAGAGAAAATACAGAAAAAACGGTAAAATTTTGAGGCATTTGGACGATCCAAAGTCACCTACGCTTGACAAAGTCATTAAGTGGGTAATGCTATTCTTGGTATGCAAAACACCCCGCATCCAAAGAAGTGTGATCTTAGAAAGGCCCAGTGTGGCTGAAAGTATCCAGTAGTCAGTCAGAGCGTGCTGGTAAATGCACTGTCAGGTCAAGTTGGCAATTGGAGAATGTTGGAGAAGCCCGAATTTCCCCCTTTGGAAAGCCACTTTGTTGCAGCTTCCAAGCTGCCTGAAAACCACACCCACTGGACACTGTTCACTCCACAAATGCCTCTGAGGAGCAGTGAGTTTTTCCAAAAGAAACCAGGTGCTTGTGATTCCTTCCTGGGAGCTCACTCCTGAGCATACTGTAGCTTAAGTGCCAACTAAATGTGACCTCTAGGTAAGGTGCACATTTTCCCATTACCAGAGATATGGGTGCACCAGTTTCCAGGAAGTCTTAGTCACTTGACTGCTTTAGCTTTACTATGACTCACAGTGCTCACGACTCTCACCTGGGCACTTCTTTCCAAGGAAGTACACTTTGTACCCAAAGCCTACTGAGCACTATCAAGGGATACACAGCTCTGGGAACATCCCTCTCTATGAAGTAGGAAGGGCCGGGAACTAATTTGTTCTCTATGGCTAGCGTTTCACAGCTTTGAAACAGCCTCAGGAAGACGGTTCTTGGCAGGCTTTCTTTCCATGCGTGTCTGCCATGTTGAGGAAACCTAAGCTGCATTACAGAACCCACCATGGCTCCAATTCAGTTTGGGGACTCCTTCTTGACGTCTCTCTAAGTGATGCAGAGAATAGACTTTATGTTCAGCCTGAAATAAAGTGGGTATTTACCCTGAGCATTGCTAGGCATTTGGAACATCCAAAGTCACCAAGGCCTACTGAGGGCATTTAGAGGACTATGCCATTCACCACATGCAGCACACACTGCATCCAAAAGTTTCATCGCAGAAGGCCGAATTGTGTTACAAGGGCCTCCTTTGGATTGTCAGGGAAGATAGGTACATGTGCTAGGTGATCCAGTTTGCAATTGAGAAGCTTAGAAATAGGAAGTATTTTCCCCTTTTCAAAGGTAGATAATGGGGGCCTCAAGGCTGACAGAAAGACATTGCTGTTACCCGTCTTCTAGTCACCTCTAGGAATGCCTCAGTGAAGAAAGTGAGTTTTCTCCGACGAATGAAGGTGGTCTCCAGTGCCTTGCTAGGAGCTCATGAATGCTTGCCCGAGCTGAAGTGGGAAGTAAATGTGACCCCTAGCCTCAAGGTAAGCACGAGTGTTTCCAATCAGCAACGTTTTGTGTGCAGCCATCTTCATGAACCCTGACGTGATAGAGTGCTTTAACGCCTCTGCAGCTTTCCGTAGGCATCAGAGAGTCGCGTATGAATTCCATTCTGAGGGAGAGCGTGTGTGCTTTGAGTCCCATTTTGTATTCCAAGCAACATAACACAGAATAGACTGTTGGGGTCAACTCTTTCTATGCAGAGGGAACGGCAATGAACTGCTTCTCGCTTGCAGAGCTTGATTTCCACAGCTGTGGAGCAGCCGCACGACAACATTTTTGCCAGTATTACATTCAACGTGGCTCTCCCTCTGTGGAGGCCCTCTGAACTGCACTGAAAGAATCCCTGATCCTAAAGTGCATCCTGGCAACTCTTACGTGTCATCTCTCTATTGTGATCCAAGGTACACTATAGGTCCAGCCTGACAGAAAATACAGAAAAATCAGTTACATTGTGAGGCATTTGGACGATACAAAGTCACCTAGGCCTGACTAAGTCATTAAGCGTTTAATGCTATTCATGACATGCAAAAAGCTCCGCGTCCAAAGAAGTGTGATCCTAGAAAGGCCCCGTGTGGGTGAAAGTCTCCAGTAGTCAGTCAGAGAGTGCTGGTGAATGCGCTGTGGGGTCAAGTTGGCAATTGGAGAACTTGGGGAAGCCCGACTTTCCCCTTTTGGAAAAGAACTTCTTTGCAGCTTCCAAACCGCCTAGAAACCCCACCACCAGGATACTATTAACTCCACAGATGCCTGTGAGGAGCAGTGAGTTTTTCCAAAAGAAACCAGGTGCTTGCAATTCCTTCCTGGGAGCTCACCCCAGGAGCATACTGTAGCTAAAGTGCCAACTAAATGTGACGTCTAGTCTCCAGGTAAGGTGCACATTTTCCCATTACCAGAGGTAGGGGTGCACCAGTTTCCAGGAGGTCTTAGTCAATGGGCGGCTTTCACTTTTGTATGCCTCACAGCACTCAAGACTCTCACGTGGGTTGGGCCCTGCGTACCAGTTGTGCAGGGAGCTTCTGACGAAGAAGTGGACGGCCCGCTGGGATCTGCCGGCTGGCGGCCCTGATTGAATTATCGGGAGCCGGAGGAAGATGGCGGAAGAGTAAGACGCGGAGATCACCTTCCTCCCCACAGATACATCAGAAATTCATCTACACGTGGAACAACTCCAACAGAACACCTACTGAACGCTGACAGAAGACCTCAGACCCCCCAAAAGGCAAGAAACTCCCCACATACCTGGGTAGGTCAAAAGAAAAAAAGAATAAACAGAGACAATAGGATATGGACGGGACCTGCACCAGTGGGAGGGAGCCGTGAAGGAGGGAAGGTTTCTACACACTACAAGCCCCTTCGAGGGCGGAGACTGCAGGTGGCGGAGGGGGAAAGCTTCGGAGTAGCGGAGGAGAGCACAGCAACAGGGGTGTGGAGGGCAAAGCAGAGAGATTTTGGCACAGAGGATCGGTGCCCTCAGGCACACACCAGCCCGAGAGAATTGTCTGCTCGGCCGCCAGGGCGGGCGGGGCTGGGAGCTGAGGCTCGGGTATCGGCTTTCAGTTGGAGCGCAGGGAGAGGTCTGGGGCTGGCGGCAGGAAGAGAGCCTGAAGGGGTTAGTGCTAGCCCGGAGGGAGTCCGGGGAAAGGGTCTGTAGCTACCGGAGAGGCAAGAGACTTTTTTCCCTTTTGTTGCCTGGTGCGCGAGGAGAGGGCATTCCCCTCCCTCCCCTCTGCCTGAGTGAGCCAGAGCCCCCGAATCAGCGGCTCCTTTAAACCCGTCCTGTCTGAGCGAAGAACGGACGCCCTCCGGCGACCTACGCGCAGAGGCGGGGCCAGGTCCAAGGCTGAGACCCGGGAGCTGTGAGAGCAGAGACAGGGAAATCTCTCTGTGCAGCCTCCGAGGCAGCGGATTAAAGCTCCACGGTCCATTTGATGTGCCCTGCATCTGTGGAGTGCATGAATGGACAGCGAATCATCCCAAATTGAGGAAGTGGACCTTGAGGACAAGATTTAAGACTTTACCCCCCTTTTTTTTCCCCTCTTTTTACAACGAATTATCTCAAATTAAGGAGGTGGACTTAGCAAGATTTCAGACTTTTCGCCCTTTTCCTCTTTTTACAACGAATTATCCCAAATCGAGGAGGTGGACTTGGAGAGCAAGATTTTTGATTTTTCCCCCTGCTCTCTTTTTGTGAATGTGTATGTGTAATCTTCTGTGTAAGATTCTCTCTGTATAGCTTTGCTTCCACCATATGTCCCAGGGTTCTTTCGGTCCGTGTTTTTTTTTCAATAATTACTTTTTAATTTTAATAACGCTACTATATTTCATACTTTATTCTATTTTACTTTACCTGCTCTTTCTTTTTTTCCTCCCTTCCCTTCCTCCCTCCCTCCCTCCGCTCCTCCTTTCCTTCTTTCTTTTTCTTTCCTCCATCCCTCCCTCCCTCCCACCCTTCTTCTTTCGACTTTCTTTTTCTTTCCTCCCTCCCTCCCTCCCTCCCTCCTGTCTTTCTTTCTTTCTTTCCTTCCTCCCTCCCTCCCTCTCTTCTTCCATTCACTCTTCCTTTTGCTTTCATTCCTCCCTCCCTCCCTCCTTTCTTTCCTTTCTTTCCATCCTTCCTCCCTCCCTCCTTTCTTTCTTTCTTCCTTCCTTCCTTCCTTACTTCCCTTCTTCCTTTCTTTCAATCTCTCTTTCTTTCTTCTACTAATTATTTCTTTCTACTTTTTCTCACTGTTATTCTGAGCCGGGTGGATGAAAGGCTCTTGGTGCTGCAACAAGGAGTCAGTGCTGTGCCTCTGAAGTGGGAGAGCCAACTTCAGGACACGGGTCCAGAAGAGACCTCCCAGCTCCACATAATATCAAGCAGCGAAAATCTCCCAGGGATCTCCATCTCAACACCAGCACCCAGCTTCAGTCAGCGACCAGCAAGGTACAGTGCTGGTCACCCTATGCCAAGCAACTAGCAAGGCAGGAACACAACCCCACCCATTAGCAGAGAGGATACCTAAAAACATAATAAGGCCACAGGAACCCCAAAACACACCACCAGACGTGGACCTGTCCACCAGAAAGACAAGATCGAGCTTCAACCACCAGAACACAGGCATTAGTCCCCCCCACCAGGAAGCCTACACAACCTACTGAAACAACCTTAGCCACGGGGGACAGACACCAAAAACAACGGGAACTACGAATCTGCAGCCTGCAAAAAGGAGACCCCAAACACAGTAACATAAGCAAAATGAGAAAGCAGAAAAACACACAGCAGGTGAAGGAGCAAGATAAAAACCTACCAGACCTAACAAATGAAGAGGTAATAGGCAGTCTACCTGAAAAAGAATTCAGAATAATGATAGTAAAGCTGATCCAATATTCTATTTCCCAGATCCAAAATCTTGGAAATAGAATAGACAATATGCAAGAAACAGTTAACAAGGACCTAGAAGAACTAAAGATGAATCAAGCATCGATTAAAAACACAATAATTGAAATGAAAAATACTCTAGATGGGATCAATAGCAGAATAACTGAGGCAGAAGAACGGATAAGTGAGGTGGAAGATAAAATAGTGGAAATAACTGATGCAGAGAAAAATAAAGAAAAAAGAATGAAAAGAACAGAGGACAGTCTCAGAGACCTCTGGGACAACATTAAACGCACCAACATTCGAATTATAGGGGTTCCAGAAGAAGAAGAGAAAAAGAAAGGGACTGAGAAAATATTTGAAGAGATTATAGTTGAAAACTTCCCTAATATGGGAAAGGAAATAGTTAATCAAGTCCAGGAGGCACAGAGAGTCCCATACAGAATAAATCCAAGAAGAAATACGCCAAGACACATATTAATCAAACTATCAAAAATTAAACACAAAGAAATCATATTAAAAGCAGCAAGGGAAAAACAACAAATAACACACAAGGGAATCCCCATCAGGTTAACAGCTGATCTCTCAGCAGGAACTCTACAAGCCAGAAGGGAATGGCAGGACATAATTAAAGTGATGAAGGAGAGAAACCTGCAACCAAGATGACTCTACCCAGCAAGGATCTCATTCAGATTTGATGGAGAAATTAAAACGTTTACAGACAAGCAAAAGCTGAGAGAGTTCAGCACCACCAAACCAGCTTTACAACAAATGCTAAAGGAACTTCTCTAGGCAAGAAACACAACAGAAGGACTATACCTACAATAACGAACCCAAAGCCATTAAGGAAATGGGAATAGGAACATACATATCAATAATTACCTTAAATGTAAATGGACTAAATGCTCCCACCAAAAGACGCAGAGTGGCTGAATGGATACAAAAACAAGACCCATATATATGCTGTCTACAAGAGACCCACTTCAGACCTAGAGACACATACAGATTGAAAGTAAGGGGATGGAAAAAGATATTCCATGCAAATGGAAATCAAAAGAAAGCTGGAGTAGCAATTCTTATATCAGACAAAATAGACTTTAAAATAAAGACTATTAGAAGAGACAAAGAAGGACATGACATAACGATAAAGGGATCGATCCAAGAAGAAGATATAACAATTGTAAATATTTATGCACCCAAAATAGGAGCACCTCAATACATAAGGCAAATACTAACAGCCATAAAAGGGGAAATCGACAGTAACACAATCACAGTAGGGGACTTTAACACCCCACTTTCACCAATGGACAGATCATCCAAAATGAAAATAAATAAGGAAACACAAGCTTTAAATGATACATTAAACAAGATGGACTTAATTGATATTTATAGGACATTCCACCCAAAAACAACAGAATACACATTTTTCTCAAGTGCTCATGGAACATTCTCCAGGATAGATCATATCTTGGGTCACAAATCAAGCCTTGGTAAATTTAAGAAAATTGAAATTGTATCAAGTATCTTTTCCGACCACAATGCTATGAGACTAGACATCAATTACAGGAAAAGATCTGTAAAAAATACAAAGACATGGAAGCTAAACAATACACTACTCAATAATGAAGTGATCACTGAAGAAATCAAAGAGGAAATTAAGAAATACTTAGAAACAAATGACAATGGAGACACGACGACCCAAAACCTATGGGACGCAGCAAAAGCAGTTCTAAGGGGGAAGTTTATAGCAATACAATCCCACCTTAAGAAACAGGAAACATTTCGAGTAAACAACCTGACGCTGCACCTAAAGCAATTAGAGAAAGAAGAACAAAAAACCCCCAAAGTTAGCAGAAGGAAAGAAATCATAAAGATCAGATCAGAAATAAATGAAAAAGAAATGAAGGAAACGATAGCAAAGATCAACCAAACTAAAAGCTGGTTCTTTGAGAAGATAAACAAAATTGACAAACCATTAGCCAGACTCATCAAGAAAAGAAGGGAGAAGACTCAAAGCAGTAGAATTAGAAATGAAAAAGGAGAAGTAACAACTGACACTGCAGAAATACAAATGATCATGAGAGATTACTATAAGCAACTCTATGCCAATAAAATGGACAACCTGGAAGAAATGGACAAATTCTTAGAAATGCACAACCTACCAAGACTGACTCAGGAAGAAATAGAAAATATGAATAGACCAATCACAAGCACTGAAATTGAAACTGTGATTAAAAATCTTCCATCAAACAAAAGCCCAGGACCAGATGGCTTCACAGGCGAATTCTATCAAACATTTAGAGAAGAGCTAACACCCATCCTTCTCAAACTCTTCCAAACAATATCAGAGGAAGGAACACTCCCAAACTCATTCTACGAGGCCACCATCACCTTGATACCAAAACCAGGCAAGGATGTCACAAAGAAAGAAAACTACAGGCCAATATCACTGATGAACATAGATGCAAAAATCCTCAACAAAATACTAGCAAACAGAATCCAACAGCACATTAAAAGGATCATACACCATGATCAAGTGGGGTTTATTCCAGGAATGCAAGGATTCTTCAATATACGCAAATCAATCAATGTGATACACCATATTAACAAGTTGAAGGAGAAAAACCATATGATCATCTCAATAGATGCAGAGAAAGTTTTCGACAAATTTCAACACCCATTTATGATAAAAACCCTGCAGAAAGTAGGCATAGAGGGAACTTTCCTCAACATAATAAAGGCCATATATGACAAACCCACAGCCAACATTGTCCTCAACGGTGAAAAACTGAAACCATTTCCACTAAGTTCAGGAACAAGACAAGGCTGCCCACTCTCACCACTCTTATTCAACCTAGTTTTGGAAGTTTTAGCCACAGCAATCAGAGAAGAAAAGGAAATAAAAGGAATCCAAATTGGAAAAGAAGAAGTAAAGCTGTCACTGTTTGCAGATGACATGATACTATACATAGAGAATCCTAAAGATGCTACCGAAAAACTACTAGAGCTAATCAATGAATTTGGTAAAGTAGCAGGATACAAAATTAATGCACAGAAATCTCTGGCATTCCTGTACACTAATGATGAAAAATCTGAAAATGAAATCAAGAAAACACTCCCATTTACCATTGCAACAAAAAGAATAAAATATCTAGGAATAAACCTACCTAAGGAGACAAAAGACCTGTATGCAGAAAATTATAAGACACTGATGAAAGAAATTAAAGATGATATAAATAGATGGAGAGATATACCATGCTCCTGGATTGGAAGAATCAATATTGTGAAAATGACTCTACTACCCAAAGCAATCTACAGATTCAATGCAATCCCTATCAAACTACCACTGACATTTTTCACAGAACTAGAACAAAAAATTGCAAAATTTGTTTGGAAAAACAAAAGACCCCGAATAGCCAAAGCAATCTTGAGAACGAAAAACGGAGCTGGAGGAATCAGGCTGCCTGACTTCAGACTATACTACAAAGCTACAGTAATTAAGACAGTGTGGTACTGGCATAAAAACAGAAAGATAGATCAGTGGATCAGGATAGAAAGCCCAGAGATAAACCCACGCACATATGGCCAACTTATCTTTGATAAAGGAGGCAGGAATGTACAGTGGAGAAAGGACAGCCTCTTCAATAAGTGGTGCTGGGAAAACTGGACAGGGACATGTAAAAGTATGAGATTAGATCATTGCCTAACACCATACACAAAAATAAGCTCAAAATGGATTAAAGACCTAAATGTAAGGCCAGAAACTATCAAACTCTTAGAGGAAAACATAGGTAGAACACTCTATGACATAAATCACAGCAAGATCCTTTTGGACCCACCTCCTAGAGAAATGGAAATAAAAACAAAGATAAACAAATGGGACCTAATGAAACTTCAAAGCTTTTGCACAGCAAAGGAAACCATAAACAAGACCAAAAGACAACCCTCAGAATGGGAGAAAATATTTGCAAATGAAGCAACTGACAAAGGATTAATCTCCAAAATTTATAAACAGCTCATGCAGCTCAATAGCAAAAAAACAAACAACCCAATCCAAAAATGGGCAGAAGACTTAAATAGGCATTTCTCCAAAGAAGATATACAGACTGCCAACAAACACATGAAAGAATGCTCAACATCATTAATCATTAGAGAAATGCAAATCAAAACTACAATGAGATATCATCTCACACCAGTCAGAATGGCCATCATCAAGAAATCTAGAAACAATAAATGCTGGAGAGGGTGTGGAGAAAAGGGAACACTCTTGCACTGCTGGTGGGAATGTGAATTGGTACAGCCACTATGGAGAACAGTATGGAGGTTCCTTAAAAAACTAAAAATAGAACTACCATATGACCCAGCAATCCCACTACTAGGCATATACCCTGAGAAAACCATAATTCAAAAAGAGACATGTACCAAAATGTTCATTGCAGCTCTATTCACAATAGCCCGGAGCTGGAAACAACCTAAGTGTCCATCATCGGATGAATGGATAAAGAAGATGTGGCACATATATACAATGGAATATTACTCAGCCATAAAAAGAAACGAAACTGAGCTATTTGTAATGAGGTGGATAGACCTAGAGTCTGTCATACAGAGTGAAGTAAGTCAGAAAGAGAAAGACAAATACCGTATGCTAACACATATATATGGAATTAAAAAAAAAATGTCATGAAGAACCTAGGGGTAAAACGGGAATAAAGACACAGACCTACTTGAGAATGGACTTGAGGATATGGGGAAGGGGAAGGGTAAGCTGTGACAAAGGGAAAGAGAGGCATGGACATATATATACTACCAAACGTAAGGTAGATAGATAGTGGGAAGCAGCCGCAGAGCACAGGGAGATCAGCTCGGTGCTTTGTGACCGCCTGGAGGGGTGGGATGGGGAGGGTGGGAGGGAGGGAGATGCATGAGGGAGGGGATGTGGGAACAGATGTATATGTATGACTGATTCACTTTGTTATAAAGCAGAAACTAATAAAAAAATTTAAAAAAAAAGACTCTCACGTGGGCACTTCTTTCCAAGGAAGTACACTGTGTACCAAAAGCCTTCTGAGCACAATCAAGGGATACACAGCTCTGGGAACATCCCTCACTAGGCAGTTGGAAGGTCCGGGAACTAAGGTTTTCTCTATGGCTAGCATTCCACAGCTTTGAAACAGCCACAGCAACGCAGTTTTTGGCAGGCTTTCATTCCATGCGGGTCTGCCACGTTGAGGAAACCTGAGCTGCCCTGAAAGAAACCACCAGGGCTCCAATTCAGTTTGGGGACTCCTGCTCGACGACTCTCTAAGTGATGCGGAAACTGGACTTTAGGTCCATCCCGAAATAAAGTAGAGATTTACCTTGAGCATTGCTAGGCATTTGGAACATCCAAAGTCACCTAGGCCTACTGAGGGCATTTAGAGGATTATGCCGTTCACCACATGCAGAACACACTGCATCCAAAAGTTTCATCGCAGAAGGCCGAAGTGTGTTCCAAGTGTCTCCTTTGGATTGTCAGAGAAGATAGGTGTATGAGCTGCGTGATCCTGTTTGTAATTGAGAAGCCTGAAAAAAGGCAGTATTTTCCCCATTTGAAAGGTAGATAGTGGCTGCCTCCAGGTTGACTGAAAGACATTGCTGTTACCCGTCTTCTAGATACTTCTAGGAATGCCTCATTGAAGAAAGTGAGTTTTCTCCTACGAATCCATGTGGTCTCCAGTGCCTTGCTAGGAGCTCATCCCATACCTGCCCTAGCTAAAGTGTGAAGTAAACATGACCCCTAACCTCAAGGTAAGCACGAGTGTTTCCTATCCGCAAAGTTTTGTGTGCAGCCATCTCCATGAACCCTGACTCGATAGAGTGCTTTAACTCCTCTACGGCTTTCCGTAGGCCTCAGAGAGTCGCGTATGAATTCCCTTCTGAGGGAGAACGTGTGCACTGTGAGTCCCCTTTTTGTTTTCCGAGCCAGACAACACAGAACAGACTGTTGGGGTCAACTCTTTCTACGCAGAGGGGATGGCAATGAATTGCTTCTCGGTTGCAGAGCTTGATTTCTACAGCTGTAACGCAGCCCTGGGACAACGTTTTTGACAGTATTTCATTCAACGTGGATCTCCCTCTGTGGAGGCCCTCTGAACGGCACTGAAAGCATCCCTGAGCCTTAAGTGCATACTGGCAACTCTTACCTCTCATCTCTCTATTGTGACGCAAGGTACACTGTAGGTCCAGCCTGACAGAAAGTACAGAAAAACCGGTACAATTGTGAGGCATTTGGCTGATCCAAAGTCACCTAGGCCTGACTGAGTCATTAAGCGGGTAATGTTATTCATGGCACGCAAAACACCCCGCGTCCAACGAAGTGTGATCATAGAAAGGCCCAGTGTGACTGAAAGTCTCCAGTAGTCAGTCAGAGAGTGCTGGTAAATGCACTGTGGGGTCACGTTGGAAATTGTAGAATGTTGGAACAGCCCGACAATCCCCCTGTGGAAAGCATCTTCGTTGCAGCTTCCAAGCCGCCTGAAAATCACTCACCAGGATAATATTCACTATTCACAGATGCCTCAGAGGAGCAGTGATTTATTCCAAAAGAAACCAAGTGCTTGCGATTCCTTCCTGGGAGCTCACCCCAGGAGCATTCTGTAGCTAAAGTGCCAACTAAATGTGACCTCTAGTCTCGAGGTAAGGTGCGCATTTTCCCATTACCAGAGATAGCAGTGCACCAGTTTCCAGGAGGTCTTGGTCAATGGACGGCTTTCGCTTTAGTATGCCTCACAGCGCTCAAGACTCTCACGTGCGCACTTCTTTCCAAGGAAGTACACTGTGTACCCAAAGCCTTCTGAGCACAATCAAGGTATACACAGCTCTGGGAACATCCCTCACTATGCACTTGGAAGGGCCACGAACTAATTTGTTCTCTATGGCTAGCGTTTCACAGCTTTGAAACAGCCCCAGGAACATGGTTCTTGGCTGGCATTCTTTCCATGCGGGTCAGCACTAATTCACAGCTGAGGAGCTTGTGGAAGAGGTAGAGCTCCCCAGGCCCAGTGGTCTTCCCGTAGCTGGCTGGAGCAGCCACTTCTATGGGCCGTTTGTCCTGGTTTTCCCTGTTTGTCTTGCTCCACCTGGCTTAAAATTTTTTGTTCCTTTTCCCTGGCCCACCAGGGTCTGTTCCCCAATACTTTGCTCCTTGGCCCCTTGTGGTTCCTCAGAGGAGCATTGCAGGACACCATCAGAGTCCAGCTTTGCCCTTGAGGGAGCCCAGGGTGCTGCTCCTTTGGGCCCATTCCCCCACCAAGTCAGTTCTCTCTAGAGAGGCAATGTTCCATTCTTATCAACTTTCTTTCAGATGGGCCCCTAGAATTCGGGTGGCTTGAGGTTGTTAGTCTGGCCTACCCCAGTCGTCAGGATCCTTGCAACAGAAGAGGGATGCTTTGGACCAGTTTTCCTCCAGGCAGGAGCAAGCAGGACACCCACTGCTGCTAGAGTTGCCTCTTCCCACCTTCTCCATTTTAATTGGGCCCTGGTCCATCTTTCTTAGAATCTATAGATTCTCTCTCTCTCTCTCTCTCTCTGAACATTTGGTACCACATGAACACTCAGTTGATGAACAAAGTCATATATGTCACATACATATAGTCACATATTTATATGTCATATATATTTATAGGTAAAGTCATATATAATGTAATATATATTATGTGGAGACTATATATTATATAATGTAACTTATAAGAATACACAGTGTATATACATTATATATTACATATGTGTAATATACTATATATGTGTGTATAATTAGTATGTGATTATAATGTATAATATCAATATATAATATTTATCATATTGCATGTATATATTACATATTCATATGTAATATGTGTATAACAGTGCATATTGCATTTTTATAGCATATACATATACATGTTTAAAACATTATGTATAGAATACATATTTTTTAAATTTTACATATTTTATTTTATTAGAATTATAACATTTATTATTTTTCTCACATATTCATTGCTTTTTATTTGTATTTATTGATTTATTGGAGTATAGTTGCTTTACAATATTGTGTTAGTTTCTGCTGTACAGGGAAGTGAATCAGCTATATGTATACATATATCCCCTCTTTCTTGGATTTCCTTCACATTTAGGTCACCAAAGAGCATTAAGTAGAGTTCCCTGTGCTATACATTAGTTATCTACTTTTTCATTAGTTATCTAGTTTTATCTATTTTATACATATTAGTGTATATGTCAATCCCAGTCTCCCAATTCATCCCACTCACCCTCCCCCTTGGTGTCCATACATTTGTCCTCTACATCGGTGTCTCTGTTTCTGCCTTGCAAGCAGGTTCATCTGTACCATTTTTCTACATTCCACATGTATGCTTTAATAGACGCTATTTGTTTTTCTCTTTCTGACTTACTTCACTCTGTATGACGGTCTCTAGGTCTATCTACATCTGTACAAATGACCTAATTTCATTCCTTTTTATGGCTGAGTAATATGCCATTGTATATATGTACATTGTCTTTATGCATTCATATATAATATTACATTACATTACATATAATAATATATGTTGAATACATATATGACTTTTTGCTAATTTATCAACTATTCCTATCTTTGCTTTTTGAATTCACAGTGGAGGAAGAATTGGCTTGTATGAGTGGCCATACTTTTAACTTTTCAGGTTTTCTGTGGCCCAGCTGGGTAATCTGGAACCGCTTTACCCCTCTAGATGCTGAGTCCTGATTTCTGTGTTTTGGAAAGGCACTTGCCTTTTCTCTCTCTGCTGGTCACCTGCCTACCTGACCTCACTATGGGCTGGATCATGCCTAGTGTATGTTAGGAAATGACTTGTGACAACTTTAGTCTTTAAAAAAAATTTTAAATATGATATAATTTTAGACTTGCAGGATATTACAGAGATCCCCAACTAGTCCTCATCTAGCTTCTCCTAAAGTTAACATCTTATAGAGCAGTTATTGAAACCAGGTAATTAACACTGTTACAATGCTATTAGCTAAACTTCAGACTTTAATGGGATTTCCCCATTTTTCCATTAAAATTTTCTCCCTGTACCTATATCAGTCCAGAATCCCACATTTCATTTAGTTGTCATGTCTCCTTAGTCTCCTCCAAAGTGTGACCATTTTTCTATCTTAGGACCTTTTGTGACCTATATACATTTGAAGACTACCAGTTAGGTATTTTGTAGAATTTTCTCCAATTTGAATTTGTCTGCTGTTTTCTCATGAGTACATTGAGGTTATGGATTTTTAAGAAACAATCCCACATAGGTGATGTATCCTTCTCAGCATATGGGAAATATTCATGTTGATCACTTGAGTAAGGTGGAATCTGCCAGCGTTCTCCACTGAGTAGTTACTATTTCTCCCTATGTAATACATATTTAAGTGAGTCATACTTTGATGCTATACCCAAAACTCCTGTTTATCCTTAAACTTTCACCACTAATTTTGCCATCACCAGTGGATCTTGCCTGCAGCAATTATCAGTGTGGTGTTCTAATGGTGATTTTCTGCCTCTCTTGTTCTTCTACACTTAATTAGAATTCTTCTCTAAGGAAGAGTTCTCTGCATTTATTTATTTATTCAGTCATTTATATCTGTATGGACCCATCAATATTTATTTTTTTACTTGGGCTATATCTATTATTATCACTGTTAATTTTGCTGCTCAAATTGTTCCAGATATGACCATTTTGAATTCTCTCAGATCAGATACTGAGTCCTTTGAACATGGCTGCATCTTCCTCCCCGCTTTTCCCAAGGATTTATTTACTGTCTAGCCCCACAAGATGCTCCAGGGTTATCTTGTATCTTACCTGCCCCAGTTCTGGAGTCGACTACTTTTCCAAGGAGCTTTGGTTCCTTTTATTGGAGAAGGAATTTAGAAAACAAAATCTGGGCATTTCGGTGTGCTCATGGCTACTAGGGAGTATTTTTTTTTCCTAGGTCCTCTCAGCAGACAGAACTGGAAATATATGTTCCCATTTACACACACTTACATATATTTCTGTATTTCTCTATGCTTCTGTGAGTGTGTATGCAACCGTGTGTGTGTGTGTGTGTGTAAATGAGTTCACACTGATACCTCAGACTCTTATATAGTGTAGAACCAGGGTTCATTTTAGAAATGTTCCCCTTTGCTTATGTGTAACTTCTTCAACAGTTTCTCCAGAGAAACCTGGTTTAATTATCTACAGTATGTTTACTTATTTGTTCAATTAAGAATGCACATAGTTTCACAATTTCCAACCCGGTGAGCAACTTACCGAAGTGTTTGTGTACAAGTCTTTCAGTATTTAGCCTTGCAGCATCCAGGCAAACACTGCTTTTAAAAGTTACTTGGTTTAGCTCCTTTCAGCAACCCTGCAGCGAGGTTATGTAATCAATTTGTACCCCACTTAGATTCATTTGTCATAGTCCGCATTCCATTTTGGGTTCCTCCAACAACCTGGTTGATTTTAATTTGCAAAGTAAAACACTCTTTGTGGAATAAAGTTTGCTTAAATTTTTTGAGTATTTTTGTGTCTGTACTTATGAGCGATGCTGGTCTGAAAGTTTGTTTTCTTGTGATGCCTTTGTCTGGTTTTGATATCAGGTTAATACTGCCCATGCAAAATGAGTTTGGAAAGATTCCTTCCCTCCTCTACTTGTGGAAGAATTTGTAGAAGGATTGGTACAATTTATTCTTAAAATATTTGGGAGGATTCACCAATGAAGCCATTTGGCTCTGCGTTTTTCTTTATGGGAAAATTTTCATTTACTCATTCAGTCTCCTGTTAGAGGTCTAAGCTTTTCTAATTCTACTTGAGTCAGTTTCAATAATTTGTGGCTTTCTGGGGACTTTGCCTACTTCATCTAAGTCATAGAATTTGTTGGCATGAAATTGTTTGTGGTATTTTCTTATAGTTCTGATATCGCTAAGGTAGGGGATGATATACTTTCCTAAATTCCTAATTGCTTTCACTGTTTGATATAATGTGGGGCTGGGAGGTCTCTTGTGGACCAATATCCTGAACTCGGCACTCGCACCCCAGAGGCACAGACCTGACACCCAGCTGGAGCACCAAGACCCTGTCAGCCACACGGCTCAGTAGAAAAGGGAGAGAAAAATAAATACATAGATTAATTAATTAAATAAAAATAAATAAAGTTATTAAAATAAAAATTAAAAAATTATTAAAAATTAAAGAACAATTAAAAAATAGAAAAAAGAAAGAAAGAAGAGAGTAACGAAACCAGAAAATAAATACAACAATAATAACAAGTGCTAAAAACTATACTAAAAAAAACCAAAAAACAGACAGACAGAACCCTAGGACAAATGTTACAGCAAAGCTCTACAGACAAAATCACACAAAGAACCATACAGATACACACTCACACAAAGAGAAAAAGGAAAAAATATACATATAAACATATAAAAAAAAAAGGGAAGAGAGCAACCAAATCAATAAACAAATCTACCAGTGATAATAAACTCTAAATACTAAACTAAGATAAACATAAAAGGAAAAACTAGTCAGTTGGATACAGCAAACACCAAGTCTACAGTTGATCCAAAAGTCCACCGCCTCAATATTGGGATGATTCATTGTCTATTCGGGTATTGCACAGATGCAGGGTACATCAAGATGATTGTGGAGATTAATCCACAAGGCTGCTGGGAGAAATTTCCCTTTCTCTTCTTTCTTTGCACAGCTCCTGAGGTTCAGCTTCGGATTTGGCACCGCCTCTGAGTGTAGGTCGCCTGAGGGCATCTGTTCCCTTTTGGGAATTCTGAGGTCTTCTGCCAGCATTCACTAAGTGTTCTGTAGGAGTTGCACATGTAGATGTATTTCTGATGTATTTGTGGGGAGGAAGGTCATCTCCATGTCTTACTCCTCCACCATCTTGAAGGTCTCTGGCACTTGGATAGGTATAAAGTTTTTGGATTGATACATTAATCACCTCACCACTTTGATATTAAGCACTGTAAGTTTTGAATCTGTTGGGCAATGCATCTTCAAGGATAAGCTTTTCTGTTCTTGTTTCAGGGTCAGTCATTCAAATGTGTACTTGTACACTCCAGTATGTGTCTTGGGTGAGGTATTGATCCTCTGTTTACTTACAGATAAAATGGAGATAATCATAAGTGAGAGTTAAACTGTGTTTATATAAGTCCTCTATCATGTCAAGTGCCTTGCATTTATTATCCCTTTTATTCTTCTTCATGTAATCACAGCTATTTTTATCTTTTACAGATGATGGAGCTAAGACCCTGAGCAATCAAATAACTTGAGAATGGTGACATCATGACGCATCTGCATTGGAGCTGACCCTCAAACACGAGCACCTAGGCTGTACTCTGTTCTTGTAGTGCAATATCACATTCCATATAGGCTCAGTTTTACACACAAATAAGATAATCATAAACATAAATAAGATAAATAAGATAAAAAAGTGCTAACTGTCATGTGTGACATATACTTAAGTGTTTGGTACATTTTATCTCTTCTTATGACTAGTTCCCCCCTCTGTTGACTACATCTGTCCCCCCTTAGAGAATCCTCCTGCTTCACTTGACTGTCATGAGAATGCTCATGTTTCAGCTCAGGTGCTGGCTCAGGACACTCCTCAACCCTTCATTTCCCAAGGAGTCACAAGCAGTTCCAGTTTCCATGCAAAGCTTGAGGGAAGCACCCCTTCCTCCTTCCGGAACACTCTCTGTGTCGTGCCACTGAAGTGTCTGTGTGTCCAGAGCATCATAACACCCCTCATCAGTGGCACCATCAACTTCAACCTCTGACCTCCCTCTCTACATAAGTGCTCAAGTCAGATACATGAGACCAGGTCAAGGACAGATGCCAATCCACTGTCCTGCACACACACTCCTCCTTCTCTCTTGTTTCTTTTCCTCTCAGATTTCACCTGTCTTCCCATCCCACTTCCAGCCACTCATCTTCTCCATCACCAGCTTTATCAAATCCAATTTCGTTTCCTATTCTAGAATAGTGAGAGCCGGGGCAGAGCTTCAACTGTTTAAGAGAATAGGGGCCTGAGACCTGAATCAGAGATAAGTCCTAAATGTGGACGAGAAGGCTGAGGCAAGAAGTGACATTAACAGTGGAGCAGAGGGCTCTGTGAGGCCAGTGCCATGGGAAGACTACACTGTTCTAGATTGGGACAGGGAAAGAGAACCTAGTGTTAGGTGGAGAGAAAAGTGATCCCACCCTAACCATCCCCTATGGGCCCCTTCATGGATATGGAGGAGGAGGAATTCCCACAGCAGACTGCCCTGGGAGAGAGTCACTGATTGTGGAATGATAGACACTGGACAGGCAAAATATGACCCTTGCTGCTTAGGGTTGAAGCCTGGCATTTGTTTCCTACAGCCGATGCTGAGCATCAGGGGATGGCAGCACCAGGGTACTAAGAAGGTTGGCTATGGTCAAGACTCCTTTTCCTTCCCTTATCAAAGGTCAGACAGATACACAGCAGGCTGGCTCAGGGCCTCAAGGTATGATAGGTGATTCAGGGGACACGTGCCAAATTTCACAGGCTTAAGTGCAAGAGGAGTGTCTAGCATAACTTAAGAGACCATGGGCTTACGGAGCGGCAGCATCCTGGATGAGACAACTGCTGACCTGGAGTAGGCACACCCACTGCTCCCACTTCAGCATGGTCTGCTGCAGAGATGATACCCTGACCTCCGTATGTGAGACTCTTCTCTCAGAGGCCTTAGGTTTATTATCAGAGATAATTGCATTTTGTGTTTTGTATTCTATTTTGCCTCTTGTGGCCATAAAAGGCAGGGTCTGCCTCTTTCCTACGGATGTGGATATCATTTGTATTCATCATCTTTTAAATGAAGGTGCCACAGACAAGTGACTGGATATGGAAAGGTGGACAGGAGCCAGGCAGAAAACGGAAGCCATGATTCTTTCCCTATTAGATCAGTGGGGTCAAAAGAGGTGGGTACCCCTTCTTTGTAAATGCAGTTAAATGTCTTTTTCACTTCACTCCCTGCCTTTATCCCATGTTAATGATATTCTCCTATGAATGTACATGTATAAACATAAATGGCACACAGAAAAATTTGGTACCATTAGTTTTACAAAAATGGGATTATAAAATATGCACTTTTGTGTATCTTGTTTTTCTTCCTTAACAACACATCTATGAGCTCTGCTCTTAGAACGGAAAGGGATCATTCCTTTCAAGATCCTAATCCTGATAGTCACCTAGCCCTAAGGTATCAACCCAATCACTAACCCTAAATCTTATATCTAAAATGTGCTAACTTTGAGACATTACCCCAACCTTAACTCCAGCCCTAACATTACGGTCCTCACCAGAACCCTATTCCCCAGACCCTATAAACTCTAATGCTGACACTGAGGCCCTAATCCATGTGGAATTAAGCTGCAGTGTACTCACTAGTTTTTAAATTTTTTATTGGAGTATAGTTGCTTTACAATGATGTGTTAGTTTCAGGTGTACAGCAAAGTGAATCAATTATACAAACACACATATCCCTTCTTTTTCAGATTATTTTCCCTTACAGATTATTACAAAGTATTGCAGATAGTTCCCCGTGCTGCACTGTAGGCCCTTATTAGTTATCTATTTTATATATAGTAGTCTGTATATGTTAATCCCAATCTCCTAATTTATCATTTTCCCCCATTTTCCCCCTTTGGTAACCATAAGTTTGATTTCGAGATCTGTGAGTCTGTTTCTACTTTGTAAATAAGTTCACTTGTATCATTTGTTATTAGATTACACATATAAGTGATATCATATGATATTTGTCTTTTTCTGTCTGACTTACTTCATTTAGTATGATAATCTCTGGGTCCATCCAAGGTTACTGCAAGTGGCTTTATTTCATTCAATTTATGGCTAATAACTCCATTGTATATATGTACCACATCTTCTTTACCCATTCCTTGGTTGATGGATATTTATGTTGCCTCCATGGCCTGGCTATTGTAACTAGTGCTGCAATGAACATTGGAGTTCATGGATCTTTTTGAATTATGGTTTTCTCCAGATATACGCCCAGGAGTAGGATTGCTGGATCATATGGTAGTTCTATATTTAGTTTTTTGAAGAGCCTCCATACTGTTCTTCATAATGCTTGTTCCAATTTACATTCCCACCAACAGTGCAAGAGGGGTCCCTTTTCTCCACATCCTCTCCAGCATTTATTGTTTGTAGAATTTTTGATGAAGCGCCATTCTGACCAGTGGAAGGTGATACCTCATTGTAGTTTTGACTTGCATTTCTCTAATAATTAGTGATGTTGAGCATCTTTTCACGTGTTTGTCGGTCATCTGTATGTCTTTTTGGAGAAAAGTGTATTTAGATCTCCCGCCCATTTTTTGATTGGGTTTGTTTTTTGATATTGAGCTACATGAGCAGTTTGTATATTTTGGAGATTAAACTCTTGTCATTTGCTTCATTTGCAAATATTTCCTACCATTCTGAGGGCTCTATTTTTGTTTTGTTTATGTTTTCCTTTGCTGTGCAAAAGCTTTTAAGTATAATTAGGTCCCATGTTTTATTTCTGTTTTTATTTACATTACTCTAGGAGGTAGATTTAAAAAGATATTGCTGATAAAAAAGATATTGCTGTAATTTATGTCAGAGAGTGTTCTGCCTATTTTATGCCTTTTCTAAGAGTTTTAGAGTATCTGGCCTTACATTTAGGTCTTTAATCCATTTTAAGTTTATTTTTGTGTATGGTGTTAGAGAGTGTTCTAATTTCATTCTTTTACATGTAGCTGTCCAGTTTTCCCAGCACAGCTTATTGAAGAGACTGTCTTTTCTCCATCATATATTCTTGCCTCCTTTGTCATAGATTAGGTGACCATAGGTGCATGGGTTTAGCTCTGGACTTTCTATCTTGTTCCGTTGAGCTATATCTCTGTTTTTGTGTCAGCACTATACTGTTTTGATTACTGTAGCTTTGTAGTATAGTCTGAAGTCAGGGAGCCTGATTCCTCCAACTCCGTTTTTCTTTCTCAAGATGGCTTTTGCTATTTGGGGTCTTTTGTGTTTCCATAAAAATTGTGAAAATTTTTGCTCCAGTTCTGTGAAAAATGCCATTGGTAATTGGATAGGAATTGCATTGAATCTGTAGATTGCTTTGGGTAGTATAGTCATTTTCTCTGTATTGATTCTTCCAATCCAAGAACATGGTATATCTTTCCATCTCTTTGTGTCATCTTTGATTTCTTTCATCAGCATCTTATAGTTTTCAGAGTACGGGTCTTTTGCCTCATTAGGTAGGTTTACTTCTAGGTATCTTATTCTTTTCGATGTGATGGAAAATGGGATTGTTACCCTAATTTCCCTTTCAGACTTTTCATTGTTAGTGTGTAGGAATGCAAGTCATTTCTGTGAATTAGTTTTGTATCCTGCAACTTTACCAAATTCATTGACAAGCTCTAGTTGCTTTCTGGTAGCATCTTTAGGATTTTTATGTATACTGTCATATCATCTTCAAATAGTGATAGTTGTAATTCTTCTTTTACAATTTGGATTTCTTTTATTTCTTTTTCTTCTCTGATTGCCATGGCTAGAACTTCCAAAACTATGTTGAATAAAAGTGGCGAGAGTGGACATCTTTGTCTTGTTCCTGATCCTAGAGGAAATGCTTTCAGTTTTTCACTGTTGAGAATGATGTTAGCTGTGTGTTTGTCACATATAAGCTTTATTATGTTGAGATAGGTTCCCTCTATGCCCACTTCCTGGAGAGTTTTTATCATAAATGGGTGATGAATTTTTGAAAAGCTTTTTTCTACATCTATTGAGATGATAATATGGTTTTTTAACTTCAGTTTGGTAATGTGGTGTATCACACTGATTGATTTGTGGATATTGAAAAATCCTTGTATCCCTGGGATACATCTCCCTTGCAGGGTGTATGAACCTTTCAATGTATTGTTGTATTCAGTTTGCTAGTATGTTTTGAGGGGTTTTGCAACTATGTTGGTCATTGATATTGGCTTGTAATTTTCTTTTGCTGTGGTATCTTTGTCTGGCTTTGGAATCAGGGTGGTGATGGCCTCATAGAATGAACTTAGGAGTGTTCCTTCCTCTGAAATTTCTTGCAAGAGTTTCGGAAGTATGGGTGTTATCTCTTCTCCAAATATTTGATAGAATTCGCCTGTGAAGCCATCTAGTCCTGGACTTTTTTTGTGGGAAGTTTTAAAATCACAGTTTTGATTTTAGTATGTGTGATTGGTCTGTTCATATTTCCTGTTTCTCCCTGGTTCAGTGTTGATTGTACCTTTCTGAGAATTTGTCCATTTCTTCTAGGTTGCCTATTTCATTGGTATATAGTTACTTGTAGTAGTCTCTTATAATCCTTTGTATTTCTGTGGTGTCCATTGTAACACCTCCTTTTTCATTTATAATTTTACTGATTTGAGCCCTCTTCCTTTTTTTCTTGATGAGTTTGGTGAAAGGTTTATCAAGTTTTTATCTTTTCAAAGAAACAGCGTTTAGTTTCATTGATCTTTTCTATTGTTTTCTTCATCTCTATTTCATTTATTTCTGCTCTGATCTTTATGATTTCTTTCTTCCTACTAACTTTGGGTTTTGTTTGTTCCTCTTTCTCTAGTTGCTTTAGGTGTGACATTAGGTTGTTTGAGATTTTTATTGTTTCCTGACGTAAGATTGTATTGCTATAAACTTCCCTCTTAGAACTGCTTTTGCTTTGTTCCATAGGTTTTGGATCATCATGTTTTCATTTTCATTTGTCTCTAGGTATTTTTTAATTTCCTCCTTGATTTCTTCACTGATCCTTTGTTTGTTTAGTAACATACTGTTTAGCCTCCACGTGTTTGTGTTTTTCACAGTTTTTTTCTTGTAGTTGATTTCTAATCTCATAGTGTTGTAGTTGTAAAAGACGCTTGATATGATTTCAATTTTCTTTTATTTACCAAGGCTTGATTTGTGGTCCAAGATGTGATCTATCTGGGGGAATGCTCCATGTGCACTTGAGAAGAAAGTGTATTCTGCTGCTTTTGGGTGGAATGTTCTATAAATATTAGTTAAATTCATCTGGTGAAATGTGTCATTTAAAGCCTGTGTTTCCTCATTGATTTTCTGCCTGAATGATTCGTCCGTTGTTGTAAGGGGGGTGTTAAAGACCCACAATATTGTTACTGTTGATTTCCCCTTTTAAGTCTGTTAGAATTTGTGTTATATATTGAGGGGCTCCTATGTTGGGTGCATATATATTTACAATTGTTATATCTTCTTCTTGGATTGATCTCTTGATCATTATGTAGTGCCCTCGTTTATCTCTTGTAACAGTCTTTATTTTAAAGTCTATTTTGTCTGACATGAGTACTGCTATCCAGTTTTTTTTGATTTTCATTTGCATGGAATATATTTTTCTATTCCCTCACTTTCAGTTTTTATGTGTCTCTAGATCTGAAGCAGGTTTTTGGTAGACAGCATATATACGGGTCTTGTTTTGTATCCAATTATCCAGTCTGTGTCTTTTGGTTGGAGCATTGAATCCATTTACATTTAAGGTAATTGTTGATATATATGTTCTTACTGCCATTTTCTTAATTATTTGGGATTTGCTTCTGGAGGTCTTTTTTCTTGTCTTCCTCTATTGTTCTCTTCTCATGTGATTTGATGACTATTTTTAGTGTTCTGTTTTGGGTTGCTTTTTCTTTTTTTGATCTTTGTTTATCTATTGTAGTTTTTTGGTTTGCAGTTCCCATGAGGCTTTGACATAGCAGTCTATATATATATACATATACAAGGTTGTTTTAATTTTTTGGTCTCTTAATTTGATATACATTTCCCATTTAGTGCATTTGTACTCTCCTCATGGTTGCTTGTTTTGATATCATATTTCTGTGTGGATGATTTCCTACTTTTACTGTATGTTTGCCTTTACCAGTGAGCATTCCTATTTGTAATTTTATTTTTTCTAGTTGTGGCCTCTTTTTTATTTTATTTTTTTCTTTTTTACCACCTAAAGAAGTTCCTTCAGCATTTGTGGTCAGGCTGGTTTGGTAGTGCTGAATTCTCTGACATTTTGCTTGTCTGTAAAACTTCTGATTTCCCCATCGAATCTGAATGAGAGCCTTGCTGGGTAGCATATTCTTGGCTGTAGGTTTTCCCCTTTCATCACTTTAAATATATCGTGCCTTCTGGCCTGCAGAGTTACTGCCAAAAAATCAGCTGATAACCTTATGGGGATTCCCTTGTATGCATTTTTTGCTTTTCCCTTGTTGCTCTTAATATTTTTCTTTGTATTTAATTTTTGTCAGTGTTTGGTTAATATGTGTCTTGGTGCATTCCTCCTTGAATTTATTTGTTATTGGACTCTGTGCGCTTCCTGGACTTGAGTGTTTCCTTTCTCATGTTAAGGAAGTTTTCATCTATAATCCCTTCAAATAGTTTCTCAGGCCCTTTCTCTTTGCCTTCTCCTTCTGGGACCCCTATAATGTGAATGCTAGTGCATTTAATGTTGTCCCAGAGCTCTCTGAGACTGTCCTCATTTCTTTTCATTCTTGTTTTCTTTATTCTGTTTGGTGGCAGTGATTTCCACTACTCTGTCTTCCAGATCTCTTTTTTGTTCTTCTGCCTCAGTTATTTTGCTATTGATTCCGTCTAGTGTATTTTTCATTTTAGTTGTTGTGTTATTCATCTAGGTTTCTTCTTAAGTCTTCTAGTTCTTTGTTAAACATTTTTTGTATCTTCTTGGTCTGTGCTGACATTATTTCTCCGAGATTTTTGAAACATCTTTACTCTCATTACTCTGAACTCTTTTCCAGGTAGATTGCCTAGCTCCTCTTCATTTAGTTGTTCTTCTGCAGTTTTATCTTGTTCCTTTGTCTGCAACATATTTCCCTGTCATCTTATTTTGTCTCACTTTCTGTCTTTATGGTCTCCTTTCTGTAGGCTGCAGGATCATAGTTCCTCTTACTTCTGGTGGGTGAGGTTGATCCATGGGCTTGTGCAGGCTTCCTGCTGGGAGGGACAAGTGCTTGCCCTCTGGTCTGTGGAGTTGGATCTTGTCCCTCTAGTGGGCAGGTCTGTATCCTGGGTGTGTTTTGAGGCGGCTGCAAGCTCAGTACAACTTTAGGTAGCCAGTTGATGGGCGGTTCTGTGTTCTTATCTTGCTGGTTGTTAGGCCTGAGTTGTTCCAGCCTGAGGGCTCTTGGGTAGTGCCAGGTCTTGGTGCTGAAATGGGGACCTCTGGGAACTCTAACGCCAATCAATATTCCCTGGGGCCTCTGCCACCTGTCTCCTTGTCCCCACTGTGAGCTACATCCTCAGGAGACCCTCTAAGACCCCTAGGTAGGTCTGTCCCAGGTTCCTATCAAGGTACTTTGTGCTGGGTTCCAGTGCATGTGAGACCTTGTGTGTGCCCTCCAACAGTGGAGTCTCTGTTTCCCCCAGCCGTGTGGATCTCCTGCACTCAAGCCTCAATGGTCTTCAAAGCCAAACGCTCTGGGGTTTCTTCCAGACTCTGATGCCAGACTCTCGGACTGTCCTGAAGGGCTATTTTATGTGGGAACGTCCCTATGTAGCCTGAGTGGATTTACTTTTGTGTGTGTGTGTGGTGTGAGGGCTGCTTGTAGTATGGATGTCTGCCACCTCTTTCTTTACTGTATGCTGGCCATTAACCCCTTGATAGGAGGAGTGACTGATGTTGTGGTGACCAGAGTCTGCACTGGCTATTGAGTGGGACCTTCCCTTTGCTCTGTGGTTTTCACTGCTCTCTCAGGGGCAGGGTCTGCTCTTTAGTTGCTGGAGTGGAGCTCCCCAGATCTATTTCTGAGCGTATTTCTGATCTTCAGTGTGAGGTAGGAAGGATTGGAGTACTCCCACTGGGAGAGAAGCCACTGAGTGAGTATTCGCCCCCTAGAGCTGCTCACTTGTGAGCGTCCTCTGTTGTGTCACCTTTCACCCATTGTGCAGGCTCACAAATTATACCATTGTTGGCACTGTTCTTGGCCCCGCCTTAACTGTGAGTATGCCAGCAACTGGCCTTGCTGTCTCTCAGGCATTGTTTTCACCATGTCATCAGCACAGATCCACTGAAGCCAGGTCCCAGGACTGCAGTAATCATGCAGCTGGGCCTGCTGTGGGTACCTTGCAGGTATCTCAGACTCTGGCTTGGCCCAACCTCCACATGTATGTGCCCACAAAGCCCACAGCTGCTAAAGTTAGAGCTGCTAAAGCTGGAGCCCAGCCAGGTGGGAAGGGGCTGAGGCAGCAACTCACTGGGTCAGGCAAGCCCGGTCAGGCAGGAGGGGGTGAGAACAAAGAGTGACCGGGGTGCATGAGGCTGCTCAGGTGGGAACCCCTTATAGTGTCCCCAGAGGCAGGGGTCAGGGCATGGAGAATGTGTCTGCAATGACGGCCCCAACCTTTTTGCACCACTCAACAATGGTGCTTTGCTTCTATGACAGACCAGACTTCTTCCACAAGCATTCCTGTTTGCGGAGCTCCACACTCTGGTCCCCTCAGGCTGTCTCCTCACAGCCAAACTAGTCTTCTTCCTAGTCTGCTCTCCAAACTCCATGTTCCAGCACCCAGCCCCTGTCCACACCAGTGGCTGGGGCATGCAGAACTGTGGCACAGCCCGTCTGTTTGAGTCTTACTTTGTCTTGCCTGCCATATGTCAGTTGCTGCACTCTCCTCTGAGCTTCTGAAGCACCCCTCCTGTCCCAGCTGATCTCCCCACTTTTGAGGAGGACTTCCCTAGATGCGGGAACCTCTCTTCTCCTTCAGCACCCCCCAATGGGTGCTTCCGTTTTTCTTTTTCTTTCTTTCATCCTGCCCAGTTATGTGGGGATCTTTCTTGTCCTTTTAGGTGTCTGAAGTTCTCGGCTAGTGTTCAGCAGGTGCGCTGCAAGAATTGTTCCACTTGTAGATGTACTCTTGATGTATTTGTGGGGAGAGGTGAACTTCCTGTCCTCCTACTCTGTCATATTCATCAGCCCCTCACCAGGAAAAAATTTGCAATATCATCTTTGTATGTGATCTTAGTGAATATTTTCTCGGAATGGATATGCATGAATGAGATTGTTGGGTCTAGGAATAGATATATTTTAATGCTATTGGATATCATTGCCAAATTGTTTTCCAAAATAGACTGAAAGATGTTTCCTCCTGGGACATGTGAGAGAACCCATTTTCTTGCATCATCACCTGAAATAGAATTTATGACCTTAAACTTCTCCACATTTGAAGTAGTCTTTTAAGTAGCTATGGGGGTGAGGGTTGGGAAGAGTGGAACCCATTCACTCCTAAACTTTAAAGGACTTGGTGTGCCCAGGAACTGCTCCAAGATCCGCATCTGCAGAGAGGAAGGGGACTTGGGAATAGGTGGCTCCACCTCCCATGCTAGCCTCTCCAGAGAGTCCTTGTGGCCCCAACCCCAGAAGTGAGGACCTAAGGGGTTTCAGACAGAGATGACAGGCTCTTGGGTCATCACAGGATGAGGGAGAAGGACAGTCTCCTGGTGTGTTGACTTATGCCTTGAGTCATAAGTCCAAGTCCAACTTTCTGGAGTCCCAAATGAGCCTGACTCAAGGGATCAGGTCAGGGGGTGCTGTGGACAGGAGCTGCTTCTATGAGTTAGTTATTAAAACTGGAGCATACCTGTTTCTCTGGCCGTGGGAAATCCAAGAGAGGAAGGGTTGAATTTTTCAAGAAAGAAGGGGGCCAAAATGAGCCAGAAAGAAATCAAAGGGAGTATCAGGATGGGGAAATTTTCCTCCTGCCCCTTTTGGGTTCTTTTGATTAGTTATAACCATTAAATTGCCACAAGATAGATTAACAGGAGAAAAAAAACATTTAATTCATAAGCACAGAGGTCTCATAGAAATGGGACTCCACTCTATGAGTGGACCAAAGGGACCAAAATAGGCTGTTTGTTTACAGATCATTTTAGACAAACAATTTGTGAAGATTTAACAAAACAAAGGGGCTCGTGTTTGGGGTAACAGACTACTGAAGAAGTAACAAAGTTTGTTTGTACATCTTTCATAGTCTAGAATTCCTTAACTCTGGTGATACGGATGCTTTCAATCCTCCTGGTACAGGGTAGATACTTTCACTTGGGTGATTTATCTCCTGCTTTCAGGAGGAAAGGGGGTGTCGGAGTGGTTTTTTAACCACCCACAGGCTGTTTCTCAAGTAACTTTAATTCCAAATAATCAATATGCCTTTGTGGCACATTTTGGGATGGTCTGCCTTAGGCCCCAACAGGAGCATGGAAGGGGATGAAAGACAGAGGAACTGGGAGACAGAAGGAACTGAAGAAGGTGACAGGGTGCCCTATAGTACAGAGTCATACCCCCACCTCAAGCCTGGGTCTGAACAGGAGGAGGGGGCTGGAGGCTGGGGGCTTGAGGCCCTTTCTATCTGCCTCCTCCTTGATCTGGGATACCACTGGGTTCCCCTGGTGCATCACTAGGCAGGACTGGGAGAGGCATCAATCCCGCAAACCATTTGTAAATTTTGGAGATTACTCTTTGGTCAGTCACATCATTTGCAAATATTTTCTCCCATTCTGTGGGTTGTCTTTTCATTTTGTTTATGGTTTCCTTTGCTGTACAAAGGCTGTTGAGTTTAATTCGGTCCCATTTGTTTATTTTTGTTTTTATTTCCATTACTCTGGGAGATGGATCAAAAGAGATATTGCTGTGATTTATGTCAAAAAGTGTTCTGCCTATATTTTCCTCTAAGAGGTTTATAATATCAGGTCTTACATGTAGGTCTCTAATCGATTTGGAGTTCATTTTTGTATATGGTGTTAAATAATGTTCTAATTTCATTCTTTTATATATATCTGTCCAGTTTTGCCAGCACCGTTCATTGAAGAGACTGTCTTTTCTCCATTGTATAGTCTTGCCTCCTTTGTTGTAGATTAATTGACCACAGGTTCCTGAGTTTACTTCTGGGCCTTCTACCCTTTTCCATTGATCAAACAGCTCACGTAGTTCATATCAAAAAACAAACAACCCAATCAAAAAATGGGCAGAAGACCTAAATAGTCATTTCTCCAAAGAAGACATATGTGCCAAGAGGCACATGAAAAGATGTTCAACATTTCTAATAATTAGATAAATGTAAATCAAAACTGTAATGAGACATCACCTCAAACCAATCAAAATGGGCATCATCAAAAAGTCTACAAACAATACAGGCTGGAGACGGTGTGGAGAAAAGGGAACCCTCCCTATGCTGTTGGTGGGAATGTAAATTGGTACAGCCACTATGGAGAAGGTTCCTTAAAAAACTAAAAGTAGAGCTACCATATGATCCAACCATCTCACTCCCGGGCATATATCCAGAGAAAACCATGGTTCAAAAGAATACATGCACCCCAATATTCATTGCTGTGCTGTTTACAATAGCCAAGACATGGAAGCAACCTAAATGTCCCTTGACAGGTAAATGGATAAAGAAGATGTGGTACATATATAAAATGGAATATTACTCAGCCATTAAAACATTGAAATAATGCCATTTGCAGCAACATGGATGGAACAGGAGATCATCATAGTAAGTGAAGTAAGTCAGACAGAGAATATCAAATATCACAGGATATTGCTCATATGCATAATCTTAAAAAAAATTGATGGAAGTGAACTTATTTACAAAACAGAAACAGAGTCACAGACTTAGAAAACAAAGTTATGGTTACCAAAGGGGGAGGGATAAATTGGGAGTTTGGGCTTGACATATACACACTACTATATTTAAAATAGATAACCAACAAGGACCTACTGTATAACACAGTGAATTCTGTTCAATATTCTGTAACAACTTAAAAGGAAAAGAATTTGAAAAAGAATAGATACATGTATATGTACAACTGAATCTAATGCAACATTGATAATCGACTATATTTTAAAATAAAATGAAAAAATAAATAAAAATTAAAAAATAAAAGTAAAATATAAAAAATCCTGCAAAGTGGCTCCCTGTTCATTTGCATACACCCCACCCCCTCAGGGCCCCTCCTTCCACTCTCACTCTTACAAAGGAGGTGCAGAATTTCCTGCTAGGGCAAGAGCCCAGTTCCCAGGTGGAAGTGCTTTCCTAGAAGGACATGAGGAGGGAAGAGGTCCATTCTGGGACCTCAATCCCCCCTTTCCATAAACACATGGAACAAACACATTTTAAAAGCATCTTGAAATGGATAAAAATGGAGAATTTCTAGGGAAGGAAATAGAGACAACAGGACTAAAAGGAGGGCGAGAGTGATAAGGACAGGGGGAAAAACAAAGCCAGAGCTGCCTGTCCCCACCCATGGGCACGGCCACTCAGAGGCCACCTTGAAGTTGCAACTGGAAGGGGCAAGCTTTGATGGTCTGAGTGATCAGCCTTTAGTAGCTGGAGTCATGCTCTGGGAAGTGGGTGGCAGGGAGAGGAAACGTCAAGAACGGAGACAAGTTGGGGTCTGGGGCAGAGGTAGACACTTAGGGCCCACAGCCTCTAGAGGGAGCAGTACTGGGGATTCTGGGAGGTTGGAGTCAGCACTGAGGGCAGAAGGGAGCATGGGAAGCAGAACAATGGAAGCTCCAGGAGGTGGAACTGAGGAGACTCCTGTCCAGCTCCGCTTGTCCAGAATGAAAACACCCTGAAGGGGAATCCTGGAGAGAAGGGCACAGACTCCTAAGGACACTCCCCCACTCTATCCCTGGTCTTCCATCTCAGCTTTTCCCTCCTCTGGAAGGGCAGATACTTCTGTTATGGAGCAAAGGACTTGATGCCTGAGCAAAGGGCTTGATGCCTGATGCACATAGAAGCCAATGCTATGGCACCAGCTTTTGAGAAGAGCTTTATTGCAAGGAGGCAGGGGGCAAGGCTCAAATCTGTCTTCCCAACAGCAAGGTGAGGTTGATATCTACAGGTTCAGGTTTTGGAGCAGAAAGGGGGAAAAAGTGGTTGGTTATAAAGTTTAAGGGAGTGATGGATTCTTATGTGTAGGGCTTCATACTTCTCCATGGCTAGCATGTGCAAATTCCTGGAGAGCTGGTATGAAACATGTGGGGGAAATATGGGCTGTGATGTCAAAAGGTCATGCATTGGACAAGCAAGTCTATTTGCCACAGACTCCAATCTGCCATACTCTTTCCAACTGGTTTCAGTCAATTTTGTCACGTTGTAAGAGGAGGTGATTTTTAACCACCTGCTTCCTTATCTGCAGTTCTGTAAGATAAGCTCAAGAATTTCTCTTAGTGATGGGTTTTTTTAACCCTATGGGGCAAGGTTTAATTTCTAGTCATATTAGTCTGTCCTGTGACAGAGATTCCCTCTGGCTATCAAAGGGAAAGTTCCAAGACCTTTCTAAGATTTTGATGTTGAATGCTGCCTTACCCATCTTCAAATGGGAATCTTCATCAGGAGATCCTGGTTTCAAGGCAGGTTGAATGCATCTCCATTTTCTTAATTGTTTTGGGTTCATTGTTGTAGGTATTTTCCTTCTGTTGTGTTTCTTGCCTAGAGAAGTTCCTTTAACATTTGTTGTAAAGCTGGTTTGGTGGTGCTGAACTCTCTCAGCTTTTGCTTGTCTGTAAAGATTTTAATTTCTCCATCAAATCTGAATGAGATCCTTGCTGGGTAGAGTAATCTTGTTTGCAGGTTTTTCTCCTTCATCACTTTAAATATGTCCTCCCACTCCCTTCTGCCTTGTAGAGTTTCTGCTGAAAGATCAGCTGTTAACCTAATGGGGATTCCCTTGTGTGTTATTTGTGGTTTTTCCCTTGCTGCTTTTAGTATGTTTTCTTTGTTTTTAATTTTTGACCGTTTGATTAATATGTGTCTTGGCGTATTTCTCCTTGGATTTATTCTGTATGGGACTCTCTGTGCCTCCTGGATTTGATTAACTATTTCCTTTCCCATATTAGGGAAGTTTTCAACTATAGTCTCTTCAAATATCTTCTCATTCCCTTTCTTTTTCTCTTCTTCTTCTGGAACCCCTATAATTCGAATGTTGGTGCATTTAATGTTGTCCCAGAGGTCTCTGAGACTGTCCTCATGTCTTTTCATTGGTTTTTGTTTATTGTGCCCTGCAGCAGTTATTTCCACTAGTTTATCTTCCACATCACTTATCCGTTCTTCTGCCTCAGTTATTCTGCTATTGATCCCATCTAGAGTACTTTTAATTTCATTTATTGTGTTGCTCATCGTTACTTGATTCATCTTTAGTTCTTCTAGATCCTTGTTAAATGTTTCTTGCATTCTGTCTATTCTATTTCCAAGATTTTGGATCATCTTTACTATCATTATTCTGAATTCTTTTTCAGGTAGACTGCCTATTTCCTCTTCCTTTGTTAGGTCTGGTGGGTTTTTATCTTGCTCCTTCACCTGTTGTATGTTTTTCTGTCTTCTCATTTTGCTTATCTTACTGTGTTTGGGGTCTCCTTTTTGCAGGCCGCAGGTTCGTAGTTCCCGTTGCTTTTGGTGTCTGTCCCCAGTGGCTAAGGTTGGTTCAGTGGGTTGTGTAGGCTTCCTGGTGGAGAGGACTAGTGCCTGTGTTCTGGTGGATGAGGCTGGATCTTGTCTTTCTGGTGGGCAGGTCCACGTCTGGTGGTGTATTTTGGGGTGTCTGTGGCCTTATTATGACTTTAGGCAGCCTCTCTGCTAATGGGTGGGGTTGTGTTCCTGTCTTGCTAGTTGTTTGGCATAGGGTGTCCAGCATTGTAGCTAGCTGGTCGTTGAGTGAAGCTGGGTGCTGGTGTTGAGATGGAGATCTCTGGGCGATTTTCGCCATTTGATATTATGTGGAGCTGGGAGGTCTCTTGTGGACCAGTGTCTTCAACTTGGCACTCCCACCTCAGAGGCACAGCACTGACTCATTGTTGCAGCACCAAGAGCCTTTCATCCACACGGCTCAGAATAAAAGGGAGAAAAAGTAGAAAGAAATAATTATTAGAAGAAAGAAAAAGAGAAAGAAAGAAAGAAAGAAAGGAGGGAGGGAGGGAGGAAGGAAGGAGGGAATGTAGGAAAAAAGAAAGAGAGAAGATAAAGTAAAATAGAATAAAGTATGATAAAATATAATAAAGTTATTAAAATAAAAAATAATTATTAAAAAAATTTTTCTTAAAGAATTACAGATAGCACTCTGGGACAAATGGTGGAAGCAAAGCTATACAGACAAAATCTCACAGAGAAGCATACACATGCACATTCTCAAAAAGAGGAAAAGCGGAAAAAATTATAAACCTTGCTCTCAAAGTCCACCTCCTCAATTTGGGATGATTCGTTGTCTAAAGGAGGGAAGGAAGGAAAGAAAGAAAGAAGATAAAGTAAAATAAAATAAAGTTATTAAAATGAAAAATATTTATTAAGAATTTTTTTTTTTAAATGGATGGATAGAATCCTAGGACAAATGGTGGAAGCAAAGTGGTACAGACAAAATCTCCCACATACACATTCACAAAAAGAAGAAAAGAGGAAGAAGTCATAAATCTTGTTCTCAAAGTCCATCTCCTCAATTTGGGATGATGCGTTGTCTATTCATGTATTCCACAGATTCAGGGTACATCAAGTTGATTGTGGAGCTTTAATCCGCTGCTTCTGAGGCTGCTGGGAGAGATTTCCCTTTCTCTTCTTTACTCTCACAGCTCCCGGGTCTCAGCTTTGGGTTTGGCCCCGCCTCTGTGTGTAGATTGCCGGAGGGTGTCTGTTCTTGGCTCAGACAGGACAGGGTTAAAGGAGCAGCCGCTTCGGAGACTCTGGCTCACTCAGGCCGGGGGGAGGGAGGGGCACGGAGGCAGGGCCAGCGTGCGGCGGCAGAGGACGGCGTGACATTGCACCAGCCCGAGGCACGTGGTGCGCTCTCCCGGGAAAGCTGTCCCTGGATTCCTGGACCCCGGCAGTGGCGGGCTACACAGGCTCCCTGGAACGGTGGCGTGGACAATGACCTGCGCTCGCACACAGGCCTCTTGGCGGTGGCAGCAGCAACCCCAGCCTCCCACGCCCGTCTCTGGGGTCCGCGCTTTTAGCAGCGGCTCACGCTGGTCTCTAGAGCTCCTTTAAGCAGCGCTCTTAATCCCCTCTCCTTGCGCACCTGGAAACAAGGAAGGAGGCAAAAGTCTCTTGCCTCTTCGGCAGGTCCAGACGTTTTCCTGGACTCCCTCCCGGCCAGCCATGGTGCACTAACCCCTTCAGGCTGTGTTCACGCCGCCAACCCCAGTCCTCTCCCTGCGCTCCAACCGAAGCCCGAGCCTCAGCTCCCAGCCCCGCACACCCTGGCGGCCGAGCAGACAAGCCTCTCGGGCTGCTGAGTGGCGGTCGGCACCAATCCTCTGTGTGGGAATCTCTCCGCTTTGCCCTCTGAACCCCGGTTGCTGTGCTCTCCTCTGCTACTCTGAAGCTTCCCCCCTCTGCCACCCGCAGTCTCTGCCCCGGCAGGCAGATTCTTAACCACTGCACCACCATAAGTGGGGTTTTAAAGTCCCCTACTATTATTATATTATTGTCCATTTTTCCCTTTATGTCTGTTAATATTTGCTGTATATATTTAGGTGCTCCGGTATTGGTTCAACATTGTACTCTTTTTATATTGATCTCTTTATCATTATATAATGCCTTTCTTTGTTTTTTCTTATAGACTTTGTTTAAAAGCCTATTTTATCTGATAGTATTGCCATCCCCATCTTCTTGTCATTTACCTTTGTATGAAATATCTTTTCCCATCACCGCACTTTCAATTTGTGTGTGTCTTTAGCCTTGAAGTGAGTCTCTTATGGGCAGCATATTGAAGCATCTAGTTTTTTTTTTTAATCCAATCAGCCTCCCTAGGTCTTTTGAATGAAGCATTTAGTCCTCTGACATTTAAAGTCATTATTGATAAGTATGTACTTATTGCCATTTTATTACTTTTTTCCCAGTTGTTTTTGTAGTTCTTCTCCTTTCATTTCTTCTTTTTTTGTTTCTTCCCTTGTGGTTTGATTACTTTCTTTAATAGTGTGCTTGTGTTTCTTTCTTTTTAGTTTTTGTGTCCCTGTTGTAGGTTTTTGATTTCTGGTTACCATGGGGTTCATATATATTGACATATATTTACTAAGTAGCTGTATCTACTTGCCTTAAACTGGTAGTTATTTACTTTCAAACACATTCTAAAATATCTACACTTTTCTACTCCCCTCCCACACATTTTGTGATTTCAATGTCATAGTTTACATCTTAATGCTTATCCATTAACTATTTATTGTAATTATAGTTGCTTTTACACTTCTTTGTCTTTTATTCAATGTACTGGCTTATTTAAGTTGTTGATCTTCAATCTTTACTGTATATTTGCCTTTATGAGTGTGATTTTCCTTTTCCTATAGATTCTTACTTCTTCTACATTTAGATTATATTCTTCAGCATTTCTTTAAGGGTAGGTGTAGTATAGATGAACTCTTGTAGTGTTTGCTTGTCTGAGTGGTACTTTATCTCTCCTTCTATTCTAAACGATAATCTTGCTGGGTAGAGCATATTAGGTTACAAATTTTTCCCTTTCAGCACTTTGAATATGTCATGCTATTCCCTCCTAGCTGCAAAGTTTTTGCAGAGAAATCAGCTGATTGCCTTATGGGTGTTCCCTTGTATATGACTCTTTTTCTCTTCTTGCCTTTAGAATTCTCTCTTTAACTTTTTCCAATTTAATTATGGCGGGTCTTGTTGTGGATCTGTTTGGGGGTCACCTTACTTGGGACCCTCTGTCCTTCCTGTACCTGGATATCTATTACACTCATTAAGTTTGGGAAGTATTTAGCCAAAATATCTTCACATTAATTTTTGATCCCCTTCTCTCTCAATTTTCCTTCTTGAACCCCTAGAATACAAATGTTGGAATGCTTAATGCTATCACAGTAATCTCTTATTTTCATTTTTAAACATTGGTTTTCCTGTCTGCTGTTCTGAGTGTGTGCTTTCCATTATTCTTTCTTCCAGAGCACTTATGCATTCTTCTGTATCACATAATCTGCTATTCATTACTTCTAGTGTGTTTTTATTTTAGCTATTGGATTATTAACTTCTAACTGGGTATTCTTTTATATTTTCTAGTTTCTTGTTAAAATGTTTCGTGTTTAGATCTATTCTTTCCCCTAATTCTGTTAACATCTTTATTGCCAATGTTTTGAATTCTTTATCTGGTAAATTATTTATTTCATCATTTTTTCAGGGTTTCTCTTGGTCTTTTAATTGAGATTATTTCTTCTGCCTTTTAATTTTCTGAATTGTGTGAATCAGTTACCAGTTTCAGTCTTGAAGCAATATTCTTATGTGGGAGCATCCCTATGCAAACTGTGTGTGCCTAATACCTTTAGTGGGAAGGTTGGCTGTGACGTGGATAGCTATCACAACTTTCCTCGGGGTGTGCTGGCAACTATCACCATGGTAGGGGGTGAGGCTGGAGATGGAGTTGCTAGAGCTGGAGCCCGGTGTGATGTGGGACCTCCTCTCTGCTCAGTGGCCACCAGCACCCTGTCAGGGGTCTGAGCCCAAGTTGCTGGAGCAGAAGCCCTGAGGGTCAGTCTTGGGGTGGCTCTGTTCCCTTTAAGTGTGTGCGGTTTTCCCTCTCCTTGCACTGGAACTTTTGCCCCAGAGGAGGGGAGTGCTAAAGCAAGTTGGGCCTGGGCACAGACAAGTTTGATGCACTGCCTTTGTAGGTATCTATGGCTCCATTCAGACGCAGTCTCAGGCACAAGCCCCCTTTCTCTCTCATAGCTAAACACTGCACCCTGCCTCGGCTACCCCTGTTCTGTTGTGAAGCCGTTCTGTTGTGAACATCTCTTTGCCTTGCCTTGGCGGCCATCCAGCATGCCTGTGATCCTCATGAGCAGAGACCAGGCTTATTCCACCCTTTTATTTATTGCAGTGGTCTTCCAACCAGTGAAGGGGACTTGTCTCCTCCATCTAGGATGCCAGGAATGGGACACCAAGTCTGTGGCTTGACCTGCTCACTCCCCAGGGCACATGTCTGCTCATGCAATCTCCCTTTTCCTCTGAGTCCCATCCCAGGGGCACAGGTCCCAATCAAATTGCTATGTTTTCCTTCCAACCTGATTACATGTGTATCTTGCTTACAGCTGGGTTGTACAGATGTCCCTCTGCCAGTTTTCAGTGAGGACTCTTCCACATGTAGATGTATTTTTGATGTGTTTGGGGCTGGGGCAGTGGAGAGGTGCGCTCTCTGACTTCTTAACTCTGCCATCTTGATCTCCCTCCAGTCTTTCAACATTAGGTGTGATTTTAGCTGAGGTTTTATAGATGCCCTTTATCATATTGAGGAAGTTCCCTTTTATTACTAGTTTGTTGCATATTTTTTCATGAAAATTTCTTAGATTTTGTCTAATGCTTTTCCTTCATCAATTGAAATGATCAAGTATTCTTTCCTTCACTTTATTAATGTGTTGTATTACATTGATTTTTGGATGTTGAACCACGTTGCATTCCTAGGATAATTCCCAGTTGGTCATGATGTGTAATCCTTTGATAAGCTTCTGGATATGGTTCTTAAAAGTTTGTAGAGAATGTTGTATCTATATTAACAAGGCATACTGTTCTGCAGTTTGTGTTTCAGTGGCTTTATCTGGTTGTGCTATCAGCGTTATGCAGGCCTCGTAGAATGAGTTAGGAAGTCTTTCCTTGCCTATGTTTTAGAAGAGTTTGAAAATAATTAGTGTTAATTCTTCCTCAAATGTTTGGTAGATTTCATCATTGAAAACATCTGGTCCTGGGCTTTTTTATTGGGAAGTTTTTGATTACTGACTCAAACTCTTTGCTTTTTTAAAAGTCTGTTCAGGTTTTCTATTTCTTCTTGTGTCAATTTAGGTAGTATTTCCATTTCCAAGAATGTTTCCAGCTCATCCATGTATGTAAGTTGTTGGCATACAATTGTTCACAGAATTATATTGGAATCCTTTTTCTTTATATGTGTACGGTCATTTAATGTCTCCACTTTGATTTGTGATTGTAATAATTTGAGTCTTCCCTCTTTTCTCTTAGTCATTGTAATGAAAGTTTTGTCAGTTTGTTACCTTTTTTAAAACATCTTTATTGGAGTATAATTGCTTTACAATGATGTGTTAGTTTCTGCTGTATAACAAAGTGGATCAGCTATATGTACACATATATCCCCATATCTCTTCCCTCTTGCGTCTCCCTCTTACCCTCCTTATCCCACGTCTCTAGGTGGTCACAAAGCACCGAACTAATCTTCCTGTGCTATGCGGCTGCTTTCCACTACCTACCTATTTTACATTTGGTAGTGTATGTATGTCCATGCCACTCTCTCACTTCATTCCAGCTTACCGTTCCCCCTCCCCATGTCCTCAAGTCCATTCTCTACATCTGTATCTTTATTCCTGTCCTGGCCCTAGGTTCTTCAGAATCTTTTTTTTTTAGATTCCATATATATGTATTAACATATGGTATTTGTTTTTCTCTTTCTGACTTACTTCACTCTGTAGACAGACTCTAGGCCCATCCACCTCACTACAAATAACTCAATTTCATTTCTTTTTATGGCTAATATTCCATTGTATATCTGTTCCACAACTTTATTCACTCATCTGTCAATGGACACTTGGGTTGCTCCCATGTCCTGGCTATTGTAAATAGAGCTGCAATGAACATTGTGGTACACGACTCTTTTTGAATTATATTTTTCTCAGGGTATATGCCCAGTAGTGGGATTGCTGGGTCGTGTGGTAGTTCTATTTTTAGTTTTTTAAGGAACCTCCATACTGTTCTCCATAGTGGCTGTATCAATGTACATTCTCACCAACAGTCCCAGAGGGTTCTAACAGAGACACTTTTGGTTCAAATATACAAATACATTAGAAGTAAGATTATAGAAAAAGATATATCATGCAAGCAGTAACAAAAAGAAAGCATGAAAGCCTATATTAATATCAGGCTCAATCGATGTTAAGACAAAAAGGTTTCTAGAGACCATGAAAATTTATTACAATTAATGTCGCAATCAAGAAATATAACAATGATGAACATATATGAACCCAACAGAACCCTGAAATGCATGAAGCAAAACTGACCAAACTGAAGGGAGGCAAGCAATTCAACAATAATACTTGGAACTCCAATACCAATCCCAATAATCAATAAGACAACTAGACAATTTGCTTAGAAAATAAGCAAGAATGTAGAAGATTTGATCAACACTATCTATCAAATACACCTAACTGACATCTATCAAATATTCCATCCAAAAACACCAGAATGCAAATTCTTCTCACGTATACATCTCCAGGATAAACCATATGCCATACAATAAAACAATTCTCATAAATTTAACAAATTAATTAATGTATAGATGTCAACAGCATAAGGAAATTTAAGAAATCCACACATATGTGGAAATTAACACACTTTCAAATGACCAATGAGTAGAATAAATCAAAAAGGAAATTGACAATTAAGAAATTGAGCTGAATTAAATAAAAAACAAGAAACAAAATTTATGAAATGCAGATAAAATCATATTTAGAGGAAAATGTACAGTTTCAAACACATATATAAGAAAAAGAGCATATCTCAAATCAATAACCTACCCTTCCACCTTAAGAAACTAGAAAAAGAAGAGGAAACTAAACCAATGTAAGCAGAAAGAACGAACTAATAAGGATGGTAGTGGGAGTAAGTGAAATAGGAAACAGAAAAACGCAGAGAAAATTAATAAAACCAAAAGTTAGTTCTTTGATAACATTTTTAAAAACAGACAAATCTTTAGCCATGTTAATCAAGAAAAATGAGAGAAGACACAAATTGATAAAGTCAGAAATGAAAGAGGGGCTATCACTTCTACCCTTACAGAAATCAAAAGGATTTTAAGGGAGTGGTATAAACAACTTCATGCCAACAGATTAGACTACGAAGATGAAATGGAAAATTCTTACAAAAAAAGACACAAGTTACCAGAACTGAATCCAGAAGAAACAGAAAACTTAAATCTTCTTGTAAGAAATATTGATAATAACTAAAAATCTTCTCAAAGCAGTGAGTATAGATGTGGTTATTAAGGGTAGCATTAGAGAGCCTTGTGATGATGGTAGAGTTCTGAATCTTGGTTGTGTTGGTTATGTGTATCTACACATGTGATAAAATCATGTAGAGATATACACACACACACACACATGCACATCTCCATTTAGGGAAACTGGTACATGGAATATGCCTGTATATATATATATATATATATATATATATATATATATATATATATATATATATATATATATATATATATATATATTGCTGTGAATGTATGATTATTTGAAAAGAAAAAGTTTAAAAAATTTCCACAATTAAAAAGCACAGGCCCAGATGAGTAGACCTGTGAATTCTTTCAATAATTTAAATAAGAAATAATATCGATCCTTTAAAAATTATTCCAGAAAATAGTGGGGAAGGGAACACTTTTCAACTCATTCTATGAGGCCAGGATTATCCTGATACCACTCAGATAAACAAGTCACAAGAACAGAAAACTACAGACAAATATTTTTCATACACCCCAAAACAACAAAATAAAAGCAGGGCTCCCCTGGTGGTGCAGTGGTTGAGAGGCCTCCTTCCAATGCAGCAGACACGGGTTTGAGCCCCGGCCCGGGAAGATCCCACATGCCACGGAGTGGCTGGGGCCTTGAGCCATGGCCACTACACCTGCGTGTCGGGAGCCTGTACTCCACAGTGGGAGAGACCACAACAGGGATAGGCCCATGTAATGCAAAAAAAATAAAATAAATAAACAAAACAAAACAAAAAAACAAACAAACAAAAAAACCCAAAATAAAAGCAAAACAAATCTGGCAAAATATAAAATTATATGCCATGACCAAGTAGGATTTACCCCAGGAATGCAAAGTTGGTTTAATATCTGAAACTCAGTGAACATAATTCACAATAATAATAGAATAAAGGGCAAATGATCATCACAGCAGATGCATAAAAATGTTTCACAAAATTGACCACCGTCTCATAATAAAATCCTTCATAAACTAGGAATAGAAGGGAATTTCCTGAACCTGATAAGGAGTATTTCCCAAATACCCACAGGTGGCATTATACGTAGTGGTGTCAGTGGTGAAAGACTAGACACTTTCGACCTAAAATCAGGAACACGAGAAGGAAATCTACTCTCATTGCTTCTATTCAACATGGTGCTGGAGGTTTTATCCAGTGAGATTAGAGAAGGAAAAAAAAATCCAGATTGGAAAATAAGTAAAACAGTCTTTATTCACATAGAACAAGTTCCTATATTATTCACATAGAACAAGTTCCTATATATAGAAAAACCCTAAGAGACACATGCATGCACGCAGAAGCGTGTGTGTGCTTCTACAACTAAGAAAGGAGTTCAAGAATGTTGCAGGATAGATGTATATACCAAAATTAATTGCATTTTTATAAATCAGCAATGAACAGCCTGAAAATGAAAGTAAGAAAAATAATTTCATTCACTTATCAGCAAAAAGAATAAAATACATAGGAACACATTTAATGAAAGATGTGCAAGACTTGTACACGGAAGACAACAAAACATTGTTCCAAAAGCTAAAGAAGACCCAAATAAATGGAAAAATATCTTATGTCTATGGATGGAAGACTTGATATTGTTAAGATGGCATTATTTCCCAAGTTGATTCTACAAATCCATGCAATCCCTATCAAAATCCCAGCTGGTCTTTTTTTTTTTTTTTTCAAAATTGACAAACTAACCTTAAAATTCACATGGTAATACAAGGAACCAAGAACAGCTAAAACAATCTTAAAAAATAACAAAGTTGAAGAACATATATTTCCCAATTTTTAAACTTACTACAAAGCTATGGTAATTAAGGCAGAGTGATAGTGGCATAAGACACATAGTCCAATGGAACAGAATTGAGATTCCAGAAATAAACCCTTACATTTTTGGTTAATTAGTTTTGGACAAATGTGCCAACACAATTCAATGGGGTAAAGAACAGTCTTTTCAATAAATGATGCTAGTACCACGCGATAGCCACACACAAAAGAATGAATTTGGACCATTACCTAACACAATACACCAAAATTAATTCAAAGTAGATCATATTCCTACATGTAAGAGCTAAAACTATAAAGTTCCCAGAAGAAAAACATAAGAATAAATCTTTCAGACCTGTGTGTAAGAAAAACCTCACCCGGCCTCTTGTGTGTTTCTTCTTTACTGTCACACTACTATTACACTCACAACACTTCTGACACCAGGTGTGTGAGCATTTTGCCCACACCAAGAAATTCTGTGACACCAGCTGAGTGTCCTACAATTTAACTCAATTCTGACACTGTGTACCTGAAGACAGCATCTCAGATCCCATAGATTATGGGCTCAGTCCCACAAGACTGCCCCCCATTCAGGTGCCAATCATAAATAATAGGTCCCAAGTTTCCCCACAACTATCCCACATGGCTGCAGATCAGAGGTTCCCATGACCTCCTCCCTCTTGGATTCACTTATTTGCTAGAACATCTCACAGAACTCAGGGAAACACAGTTAAACAGTGAGCAATGTGGGAGTTGGGCGTGGTGACCCCTGCACAGTTGAAAATCTGAGTATAACTTGACAATTGGCCCTCTGTATCTACGGTTTCACGTACCCCAACTGCAGATCTTGTAGTACTCTACTAGTGTTCACTTTAAAAAATCTTCATATAAGTGGACCCACACAGTTCAAACCTGTGTTTTCCAAAGGTCAACTGTATTTATGTTTACTGGTTATTATACAATAAAGGATATGATAAAGGATACAGAGGATCTGCAAGATGAAGAGATATATCAGGTGAGGTATGGAAGTGTCCCAAACTCAGGAGCTTCTGTCCCTGTGGAGTTGTGGTACATCGCCCTCCTGGTACATGGATGTATTCACCAACCTGGAACCTCTCTGAACCCCATGCTATTGGGATTTTATGGAGGCTGCCACACATAGGCATGATCAATTATTAAGTCCATTTCCAGCCCTTTCTCCTCTCTGGAGAACTGGCAGTGGGGCTGGAAATCCCAAACTTCTAATTATGGTTTGGTCTTTCTGGTGACTAGTCCCCATCCAGGAACCATCCACAAGTCCACCCAGTCACCTCATTGGAAAAAAAGATGCTCTTAGTGCTCTTATCATGAACTGTGCCAGGAATAGAGACTAAGACCAAATATATATTTCTTATAAATCACAATATCACATCTTGAGTTGGGCAAAGATTTCTTAGATATAACACCAAAAGCACAGGTGATAAAATGATAAATTGGACTTCATCAAAATTAAAAACTTCTGTGTTTCAAAAAGAGAACATCAATAAAGTGAAAAGATAATCCATAGATTGGTAGAAAATGTTTGCAACTTATTTATCTGATCAGGGACTTGTACCCAGAATTCATAGAGAACTGAAACTTGGAAAATGATCCAATTAAAGATGGGCAAAATATTTGAATAGACATTTTGCCAAAGAAGAAATCTGAATGGCCAATATTATGAAAAGATGCTTAGTATCATTACTTATTAGGGAAATGGATATTAAAACTACAATAAAATACCACTTCTCTCCCACCGAAATGGCTACAGATGGAGACAGACGGTAACAACTGCTGGTGAGAATGCAGCAAAATGGAAACTTTCATGCATTGCTGGTGGGAATTTAAAATGCAGCAATCACTTTGAAAAAACAGTTTGGAAGTTTCTTCAAATGTTAAACATAGATTTACTACATCATCTGACAATCATCTCCAAAAGAAAGGTGTCCCCACAAAGACTTGTATGCAAATGTTCACAGCAACATTGTTTACAATAGCCCCAAAATGGAAACAACTCAAATGTCCATCAGCTGATGAATGGATTAACGAGTGTGATATACACATACAATGGAATATTTTTCAGCCAAAACAAGTAATAAAGACAAAGGACCACACGAAGACACAGGGAGAAGCCAAGGAAAGAGGCCTCAGAAGAAATCGACCCTGTCTGACACCTTGATCTCAGACATCTAGCTTCCAGAATTGTAAGAAAATAAATTTCTGTTGTTTAAGCCACCCATTCTGAGGTACTCTGTTAGGGCAGTTCCAACAGGTTTTGGTACCAGGAAGTTGGCTATTTCTGTAACAAATACCTAAGAATGTGGAAGTGGCTTTCGAACTAGGTAATGGGAAGAGTTTCGAGGTGCATCTTAGAAAAGCCTAGATTGTCTTGAAGAGACTAAATATGGTCATTGAAGGTGATTCTTCTGACAGCTCAGAAAGAGAGAACTGTACAGAAAGCTCCTATCACTATATCTGCTCATATATATATATGTATATATATATATATACATACATATATATGCTATATATATATCTATTTTTATATATTTCAACATGAACAGAATATTGACACAAATATGAATGTTAAAGGTGCTTCTGGGGAAGTCTCAGATGGATATGAGGAATATGTTATTGGAAACTGGACGAAAAGCAGTCCTTGTTACAAAGCGGCAGAGAACTTGACCAAACTGTGTTCTAGTGTTTTGTAGAAAGTAAAAGTTGTCAGTAATGAACTTGGATATTTAATGGAGGATATTTTTAAGGAAAACGTTGAAGCTGTGACTGGGTTTCTCCTTGCTGCTTATAGTAAAGTGTGAGAGGGAGACAACTGAAAAAGAAATTATTATGCAAAAAGGAACCAGAACTTGAAGGCCCAAAATCCTCAGCCTATTCATATTGCAAAAAAATGAGAAAGTGTGTTCAGGACAGAACACCAAAGATGTGGCTGGACAGTCTTTACGAAAGAGATTATGGGTGTGTGACATGGATCCAATCACAGCAGAAGCACTGTCAGCTTGGACTGAAGAGGACAGAGGTGGGATGAAATGAAGGAAAGGCTGTCAGACGTCTGGGGTTCTACAAGCAGAAAACTAGATGACAGAGATGTCTGGATGCAAACATGCATCATCCATCGAGTAGAGGGAGGAATGACTCTAAAGGTGGGTCAGGGGTCAGCAGGGCTGCTACTGCCACCATGGGTCCCGAACGCACAGACAGCAGGACTGTTTCCTCATTGGTTCCAGAGGGTTTGGGGACAAAATTCAGGGAGAAGAAGGCAGAGCCACCATCCTTGTTGGGCAGAAAGTTGAGCCAAAGTGGATTTCCTTATAATCTGATGGCACTTTCCACAGAAGTTTCTTAAAATTAGCCACATATGTTAATGTCACACAAATAATGTCAGCAGGCAAATGTGTGCTGTAGAAACAGTGCAGACTGGACAGTAAAATTTCTGAGTTCTAGTACTGACATTGATATAAAAAACTAAATCTCTGAATAAACTAATAATCGAATGGAATTTTCCCTGCTAGGTTTTGGACTTGCTTAGGACCTGTCAGCCTTCTTCTTTCCAATTCTCCCTTTTGGAATGGGAATATCTATCCAATACCTGTCCCACCATTGTATTTTGGAAGCCCATAACTTGTTTTGTTTCATAGGTTCACTATTGTAGAGGAATTTTGCCTCAGGATGAATCATACCTCTAGTCTCACTCATATCTGATTTAGGTGCTATTTAGGTGAAAGTTTAGACTTAGAGTTGTTGCTGGAACGGGTTAAGACTTTTGTGGCTGTTGGAATGGGACAAATATATTTCACATGTGAGGACTTGAAATTTGGAGGCTGAGAGGGTGGAGTGTTATAGGTTAAATTGTATCCTTGCAAAATACATATGTTGAAGTCCTAAGCCCTAGTACCTCAGAATGTGACTGTATTTGGATACAGAGTTTTTACAGAGGCAATTAAGGTTGAATGAGGTTATTGGGAGTGGGTCCAAGCCCAATTTCACTTGTGTCCTTAAAAGAAGAGGAGATCAGGTCATGCACACACAGAGAAAACAAAGACCATATGAAGACACAGGGAGAAAAGACACAGGCCACCTGCAAACCAAGGAGAGAGGCTTCAGGAGAAATCAACTCTGCTGACAATTTGATCTCAGAATTGTGAGAAAATATATTTCTGTTGTTTCACAACAACAACAAAAAAGAATTACTAATACATGCTGCTATACAGATGAACCTCAGAAACATGCTAAGTGAAACTAGGCACAAGAGACCATACATTGTAAGAGTCTGTTTATCTGAAAGGTGTCCAGAAGAGGCAAATTTATAGAGACAAAAAGTACATTAGTGGTTGCCCAGGCCTGTGAGTAAGAATGGGAAGTGACTGCAAATAGGCGTCAGTTTTCTTTTTGGGTTAACAGAAATGTTATAAAATTAGATATAGGTGAAAGTTACACACTTTACAATGTTACTAAAGATTCTTGAAGTGTAATCTTAATACAGGTGAATTTTATGATATGTAAATTATATCTCAATAAAGTTGTTTTAAAAATTAATGGTTGAAACAATTCCTTAAGATGACATTTGTTGGATAACAAATTTTAATGTGTCTATAATTAGGATTTATTCTTTAACTGAGAACCTTCAAATACCTGGAACAACTCCATTCATATTGTGGTAGAATATCCACCCATCATGAATTTTTCTTTTATTTCATTTTAAGAAGGGCTTTGAAGCACAGCAGGCAGGGAGGTTAAGTCAGTATTGTTAAAATTTTTTGCATAAAAATGCAAGTCAAACTCCTGAATTTTAGAACCCACTAGAATATTTAACTACAGCCCTTTAGATGTTGGTTACACAAAATCATACTTCCCTCCTCTGCTTGCTGAGAGCAGCACTGACTGGAATAACTCCTTTGAAAAGTGACCTGGCCTGGTAAAGGGTCACGGGTCATTCACTAAGTGACAACAATTCAAAATAAGGCAAAAAGATTTCAAAACAAACAAACAAATAAAACAAAACCAAAGAAGTGGGGGTAATTACTAAAACATCAAAGATTTCTATATAGTCTGAATATTCTAATGTATTCACCATTTAACTAATAATATTAACTTCAGTCAGAATACTTATAGGGAGCCAAATTCTGAGTTCCAATTTAAATTGCCAGGTCACTTCTCCCATCCCATAGACACAGACTTACTGAATAGATGAAAAAGGAATGACAAAAGGCCTACAGGATCTGCTAAGAGGCAGAAAACAGAGATTAGGATGAAGGTAAAGCATGACCTTCAAAACAGGAATTCAAGTTTTAGGTCCCAGATAACATAGCTCCTGGACATAGAGCTGCCTAAAAAGATACCAGTTCTCTACCTGTAAGTTCTGACTCCTGGTCATTATAAACTGTCTTGGAAACCTTACTTCCCAGGGAAGGCGACGAGGAGCCAAGAAGGGGCACCTGGAAAGTAAGATTCTCTGGGAAGGGAGGAAGATGGGGGGCAGCACATCCACTCTGGCTTCCCGCGTCCCGTGGGTTCCCTCCTGCGGTCCTCCCGCCCCCTAGACGCCTGGGTGGCTATGCCATCCCGCAGGATCTCGGTGGCACGGGTTCTGAACGGCTTTCCCCTGAGGTATCCGGTGCTGACCCCAGAGCTCCAGCATAGAGTGGGCGCTGCTGAGCCCGGAGCCGTTCGGGTTGGGGGAACACCGCCCGTCCCTTTCCCGCGACGAAGCTGGGGCCTGGCCACGGGAAGGGCGGCTGCACCCCAGGGAGCCTGTCCTCCACGCGCCAACACCCGAGGCCCGCAGCAGCGGTCCGGAAACAGGCGAGGCCTCTCGCAGGTCTCGCGCCCCCTTTCTCCGCTCACTCGTTCCAACAACGCGTCACGGGCGGCACGCCCAACCGTCAGTAGCTAATGGAAGCCTCTCTGAGCCGCTGACTCCATCTGAAGGACACGACCGTTCAGAATTGCGCCTCATGGGCGGTTACCTGAGCCGGACTTGCCGTCGCCGGCAGTCCCCTGCTCTGCGAGGCGGGGACCAGCCGGAGAGAGCCGAGCTCCTCGGGCCTGCGCATCCCGCCCGCCATTTTCCCCTCCCTTTCCGCTCTCACTCGGCGGTCCCAACCCTGGACCTGGCTCGCAGGCTGTCATATGAGCGTCCTGTGGCTTCACCCCGTCGTCGTTGGCACCGTCGGCTGTTTATCAGAGCCCATCGGTGGCAATATCCAATCCAGCAAGCCTGGTGTTTATTTCTGGGGATCTTTTCCTCGGTGCCCCGGTGGGGCCATCAGAAGTCACTGCTGTCTGCTTGCAGCTCCAAGATGCCCTGTACCTCAGTGATCCTGAAGATGGCACCTGCTAAGGGCAAACGGATGCTCCTTTTGGCTCTGAAGCAGACAATCCTCTGTACGTGGTCTTCACTGTCTGTTCACCTCCCAAACTTTTGTGGAAAGGAGATCCTGGTGAGAGACCTCAAAGAAAGCGGTCAACTGAAAGCCAAGGAAGAGAAGGACCTGACGGCCCTGGGTGAGAGCAGGAAAAGGCTAATGAAGCAAAAGCAAGGACACTCAGCTCCCGAGAGTCAGGACGAACAGAGAAGGGGCTCAAACCCCGGTGGGAATGCGCAGTCTGTGTTTAGAGGGCTGATGGCCAGTGAGGTCCTCTCTTCTTCTGTGCCCAAGCCTGGGCCTCTGAAGAGAGACTTCTGCTCCAAGAGCTCTGAAGATATCCTGCTTAGGAAGTCCCAGCCCTACGTTTTGAGCTCATGCAGAAAACGAAATGCCATTACCGGTTCCTACAGCTCCACTAGAGGTTTCCCACCGCTGCAGAGGAGTGGTCCAGGCGCAGCGGGGCTCCTGGGCCCAGCCTCATCGCATCCTCGTGTGCTCTCAAAGAAAGTCAGTGAGCAAGGCTGTCAGTCTAGCCCTTCAGCCTCAGTGGAAACACAGAGGAAGAAGATCAAGCGTGAAAGGGTTGCGGATGGCCCCTTAGAGCAGAAACACAACTTAAATTGCTCACAGCCATCTGATAGTTCCAGACCCCGGAAACGTAAGATTACTCTGCTGCTGCCCTCGAGACGAAGTGGCCCACTGATTTTGCCCCCACCACCCCAGCTAGGTTATCCAGTCACTGCTGAAGACCTTGAATTGGAGAAGAGAGCTGCGATGCAGTGGATCAACAAGGTCTTGGAAGGGTAAGACAGAGGCCCTCTCAGACTGCAGAGCCCCTCAGCCTTCCTGTTTCCACTCTGCCAGCGCCCAGCACTAATTCACAGCTGAGGAGCTTGTGGAAGAGGTAGAGCTCCCCAGGCCCAATGGTCTTCCCGTAGCTGGCTGGAGCAGCCACTTCTATGGGCCGTTTGTCCTGGTTTTCCCTGTTTGTCTTGCTCCACCTGGCCTAAAAAATTTTTGTTCCTTTTCCCTGGACCACCAGGGTCTGTTCCCCAGTACTTTGCTGCTTGGCCCCTCAGTGGTTCCTCAGAGGAGCATTGCAGGACACCATCAGAGTCCAGCTTTGCCCTTGAGGGAGCCCAGGGTGCTGCTCCTTTGGGCCCATTCCCCCACCAAGTCAGTTCTCTCTAGAGAGGCAATGTTCCATTCTTATCGACTTTCTGTCAGACGGGCCCCTAGAAGTCGGGTGGCTTGAGGTTGTTAGTCTGGCCTACCCCAGTCGTCAGGATCCTTGCAACAGAAGAGGGATGCTTTGGACCAGTTTTCCTCCAGGCAGGAGCAAGCAGGACACCCACTGCTGCTAGAGTTGCCTCTTCCCACCTTCTCCATTTTAATTGGGCCCTGGTCCATCTTTCTTAGAATCTATATATTCTCTCTCTCTCTCTCTCTCTCTGAACATTTGGTACCACATGAACACTCAGTTGATGAACAAAGTCATATATGTCACATACATATAGTCACATATTTATATGTCATATATATTTATAGGTAAAGTCATATATAATGTAATATATATTATGTGGAGACTATATATTATATAATGTAACTTATAAGAATACACAGTGTATATACATTATATATTACATATGTATAATATACTATATATGTGTGTATAATTAGTATGTGATTATAATGTATAATATCAATATATAATATTTATCATATTGCATGTATATATTACATATTCATATGTAATATGTGTATAACAGTGCATATTGCATTTTTATAGCATATACATATACATGTTTAAAACATTATGTATAGAATACATATTTTTTAAATTTTACATATTTTATTTTATTAGAATTATAACATTTATTATTTTTCTCACATATTCATTGCTTTTTATTTGTATTTATTGATTTATTGGAGTATAGTTGCTTTACAATATTGTGTTAGTTTCTGCTGTACAGGGAAGTGAATCAGCTATATGTATACATATATCCTCTCTTTCTTGGATTTCCTTCACATTTAGGTCACCAAAGAGCATTAAGTAGAGTTCCCTGTGCTATACATTAGTTATCTATTTTTTCATTAGTTATCTAGTTTTATCTATTTTATACATATTAGTGTATATGTCAATCCCAGTCTCCCAATTCATCCCACTCAACCTGCCCTTTGGTGTCCATACGTTTGTTCTCTACATCGGTGTCTCTGTTTCTGCCTTGCAAGCAGGTTCATCTGTACCATTTTTCTAGATTCCACATGTATGCTTTAAGAGATGCTATTTGTTTTTCTCTTTCTGACTTACTTCACTCTGTATGACGGTCTCTAGGTCTATCTACATCTGTACAAATGACCCAATTTCATTCCTTTTTATGGCTGAGTAATATGCCATTGTATATATGTACATCGTCTTTATCCATTCATATATAATATTACATTACATTACATATAATAATATATGTTGAATACATATATGACTTTTTGCTAATTTATCAACTATTCCTATCTTTGCTTTTTGAATTCACAGTGGAGGAAGAATTGGCTTGTATGAGTGGCCATACTTTTAACTTTTCAGGTTTTCTGTGGCCCAGCTGGGTAATCTGGAACCGCTTTACCCCTCTAGATGCTGAGTCCTGATTTCTGTGTTTTGGAAAGGCACTTGCCTTTTCTCTCTCTGCTGGTCACCTGCTTACCTGACCTCACTATGGGCTGGATCATGCCTGGTGTATGTTAGGAAATGACTTGTGACCACTTTAGTCTTTAAAAAAAATTTAAATATGATATAATTTTAGACTTACAGGATAGTACAGAGATCCCCAACTAGTCCTCATCTAGCTTCTCCTAAAGTTAACATCTTACAGAGCAGTTATTGAAACCAGGTAATTAACACTGTTACAATGCTATTAGCTAAACTCCAGACTTTAATGGGATTTCCCCATTTTTCCAGTAAAATTTTCTCCCTGTACCTGTATCAGTCCAGAATCCCACATTTCATTTAGTTGTCATGTCTCCTTAGTCTCCTCCAAATTGTGACCATTTTTCTATCTTAAGATCTTTTGTGACCTATATACATTTGAAGACTACCAGTTAGGTATTTTGTAGAATTTTCTCCAATTTGGATATGTCTTCTGTTTTCTCATGAGTACATTGAGGTTATGGATTTTCAAGAAAACATCCCACGTAGGTGATGTATCCTTCTCAGCATATGGGAAATATTCATCTTGATCACCTGATTAAGGTGGAATCTGCCAGCGTTCTCCACTGAGTAGTTACTATTTCTCCCTATGTAATACATATTTAAGTGAGTCATACTTTGATGCTATACCCAAAACTCCTGTTTATCCTTAAACTTTCACCACTAATTTTGCCATCACCAGTGGATCTTGCCTGCAGCAATTATCAGTGTGGTGTTCTAATGGTGATTTTCTGCCTCTCTTGTTCTTCTACACTTAATTAGAATTCTTCTCTAAGGAAGAGTTCTCTGCATTTATTTATTTATTCAGTCATTTATATCTGTATGGACCCATCAATATTTATTTTTTTACTTGGGCTATATCTATTATTATCACTGTTAATTTTGCTGCTCAAATTGTTCCAGATATGACCATTTTGAATTCTCTCAGATCAGATACTGAGTCCTTTGAACATGGCTGCATCTTCCTCCCCGCTTTTCCCAAGGATTTATTTACTGTCTAGCCCCACAAGATGCTCCAGGGTTATCTTGTATCTTACCTGCCCCAGTTCTGGAGTCGACTACTTTTCCAAGGAGCTTTGGTTCCTTTTATTGGAGAAGGAATTTAGAAAACAAAATCTGGGCATTTCGGTGTGCTCATGGCTACTAGGGAGTATTTTTTTTTCCTAGGTCCTCTCAGCAGACAGAACTGGAAATATATGTTCCCATTTACACACACTTACATATATTTCTGTATTTCTCTATGCTTCTGTGAGTGTGTATGCAACCGTGTGTGTGTGTGTGTGTGTAAATGAGTTCACACTGATACCTCAGACTCTTATATAGTGTAGAACCAGGGTTCATTTTAGAAATGTTCCCCTTTGCTTATGTGTAACTTCTTCAACAGTTTCTCCAGAGAAACCTGGTTTAATTATCTACAGTATGTTTACTTATTTGTTCAATTAAGAATGCACATAGTTTCACAATTTCCAACCCGGTGAGCAACTTACCGAAGTGTTTGTGTACAAGTCTTTCAGTATTTAGCCTTGCAGCATCCAGGCAAACACTGCTTTTAAAAGTTACTTGGTTTAGCTCCTTTCAGCAACCCTGCAGCGAGGTTATGTAATCAATTTGTACCCCACTTAGATTCATTTGTCATAGTCCGCATTCCATTTTGGGTTCCTCCAACAACCTGGTTGATTTTAATTTGCAAAGTAAAACACTCTTTGTGGAATAAAGTTTGCTTAAATTTTTTGAGTATTTTTGTGTCTGTACTTATGAGCGATGCTGGTCTGAAAGTTTGTTTTCTTGTGATGCCTTTGTCTGGTTTTGATATCAGGTTAATACTGCCCATGCAAAATGAGTTTGGAAAGATTCCTTCCCTCCTCTACTTGTGGAAGAATTTGTAGAAGGATTGGTACAATTTATTCTTAAAATATTTGGGAGGATTCACCAATGAAGCCATTTGGCTCTGCGTTTTTCTTTATGGGAAAATTTTCATTTACTCATTCAGTCTCCTGTTAGAGGTCTAAGCTTTTCTAATTCTACTTGAGTCAGTTTCAATAATTTGTGGCTTTCTGGGGACTTTGCCTACTTCATCTAAGTCATAGAATTTGTTGGCATGAAATTGTTTGTGGTATTTTCTTATAGTTCTGATATCACTAAGGTAGGGGATGATATACTTTCCTAAATTCCTAATTGCTTTCACTGTTTGATATAATGTGGGGCTGGGAGGTCTCTTGTGGACCAATATCCTGAACTCGGCACTCGCACCCCAGAGGCACAGACCTGACACCCAGCTGGAGCACCAAGACCCTGTCAGCCACACGGCTCAGTAGAAAAGGGAGAGAAAAATAAATACATAGATTAATTAATTAAATAAAAAGAAATAAAGTTATTAAAATAAAAATTAAAAAATTATTAAAAATTAAAGAACAATTAAAAAATAGAAAAAAGAAAGAAAGAAGAGAGTAACGAAACCAGAAAATAAATACAACAATAATAACAAGTGCTAAAAACTATACTAAAAAAAACCAAAAAACAGACAGACAGAACCCTAGGACAAATGTTACAGCAAAGCTCTACAGACAAAATCACACAAAGAACCATACAGATACACACTCACACAAAGAGAAAAAGGAAAAAATATACATATAAACATATAAAAAAAAAGGGAAGAGAGCAACCAAATCAATAAACAAATCTACCAGTGATAATAAACTCTAAATACTAAACTAAGATAAACATAAAAGGAAAAACTAGTCAGTTGGATACAGCAAACACCAAGTCTACAGTTGATCCAAAAGTCCACCGCCTCAATATTGGGATGATTCATTGTCTATTCGGGTATTGCACAGATGCAGGGTACATCAAGATGATTGTGGAGATTAATCCACAAGGCTGCTGGGAGAAATTTCCCTTTCTCTTCTTTCTTTGCACAGCTCCTGAGGTTCAGCTTCGGATTTGGCACCGCCTCTGAGTGTAGGTCGCCTGAGGGCATCTGTTCCCTTTTGGGAATTCTGAGGTCTTCTGCCAGCATTCACTAAGTGTTCTGTAGGAGTTGCACATGTAGATGTATTTCTGATGTATTTGTGGGGAGGAAGGTCATCTCCATGTCTTACTCCTCCACCATCTTGAAGGTCTCTGGCACTTGGATAGGTATAAAGTTTTTGGATTGATACATTAATCACCTCACCACTTTGATATTAAGCACTGTAAGTTTTGAATCTGTTGGGCAATGCATCTTCAAGGATAAGCTTTTCTGTTCTTGTTTCAGGGTCAGTCATTCAAATGTGTACTTGTACACTCCAGTATGTGTCTTGGGTGAGGTATTGATCCTCTGTTTACTTACAGATAAAATGGAGATAATCATAAGTGAGAGTTAAACTGTGTTTATATAAGTCCTCTATCATGTCAAGTGCCTTGCATTTATTATCCCTTTTATTCTTCTTCATGTAATCACAGCTATTTTTATCTTTTACAGATGATGGAGCTAAGACCCTGAGCAATCAAATAACTTGAGAATGGTGACATCATGACGCATCTGCATTGGAGCTGACCCTCAAACACGAGCACCTAGGCTGTACTCTGTTCTTGTAGTGCAATATCACATTCCATATAGGCTCAGTTTTACACACAAATAAGATAATCATAAACATAAATAAGATAAATAAGATAAAAAAGTGCTAACTGTCATGTGTGACATATACTTAAGTGTTTGGTACATTTTATCTCTTCTTATGACTAGTTCCCCCCTCTGTTGACTACATCTGTCCCCCCTTAGAGAATCCTCCTGCTTCACTTGACTGTCATGAGAATGCTCATGTTTCAGCTCAGGTGCTGGCTCAGGACACTCCTCAACCCTTCATTTCCCAAGGAGTCACAAGCAGTTCCAGTTTCCATGCAAAGCTTGAGGGAAGCACCCCTTCCTCCTTCCGGAACACTCTCTGTGTCGTGCCACTGAAGTGTCTGTGTGTCCAGAGCATCATAACACCCCTCATCAGTGGCACCATCAACTTCAACCTCTGACCTCCCTCTCTACATAAGTGCTCAAGTCAGATACATGAGACCAGGTCAAGGACAGATGCCAATCCACTGTCCTGCACACACACTCCTCCTTCTCTCTTGTTTCTTTTCCTCTCAGATTTCACCTGTCTTCCCATCCCACTTCCAGCCACTCATCTTCTCCATCACCAGCTTTATCAAATCCAATTTCGTTTCCTATTCTAGAATAGTGAGAGCCGGGGCAGAGCTTCAACTGTTTAAGAGAATAGGGGCCTGAGACCTGAATCAGAGATAAGTCCTAAATGTGGACGAGAAGGCTGAGGCAAGAAGTGACATTAACAGTGGAGCAGAGGGCTCTGTGAGGCCAGTGCCATGGGAAGACTACACTGTTCTAGATTGGGACAGGGAAAGAGAACCTAGTGTTAGGTGGAGAGAAAAGTGATCCCACCCTAACCATCCCCTATGGGCCCCTTCATGGATATGGAGGAGGAGGAATTCCCACAGCAGACTGCCCTGGGAGAGAGTCACTGATTGTGGAATGATAGACACTGGACAGGCAAAATATGACCCTTGCTGCTTAGGGTTGAAGCCTGGCATTTGTTTCCTACAGCCGATGCTGAGCATCAGGGGATGGCAGCACCAGGGTACTAAGAAGGTTGGCTATGGTCAAGACTCCTTTTCCTTCCCTTATCAAAGGTCAGACAGATACACAGCAGGCTGGCTCAGGGCCTCAAGGTATGATAGGTGATTCAGGGGACACGTGCCAAATTTCACAGGCTTAAGTGCAAGAGGAGTGTCTAGCATAACTTAAGAGACCATGGGCTTACGGAGCGGCAGCATCCTGGATGAGACAACTGCTGACCTGGAGTAGGCACACCCACTGCTCCCACTTCAGCATGGTCTGCTGCAGAGATGATACCCTGACCTCCGTATGTGAGACTCTTCTCTCAGAGGCCTTAGGTTTATTATCAGAGATAATTGCATTTTGTGTTTTGTATTCTATTTTGCCTCTTGTGGCCATAAAAGGCAGGGTCTGCCTCTTTCCTACGGATGTGGATATCATTTGTATTCATCATCTTTTAAATGAAGGTGCCACAGACAAGTGACTGGATATGGAAAGGTGGACAGGAGCCAGGCAGAAAACGGAAGCCATGATTCTTTCCCTATTAGATCAGTGGGGTCAAAAGAGGTGGGTACCCCTTCTTTGTAAATGCAGTTAAATGTCTTTTTCACTTCACTCCCTGCCTTTATCCCATGTTAATGATATTCTCCTATGAATGTACATGTATAAACATAAATGGCACACAGAAAAATTTGGTACCATTAGTTTTACAAAAATGGGATTATAAAATATGCACTTTTGTGTATCTTGTTTTTCTTCCTTAACAACACATCTATGAGCTCTGCTCTTAGAACGGAAAAGGATCATTCCTTTCAAGATCCTAATCCTGATAGTCACCTAGCCCTAAGGTATCAACCCAATCACTAACCCTAAATCTTATATCTAAAATGTGCTAACTTTGAGACATTACCCCAACCTTAACTCCAGCCCTAACATTACGGTCCTCACCAGAACCCTATTCCCCAGACCCTATAAACTCTAATGCTGACACTGAGGCCCTAATCCATGTGGAATTAAGCTGCAGTGTACTCACTAGTTTTTAAATTTTTTATTGGAGTATAGTTGCTTTACAATGATGTGTTAGTTTCAGGTGTACAGCAAAGTGAATCAATTATACAAACACACATATCCCTTCTTTTTCAGATTATTTTCCCTTACAGATTATTACAAAGTATTGCAGATAGTTCCCCGTGCTGCACTGTAGGCCCTTATTAGTTATCTATTTTATATATAGTAGTCTGTATATGTTAATCCCAATCTCCTAATTTATCATTTTCCCCCATTTTCCCCCTTTGGTAACCATAAGTTTGATTTCGAGATCTGTGAGTCTGTTTCTACTTTGTAAATAAGTTCACTTGTATCATTTGTTATTAGATTACACATATAAGTGATATCATATGATATTTGTCTTTTTCTGTCTGACTTACTTCATTTAGTATGATAATCTCTGGGTCCATCCAAGGTTACTGCAAGTGGCTTTATTTCATTCAATTTATGGCTAATAACTCCATTGTATATATGTACCACATCTTCTTTACCCATTCCTTGGTTGATGGATATTTATGTTGCCTCCATGGCCTGGCTATTGTAACTAGTGCTGCAATGAACATTGGAGTTCATGGATCTTTTTGAATTATGGTTTTCTCCAGATATACGCCCAGGAGTAGGATTGCTGGATCATATGGTAGTTCTATATTTAGTTTTTTGAAGAGCCTCCATACTGTTCTTCATAATGCTTGTTCCAATTTACATTCCCACCAACAGTGCAAGAGGGGTCCCTTTTCTCCACATCCTCTCCAGCATTTATTGTTTGTAGAATTTTTGATGAAGCGCCATTCTGACCAGTGGAAGGTGATACCTCATTGTAGTTTTGACTTGCATTTCTCTAATAATTAGTGATGTTGAGCATCTTTTCACGTGTTTGTCGGTCATCTGTATGTCTTTTTGGAGAAAAGTGTATTTAGATCTCCCGCCCATTTTTTGATTGGGTTTGTTTTTTGATATTGAGCTACATGAGCAGTTTGTATATTTTGGAGATTAAACTCTTGTCATTTGCTTCATTTGCAAATATTTCCTACCATTCTGAGGGCTCTATTTTTGTTTTGTTTATGTTTTCCTTTGCTGTGCAAAAGCTTTTAAGTATAATTAGGTCCCATGTTTTATTTCTGTTTTTATTTACATTACTCTAGGAGGTAGATTTAAAAAGATATTGCTGAAAAAAAAGATATTGCTGTAATTTATGTCAGAGAGTGTTCTGCCTATTTTATGCCTTTTCTAAGAGTTTTAGAGTATCTGGTCTTACATTTAGGTCTTTAATCCATTTTAAGTTTATTTTTGTGTACGGTGTTAGAGAGTGTTCTAATTTCATTCTTTTACATGTAGCTGTCCAGTTTTCCCAGCACAGCTTATTGAAGAGACTGTCTTTTCTCCATCATATATTCTTGCCTCCTTTGTCATAGATTAGGTGACCATAGGTGCATGGGTTTAGCTCTGGACTTTCTATCTTGTTCCGTTGAGCTATATCTCTGTTTTTGTGTCAGCACTATACTGTTTTGATTACTGTAGCTTTGTAGTATAGTCTGAAGTCAGGGAGCCTGATTCCTCCAACTCCGTTTTTCTTTCTCAAGATGGCTTTTGCTATTTGGGGTCTTTTGTGTTTCCATAAAAATTGTGAAAATTTTTGCTCCAGTTCTGTGAAAAACGCCATTGGTAATTGGATAGGAATTGCATTGAATCTGTAGATTGCTTTGGGTAGTATAGTCATTTTCTCTGTATTGATTCTTCCAATCCAAGAACATGGTATATCTTTCCATCTCTTTGTGTCATCTTTGATTTCTTTCATCAGCATCTTATAGTTTTCAGAGTACGGGTCTTTTGCCTCATTAGGTAGGTTTACTTCTAGGTATCTTATTCTTTTCGATGTGATGGAAAATGGGATTGTTACCCTAATTTCCCTTTCAGACTTTTCGTTGTTAGTGTGTAGGAATGCAAGTCATTTCTGTGAATTAGTTTTGTATCCTGCAACTTTACCAAATTCATTGACAAGCTCTAGTTGCTTTCTGGTAGCATCTTTAGGATTTTTATGTATACTGTCATATCATCTTCAAATAGTGATAGTTGTAATTCTTCTTTTACAATTTGGATTTCTTTTATTTCTTTTTCTTCTCTGATTGCCATGGCTAGAACTTCCAAAACTATGTTGAATAAAAGTGGCGAGAGTGGACATCTTTGTCTTGTTCCTGATCCTAGAGGAAATGCTTTCAGTTTTTCACTGTTGAGAATGATGTTAGCTGTGTGTTTGTCACATATAAGCTTTATTATGTTGAGATAGGTTCCCTCTATGCCCACTTCCTGGAGAGTTTTTATCATAAATGGGTGATGAATTTTTGAAAAGCTTTTTTCTACATCTATTGAGATGATAATATGGTTTTTTAACTTCAGTTTGGTAATGTGGTGTATCACACTGATTGATTTGTGGATATTGAAAAATCCTTGTATCCCTGGGATACATCTCCCTTGCAGGGTGTATGAACCTTTCAATGTATTGTTGTATTCAGTTTGCTAGTATGTTTTGAGGGGTTTTGCAACTATGTTGGTCATTGATATTGGCTTGTAATTTTCTTTTGCTGTGGTATCTTTGTCTGGCTTTGGAATCAGGGTGGTGATGGCCTCATAGAATGAACTTAGGAGTATTCCTTCCTCTGAAATTTTTTGCAAGAGTTTCGGAAGTATGGGTGTTATCTCTTCTCCAAATATTTGATAGAATTCGCCTGTGAAGCCATCTAGTCCTGGACTTTTTTTGTGGGAAGTTTTAAAATCACAGTTTTGATTTTAGTATGTGTGATTGGTCTGTTCATATTTCCTGTTTCTCCCTGGTTCAGTGTTGATTGTACCTTTCTGAGAATTTGTCCATTTCTTCTAGGTTGCCTATTTCATTGGCATATAGTTACTTGTAGTAGTCTCTTATAATCCTTTGTATTTCTGTGGTGTCCATTGTAACTCCTCCTTTTTCATTTCTAATTTTACTGATTTGAGCCCTCTTCCTTTTTTTCTTGATGAGTTTGGTGAAAGGTTCATCAAGTTTTTATCTTTTCAAAGAAACAGCGTTTAGTTTCATTGATCTTTTCTATTGTTTTCTTCATCTCTATTTCATTTATTTCTGCTCTGATCTTTATGATTTCTTTCTTCCTACTAACTTTGGGTTTTGTTTGTTCCTCTTTCTCTAGTTGCTTTAGGTGTGACATTAGGTTGTTTGAGATTTTTATTGTTTCCTGACGTAAGATTGTATTGCTATAAACTTCCCTCTTAGAACTGCTTTTGCTTTGTTCCATAGGTTTTGGATCATCATGTTTTCATTTTCATTTGTCTCTAGGTATTTTTTAATTTCCTCCTTGATTTCTTCACTGATCCTTTGTTTGTTTAGTAACATACTGTTTAGCCTCCACGTGTTTGTGTTTTTCACAGTTTTTTTCTTGTAGTTGATTTCTAATCTCATAGTGTTGTAGTTGTAAAAGACGCTTGATATGATTTCAATTTTCTTTTATTTACCAAGGCTTGATTTGTGGTCCAAGATGTGATCTATCTGGGGGAATGCTCCATGTGCACTTGAGAAGAAAGTGTATTCTGCTGCTTTTGGGTGGAATGTTCTATAAATATTAGTTAAATTCATCTGGTGAAATGTGTCATTTAAAGCCTGTGTTTCCTCATTGATTTTCTGCCTGAATGATTCGTCCATTGTTGTAAGGGGGGTGTTAAAGTCCCACAGTATTGTTACTGTTGATTTCCCCTTTTAAGTCTGTTAGAATTTGTGTTATATATTGAGGGGCTCCTATGTTGGGTGCATATATATTTACAATTGTTATATCTTCTTCTTGGATTGATCTCTTGATCATTATGTAGTGCCCTCGTTTATCTCTTGTAACAGTCTTTATTTTAAAGTCTATTTTGTCTGACATGAGTACTGCTATCCAGTTTTCTTTTGATTTTCATTTGCATGGAATGCCTTTTTCTATCCCCTCACTTTCAGATTTTATGTGTCCCTAAATCTGAAGCAGGTCTTTGGTAGACAGCATATATATGGGTCTTGTTTTTGTATCCAATCATCCAGTCTATGTCTTTTGGTTGGAGCATTGAATCCATTTACATTTAAGGTAATTGTTGATATATATGTTCTTACTGCCATTTTCTTAATTATTTGGGATTTGCTTCTGGAGGTCTTTTTTCTTGTCTTCCTCTATTGTTCTCTTCTCATGTGATTTGATGACTATTTTTAGTGTTCTGTTTTGGGTTGCTTTTTCTTTTTTTGATCTTTGTTTATCTATTGTAGTATTTTGGTTTGCAGTTCCCATGAGGTTTTGACATAGCAGTGTATATACATATATATATATATATATATATATATATATATATATATATATATATATATATATACACACATATATACACAGACACAAGGTTGTTTTAATTTGTTGGTCTCTTAATTTGAAATACATTTCCCATTTAGTGCATTTGTACTCTCCTCATGGTTGCTTGTTTTGATATCATATTTCTGTGTGGAGGATTTCCTACTTTTATGGTATGTTTGCCTTTACCAGTGGGCATTCCCATTTGTGATTTTATTGTTTCTAGTAGTGGCCTTTTTTTTTTTTTTTTTTTTTTTTTTTTTACCACCTAAAGAATTTCCTTCAGCATTTGTTGTAAGGCTGGATTCGTAGTGCTGAATTCTCTGACCTTTTGCTTGTCTGTAAAATTTCTGATTTCCCCATCGAATCTGAATGACAGCCTTGCTGGGTAGCATATTCTTGGCTGTAGGTTTTCCCCTTTCATCACTTTAAATATATCGTGCCTTCTGGCCTGCAGAGTTACTGCCAAAAAATCAGCTGATAACCTTATGGGGATTCCCTTGTATGTATTTTTTGCTTTTCCCTTGTTGCTCTTAATATTTTTCTTTGTATTTAATTTTTGTCAGTGTTTGGTTAATATGTGTCTTGGTGCATTCCTCCTTGAATTTATTTGGTATGGGACTCTGTGCGCTTCCTGGACTTGAGTGAGTGTTTCCTTTCTCATGTTAAGGAAGTTTTCATCTATAATCCCTTCAAATAGTTTCTCAGGCCCTTTCTCTTTGCCTTCTCCTTCTGGGACCCCTATAATGTGAATGCTAGTGCATTTAATGTTGTCCCAGAGCTCTCTGAGACTGTCCTCATTTCTTTTCATTCTTGTTTTCTTTACTCTGTTTGGTGGCAGTGATTTCCACTACTCTGTTTTCCAGATCTCTTTTTTGTTCTTCTGCCTCAGTTATTTTGCTATTGATTCCTTCTAGTGTATTTTTCATTTTAGTTGTTGTGTTATTCATCTAGGTTTCTTCTTAAGTCTTCTAGTTCTTTGTTAAACATTTTTTGTATCTTCTTGGTCTGTGCTGACATTATTTCTCCGAGATTTTTGAAACATCTTTACTCTCATTACTCTGAACTCTTTTCCAGGTAGATTGCCTAGCTCCTCTTCATTTAGTTGTTCTTCTGCAGTTTTATCTTGTTCCTTTGTCTGCAACATATTTCCCTGTCATCTTATTTTGTCTCACTTTCTGTCCTTATGGCCTCCTTTCTGTAGGCTGCAGGATCATAGTTCCTCTTGCTTCTGGTGGGTGAGGTTGATCCATGGGCTTGTGCAGGCTTCCTGCTGGGAGGGACAGGTGCTTGCCCTCTGGTCTGTGGAGTTGGGTCTTGTCCCTCTAGTGGGCAGGTCTGTATCCTGGGTGTGTTTTGAGGCGGCTGCAAGCTCAGTACAACTTTAGGTAGCCAGTTGATGGGCGGTTCTGTGTTCTTATCTTGCTGGTTGTTAGGCCTGAGTTGTTCCAGCCTGAGGGCTCTTGGGTAGTGCCAGGTCTTGGTGCTGAAATGGGGACCTCTGGGAACTCTAACGCCAATCAATATTCCCTGGGGCCTCTGCCACCTGTCTCCTTGTCCCCACTGTGAGCTACATCCTCAGGAGACCCTCTAAGACCCCTAGGTAGGTCTGTCCCAGGTTCCTATCAAGGTACTTTGTGCTGGGTTCCAGTGCATGTGAGACCTTGTGTGTGCCCTCCAACAGTGGAGTCTCTGTTTCCCCCAGCCGTGTGGATCTCCTGCACTCAAGCCTCAATGGTCTTCAAAGCCAAACGCTCTGGGGTTTCTTCCAGACTCTGATGCCAGACTCTCGGACTGTCCTGAAGGGCTATTTTATGTGGGAACGTCCCTATGTAGCCTGAGTGGATTTACTTTTGTGTGTGTGTGTGGTGTGAGGGCTGCTTGTAGTATGGATGTCTGCCACCTCTTTCTTTACTGTATGCTGGCCATTAACCCCTTGATAGGAGGAGTGACTGATGTTGTGGTGACCAGAGTCTGCACTGGCTATTGAGTGGGACCTTCCCTTTGCTCTGTGGTTTTCACTGCTCTCTCAGGGGCAGGGTCTGCTCTTTAGTTGCTGGAGTGGAGCTCCCCAGATCTATTTCTGAGCGTATTTCTGATCTTCAGTGTGAGGTAGGAAGGATTGGAGTACTCCCACTGGGAGAGAAGCCACTGAGTGAGTATTCGCCCCCTAGAGCTGCTCACTTGTGAGCGTCCTCTGTTGTGTCACCTTTCACCCATTGTGCAGGCTCACAAATTATACCATTGTTGGCACTGTTCTTGGCCCCGCCTTAACTGTGAGTATGCCAGCAACTGGCCTTGCTGTCTCTCAGGCATTGTTTTCACCATGTCATCAGCACAGATCCACTGAAGCCAGGTCCCAGGACTGCAGTAATCATGCAGCTGGGCCTGCTGTGGGTACCTTGCAGGTATCTCAGACTCTGGCTTGGCCCAACCTCCACATGTATGTGCCCACAAAGCCCACAGCTGCTAAAGTTAGAGCTGCTAAAGCTGGAGCCCAGCCAGGTGGGAAGGGGCTGAGGCAGCAACTCACTGGGTCAGGCAAGCCCGGTCAGGCAGGAGGGGGTGAGAACAAAGAGTGACCGGGGTGCATGAGGCTGCTCAGGTGGGAACCCCTTATAGTGTCCCCAGAGGCAGGGGTCAGGGCATGGAGAATGTGTCTGCAATGACGGCCCCAACCTTTTTGCACCACTCAACAATGGTGCTTTGCTTCTATGACAGACCAGACTTCTTCCACAAGCATTCCTGTTTGCGGAGCTCCACACTCTGGTCCCCTCAGGCTGTCTCCTCACAGCCAAACTAGTCTTCTTCCTAGTCTGCTCTCCAAACTCCATGTTCCAGCACCCAGCCCCTGTCCACACCAGTGGCTGGGGCATGCAGAACTGTGGCACAGCCCGTCTGTTTGAGTCTTACTTTGTCTTGCCTGCCATATGTCAGTTGCTGCACTCTCCTCTGAGCTTCTGAAGCACCCCTCCTGTCCCAGCTGATCTCCCCACTTTTGAGGAGGACTTCCCTAGATGCGGGAACCTCTCTTCTCCTTCAGCACCCCCCAATGGGTGCTTCCGTTTTTCTTTTTCTTTCTTTCATCCTGCCCAGTTATGTGGGGATCTTTCTTGTCCTTTTAGGTGTCTGAAGTTCTCGGCTAGTGTTCAGCAGGTGCGCTGCAAGAATTGTTCCACTTGTAGATGTACTCTTGATGTATTTGTGGGGAGAGGTGAACTTCCTGTCCTCCTACTCTGTCATATTCATCAGCCCCTCACCAGGAAAAAATTTGCAATATCATCTTTGTATGTGATCTTAGTGAATATTTTCTCGGAATGGGTATGCATGAATGAGATTGTTGGGTCTAGGAATAGATATATTTTAATGCTATTGGATATCATTGCCAAATTGTTTTCCAAAATAGACTGAAAGATGTTTCCTCCTGGGACATGTGAGAGAACCCATTTTCTTGCATCATCACCTGAAATAGAATTTATGACCTTAAACTTCTCCACATTTGAAGTAGTCTTTTAAGTAGCTATGGGGGTGAGGGTTGGGAAGAGTGGAACCCATTCACTCCTAAACTTTAAAGGACTTGGTGTGCCCAGGAACTGCTCCAAGATCCACATCTGCAGAGAGGAAGGGGACTTGGGAATAGGTGGCTCCACCTCCCATGCTAGCCTCTCCAGAGAGTCCTTGTGGCCCCAACCCCAGAAGTGAGGACCTAAGGGGTTTCAGACAGAGATGACAGGCTCTTGGGTCATCACAGGATGAGGGAGAAGGACAGTCTCCTGGTGTGTTGACTTATGCCTTGAGTCATAAGTCCAAGTCCAACTTTCTGGAGTCCCAAATGAGCCTGACTCAAGGGATCAGGTCAGGGGGTGCTGTGGACAGGAGCTGCTTCTATGAGTTAGTTATTAAAACTGGAGCATACCTGTTTCTCTGGCCGTGGGAAATCCAAGAGAGGAAGGGTTGAATTTTTCAAGAAAGAAGGGGGCCAAAATGAGCCAGAAAGAAATCAAAGGGAGTATCAGGATGGGGAAATTTTCCTCCTGCCCCTTTTGGGTTCTTCTGATTAGTTATAACAATTAAATTGCCACAAGATAGATTAACAGGAGAAAAAAAACATTTAATTCATAAGCACAGAGGTCTCATAGAAATGGGACTCCACTCTATGAGTGGACCAAAGGGACCAAAATAGGCTGTTTGTTTACAGATCATTTTAGACAAACAATTTGTGAAGATTTAACAAAACTAAGGGGCTCGTGTTTGGGGTAACAGACTATTGAAGAAGTAACAAAGTTTGTTTGTACATCTTTCATAGTCTAGAATTCCTTAACTCTGGTGATACGGATGCTTTCAATCCTCCTGGTACAGGGTAGATACTTTCACTTGGGTGATTTATCTCCTGCTTTCAGGAGGAAAGGGGGTGTCGGAGTGGTTTTTTAACCACCCACAGGCTGTTTCTCAAGTAACTTTAATTCCAAATAATCAATATGCCTTTGTGGCACATTTTGGGATGGTCTGCCTTAGGCCCCAACAGGAGCATGGAAGGGGATGAAAGACAGAGGAACTGGGAGACAGAAGGAACTGAAGAAGGTGACAGGGTGCCCTATAGTACAGAGTCATACCCCCACCTCAAGCCTGGGTCTGAACAGGAGGAGGGGGCTGGAGGCTGGGGGCTTGAGGCCCTTTCTATCTGCCTCCTCCTTGATCTGGGATACCACTGGGTTCCCCTGGTGCATCACTAGGCAGGACTGGGAGAGGCATCAATCCCGCAAACCATTTGTAAATTTTGGAGATTACTCTTTGGTCAGTCACATCATTTGCAAATATTTTCTCCCATTCTGTGGGTTGTCTTTTCATTTTGTTTATGGTTTCCTTTGCTGTACAAAGGCTGTTGAGTTTAATTCGGTCCCATTTGTTTATTTTTGTTTTTATTTCCATTACTCTGGGAGATGGATCAAAAGAGATATTGCTGTGATTTATGTCAAAAAGTGTTCTGCCTATATTTTCCTCTAAGAGGTTTATAATATCAGGTCTTACATGTAGGTCTCTAATCGATTTGGAGTTCATTTTTGTATATGGTGTTAAATAATGTTCTAATTTCATTCTTTTATATATATCTGTCCAGTTTTGCCAGCACCGTTCATTGAAGAGACTGTCTTTTCTCCATTGTATAGTCTTGCCTCCTTTGTTGTAGATTAATTGACCACAGGTTCCTGAGTTTACTTCTGGGCCTTCTACCCTTTTCCATTGATCAAACAGCTCACGTAGTTCATATCAAAAAACAAACAACCCAATCAAAAAATGGGCAGAAGACCTAAATAGTCATTTCTCCAAAGAAGACATATGTGCCAAGAGGCACATGAAAAGATGTTCAACATTTCTAATAATTAGATAAATGTAAATCAAAACTGTAATGAGACATCACCTCAAACCAATCAAAATGGGCATCATCAAAAAGTCTACAAACAATACAGGCTGGAGACGGTGTGGAGAAAAGGGAACCCTCCCTATGCTGTTGGTGGGAATGTAAATTGGTACAGCCACTATGGAGAAGGTTCCTTAAAAAACTAAAAGTAGAGCTACCATATGATCCAACCATCTCACTCCCGGGCATATATCCAGAGAAAACCATGGTTCAAAAGAATACATGCACCCCAATATTCATTGCTGTGCTGTTTACAATAGCCAAGACATGGAAGCAACCTAAATGTCCCTTGACAGGTAAATGGATAAAGAAGATGTGGTACATATATAAAATGGAATATTACTCAGCCATTAAAACATTGAAATAATGCCATTTGCAGCAACATGGATGGAACAGGAGATCATCATAGTAAGTGAAGTAAGTCAGACAGAGAATATCAAATATCACAGGATATTGCTCATATGCATAATCTTAAAAAAAATTGATGGAAGTGAACTTATTTACAAAACAGAAACAGAGTCACAGACTTAGAAAACAAAGTTATGGTTACCAAAGGGGGAGGGATAAATTGGGAGTTTGGGCTTGACATATACACACTACTATATTTAAAATAGATAACCAACAAGGACCTACTGTATAACACAGTGAATTCTGTTCAATATTCTGTAACAACTTAAAAGGAAAAGAATTTGAAAAAGAATAGATACATGTATATGTACAACTGAATCTAATGCAACATTGATAATCGACTATATTTTAAAATAAAATGAAAAAATAAATAAAAATTAAAAAATAAAAGTAAAATATAAAAAATCCTGCAAAGTGGCTCCCTGTTCATTTGCATACACCCCACCCCCTCAGGGCCCCTCCTTCCACTCTCACTCTTACAAAGGAGGTGCAGAATTTCCTGCTAGGGCAAGAGCCCAGTTCCCAGGTGGAAGTGCTTTCCTAGAAGGACATGAGGAGGGAAGAGGTCCATTCTGGGACCTCAATCCCCCCTTTCCATAAACACATGGAACAAACACATTTTAAAAGCATCTTGAAATGGATAAAAATGGAGAATTTCTAGGGAAGGAAATAGAGACAACAGGACTAAAAGGAGGGCGAGAGTGATAAGGACAGGGGGAAAAACAAAGCCAGAGCTGCCTGTCCCCACCCATGGGCACGGCCACTCAGAGGCCACCTTGAAGTTGCAACTGGAAGGGGCAAGCTTTGATGGTCTGAGTGATCAGCCTTTAGTAGCTGGAGTCATGCTCTGGGAAGTGGGTGGCAGGGAGAGGAAACGTCAAGAACGGAGACAAGTTGGGGTCTGGGGCAGAGGTAGACACTTAGGGCCCACAGCCTCTAGAGGGAGCAGTACTGGGGATTCTGGGAGGTTGGAGTCAGCACTGAGGGCAGAAGGGAGCAGGGGAAGCAGAACAATGGAAGCTCCAGGAGGTGGAACTGAGGAGACTCCTGTCCAGCTCCGCTTGTCCAGAATGAAAACACCCTGAAGGGGGATCCTGGAGAGAAGGGCACAGACTCCTAAGGTCACTCCCCCACTCTATCCCTGGTCTTCCATCTCAGCTTTTCCCTCCTCTGGAAGGGCAGATACTTCTGTTATGGAGCAAAGGACTTGATGCCTGAGCAAAGGGCTTGATGCCTGATGCACATAGAAGCCAATGCTATGGCACCAGCTTTTGAGAAGAGCTTTATTGCAAGGAGGCAGGGGGCAAGGCTCAAATCTGTCTTCCCAACAGCAAGGTGAGGTTGATATCTACAGGTTCAGGTTTTGGAGCAGAAAGGGGGAAAAAGTGGTTGGTTATAAAGTTTAAGGGAGTGATGGATTCTTATGTGTAGGGCTTCATACTTCTCCACGGCTAGCATGTGCAAATTCCTGGAGAGCTGGTATGAAACATGTGGGGGAAATATGGGCTGTGATGTCAAAAGGTCATGCATTGGACAAGCAAGTCTATTTGCCACAGACTCCAATCTGCCATACTCTTTCCAACTGGTTTCAGTCAATTTTGTCACGTTGTAAGAGGAGGTGATTTTTAACCACCTGCTTCCTTATCTGCAGTTCTGTAAGATAAGCTCAAGAATTTCTCTTAGTGATGGGTTTTTTTAACCCTATGGGGCAAGGTTTAATTTCTAGTCATATTAGTCTGTCCTGTGACAGAGATTCCCTCTGGCTATCAAAGGGAAAGTTCCAAGACCTTTCTAAGATTTTGATGTTGAATGCTGCCTTACCCATCTTCAAATGGGAATCTTCATCAGGAGATCCTGGTTTCAAGGCAGGTTGAATGCATCTCCATTTTCTTAATTGTTTTGGGTTCATTGTTGTAGGTATTTTCCTTCTGTTGTGTTTCTTGCCTAGAGAAGTTCCTTTAACATTTGTTGTAAAGCTGGTTTGGTGGTGCTGAACTCTCTCAGCTTTTGCTTGTCTGTAAAGATTTTAATTTCTCCATCAAATCTGAATGAGATCCTTGCTGGGTAGAGTAATCTTGTTTGCAGGTTTTTCTCCTTCATCACTTTAAATATGTCCTCCCACTCCCTTCTGCCTTGTAGAGTTTCTGCTGAAAGATCAGCTGTTAACCTAATGGGGATTCCCTTGTGTGTTATTTGTGGTTTTTCCCTTGCTGCTTTTAGTATGTTTTCTTTGTTTTTAATTTTTGACCGTTTGATTAATATGTGTCTTGGCGTATTTCTCCTTGGATTTATTCTGTATGGGACTCTCTGTGCCTCCTGGATTTGATTAACTATTTCCTTTCCCATATTAGGGAAGTTTTCAACTATAATCTCTTCAAATATCTTCTCATTCCCTTTCTTTTTCTCTTCTTCTTCTGGAACCCCTATAATTCGAATGTTGGTGCATTTAATGTTGTCCCAGAGGTCTCTGAGACTGTCCTCATGTCTTTTCATTGGTTTTTGTTTATTGTGCCCTGCAGCAGTTATTTCCACTAGTTTATCTTCCACATCACTTATCCGTTCTTCTGCCTCAGTTATTCTGCTATTGATCCCATCTAGAGTACTTTTAATTTCATTTATTGTGTTGCTCATCGTTACTTGATTCATCTTTAGTTCTTCTAGATCCTTGTTAAATGTTTCTTGCATTCTGTCTATTCTATTTCCAAGATTTTGGATCATTATTCTGAATTCTTTTTCAGGTAGACTGCCTATTTCCTCTTCCTTTGTTAGGTCTGGTGGGTTTTTATCTTGCTCCTTCACCTGTTGTATGTTTTTCTGTCTTCTCATTTTGCTTATCTTACTGTGTTTGGGGTCTCCTTTTTGCAGGCCGCAGGTTCGTAGTTCCCGTTGCTTTTGGTGTCTGTCCCCAGTGGCTAAGGTTGGTTCAGTGGGTTGTGTAGGCTTCCTGGTGGAGAGGACTAGTGCCTGTGTTCTGGTGGATGAGGCTGGATCTTGTCTTTCTGGTGGGCAGGTCCACGTCTGGTGGTGTATTTTGGGGTGTCTGTGGCCTTATTATGACTTTAGGCAGCCTCTCTGCTAATGGGTGGGGTTGTGTTCCTGTCTTGCTAGTTGTTTGGCATAGGGTGTCCAGCATTGTAGCTAGCTGGTCGTTGAGTGAAGCTGGGTGCTGGTGTTGAGATGGAGATCTCTGGGCGATTTTCGCCATTTGATATTATGTGGAGCTGGGAGGTCTCTTGTGGACCAGTGTCTTCAACTTGGCACTCCCACCTCAGAGGCACAGCACTGACTCCTTGTTGCAGCACCAAGAGCCTTTCATCCACACGGCTCAGAATAAAAGGGAGAAAAAGTAGAAAGAAATAATTATTAGAAGAAAGAAAAAGAGAAAGAAAGAAAGAAAGAAAGGAGGGAGGGAGGGAGGAAGGAAGGAGGGAATGTAGGAAAAAAGAAAGAGAGAAGATAAAGTAAAATAGAATAAAGTATGATAAAATATAATAAAGTTATTAAAATAAAAAATAATTATTAAAAAAATTTTTCTTAAAGAATTACAGATAGCACTCTGGGACAAATGGTGGAAGCAAAGCTATACAGACAAAATCTCACAGAGAAGCATACACATGCACATTCTCAAAAAGAGGAAAAGCGGAAAAAATTATAAACCTTGCTCTCAAAGTCCACCTCCTCAATTTGGGATGATTCGTTGTCTAAAGGAGGGAAGGAAGGAAAGAAAGAAAGAAGATAAAGTAAAATAAAATAAAGTTATTAAAATGAAAAATATTTATTAAGAATTTTTTTTTTTAAATGGATGGATAGAATCCTAGGACAAATGGTGGAAGCAAAGTGGTACAGACAAAATCTCACACATACACATTCACAAAAAGAAGAAAAGAGGAAGAAGTCATAAATCTTGTTCTCAAAGTCCATCTCCTCAATTTGGGATGATGCATTGTCTATTCATGTATTCCACAGATTCAGGGTACATCAAGTTGATTGTGGAGCTTTAATCCGCTGCTTCTGAGGCTGCTGGGAGAGATTTCCCTTTCTCTTCTTTACTCTCACAGCTCCCGGGTCTCAGCTTTGGGTTTGGCCCCGCCTCTGTGTGTAGATTGCCGGAGGGTGTCTGTTCTTGGCTCAGACAGGACAGGGTTAAAGGAGCAGCCGCTTCGGAGACTCTGGCTCACTCAGGCCGGGGGGAGGGAGGGGCACGGAGGCAGGGCCAGCGTGCGGCGGCAGAGGACGGCGTGACATTGCACCAGCCCGAGGCACGTGGTGCGCTCTCCCGGGAAAGCTGTCCCTGGATTCCTGGACCCCGGCAGTGGCGGGCTACACAGGCTCCCTGGAACGGTGGCGTGGACAATGACCTGCGCTCGCACACAGGCCTCTTGGCGGTGGCAGCAGCAACCCCAGCCTCCCACGCCCGTCTCTGGGGTCCGCGCTTTTAGCAGCGGCTCACGCTGGTCTCTAGAGCTCCTTTAAGCAGCGCTCTTAATCCCCTCTCCTTGCGCACCTGGAAACAAGGAAGGAGGCAAAAGTCTCTTGCCTCTTCGGCAGGTCCAGACGTTTTCCTGGACTCCCTCCCGGCCAGCCATGGTGCACTAACCCCTTCAGGCTGTGTTCACGCCGCCAACCCCAGTCCTCTCCCTGCGCTCCAACTGAAGCCCGAGCCTCAGCTCCCAGCCCCGACACCCTGGCGGCCGAGCAGACAAGCCTCTCGGGCTGCTGAGTGGCGGTCGGCACCAATCCTCTGTGTGGGAATCTCTCCGCTTTGCCCTCTGCACTCCTGTTGCTGCACTCTCCTCTGCTACTCTGAAGCTTCCCCCCTCCGCCACCCGCAGTCTCTGCCCCGGAAGGCAGATTCTTAACCACTGCACCACCATAAGTGGGGTTTTAAAGTCCCGTACTATTATTACATTATTGTCCATTTTTCCCTTTATGTCTGTTAATATTTGCTATATATATTTAGGTGCTCCTGTATTGGTTCAACATTGTAATATCCTCTTTTTATATTGATCCCTTTATTATTATATAATGCCTTTCTTTGTTTTTTCTTATAGACTTTGTTTAAAAGCCTATTTTATCTGATAGTATTGCCATCCCCATTTTCTTGTCCTTTACCTTTGTATGAAATATCTTTTCCCATCACCCCACTTTCAATTTGTGTGTGTCTTTAGCCTTGAAGTGAGTCTCTTATGGGCAGCATGTTGAAGCATCTAGTTTTTTTTTTTTTTTTAATCCAATCAGCCTCCCTAGGTCTTTTGATTGAAGCATTTAGTCCTCTGACATTTAAAGTCATTATTGATAGGTATGTACTTATTGCCATTTTATTACTTTTTTCCCAGTTGTTTTTGTAGTTCTTCTCCTTTCATTTCTTCTTTTTTTGTTTCTTCCCTTGTGGTTTGATTACTTTCTTTAATAGTGTGCTTGTGTTTCTTTCTTTTTGGTTTTTGTGTCCCTGTTGTAGGTTTTTGATTTCTGGTTACCATGGGATTCATATATATTGACATATATTTACTAAGTAGCTGTATCTACTTGCCTTAACCTGGTAGTTATTTACTTTCAAACACATTCTAAAATATCTACACATTTTTACTCCCCTCCCACACATTTTGTGGCTTCAATGTCATAGTTTACATCTTAATGCTTATCCATTAACTGTTTATTGTAATTATAGTTGCTTTTACACTTCTTTGTCTTTTGTTCAATGTACTGGCTTATTTAAGTTGTTGATCTTCAATCTTTACTGTATATTTGCCTTTATGAGTGTGATTTTCCTTTTCCTATAGATTCTTACTTCTTCTACATTTAGGTTATATTCTTCAGCATTTCTTTAAGGGTAGGTTTAGTATAGATGAACTCTTTTAGTGTTTGCTTGTCCGAGAGGTTCTTTATCTCTCCTTCTATTCTAAACGATAATCTTGCTGGGTAGAGCATCTTAGGTTACAAATTTTTCCCTTTCAGCACTTTGAATATGTCATGCTATTCCCTCCTAGCTGCAAAGTTTCTGCAGAGAAATCAGCTGATTGCCTTATGGGTGTTCCCTTGTATATGACTCTTTTTCTCTTGTTGCCTTTAGAATTCTCTCTTTAACTTTTTCCATTTTAATTATGGCATGTCTTGTTGTGGATCTGTTTGGGGGTCACCTTACTTGGTACCCTCTGTCCTTCCTTTACCTGGATATCTATCTCCTTCACTAGTTTTGGGAAGTTTTTAGCCAAACTATCTTCAGATCGATTTTTGATCCCCTTCTCTCTCTCTTTTCCTTCTTGAACCCCTAGAATACAAATGTTGGAATGCTTAATGCTATCACAGTAATCTCTTATTTTCATTTTTAAACATTGGTTTTCCTGACTGCTGTTCTGAGTGTGTGCTTTCCATTATTCTTTCTTCCAGAGCACTTATGCATTCTTCTGTATCACATAATCTGCTATTCATTACTTCTAGTGTGTTTTTATTTTAGCTATTGGATTATTAACTTCTAACTGGGTATTCTTTTATATTTTCTAGTTTCTTGTTAAAATGTTTTGTGTTTAGATCTATTCTTTCCCCTAATTCTGTTACCATCTTTATTGCCAATGTTTTGAATTCTTTATCTGGTAAATTATTTATTTCATCATTTTTTTCAGGGTTTCTCTTGATCTTTTAATTGAGGTTATTTCCTCTGCCTTTTAATTTTCTGAATTGTGTGAATCAGTTACCAGTTTCAGTCTTGAAGCGATATTCTTATGTGGGAGCATCCCTATGCAAACTGTGTGTGCCTAATACCTTTAGCGGGAAGGTTGGCTTTGACGTGGATAGCTATCACAACTTTCCTCGGGGTGTGCTGGCAACTATCACCATGGTAGGGGGTGAGGCTGGAGATGGAGTTGCTAGAGCTGGAGCCCGGTGTGATGTGGGACCTCCTCTCTGCTCAGTGGCCACCAGCACCCTGTCAGGGGTCTGAGCCCAAGTTGCTGGAGCAGAAGCCCTGAGGGTCAGTCTTGGGGTGGCTCTGTTCCCTTTAAGTGTGTGCGGTTTTCCCTCTCCTTGCACTGGAACTTTTGCCCCAGAGGAGGGGAGTGCTAAAGCAAGTTGGGCCTGGGCACAGACAAGTTTGATGCACTGCCTTTGTAGGTATCTATGGCTCCATTCAGACGCAGTCTCAGGCGCAAGCCCCCTTCGTCTCTCATAGCTAAACACTGCACCCTGCCTCAGCTACCCCTGTTCTGTTGTGAAGCCGTTCTGTTGTGAACATCTCTTTGCCTTGCCTTGGCGGCCATCCAGCATGCCTGCGCTCCTCATGAGCAGAGTCCAGGCTTATTCCACCCTTTTATTTATTGCAGTGGTCTTCCAACCAGTGAAGGGGACTTGTCTCCTCCATCTAGGATGCCAGGAATGGGACACCCAGCCTGTGGCTTGACCTGCTCACTCCCCAGGGCACATGTCTGCTCATGCAATCTCCCTTTTCCTCTGAGTCCCACCCCAGGGGCACAGGTCCCAATCCAATTGCTATGTTTCCCTTCCAACCCGATTACATGTGTATCTTTCTTACAGCTTGGTTGTACAGATGTCCTTCTGCCAGTTTTCAGTGAGGACTCTTCCACATGTAGATGTATTTTTGATGTGTTTGGGGCCGGGGCAGTGGAGAGGTGCGCTCTCTGACTTCTTAACTCTGCCATCTTGATCTCCCTCCAGTCTTTCATCATTAAGTGTGATTTTAGCTGAGGTTTTATAGATGCCCTTTATCATATTGAGGAAGTTCCCTTTTATTCCTAGTTTGTTGCATATTTTTGTCATGAAACTTTCTTAGATTTTGTCTAATGCTTTTCCTTCATCAATTGAAATGATCAAGTATTTTTTCCTTCACCTTATTAATGTGTTGTATTACATTGATTTTTGGATGTTGAACCACCCTTGCATTCCTAGGATAATTTCCAGTTGGTCATGATGTGTAATCCTTTGATAAGCTTCTGGATATGGTTCTTAAAAGTTTGTAGAGAATTTTGTATCTATGTTAATAAGGCATACTGTTCTGCAGTTTGTGTTTCAGTGGCTTTATCTGGTTGTGCTATCAGGGTTACGCAGGCCTCGTAGAATGAGTTAGGAAGTCTTTCCTTGTCTATTTTTTAGAAGAGTTTGAAAATAATTAGTGTTAATTCTTCCTCAAATGTTTGGTAGTTTTCATCATTGAAAACATCTGGTCCTGGGCTTTTTTATTGGGAAGTTTTTGATTACTGACTCAAACTCTTTGCTTTTTTAAAAGTCTGTTCAGGTTTTCTATTTCTTCTTGAGTCAATTTAGGTGGTTTTTCTATTTCCAAGAATGTTTCCAGCTCATCCATGTATCTAAGTTGTTGGCATACAATTGTTCACAGAATTATATTGGAATCCTTTTTCTTTATATGTGTACGGTCATTTAATGTCTCCACTTTGATTTGTGATTGTAATAATTTGAGTCTTCCCTCTTTTTTCGTAGTCATTGTAATTAAAGTTTTGTCAGTTTGTTACCGTTTTTTAAACATCTTTATTGGAGTATAATTGCTTTACAATGTTGTGTTAGTTTCTGCTGTATAACAAAGTGGATCAGCTATATGTACACAAATATCCCCATATCTCTTCCCTCTTGCGTCTCCCTCTTACCCTCCTTATCCCACGCCTCTAGGTGGTCACAAAGCACCGAACGAATCTTCCTGTGCTACGCGGCTGCTTTCCACTACCTACCTATTTTACATTTGGTAGTGTATGTATGTCCATGCCACTCTCTCACTTCATTCCAGCTTACCGTTCCCCCTCCCCATGTCCTCAAGTCCATTCTCTACATCTGTATCTTTATTCCTGTCCTGCCCCTAGGTTCTTCAGAACCTTTTTTTTTTTTAGATTCCATATATATGTGTTAACATATGGTATTTGTTTTTCTCTTTCTGACTTACTTCACTCTGTAGGACAGACTCTAGGCCCATCCACCTCACTACAAATAACTCAATTTCATTCCTTTAAATGGCTAATATTCCATTGTATATCTGTGCCACATCTTTATTCACTCATCTGTCAATGGACACTTGGGTTGCTCCCATGTCCTGGCTATTGTAAATAGAGCTGTAATGAACATTGTGGTACATGACTCTTTTTGAATTATGTTTTTCTCAGGGTATATGCCCAGTAGTGGGATTGCTGGGTCGTGTGGTAGTTCTATTTTTAGTTTTTTTAAGGAACCTCCATACTGTTCTCCATAGTGGCTGTATCAATGTACATTCTCACCAACAGTGCTAGAGGGTTCTATCAGAGACACTTTTGGTTCAAATACATTAGAAGTAAGATTATAGAAAAAGATATATCATGCAAGCAGTAACAAAAAGAAAGCATGAAAGCCTATATTAATATCAGGTTCAATCGATGTTAAGACAAAAAATGTTTCTAGAGACCATGAAAATTTATTACAATTAACATCGCAATCAAGAAATATAACAATGATGAACATATATGAACCCAACAGAACACTGAAATACATGAAGCAAAACTGACCAAACTGAAGGGAGGCAAGCAATTCAACAATAATAGTTGGAACTCCAATACCAATCCCAATAATCAATAAGACAACTAGACAATTTGCTTAGAAAATAAGCAAGAATGTAGAAGATTTGAACCACACTATCTATCAACTACACCTAACTGACATCTATCAAATATTACATCCAACGACACCAGAATGCAAATTCTTCTCAAGCATACATCTCCAGGATAAACCATATGCCATACAATAAAACAATTCTCATAAATTTAATAAATTAATTAATGTATAGATGTCAACAGCATAAGGAAATTTAAGAAATCCACATATATGTGGAAATTAACACACTTTCAAATGACCAATGAGTAGAATAAATCACAAAGGAAATTGACAATTAAGAAATTGAGCTGAATTAAATAAAAAACACAAGAAACAAAATTTATGAAATGCAGATAAAATCATATTTAGAGGAAAATGTACAGCTTAAAACACAGATATTAGAAAAGGAGAATATCTCAAATCAATAACCTACCCTTCCACCTTAAGAAACTAGAAAAAGAAGAGGAAACTAAAGCAATGTAAGCAGAAAGAACGAACTAATAAGGATGGTAGTGGGAGTAAGTGAAATAGGAAACAGAAAAACGCAGAGAAAATTAATAAAACCAAAAGTTAGTTCTTTGATAACATTTTTAAAAACGGACAAACCTTTAGCCATGTTAATCAAGAAAAATGAGAGAAGACACACATTGATAAAGTCAGAAATGAAAGAGGGGCTATCACTTCTACCTTTACAGAAATCAAAAGGATTTTAAGGGAGTGGTATAAACAACTTCATGCCAACAGATTAGACTACGAAGATGAAATGGAAAATTCTTACAAAAAAAGACACAAGTTACCAGAACTGAATCCAGAAGAAACAGAAAACTTAAATCTTCTTGTAAGAAATATTGATAATAACTAAAAATCTTCTCAAAGCAGTGAGTGTAGATGTGGTTATTAAGGGTAGAATTAGAAGGCCTTGTGATGATGGTAGAGTTCTGAATCTTGGTTGTGTTCGTTATGTGTATCTACACATGTGATAAAATCATGTAGAGATATACACACACACACACATGCACACCTCCATTTGGGGAAACTGGTACATGGAATATTCCTGTATATATATATATATATATATATATATATATATATATATATTGCTGTGAATGTATGATTATTTGAAAAGAAAAAGTTTAAAAAATTTCCACAATAAAAAAGCACCAGCCCAGATGAGTAGACTTGTGAATTCTTTCAATAATTTAAATAAGAAATAATATCGATCCTTTAAAAATTGTTCCAGAAAATAGGGGGGGGAGGGAACACTTTTCAACTCATTCTATGAGGCCAGGATTATCCTGATACCACTGAGATAAACAAATCACAAGAAAAGAAAACTACAGAGAAATATTTTTCATACCCCCCAAAACAACAAAATAAAAAAAGGGCTCCCCTGGCGGTGCAGTGCTTGAGAGGCCTCCTTCCAATGCAGCAGACATGCGTTCGTGACCCAGCCCGGGAAGATCCCACATGCCGCGGAGTGGCTGGGCCCGTGAGCCATGGCCACTAAACCTGCGTGTCGGGAGCCTGTACTCCACAGTGGGAGAGACCACAACAGGGATAGGCCCGTGTAGTGCAAAAAAAAAAACAAACAAAAACAAAAAACAAACAAACAAAAACAAACCAAAATAAAAGCAAAACTAATCTGGCAAAATATAAAATTATATGCCATGACCAAGTAGGATTTATCCCAGGAATGCAAAGTTGGTTTAATATCTGAAACTCAGTGAACATAATTCACAATAATAATAGAATAAAGGGCAAATGATCAACACAGCAGATGCATAAAAATGTTTCACAAAATCGACCACCGTCTCATAATAAAATCCTTCATAAACTAGGAATAGAAGGGAATTTCCTGAACCTGATAAGGAGTATTTCCCAAATACCCACAGGTGGCATTATACGTAGTGGTGTCAGTGGTGAAAGACTAGACACTTTCGACCTAAAATCAGGAACACGAGAAGGAAATCTACTCTCATTGCTTCTATTCAACATGGTGCTGGAGGTTTTATCCAGTGAGATTAGAGAAGGAAAAAAAATCCAGATTGGAAAATAAGTAAAACAGTCTTTATTCACATAGAACAAGTTCCTATATTATTCACATAGAACAAGTTCCTATATATAGAAAAACCCTAAGAGACACATGCATGCACGCAGAAGCGTGTGTGTGCTTCTACAACTAAGAAAGGAGTTCAAGAATGTTGCAGGATAGATGTATATACCAAAATTAATTGCATTTTTATAAATCAGCAATGAACAGTCTGAAAATGAAAGTAAGAAAAATAATTTCATTCACTTATCAGCAAAAAGAATAAAATACATAGGAACACATTTAATGAAAGATGTGCAAGACTTGTACACGGAAGACAACAAAACATTGTTCCAAAAGCTAAAGAAGACCCAAATAAATGGAAAAGTATCTTATGTCTATGGATGGAAGATTTAATATTGTTAAGATGGCACTATTTCCCAAGTTGATTCTACAAATCCATGCAATCCCTATCAAAATCCCAGCTGGTCTTTTTTTTTTTTTTTTCAAAATTGACAAACTAACCTTAAAATTCACATGGTAATACAAGGAACCAAGACTGGCTAAAACAATCTTAAAAAATAACAAAGTTGAAGAACATATACTTCCCAATTTTTAAACTTACTACAAAGCTATGGTAATTAAGGCAGAGTGATAGTGGCATAAGACACATAGTCCAATGGAACAGAATTGAGATTCCAGAAATAAACCCTTACATTTTTGGTTAATTAGTTTTGGACAAATGTGCCAACACAATTCAATGGGGTAAAGAACAGTCTTTTCAATAAATGATGCTAGTACCACGCGATAGCCACACACAAAAGAATGAATTTGGACCATTACCTAACACAATACACCAAAATTAATTCAAAGTAGATCATATTCCTACATGTAAGAGCTAAAACTATAACGTTCCCAGAAGAAAAACATAGGAATAAATCTTTGAGACCTGTGTGTAAGAAAAACCTCACCCGGCCTCTTGTGTGTTTCTTCTTTACTGTCACACTACTATTACACTCACAACACTTCTGACACCAGGTGTGTGAGCATTTTGCCCACACCAAGAAATTCTGTGACACCAGCTGAGTGTCCTACAATTTAACTCAATTCTGACACTGTGTACCTGAAGACAGCATCTCAGATCCCATAGATTATGGGCTCAGTCCCATAAGACTGCCCCCCATTCAGGTGCCAATCATAAGTAATAGGTCCCAAGTTTCCCCACAACTATCCCACATGGCTGCAGATCAGAGGTTCCCATGACCTCCTCCCTCTTGGATTCACTTATTTGCTAGAACATCTCACAGAACTCAGGGAAACACAGTTAAACAGTGAGCAATGTGGGAGTTGGGCGTGGTGACCCCTGCACAGTTGAAAATCTGAGTATAACTTGACAATTGGCCCTCTGTATCTATGGTTTCACATACACCAACTGCAGATCTTGTAGTACTCTAGTAGTGTTCACTTTGAAAAATCTTCATATAAGTGGACCCACACAGTTCAAACCTGTGTTTTCCAAAGGTCAACTGTATTTATGTTTACTGGTTATTATACAATAAAGGATATGATAAAGGATACAGAGGATCTGCAAGATGAAGAGATATATCAGGTGAGGTATGGAAGTGTCCCAAACTCAGGAGCTTCTGTCCCTGTGGAGTTGTGGTACATCGCCCTCCTGGTACATGGATGTATTCACCAACCTGGAACCTCTCTGAACCCCATGCTATTGGGATTTTATGGAGGCTGCCACACATAGGCATGATCAATTATTAAGTCCATTTCCAGCCCTTTCTCCTCTCTGGAGAACTGGCAGTGGGGCTGGAAATCCCAAACTTCTAATTATGGTTTGGTCTTTCTGGTGACTAGTCCCCATCCAGGAACCATCCACAAGTCCACCCAGTCACCTCATTGGAAAAAAAGATGCTCTTAGTGCTCTTATCATGAACTGTGCCAGGAATAGAGACTAAGACCAAATATATATTTCTTATAAATCACAATATCACATCTTGAGTTGGGCAAAGATTTCTTAGATATAACACCAAAAGCACAGGTGATAAAATGATAAATTGGACTTCATCAAAATTAAAAACTTCTGTGTTTCAAAAAGAGAACATCAATAAAGTGAAAAGATAATCCATAGATTGGTAGAAAATGTTTGCAACTTATTTATCTGATCAGGGACTTGTACCCAGAATTCATAGAGAACTGAAACTTGGAAAATGATCCAATTAAAGATGGGCAAAATATTTGAATAGACATTTTGCCAAAGAAGAAATCTGAATGGCCAATATTATGAAAAGATGCTTAGTATCATTACTTATTAGGGAAATGGATATTAAAACTACAATAAAATACCACTTCTCTCCCACCGAAATGGTTACAGATGGAGACAGACGGTAACAACTGCTGGTGAGAATGCAGCAAAATGGAAACTTTCATGCATTGCTGGTGGGAATTTAAAATGCAGCAATCACTTTGAAAAAACAGTTTGGAAGTTTCTTCAAATGTTAAACATAGATTTACTACATCATCTGACAATCATCTCCAAAAGAAAGGTGTCCCCACAAAGACTTGTATGCAAATGTTCACAGCAGCATTGTTTACAATAGCCCCAAAATGGAAACAACTCAAATGTCCATCAGCTGATGAATGGATTAACGAGTGTGATATACACATACAATGGAATATTTTTCAGCCAAAACAAGTAATAAAGACAAAGGACCACACGAAGACACAGGGAGAAGCCAAGGAAAGAGGCCTCAGAAGAAATCGACCCTGTCTGACACCTTGATCTCAGACATCTAGCTTCCAGAATTGTAAGAAAATAAATTTCTGTTGTTTAAGCCACCCATTCTGAGGTACTCTGTTAGGGCAGTTCCAACAGGTTTTGGTACCAGGAAGTTGGCTATTTCTGTAACAAATACCTAAGAATGTGGAAGTGGCTTTCGAACTAGGTAATGGGAAGAGTTTCGAGGTGCATCTTAGAAAAGCCTAGATTGTCTTGAAGAGACTAAATATGGTCATTGAAGGTGATTCTTCTGACAGCTCAGAAAGAGAGAACTGTACAGAAAGCTCCTATCACTATATCTGCTCATATATATATATATATATATATATATATATATATATATATATATACATACATATATATGCTATATATATATCTATTTTTATATATTTCAACATGAACAGAATATTGACACAAATATGAATGTTAAAGGTGCTTCTGGGGAAGTCTCAGATGGATATGAGGAATATGTTATTGGAAACTGGACGAAAAGCAGTCCTTGTTACAAAGCGGCAGAGAACTTGACCAAAGTGTGTTCTAGTGTTTTGTAGAAAGTAAAAGTTGTCAGTAATGAACTTGGATATTTAACGGAGGATATTTTTAAGGAAAACGTTGAAGCTGTGACTGGGTTTCTCCTTGCTGCTTATAGTAAAGTGTGAGAGGGAGACAACTGAAAAAGAAATTATTATGCAAAAAGGAACCAGAACTTGAAGGCCCAAAATCCTCAGCCTATTCATATTGCAAAAAAATGAGAAAGTGTGTTCAGGACAGAACACCAAAGATGTGGCTGGACAGTCTTTACGAAAGAGATTATGGGTGTGTGACATGGATCCAATCACAGCAGAAGCACTGTCAGCTTGGACTGAAGAGGACAGAGGTGGGATGAAATGAAGGAAAGGCTGTCAGACGTCTGGGGTTCTACAAGCAGAAAACTAGATGACAGAGATGTCTGGATGCAAACATGCATCATCCGTCGAGTAGAGGGAGGAATGACTCTAAAGGTGGGTCAGGGGTCAGCAGGGCTGCTACTGCCACCATGGGTCCCGAACGCACAGACAGCAGGACTGTTTCCTCATTGGTTCCAGAGGGTTTGGGGACAAAATTCAGGGAGAAGAAGGCAGAGCCACCATCCTTGTTGGGCAGAAAGTTGAGCCAAAGTGGATTTCCTTATAATCTGATGGCACTTTCCACAGAAGTTTCTTAAAATTAGCCACATATGTTAATGTCACACAAATAATGTCAGCAGGCAAATGTGTGCTGTAGAAACAGTGCAGACTGGACAGTAAAATTTCTGAGTTCTAGTACTGACATTGATATAAAAAACTAAATCTCTGAATAAACTAATAATCGAATGGAATTTTTCCTGCTAGGTTTTGGACTTGCTTAGGACCTGTCAGCCTTCTTCTTTCCAATTCTCCCTTTTGGAATGGGAATATCTATCCAATACCTGTCCCACCATTGTATTTTGGAAGCCCATAACTTGTTTTGTTTCATAGGTTCACTATTGCAGAGGAATTTTGCCTCAGGATGAATCATACCTCTAGTCTCACTCATATCTGATTTAGGTGCTATTTAGATGAAAGTTTAGACTTAGAGTTGTTGCTGGAACGGGTTAAGACTTTTGTGGCTGTTGGAATGGGACAAATATATTTCACATGTGAGGACTTGAAATTTGGAGGCTGAGAGGGTGGAGTGTTATAGGTTAAATTGTATCCTTGCAAAATACATATGTTGAAGTCCTAAGCCCTAGTACCTCAGAATGTGACTGTATTTGGATACAGAGTTTTTACAGAGGCAATTAAGGTTGAATGAGGTTATTGCGAATGGGTCCAAGCCCAATTTCACTTGTGTCCTTAAAAGAAGAGGAGATCAGGACATGCACACACAGAGAAAACAAAGACCATATGAAGACACAGGGAGAAAAGACACAGGCCACCTGCAAACCAAGGAGAGAGGCTTCAGGAGAAATCAACTCTGCTGACAATTTGATCTCAGAATTGTGAGAAAATATATTTCTGTTGTTTCACAACAACAACAAAAAAGAATTACTAATACATGCTGCTATACAGATGAACCTCAGAAACATGCTAAGTGAAACTAGGCACAAGAGACCATACATTGTAAGAGTCTGTTTATCTGAAAGGTGTCCAGAAGAGGCAAATTTATAGAGACAAAAAGTACATTAGTGGTTGCCCAGGCCTGTGAGTAAGAATGGGAAGTGACTGCAAATAGGCGTCAGTTTTCTTTTTGGGTTAATAGAAATGTTATAAAATTAGATATAGGTGAAAGTTACACACTTTACAATGTTACTAAAGATTCTTGAAGTGTAATCTTAATACAGGTGAATTTTATGATATGTAAATTATATCTCAATAAAGTTGTTTTAAAAATTAATGGTTGAAACAATTCCTTAAGATGACATTTGTTGGATAACAAATTTTAATGTGTCTATAATTAGGATTTATTCTTTAACTGAGAACCTTCAAATACCTGGAACAACTCCATTCATATTGTGGTAGAATATCCACCCATCATGAATTTTTCTTTTATTTCATTTTAAGAAGGGCTTTGAAGCACAGCAGGCAGGGAGGTTAAGTCAGTATTGTTAAAATTTTTTGCATAAAAATGCAAGTCAAACTCCTGAATTTTAGAACCCACTAGAATATTTAACTACAGCCCTTTAGATGTTGGTTACACAAAATCATACTTCCCTCCTCTGCTTGCTGAGAGCAGCACTGACTGGAATAACTCCTTTGAAAAGTGACCTGGCCTGGTAAAGGGTCACGGGTCATTCACTAAGTGACAACAATTCAAAATAAGGCAAAAAGATTTCAAAACAAACAAACAAATAAAACAAAACCAAAGAAGTGGGGGTAATTACTAAAACATCAAAGATTTCTATATAGTCTGAATATTCTAATGTATTCACCATTTAACTAATAATATTAACTTCAGTCAGAATACTTATAGGGAGCCAAATTCTGAGTTCCAATTTAAATTGCCAGGTCACTTCTCCCATCCCATAGACACAGACTTACTGAATAGATGAAAAAGGAATGACAAAAGGCCTACAGGATCTGCTAAGAGGCAGAAAACAGAGATTAGGATGAAGGTAAAGCATGACCTTCAAAACAGGAATTCAAGTTTTAGGTCCCAGATAACATAGCTCCTGGACATAGAGCTGCCTAAAAAGATACCAGTTCTCTACCTGTAAGTTCTGACTCCTGGTCATTATAAACTGTCTTGGAAACCTTACTTCCCAGGGAAGGCGACGAGGAGCCAAGAAGGGGCACCTGGAAAGTAAGATTCTCTGGGAAGGGAGGAAGATGGGGGGCAGCACATCCACTCTGGCTTCCCGCGTCCCGTGGGTTCCCTCCTGCGGTCCTCCCGCCCCCTAGACGCCTGGGTGGCTATGCCATCCCGCAGGATCTCGGTGGCACGGGTTCTGAACGGCTTTCCCCTGAGGTATCCGGTGCTGACCCCAGAGCTCCAGCATAGAGTGGGCGCTGCTGAGCCCGGAGCCGTTCGGGTTGGGGGAACACCGCCCGTCCCTTTCCCGCGACGAAGCTGGGGCCTGGCCACGGGAAGGGCGGCTGCACCCCAGGGAGCCTGTCCTCCACGCGCCAACACCCGAGGCCCGCAGCAGCGGTCCGGAAACAGGCGAGGCCTCTCGCAGGTCTCGCGCCCCCTTTCTCCGCTCACTCGTTCCAACAACGCGTCACAGGCGGCACGCCCAACCGTCAGTAGCTAATGGAAGCCTCTCTGAGCCGCTGACTCCATCTGAAGGACACGACCGCTCAGAATTGCGCCTCATGGGCGGTTACCTGAGCCGGACTTGCCGTCGCCGGCAGTCCCCTGCTCTGCGAGGCGGGGACCAGCCGGAGAGAGTCGAGCTCCTCGGGCCTGCGCATCCCGCCCGCCATTTTCCCCTCCCTTTCCGCTCTCACTCGGCGGTCCCAACCCTGGACCTGGCTCGCAGGCTGTCATATGAGCGTCCTGTGGCTTCACCCCGTCGTCGTTGGCACCGTCGGCTGTTTATCAGAGCCCATCGGTGGCAATATCCAATCCAGCAAGCCTGGTGTTTATTTCTGGGGATCTTTTCCTCGGTGCCCCGGAGGGGCCATCAGAAGTCACTGCTGTCTGCTTGCAGCTCCAAGATGCCCTGTACCTCAGTGATCCTGAAGATGGCACCTGCTAAGGGCAAACGGATGCTCCTTTTGGCTCTGAAGCAGACAATCCTCTGTACATGGTCTTCACTGTCTGTTCACCTCCCAAACTTTTGTGGAAAGGAGATCCTGGTGAGAGACCTCAAAGAAAGCGGTCAACTGAAAGCCAAGGAAGAGAAGGACCTGACGGCCCTGGGTGAGAGCAGGAAAAGGCTAATGAAGCAAAAGCAAGGACACTCAGCTCCCGAGAGTCAGGACGAACAGAGAAGGGGCTCAAACCCCGGTGGGAATGCGCAGTCTGTGTTTAGAGGGCTGATGGCCAGTGAGGTCCTCTCTTCTTCTGTGCCCAAGCCTGGGCCTCTGAAGAGAGACTTCTGCTCCAAGAGCTCTGAAGATATCCTGCTTAGGAAGTCCCAGCCCTACGTTTTGAGCTCATGCAGAAAACGAAATGCCATTACCGGTTCCTACAGCTCCACTAGAGGTTTCCCACCGCTGCAGAGGAGTGGTCCAGGCGCAGCGGGGCTCCTGGGCCCAGCCTCATCGCATCCTCGTGTGCTCTCAAAGAAAGTCAGTGAGCAAGGCTGTCAGTCTAGCCCTTCAGCCTCAGTGGAAACACAGAGGAAGAAGATCAAGCGTGAAAGGGTTGCGGATGGCCCCTTAGAGCAGAAACACAACTTAAATTGCTCACAGCCATCTGATAGTTCCAGACCCCGGAAACGTAAGATTACTCTGCTGCTGCCCTCGAGACGAAGTGGCCCACTGATTTTGCCCCCACCACCCCAGCTAGGTTATCCAGTCACTGCTGAAGACCTTGAATTGGAGAAGAGAGCTGCGATGCAGTGGATCAACAAGGTCTTGGAAGGGTAAGACAGAGGCCCTCTCAGACTGCAGAGCCCCTCAGCCTTCCTGTTTCCACTCTGCCAGCGCCCAGCACTAATTCACAGCTGAGGAGCTTGTGGAAGAGGTAGAGCTCCCCAGGCCCGGTGGTCTTCCCGTAGCTGGCTGGAGCAGCCACTTCTATGGGCCGTTTGTCCTGGTTTTCCCTGTTTGTCTTGCTCCACCTGGCCTAAAAAAAATTTGTTCCTTTTCCCTGGCCCACCAGGGTCTGTTCCCCAGTACTTTGCTGCTTGGCCCCTCAGTGGTTCCTCAGAGGAGCATTGCAGGACACCATCAGAGTCCAGCTTTGCCCTTGAGGGAGCCCAGGGTGCTGCTCCTTTGGGCCCATTCCCCCACCAAGTCAGTTCTCTCTAGAGAGGCAATGTTCCATTCTTATCGACTTTCTGTCAGACGGGCCCCTAGAAGTCAGGTGGCTTGAGGTTGTTAGTCTGGCCTACCCCAGTGGTCAGGATCCTTGCAACAGAAGAGGGATGCTTTGGACCAGTTTTCCTCCAGGCAGGAGCAAGCAGGACACCCACTGCTGCTAGAGTTGCCTCTTCCCACCTTCTCCATTTTAATTGGGCCCTGGTCCATCTTTCTTAGAATCTATAGATTCTCTCTCTCTCTCTCTGAACATTTGGTACCACATGAACACTCAGTTGATGAACAAAGTCATATATGTCACATACATATAGTCACATATTTATATGTCATATATATTTATAGGTAAAGTCATATATAATGTAATATATATTATGTGGAGACTATATATTATATAATGTAACTTATAAGAATACACAGTGTATATACATTATATATTACATATGTATAATATACTATATATGTGTGTATAATTAGTATGTGATTATAATGTATAATATCAATATATAATATTTATCATATTGCATGTATATATTACATATTCATATGTAATATGTGTATAACAGTGCATATTGCATTTTTATAGCATATACATATACATGTTTAAAACATTATGTATAGAATACATATTTTTTAAATTTTACATATTTTATTTTATTAGAATTATAACATTTATTATTTTTCTCACATATTCATTGCTTTTTATTTGTATTTATTGATTTATTGGAGTATAGTTGCTTTACAATATTGTGTTAGTTTCTGCTGTACAGGGAAGTGAATCAGCTATATGTATACATATATCCCCTCTTTCTTGGATTTCCTTCACATTTAGGTCACCAAAGAGCATTAAGTAGAGTTCCCTGTGCTATACATTAGTTATCTATTTTTTCATTAGTTATCTAGTTTTATCTATTTTATACATATTAGTGTATATGTCAATCCCAGTCTCCCAATTCATCCCACTCACCCTCCCCCTTGGTGTCCATACGTTTGTCCTCTACATCGGTGTCTCTGTTTCTGCCCTGCAAGCAGGTTCATCTGTACCATTTTTCTAGATTCCACATGTATGCTTTAAGAGACGCTATTTGTTTTTCTCTTTCTGACTTACTTCACTCTGTATGACGGTCTCTAGGTCTATCTACATCTGTACAAATGACCCAATTTCATTCCTTTTTATGGCTGAGTAATATGCCATTGTATATATGTACATCGTCTTTATCCATTCATATATAATATTACATTACATTACATATAATAATATATGTTGAATACATATATGACTTTTTGCTAATTTATCAACTATTCCTATCTTTGCTTTTTGAATTCACAGTGGAGGAAGAATTGGCTTGTATGAGTGGCCATACTTTTAACTTTTCAGGTTTTCTGTGGCCCAGCTGGGAAATCTGGAACCGCTTTACCCCTCTAGATGCTGAGTCCTGATTTCTGTGTTTTGGAAAGGCACTTGCCTTTTCTCTCTCTGCTGTTCACCTGCCTACCTGACCTCACTATGGGCTGGATCATGCCTAGTGTATGTTAGGAAATGACTTGTGACAACTTTAGTCTTTAAAAAAAATTTTAAATATGATATAATTTTAGACTTACAGGATAGTACAGAGATCCCCAACTAGTCCTCATCTAGCTTCTCCTAAAGTTAACATCTTACAGAGCAGTTATTGAAACCAGGTAATTAACACTGTTACAATGCTATTAGCTAAACTCCAGACTTTAATGGGATTTCCCCATTTTTCCAGTAAAATTTTCTCCCTGTACCTGTATCAGTCCAGAATCCCACATTTCATTTAGTTGTCATGTCTCCTTAGTCTCCTCCAAAGTGTGACCATTTTTCTATCTTAAGGTCTTTTGTGACCTATATACATTTGAAGACTACCAGTTAGGTATTTTGTAGAATTTTCTCCAATTTGGATTTGTCTTCTGTTTTCTCATGAGTACATTGAGGTTATGGATTTTCAAGAAAAAATCCCACGTAGGTGATGTATCCTTCTCAGCATATGGGAAATATTCATCTTGATCACCTGATTAAGGTGGAATCTGCCAGCGTTCTCCACTGAGTAGTTACTATTTCTCCCTATGTAATACATATTTAAGTGAGTCATACTTTGATGCTATACCCAAAACTCCTGTTTATCCTTAAACTTTCACCACTAATTTTGCCATCACCAGTGGATCTTGCCTGCAGCAATTATCAGTGTGGTGTTCTAATGGTGATTTTCTGCCTCTCTTGTTCTTCTACATTTAATTAGAATTCTTCTCTAAGGAAGAGTTCTCTGCATTTATTTATTTATTCAGTCATTTATATCTGTATGGACCCATCAATATTTATTTTTTTACTTGGGCTATATCTATTATTATCACTGTTAATTTTGCTGCTCAAATTGTTCCAGATTTGACCATTTTGAATTCTCTCAGATCAGATACTGAGTCCTTTGAACATGGCTGCATCTTCCTCCCCGCTTTTCCCAAGGATTTATTTACTGTCTAGCCCCACAAGATGCTCCAGGGTTATCTTGTATCTTACCTGCCCCAGTTCTGGAGTCGACTACTTTTCCAAGGAGCTTTGGTTCCTTTTATTGGAGAAGGAATTTAGAAAACAAAATCTGGGCATTTCGGTGTGCTCATGGCTACTAGGGAGTATTTTTTTTTCCTAGGTCCTCTCAGCAGACAGAACTGGAAATATATGTTCCCATTTACACACACTTACATATATTTCTGTATTTCTCTATGCTTCTGTGAGTGTGTATGCATCCGTGTGTGTGTGTGTGTGTGTGTAAATGAGTTCACACTGATACCTCAGACTCTTATATAGTGTAGAACCAGGGTTCATTTTAGAAATGTTCCCCTTTGCTTATGTGTAACTTCTTCAACAGTTTCTCCAGAGAAACCTGGTTTAATTATCTACAGTATGTTTACTTATTTGTTCAATTAAGAATGCACATAGTTTCACAATTTCCAACCCGGTGAGCAACTTACCGAAGTGTTTGTGTACAAGTCTTTCAGTATTTAGCCTTGCAGCATCCAGGCAAACACTGCTTTTAAAAGTTACTTGGTTTAGCTCCTTTCAGCAACCCTGCAGCGAGGTTATGTAATCAATTTGTACCCCACTTAGATTCATTTGTCATAGTCCGCATTCCATTTTGGGTTCCTCCAACAACCTGGTTGATTTTAATTTGCAAAGTAAAACACTCTTTGTGGAATAAAGTTTGCTTAAATTTTTTGAGTATTTTTGTGTCTGTACTTATGAGCGATGCTGGTCTGAAAGTTTGTTTTCTTGTGATGCCTTTGTCTGGTTTTGATATCAGGTTAATACTGCCCATGCAAAATGAGTTTGGAAAGATTCCTTCCCTCCTCTACTTGTGGAAGAATTTGTAGAAGGATTGGTACAATTTATTCTTAAAATATTTGGGAGGATTCACCAATGAAGCCATTTGGCTCTGCGTTTTTCTTTATGGGAAAATTTTCATTTACTCATTCAGTCTCCTGTTAGAGGTCTAAGCTTTTCTAATTCTACTTGAGTCAGTTTCAATAATTTGTGGCTTTCTGGGGACTTTGCCTACTTCATCTAAGTCATAGAATTTGTTGGCATGAAATTGTTTGTGGTATTTTCTTATAGTTCTGATATCGCTAAGGTAGGGGATGATATACTTTCCTAAATTCCTAATTGCTTTCACTGTTTGATATAATGTGGGGCTGGGAGGTCTCTTGTGGACCAATATCCTGAACTCGGCACTCGCACCCCAGAGGCACAGACCTGACACCCAGCTGGAGCACCAAGACCCTGTCATCCACACGGCTCAGTAGAAAAGGGAGAGAAAAATAAATACATAGATTAATTAATTAAATAAAAAGAAATAAAGTTATTAAAATAAAAATTAAAAAATTATTAAAAATTATAAAACAGAAAAAAGAAAGAAAGAAGTGAGCAACCAAACCAGAAAATAAATCCAACAATGATAACAAGTGCTAAAAACTATACAAAAAAACCCCCCAAAATGGACAGAGAGAACCCTCGGACAAATGTTACAACAAAGCTATAGAGACAAAATCACACAAAGAACCATACAGATACACACTCACAAAAAGAAAAAAGGAAAAAATATACATATAAACATATAAAAAAAGGGAAGAGAGCAACCAAATCAATAAAGAAATCTACCAGTGATAATAAACTCTAAATACTAAACTAAGATAAACATAAAACCAAAAACTAGTCAGTCTCATACAGCAAACGCCAAGTCTACAGTTGCTCCAAAAGTCCACTGCCTCAATTTTGGGATGATTCATTGTCTCTTCAGGTATTCCACAGATGCAGGGTACATCAAGATGATTGTGGAGATTTAATCCACAAGGCTGCTGGGAGAAATTTCCCTTTCTCTTCTTTGTTTGCACAGCTCCTGGGGTTCAGATTTGGATTTGGCCCCACCTCTGAGTGTAGGTGGCCTGAGGGCATCTGTTCCCTTTTGGGAAGTCTGAGGTCTTCTGCCAGCATTCAGTAAGTGTTCTGTAGGAGTTCCACATGTAGATGTATTTCTGATGTATTTGTGGGGAGGAAGGTGATCTTCATGTCTTACTCCTCCACCATCTTGAAGGTCTCTGGCACTTGCTTTTGAAAGATAATATGGATAGGTACAAAGTTTTTGGATTGACACATTAATCACCTCACCACTTTGATATTAAGCACTGTAAGTTTTGAGTCTGTTGGGCAATGCATCTTCAAGGATAAGACTTTCTGTTCTTGTTTCAGGGCCAGTCATTCAAATGTGTACTTGTACACTCCAGTATGTGTCTTGGGTGAGGTATTGATCCTCTGTTTACTTACAGACAAAATGGAGATAATCATAAGTGAGAGTTAAACTGTGTTTATATAAGTCCTCTATGATGTCAAGTGCTTTGCATTTATTATCCCTTTTATTCTTCTTCATGTAATCACAACTATTTTTGTCTTTTACAGATGATGGAGCTAAGACCCTGAGCAATCAAATAACTTGAGAATGGTGACATCATGACTCATCTGCATAGGAGCTGACCCTCAAACACGAGCACCTAGGCTGTACTCTGTTCTTGTAGTGCAATATCACATTCCATGTAGGCTCAGTTTTATACATAAATAAGATAATCATAAACATAAATAAGATAAATAAGATAAAAAAAAGTGCTAACTGTCATGTGTGACATATACTTAAGTGTTTGGTACATTTTATCTCTTCTTATGACTAGTTCCCCCCTCTGTTGACTACATCTGTCCCCCCTTAGAGAATCCTCCTGCTTCACTTGACTGTCATGAGAATGCTCATGTTTCAGCTCAGGTGCTGGCTCAGGACGCTCCTCAACCCTTCATTTCCCAAGGAGCCACAAGCAGTTCCAGTTTCCATGCAAAGCTTGAGGGAAGCACCACTTCCTCCTTCTGGAACACTCTCTGTGTCGTGCCACTGAAGCGTCTGTGTGTCCAGAGCATCATAAAATCCCTCGTCAGTGGCACCATCAACTTCAACCTCTGACCTCCCTCTCTACATAAGTGCTCAAGTCAGATACATGAGACCTGGTCAAGGACAGATGCCAATCCACTGTCCTGCACACACACTCCTCCTTCTCTCTTGTTTCTTTTCCTCTCAGATTTCACCTGTCTTCTCATCCCACTTCCAGCCACTCATCTTCTCCATCACCAGCTTTATCAAATCCAATTTCGTTTCCTATTCTAGAATAGTGAGAGCCGGGGCAGAGCTTCAACTGTTTAAGAGAATAGGGGCCTGAGAACTGAATCAGAGATAAGTCCTAAATGAGGACGAGAAGGCTGAGTCAAGAAGTGACATTAACAGTGGAACAGAGGGCTCTGTGAGGCCAGTGCCATGGGAAGACTACACTGTTCTAGATTGGGACAGGGAAAGAGAACCTAGTGTTAGGTGGAGAGAAAAGTGATCCCACCCTAACCATCCCCTATGGGCCCCTTCATGGATATGGAGGAGGAGGAATTCCCACAGCAGACTGCCCTGGGAGAGAGTCACTGATTGTGGAATGATAGACACTGGACAGGCAAAATATGACCCTTGCTGCTTAGGGTTGAAGCCTGGCATTTGTTTCCTACAGCCGATGCTGAGCATCAGGGGATGGCAGCACCAGGGTACTAAGAAGGTTGGCTATGGTCAAGACTCCTTTTCCTTCCCCTATCAAAGTTCAGACAGATACACAGCAGGCTGGCTCAGGGCCTCAAGGTATGATAGGTGATTCAGGGGACACGTGCCAAATTTCACAGGCCTAAGTGCAAGGGGAGTGTCTAGCATAACTTAAGAGACCATGGGCTTATGGAGCGGCAGCCTCCTGGATGAGACAAGTGCTGACCTGGGGTAGGCACATCCACTGCTTCCACTTCAGCATGGTCTGTTGCAAAGATGATACCCTGACCTCCGTATGTGAGACTCCTCTCAGAGGCCTTAGGTTTATTATCAGAGATATTTGCATTTTGTGTTTTGTATTCTATTTTGCCTCTTGTGGCCATAAAAGGCAGGGTCTGCCTCTTTCCTACGGATGTGGATATCATTTGTATTCATCATCTTGTAAATGAAGGTGTCCATAGACAAGTGACTGGATATGGAAAGGTGGACAGGAGCCAGGCAGAAAACGGAAGCTTGGGGATCCATGATTCTTTCCCTATTAGATCAGTGGGGTCAAAAGAGGTGGGTACCCCTTCTTTGTAAATGCAGTTAAAAGTCTTTTTCCATCCACTCCCTGCCTTTATCCCATGTTAATGATATTCTCCTATGAATGTACATGTATAAACATAAATGGCACACAGAAAAATTTGGTACCATTCGTTTTACAAAAATGGGATTATAAAATATGCACTTTTGTGTATCTTGTTTTTCTTCCTTAACATACCTAAGAGCGCTGCTCTTAGAGTGGATAGGGATCGTTCCTTTCAAGATCCTAATCCTGATAGTCACCTAGCCCTAAGGTATCAACCCAAACACTAACCCTAATTCTTATATCTAAAATGTGCTAACCTTGAGGCATTACCCCAACCTTAACTCCAGCCCTAACATTACGGTCCTCACCAGAACCCTATTCCCCAGACCCTATAAACTCTAATGCTGACTCTGAGGCCCTAATCCATGTGGAATTAAGCTGCAGTGTACTCACTAGTTTTTAAAATGTTTATTGGAGTATAGTTGCTTTACAATGATGTGTTAGTTTCAGGTGTACAGCAAAGTGAATCAATTATACAAATACACATATCCCTTCTTTTTCAGATTATTTTCCCATATAGATTATTACAAAGTATTGCAGATAGTTCCCCGTGCTGCACTGTAGGCCCTTATTAGTTATCTATTTTATATATAGTAGTGTGTATATGTTAATCCCAATCTCCTAATTTATCATTTTCCCCCTTTGGTAACCATAAGTTTGATTTCGAGATCTGTGAGTCTGTTTCTACTTTGTAAATAAGTTCACTTGTATCATTTGTTATTAGATTACACATATAAGTGATATCATATGATATTTGTCTTTTTCTGTCTGACTTACTTCATTTAGTATGATAATCTCTGGGTCCATCCAAGTTTACTGCAAATGGCATTATTTCATTCAATTTATGGCTAACAATTCCACTGTATATATGTACCACACCTTCTTTACCCATTCCTTGGTTGATGGATATTTATGTTGCCTCCATGGCCTGGCTATTGTAACTAGTGCTGCAATGAACATTGGAGTTCATGGATCTTTTTGAATTATGGTTTTCTCCAGATATACGCCCAGGAGTAGGATTGCTGGATCATATGGTAGTTCTATATTTAGTTTTTTGAAGAGCCTCCATACTGTTCTTCATAATGCTTGTTCCAATTTACATTCCCACCAACAGTGCAAGAGGGGTCCCTTTTCTCCACATCCTCTCCAGCATTTATTGTTTGTAGAATTTTTGATGAAGCGCCATTCTGACCAGTGGAAGGTGATACCTCATTGCAGTTTTGACTTGCATTTCTCTAATAATTAGTGATGTTGAGCATCTTTTCACGTGTTTGTCGGTCATCTGTATGTCTTTTTGGAGAAATGTGTATTTGGATCTCCTGCCCATTTTTTGATTGGGTTTGTTTTTTGATATTGAGCTACATGAGCAGTTTGTATATTTTGGAGATTAAACTCTTGTCATTTGCTTCATTTGCAAATATTTCCTACCATTCTGAGGGCTCTATTTTTGTTTTGTTTATGTTTTCCTTTGCTGTGCAAAAGCTTTTAAGTATAATTAGGTCCCATGTTTTATTTCTGTTTTTATTTACATTACTCTAGGAGGTAGATTTAAAAAGATATTGCTGAAAAAAAAGATATTGCTGTAATTTATGTCAGAGAGTGTTCTGCCTATTTTATGCCTTTTCTAAGAGTTTTAGAGTATCTGGTCTTACATTTAGGTCTTTAATCCATTTTAAGTTTATTTTTGTGTATGGTGTTAGAGAGTGTTCTAATTTCATTCTTTTACATGTAGCTGTCCAGTTTTCCCAGCACAGCTTATTGAAGAGACTGTCTTTTCTCCATCATATATTCTTGCCTCCTTTGTCATAGATTAGGTGACCATAGGTGCATGGGTTTAGCTCTGGACTTTCTATCTTGTTCCGTTGAGCTATATCTCTGTTTTTGTGTCAGCACTATACTGTTTTGATTACTGTAGCTTTGTAGTATAGTCTGAAGTCAGGGAGCCTGATTCCTCCAACTCCGTTTTTCTTTCTCAAGATGGCTTTTGCTATTTGGGGTCTTTTGTGTTTCCATAAAAATTGTGAAAATTTTTGCTCCAGTTCTGTGAAAAATGCCATTGGTAATTGGATAGGAATTGCATTGAATCTGTAGATTGCTTTGGGTAGTATAGTCATTTTCTCTGTATTGATTCTTCCAATCCAAGAACATGGTATATCTTTCCATCTCTTTGTGTCATCTTTGATTTCTTTCATCAGCATCTTATAGTTTTCAGAGTACGGGTCTTTTGCCTCATTAGGTAGGTTTACTTCTAGGTATCTTATTCTTTTCGATGTGATGGAAAATGGGATTGTTACCCTAATTTCCCTTTCAGACTTTTCGTTGTTAGTGTGTAGGAATGCAAGTCATTTCTGTGAATTAGTTTTGTATCCTGCAACTTTACCAAATTCATTGACAAGCTCTAGTTGCTTTCTGGTAGCATCTTTAGGATTTTTATGTATACTGTCATATCATCTTCAAATAGTGATAGTTGTAATTCTTCTTTTACAATTTGGATTTCTTTTATTTCTTTTTCTTCTCTGATTGCCATGGCTAGAACTTCCAAAACTATGTTGAATAAAAGTGGCGAGAGTGGACATCTTTGTCTTGTTCCTGATCCTAGAGGAAATGCTTTCAGTTTTTCACTGTTGAGAATGATGTTAGCTGTGTGTTTGTCACATATAAGCTTTATTATGTTGAGATAGGTTCCCTCTATGCCCACTTCCTGGAGAGTTTTTATCATAAATGGGTGATGAATTTTTGAAAAGCTTTTTTCTACATCTATTGAGATGATAATATGGTTTTTTAACTTCAGTTTGGTAATGTGGTGTATCACACTGATTGATTTGTGGATATTGAAAAATCCTTGTATCCCTGGGATACATCTCCCTTGCAGGGTGTATGAACCTTTCAATGTATTGTTGTATTCAGTTTGCTAGTATGTTTTGAGGGGTTTTGCAACTATGTTGGTCATTGATATTGGCTTGTAATTTTCTTTTGCTGTGGTATCTTTGTCTGGCTTTGGAATCAGGGTGGTGATGGCCTCATAGAATGAACTTAGGAGTGTTCCTTCCTCTGAAATTTCTTGCAAGAGTTTCGGAAGTATGGGTGTTATCTCTTCTCCAAATATTTGATAGAATTCGCCTGTGAAGCCATCTAGTCCTGGACTTTTTTTGTGGGAAGTTTTAAAATCACAGTTTTGATTTTAGTATGTGTGATTGGTCTGTTCATATTTCCTGTTTCTCCCTGGTTCAGTGTTGATTGTACCTTTCTGAGAATTTGTCCATTTCTTCTAGGTTGCCTATTTCATTGGCATATAGTTACTTGTAGTAGTCTCTTATAATCCTTTGTATTTCTGTGGTGTCCATTGTAACTCCTCCTTTTTCATTTCTAATTTTACTGATTTGAGCCCTCTTCCTTTTTTTCTTGATGAGTTTGGTGAAAGGTTCATCAAGTTTTTATCTTTTCAAAGAAACAGCGTTTAGTTTCATTGATCTTTTCTATTGTTTTCTTCATCTCTATTTCATTTATTTCTGCTCTGATCTTTATGATTTCTTTCTTCCTACTAACTTTGGGTTTTGTTTGTTCCTCTTTCTCTAGTTGCTTTAGGTGTGACATTAGGTTGTTTGAGATTTTTATTGTTTCCTGACGTAAGATTGTATTGCTATAAACTTCCCTCTTAGAACTGCTTTTGCTTTGTTCCATAGGTTTTGGATCATCATGTTTTCATTTTCATTTGTCTCTAGGTATTTTTTAATTTCCTCCTTGATTTCTTCACTGATCCTTTGTTTGTTTAGTAACATACTGTTTAGCCTCCACGTGTTTGTGTTTTTCACAGTTTTTTTCTTGTAGTTGATTTCTAATCTCATAGTGTTGTAGTTGTAAAAGACGCTTGATATGATTTCAATTTTCTTTTATTTACCAAGGCTTGATTTGTGGTCCAAGATGTGATCTATCTGGGGGAATGCTCCATGTGCACTTGAGAAGAAAGTGTATTCTGCTGCTTTTGGGTGGAATGTTCTATAAATATTAGTTAAATTCATCTGGTGAAATGTGTCATTTAAAGCCTGTGTTTCCTCATTGATTTTCTGCCTGAATGATTCGTCCATTGTTGTAAGGGGGGTGTTAAAGTCCCACAGTATTGTTACTGTTGATTTCCCCTTTTAAGTCTGTTAGAATTTGTGTTATATATTGAGGGGCTCCTATGTTGGGTGCATATATATTTACAATTGTTATATCTTCTTCTTGGATTGATCTCTTGATCATTATGTAGTGCCCTCGTTTATCTCTTGTAACAGTCTTTATTTTAAAGTCTATTTTGTCTGACATGAGTACTGCTATCCAGTTTTCTTTTGATTTTCATTTGCATGGAATGCCTTTTTCTATCCCCTCACTTTCAGATTTTATGTGTCCCTAAATCTGAAGCAGGTCTTTGGTAGACAGCATATATATGGGTCTTGTTTTTGTATCCAATCATCCAGTCTATGTCTTTTGGTTGGAGCATTGAATCCATTTACATTTAAGGTAATTGTTGATATATATGTTCTTACTGCCATTTTCTTAATTATTTGGGATTTGCTTCTGGAGGTCTTTTTTCTTGTCTTCCTCTATTGTTCTCTTCTCATGTGATTTGATGACTATTTTTAGTGTTCTGTTTTGGGTTGCTTTTTCTTTTTTTGATCTTTGTTTATCTATTGTAGTATTTTGGTTTGCAGTTCCCATGAGGTTTTGACATAGCAGTGTATATACATATATTTATATATATATATATATATATATATATATATATATATATATATATATATATATATATATACACACACATATATACACAGACACAAGGTTGTTTTAATTTGTTGGTCTCTTAATTTGAAATACATTTCCCATTTAGTGCATTTGTACTCTCCTCATGGTTGCTTGTTTTGATATCATATTTCTGTGTGGAGGATTTCCTACTTTTATGGTATGTTTGCCTTTACCAGTGGGCATTCCCATTTGTGATTTTATTGTTTCTAGTAGTGGCCTTTTTTTTTTTTTTTTTTTTTTTTTACCACCTAAAGAATTTCCTTCAGCATTTGTTGTAAGGCTGGATTCGTAGTGCTGAATTCTCTGACCTTTTGCTTGTCTGTAAAATTTCTGATTTCCCCATCGAATCTGAATGACAGCCTTGCTGGGTAGCATATTCTTGGCTGTAGGTTTTCCCCTTTCATCACTTTAAATATATCGTGCCTTCTGGCCTGCAGAGTTACTGCCAAAAAATCAGCTGATAACCTTATGGGGATTCCCTTGTATGTATTTTTTGCTTTTCCCTTGTTGCTCTTAATATTTTTCTTTGTATTTAATTTTTGTCAGTGTTTTTTTAATATGTGTCTTGGTGCATTCCACCTTGAATTTATTTGGTATGGGACTCTGTGCGCTTCCTGGACTTGAGTGAGTGTTTCCTTTCTCATGTTAAGGAAGTTTTCACCTATAATCCCTTCAAATAGTTTCTCAGGCCCTTTCTCTTTGCCTTCTCCTTCTGGGACCCCTATAATGTGAATGCTCGTGCATTTAATGTTGTCCCAGAGCTCTCTGAGACTGTCCTCATTTCTTTTCATTCTTGTTTTCTTTACTCTGTTTGGTGGCAGTGATTTCCACTACTCTGTCTTCCAGATCTCTTTTTTGTTCTTCTGCCTCAGTTATTTTGCTATTGATTCCTTCTAGTGTATTTTTCATTTTAGTTGTTGTGTTATTCATCTAGGTTTCTTCTTAAGTCTTCTAGTTCTTTGTTAAACATTTTTTGTATCTTCTTGGTCTGTGCTGACATTATTTCTCCGAGATTTTTGAATCATCTTTACTCTCAGTACTCTGAACTCTTTTCCAGGTAGATTGCCTAGCTCCTCTTCATTTAGTTGTTCTTCTGCAGTTTTATCTTGTTCCTTTGTCTGCAACATATTTCCCTGTCATCTTATTTTGTCTCACTTTCGGTCCTTATGGTCTCCTTTCTGTAGGCTGCAGGATCATAGTTCCTCTTGCTTCTGGTGGGTGAGGTTGATCCATGGGCTTGTGCAGGCTTCCTGCTGGGAGGGACAGGTGCTTGCCCTCTGGTCTGTGGAGTTGGGTCTTGTCCCTCTAGTGGGCAGGTCTGTATCCTGGGTGTGTTTTGAGGCGGCTGCAAGCTCAGTACAACATTAGGTAGCCAGTTGATGGGCGGTTCTGTGTTCTTATCTTGCTGGTTGTTAGGCCTGAGGTGTTCCAGCATTGGAGCCTGAGAGCTCTTGGGTAGTGCCAGGTCTTGGTGCTGAAATGGGGACCTCTGGGGACTCTAACGCCAATCAATATTCCCTGGGGCCTCTGCCACCTGTCTCCTTGTCCCCACTGTGAGCTACATCCTCAGGAGACCCTCTAAGACCCCTAGGTAGGTCTGTCCCAGGTTCCTATCAAGGTACTTTGTGCTGGGTTCCAGTGCATGTGAGACCTTGTGTGTGCCCTCCAACAGTGGAGTCTCTGTTTTCCCCAGCCGTGTGGAGCTCCTGCACTCAAGCCTCAATGGTCTTCAAAGCCAAACGCTCTGGGGTTTCTTCCAGACTCTGATGCCAGACTCTCGGACTGTCCTGAAGGGCTATTTTATTTGGGAACGTCCCTATGTAGCCTGAGTGGATTTACTTTTGTGTGTGTGTGTGGTGTGAGGGCTGCTTGTAGTATGGATGTCTGCCACCTCTTTCTTTACTGTATGCTGGCCATTAACCCCTTGATAGGAGGAGTGACTGATGTTGTGGTGACCAGAGTCTGCACTGGATATTGAGTGGGACCTACCCTTTGCTCTGTGGTTTTCACTGCTCTCTCAGGGGCAGGGTCTGCTCTTTAGTTGCTGGAGTGGAGCTCCCCAGATCTATTTCTGAGCGTATTTCTGATCTTCAGTGTGAGGTAGGAAGGATTGGAGTACTCCCACTGGGAGAGAAGCCACTGAGTGAGTATTCGCCCCCTAGAGCTGCTCACTTGTGAGCGTCCTCTGTTGTGTCACCTTTCACCCATTGTGCAGGCTCACAAATTATACCATTGTTGGCACTGTTCTTGGCCCCGCCTTAACTGTGAGTATGCCAGCAACTGGCCTTGCTGTCTCTCAGGCATTGTTTTCACCATGTCATCAGCACAGATCCACTGAAGCCAGGTCCCAGGACTGCAGTAATCATGCAGCTGGGCCTGCTGTGGGTACCTTGCAGGTATCTCAGACTCTGGCTTGGCCCAACCTCCACATGTATGTGCCCACAAAGCCCACAGCTGCTAAAGTTAGAGCTGCTAAAGCTGGAGCCCAGCCAGGTGGGAAGGGGCTGAGGCAGCAACTCACTGGGTCAGGCAAGCCCGGTCAGGCAGGAGGGGGTGAGAACAAAGAGTGACCGGGGTGCATGAGGCTGCTCAGGTGGGAACCCCTTATAGTGTCCCCAGAGGCAGGGGTCAGGGCATGGAGAATGTGTCTGCAATGACGGCCCCAACCTTTTTGCACCACTCAACAATGGTGCTTTGCTTCTATGACAGACCAGACTTCTTCCACAAGCATTCCTGTTTGCGGAGCTCCACACTCTGGTCCCCTCAGGCTGTCTCCTCACAGCCAAACTAGTCTTCTTCCTAGTCTGCTCTCCAAACTCCATGTTCCAGCACCCAACCCCTGTCCACACCAGTGGCTGGGGCATGCAGAACTGTGGCACAGCCCGTCTGTTTGGGTCTTACTTTGTCTTGCCTGCCATGTGTCAGTTGCTGCACTCTCCTCTGAGCTTCTGAAGCACCCCTCCTGTCCCAGCTGATCTCCCCACTTTTGAGGAGGACTTCCCTAGATGCGGGAACCTCTCTTCTCCTTCAGCACCCCCCAATGGGTGCTTCCGTTTTTCTTTTTCTTTCTTTCATCCTGCCCAGTTATGTGGGGATCTTTCTTGTCCTTTTAGGTGTCTGAAGTTCTCGGCTAGTGTTCAGCAGGTGCGCTGCAAGAATTGTTCCACTTGTAGATGTACTCTTGATGTATTTGTGGGGAGAGGTGAACTCCCTGTCCTCCTACTCTGTCATATTCATCAGCCCCTCACCAGGAAAAATTTTGCAATATCATCTTTGTATGTGATCTTAGTGAATATTTTCTCGGAATGGATATGCATGAATGAGATTGTTGGGTCTAGGAATAGATATATTTTAATGCTATTGGACATTATTGCCAAATTGTTTTCCAAAATAGACTGAAAGATGTTTCCTCCTGGGACATGTGAGAGAACCCATTTTCTTGCATCATCACCTGAAATAGAATTTATGACCTTAAACTTCTCCACATTTGAAGTAGTCTTTTAAGTAGCTATGGGGGTGAGGGTTGGGAAGAGTGGAACCCATTCACTCCTAAACTTTAAAGGACTTGGTGTGCCCAGGAACTGCTCCAAGATCCGCATCTGCAGAGAGGAAGGGGACTTGGGAATAGGTGGCTCCACCTCCCATGCTAGCCTCTCCAGAGGGTCCTTGTGGCCCCAACCCCAGAAGTGAGGACCTAAGGGGTTTCAGACAGAGATGGCAGGCTCTTGGGTCATCACAGGATGAGGGAGAAGGACAGTCTCCTGGTGTGTTGACTTATGCCTTGAGTCATAAGTCCAAGTACAACTTTCTGGAGTCCCAAATGAGTCTGACTCAAGGGATCAGGTCAGGGGGTGCTGTGGACAGGAGCTGCTTCTAGGAGTTAGTTATTAAAACTGGAGCATACCTGTTTCTCTGGCCGTGGGAAATCCAAGAGAGGAAGGGTTGAATTTTTCAAGAAAGAAGGGGGCCAAAATGAGCCAGAAAGAAATCAAAGGGAGTATCAGGATGGGGAAATTTTCCTCCTGCCCCTTTTGGGTTCTTCTGATTAGTTATAACAATTAAATTGCCACAAGATAGATTAACAGGAGAAAAAAAACATTTAATTCATAAGCACAGAGGTCTCATAGAAATGGGACTCCACTCTATGAGTGGACCAAAGGGACCAAAATAGGCTGTTTGTTTACAGATCATTTTAGACAAACAATTTGTGAAGATTTAACAAAACAAAGGGGCTCGTGTTTGGGGTAACAGACTACTGAAGAAGTAACAAAGTTTGTTTGTACATCTTTCATAGTCTAGAATTCCTTAACTCTGGTGATACGGATGCTTTCAATCCTCCTGGTACAGGGTAGATACTTTCACTTGGGTGATTTATCTCCTGCTTTCAGGAGGAAAGGGGGTGTCGGGGTGGTTTTTTAACCACCCACAGGCTGTTTCTCAAGTAACTTTAATTCCAAATAATCAATATGCCTTTGTGGCACATTTTGGGATGGTCTGCCTTAGGCCCCAACAGGAGCATGGAAGGGGATGAAAGACAGAGGAACTGGGAGACAGAAGGAACTGAAGAAGGTGACAGGGTGCCCTATAGTACAGAGTCATACCCCCACCTCAAGCCTGGGTCTGAACAGGAGGAGGGGGCTGGAGGCTGGGGGCTTGAGGCCCTTTCTATCTGCCTCCTCCTTGATCTGGGATACCACTGGGTTCCCCTGGTGCATCACTAGGCAGGACTGGGAGAGGCATCAATCCCGCAAACCATTTGTAAATTTTGGAGATTACTCTTTGGTCAGTCACATCATTTGCAAATATTTTCTCCCATTCTGTGGGTTGTCTTTTCATTTTGTTTATGGTTTCCTTTGCTGTACAAAGGCTGTTGAGTTTAATTCGGTCCCATTTGTTTATTTTTGTTTTTATTTCCATTACTCTGGGAGATGGATCAAAAGAGATATTGCTGTGATTTATGTCAAAAAGTGTTCTGCCTATATTTTCCTCTAAGAGGTTTATAATATCAGGTCTTACATGTAGGTCTCTAATCGATTTGGAGTTCATTTTTGTATATGGTGTTAAATAATGTTCTAATTTCATTCTTTTATATATATCTGTCCAGTTTTGCCAGCACCGTTCATTGAAGAGACTGTCTTTTCTCCATTGTATAGTCTTGCCTCCTTTGTTGTAGATTAATTGACCACAGGTTCCTGAGTTTACTTCTGGGCCTTCTACCCTTTTCCATTGATCAAACAGCTCACGTAGTTCATATCAAAAAACAAACAACCCAATCAAAAAATGGGCAGAAGACCTAAATAGTCATTTCTCCAAAGAAGACATATGTGCCAAGAGGCACATGAAAAGATGTTCAACATTTCTAATAATTAGATAAATGTAAATCAAAACTGTAATGAGACATCACCTCAAACCAATCAAAATGGGCATCATCAAAAAGTCTACAAACAATACAGGCTGGAGACGGTGTGGAGAAAAGGGAACCCTCCCTATGCTGTTGGTGGGAATGTAAATTGGTACAGCCACTATGGAGAAGGTTCCTTAAAAAACTAAAAGTAGAGCTACCATATGATCCAACCATCTCACTCCCGGGCATATATCCAGAGAAAACCATGGTTCAAAAGAATACATGCACCCCAATATTCATTGCTGTGCTGTTTACAATAGCCAAGACATGGAAGCAACCTAAATGTCCCTTGACAGGTAAATGGATAAAGAAGATGTGGTACATATATAAAATGGAATATTACTCAGCCATTAAAACATTGAAATAATGCCATTTGCAGCAACATGGATGGAACAGGAGATCATCATAGTAAGTGAAGTAAGTCAGACAGAGAATATCAAATATCACAGGATATTGCTCATATGCATAATCTTAAAAAAATTGATGGAAGTGAACTTATTTACAAAACAGAAACAGAGTCACAGACTTAGAAAACAAAGTTATGGTTACCAAAGGGGGAGGGATAAATTGGGAGTTTGGGCTTGACATATACACACTACTATATTTAAAATAGATAACCAACAAGGACCTACTGTATAACACAGTGAATTCTGTTCAATATTCTGTAACAACTTAAAAGGAAAAGAATTTGAAAAAGAATAGATACATGTATATGTACAACTGAATCTAATGCAACATTGATAATCGACTATATTTTAAAATAAAATGAAAAAATAAATAAAAATTAAAAATAAAAGTAAAATATAAAAAATCCTGCAAAGTGGCTCCCTGTTCATTTGCATACACCCCACCCCTCAGGGCCCCTCCTTCCACTCTCACTCTTACAAAGGAGGTGCAGAATTTCCTGCTAGGGCAAGAGCCCAGTTCCCAGGTGGAAGTGCTTTCCTAGAAGGACATGAGGAGGGAAGAGGTCCATTCTGGGACCTCAATCCCCCCTTTCCATAAACACATGGAACAAACACATTTTAAAAGCATCTTGAAATGGATAAAAATGGAGAATTTCTAGGGAAGGAAATAGAGACAACAGGACTAAAAGGAGGGCGAGAGTGATAAGGACAGGGGGAAAAACAAAGCCAGAGCTGCCTGTCCCCACCCATGGGCACGGCCACTCAGAGGCCACCTTGAAGTTGCAACTGGAAGGGGCAAGCTTTGATGGTCTGAGTGATCAGCCTTTAGTAGCTGGAGTCATGCTCTGGGAAGTGGGTGGCAGGGAGAGGAAACGTCAAGAACGGAGACAAGTTGGGGTCTGGGGCAGAGGTAGACACTTAGGGCCCACAGCCTCTAGAGGGAGCAGTACTGGGGATTCTGGGAGGTTGGAGTCAGCACTGAGGGCAGAAGGGAGCAGGGGAAGCAGAACAATGGAAGCTCCAGGAGGTGGAACTGAGGAGACTCCTGTCCAGCTCCGCTTGTCCAGAATGAAAACACCCTGAAGGGGGATCCTGGAGAGAAGGGCACAGACTCCTAAGGTCACTCCCCCACTCTATCCCTGGTCTTCCATCTCAGCTTTTCCCTCCTCTGGAAGGGCAGATACTTCTGTTATGGAGCAAAGGACTTGATGCCTGAGCAAAGGGCTTGATGCCTGATGCACATAGAAGCCAATGCTATGGCACCAGCTTTTGAGAAGAGCTTTATTGCAAGGAGGCAGGGAGCAAGGCTCAAATCTGTCTTCCCAACAGCAAGGTGAGGTTGATATCTACAGGTTCAGGTTTTGGAGCAGAAAGGGGGAAAAAGTGGTTGGTTATAAAGTTTAAGGGAGTGATGGATTCTTATGTGTAGGGCTTCATACTTCTCCATGGCTAGCATGTGCAAATTCCTGGAGAGCTGGTATGAAACATGTGGGGGAAATATGGGCTGTGATGTCAAAAGGTCATGCATTGGACAAGCAAGTCTATTTGCCACAGACTCCAATCTGCCATACTCTTTCCAACTGGTTTCAGTCAATTTTGTCACGTTGTAAGAGGAGGTGATTTTTAACCACCTGCTTCCTTATCTGCAGTTCTGTAAGATAAGCTCAAGAATTTCTCTTAGTGATGGGTTTTTTTAACCCTATGGGGCAAGGTTTAATTTCTAGTCATATTAGTCTGTCCTGTGACAGAGATTCCCTCTGGCTATCAAAGGGAAAGTTCCAAGACCTTTCTAAGATTTTGATGTTGAATGCTGCCTTACCCATCTTCAAATGGGAATCTTCATCAGGAGATCCTGGTTTCAAGGCAGGTTGAATGCATCTCCATTTTCTTAATTGTTTTGGGTTCATTGTTGTAGGTATTTTCCTTCTGTTGTGTTTCTTGCCTAGAGAAGTTCCTTTAACATTTGTTGTAAAGCTGGTTTGGTGGTGCTGAACTCTCTCAGCTTTTGCTTGTCTGTAAAGATTTTAATTTCTCCATCAAATCTGAATGAGATCCTTGCTGGGTAGAGTAATCTTGTTTGCAGGTTTTTCTCCTTCATCACTTTAAATATGTCCTCCCACTCCCTTCTGCCTTGTAGAGTTTCTGCTGAAAGATCAGCTGTTAACCTAATGGGGATTCCCTTGTGTGTTATTTGTGGTTTTTCCCTTGCTGCTTTTAGTATGTTTTCTTTGTTTTTAATTTTTGACCGTTTGATTAATATGTGTCTTGGCGTATTTCTCCTTGGATTTATTCTGTATGGGACTCTCTGTGCCTCCTGGATTTGATTAACTATTTCCTTTCCCATATTAGGGAAGTTTTCAACTATAATCTCTTCAAATATCTTCTCATTCCCTTTCTTTTTCTCTTCTTCTTCTGGAACCCCTATAATTCGAATGTTGGTGCATTTAATGTTGTCCCAGAGGTCTCTGAGACTGTCCTCATGTCTTTTCATTGGTTTTTGTTTATTGTGCCCTGCAGCAGTTATTTCCACTAGTTTATCTTCCACATCACTTATCCGTTCTTCTGCCTCAGTTATTCTGCTATTGATCCCATCTAGAGTACTTTTAATTTCATTTATTGTGTTGCTCATCGTTACTTGATTCATCTTTAGTTCTTCTAGATCCTTGTTAAATGTTTCTTGCATTCTGTCTATTCTATTTCCAAGATTTTGGATCATCTTTACTATCATTATTCTGAATTCTTTTTCAGGTAGACTGCCTATTTCCTCTTCCTTTGTTAGGTCTGGTGGGTTTTTATCTTGCTCCTTCACCTGTTGTATGTTTTTCTGTCTTCTCATTTTGCTTATCTTACTGTGTTTGGGGTCTCCTTTTTGCAGGCCGCAGGTTCGTAGTTCCCGTTGCTTTTGGTGTCTGTCCCCAGTGGCTAAGGTTGGTTCAGTGGGTTGTGTAGGCTTCCTGGTGGAGAGGACTAGTGCCTGTGTTCTGGTGGATGAGGCTGGATCTTGTCTTTCTGGTGGGCAGGTCCACGTCTGGTGGTGTATTTTGGGGTGTCTGTGGCCTTATTATGACTTTAGGCAGCCTCTCTGCTAATGGGTGGGGTTGTGTTCCTGTCTTGCTAGTTGTTTGGCATAGGGTGTCCAGCATTGTAGCTAGCTGGTCGTTGAGTGAAGCTGGGTGCTGGTGTTGAGATGGAGATCTCTGGGCGATTTTCGCCATTTGATATTATGTGGAGCTGGGAGGTCTCTTGTGGACCAGTGTCTTCAACTTGGCACTCCCACCTCAGAGGCACAGCACTGACTCATTGTTGCAGCACCAAGAGCCTTTCATCCACACGGCTCAGAATAAAAGGGAGAAAAAGTAGAAAGAAATAATTATTAGAAGAAAGAAAAAGAGAAAGAAAGAAAGAAAGAAAGGAGGGAGGGAGGGAGGAAGGAAGGAGGGAATGTAGGAAAAAAGAAAGAGAGAAGATAAAGTAAAATAGAATAAAGTATGATAAAATATAATAAAGTTATTAAAATAAAAAATAATTATTAAAAAAATTTTTCTTAAAGAATTACAGATAGCACTCTGGGACAAATGGTGGAAGCAAAGCTATACAGACAAAATCTCACAGAGAAGCATACACATGCACATTCTCAAAAAGAGGAAAAGCGGAAAAAATTATAAACCTTGCTCTCAAAGTCCACCTCCTCAATTTGGGATGATTCGTTGTCTAAAGGAGGGAAGGAAGGAAAGAAAGAAAGAAGATAAAGTAAAATAAAATAAAGTTATTAAAATGAAAAATATTTATTAAGAATTTTTTTTTTTAAATGGATGGATAGAATCCTAGGACAAATGGTGGAAGCAAAGTGGTACAGACAAAATCTCACACATACACATTCACAAAAAGAAGAAAAGAGGAAGAAGTCATAAATCTTGTTCTCAAAGTCCATCTCCTCAATTTGGGATGATGCGTTGTCTATTCATGTATTCCACAGATTCAGGGTACATCAAGTTGATTGTGGAGCTTTAATCCGCTGCTTCTGAGGCTGCTGGGAGAGATTTCCCTTTCTCTTCTTTACTCTCAGAGCTCCCGGGTCTCAGCTTTGGGTTTGGCCCCGCCTCTGTGTGTAGATTGCCGGAGGGTGTCTGTTCTTGGCTCAGACAGGACAGGGTTAAAGGAGCAGCCGCTTCGGAGACTCTGGCTCACTCAGGCCGGGGGGAGGGAGGGGCACGGAGGCAGGGCCAGCGTGCGGCGGCAGAGGACGGCGTGACATTGCACCAGCCCGAGGCACGTGGTGCGCTCTCCCGGGAAAGCTGTCCCTGGATTCCTGGACCCCGGCAGTGGCGGGCTACACAGGCTCCCTGGAACGGTGGCGTGGACAATGACCTGCGCTCGCACACAGGCCTCTTGGCGGTGGCAGCAGCAACCCCAGCCTCCCACGCCCGTCTCTGGGGTCCGCGCTTTTAGCAGCGGCTCACGCTGGTCTCTAGAGCTCCTTTAAGCAGCGCTCTTAATCCCCTCTCCTTGCGCACCTGGAAACAAGGAAGGAGGCAAAAGTCTCTTGCCTCTTCGGCAGGTCCAGACGTTTTCCTGGACTCCCTCCCGGCCAGCCATGGTGCACTAACCCCTTCAGGCTGTGTTCACGCCGCCAACCCCAGTCCTCTCCCTGCGCTCCAACTGAAGCCCGAGCCTCAGCTCCCAGCCCCGACACCCTGGCGGCCGAGCAGACAAGCCTCTCGGGCTGCTGAGTGGCGGTCGGCACCAATCCTCTGTGTGGGAATCTCTCCGCTTTGCCCTCTGCACTCCTGTTGCTGCGCTCTCCTCTGCTACTCTGAAGCTTCCCCCCTCCGCCACCCGCAGTCTCTGCCCCGGAAGGCAGATTCTTAACCACTGCACCACCATAAGTGGGGTTTTAAAGTCCCGTACTATTATTACATTATTGTCCATTTTTCCCTTTATGTCTGTTAATATTTGCTATATATATTTAGGTGCTGCTGTATTGGTTCAACATTGTAATATCCTCTTTTTATATTGATCCCTTTATTATTATATAATGCCTTTCTTTGTTTTTTCTTATAGACTTTGTTTAAAAGCCTATTTTATCTGATAGTATTGCCATCCCCATTTTCTTGTCCTTTACCTTTGTATGAAATATCTTTTCCCATCACCCCACTTTCAATTTGTGTGTGTCTTTAGCCTTGAAGTGAGTCTCTTATGGGCAGCATGTTGAAGCATCTAGTTTTTTTTTTTTTTTTAATCCAATCAGCCTCCCTAGGTCTTTTGATTGAAGCATTTAGTCCTCTGACATTTAAAGTCATTATTGATAGGTATGTACTTATTGCCATTTTATTACTTTTTTCCCAGTTGTTTTTGTAGTTCTTCTCCTTTCATTTCTTCTTTTTTTGTTTCTTCCCTTGTGGTTTGATTACTTTCTTTAATAGTGTGCTTGTGTTTCTTTCTTTTTGGTTTTTGTGTCCCTGTTGTAGGTTTTTGATTTCTGGTTACCATGGGATTCATATATATTGACATATATTTACTAAGTAGCTGTATCTACTTGCCTTAACCTGGTAGTTATTTACTTTCAAACACATTCTAAAATATCTACACATTTTTACTCCCCTCCCACACATTTTGTGGCTTCAATGTCATAGTTTACATCTTAATGCTTATCCATTAACTGTTTATTGTAATTATAGTTGCTTTTACACTTCTTTGTCTTTTGTTCAATGTACTGGCTTATTTAAGTTGTTGATCTTCAATCTTTACTGTATATTTGCCTTTATGAGTGTGATTTTCCTTTTCCTATAGATTCTTACTTCTTCTACATTTAGGTTATATTCTTCAGCATTTCTTTAAGGGTAGGTTTAGTATAGATGAACTCTTTTAGTGTTTGCTTGTCCGAGAGGTTCTTTATCTCTCCTTCTATTCTAAACGATAATCTTGCTGGGTAGAGCATCTTAGGTTACAAATTTTTCCCTTTCAGCACTTTGAATATGTCATGCTATTCCCTCCTAGCTGCAAAGTTTCTGCAGAGAAATCAGCTGATTGCCTTATGGGTGTTCCCTTGTATATGACTCTTTTTCTCTTGTTGCCTTTAGAATTCTCTCTTTAACTTTTTCCATTTTAATTATGGCATGTCTTGTTGTGGATCTGTTTGGGGGTCACCTTACTTGGTACCCTCTGTCCTTCCTTTACCTGGATATCTATCTCCTTCACTAGTTTTGGGAAGTTTTTAGCCAAACTATCTTCAGATCGATTTTTGATCCCCTTCTCTCTCTCTTTTCCTTCTTGAACCCCTAGAATACAAATGTTGGAATGCTTAATGCTATCACAGTAATCTCTTATTTTCATTTTTAAACATTGGTTTTCCTGACTGCTGTTCTGAGTGTGTGCTTTCCATTATTCTTTCTTCCAGAGCACTTATGCATTCTTCTGTATCACATAATCTGCTATTCATTACTTCTAGTGTGTTTTTATTTTAGCTATTGGATTATTAACTTCTAACTGGGTATTCTTTTATATTTTCTAGTTTCTTGTTAAAATGTTTTGTGTTTAGATCTATTCTTTCCCCTAATTCTGTTACCATCTTTATTGCCAATGTTTTGAATTCTTTATCTGGTAAATTATTTATTTCATCATTTTTTTCAGGGTTTCTCTTGATCTTTTAATTGAGGTTATTTCCTCTGCCTTTTAATTTTCTGAATTGTGTGAATCAGTTACCAGTTTCAGTCTTGAAGCGATATTCTTATGTGGGAGCATCCCTATGCAAACTGTGTGTGCCTAATACCTTTAGCGGGAAGGTTGGCTTTGACGTGGATAGCTATCACAACTTTCCTCGGGGTGTGCTGGCAACTATCACCATGGTAGGGGGTGAGGCTGGAGATGGAGTTGCTAGAGCTGGAGCCCGGTGTGATGTGGGACCTCCTCTCTGCTCAGTGGCCACCAGCACCCTGTCAGGGGTCTGAGCCCAAGTTGCTGGAGCAGAAGCCCTGAGGGTCAGTCTTGGGGTGGCTGTGTTCCCTTTAAGTGTGTGCGGTTTTCCCTCTCCTTGCACTGGAACTTTTGCCCCAGAGGAGGGGAGTGCTAAAGCAAGTTGGGCCTGGGCACAGACAAGTTTGATGCACTGCCTTTGTAGGTATCTATGGCTCCATTCAGACGCAGTCTCAGGCGCAAGCCCCCTTCGTCTCTCATAGCTAAACACTGCACCCTGCCTCAGCTACCCCTGTTCTGTTGTGAAGCCGTTCTGTTGTGAACATCTCTTTGCCTTGCCTTGGCGGCCATCCAGCATGCCTGCGCTCCTCATGAGCAGAGTCCAGGCTTATTCCACCCTTTTATTTATTGCAGTGGTCTTCCAACCAGTGAAGGGGACTTGTCTCCTCCATCTAGGATGCCAGGAATGGGACACCCAGCCTGTGGCTTGACCTGCTCACTCCCCAGGGCACATGTCTGCTCATGCAATCTCCCTTTTCCTCTGAGTCCCACCCCAGGGGCACAGGTCCCAATCCAATTGCTATGTTTCCCTTCCAACCCGATTACATGTGTATCTTTCTTACAGCTTGGTTGTACAGATGTCCTTCTGCCAGTTTTCAGTGAGGACTCTTCCACATGTAGATGTATTTTTGATGTGTTTGGGGCCGGGGCAGTGGAGAGGTGCACTCTCTGACTTCTTAACTCTGCCATCTTGATCTCCCTCCAGTCTTTCATCATTAAGTGTGATTTTAGCTGAGGTTTTATAGATGCCCTTTATCATATTGAGGAAGTTCCCTTTTATTCCTAGTTTGTTGCATATTTTTGTCATGAAACTTTCTTAGATTTTGTCTAATGCTTTTCCTTCATCAATTGAAATGATCAAGTATTTTTTCCTTCACTTTATTAATGTGTTGTATTACATTGATTTTTGGATGTTGAACCACCCTTGCATTCCTAGGATAATTTCCAGTTGGTCATGATGTGTAATCCTTTGATAAGCTTCTGGATATGGTTCTTAAAAGTTTGTAGAGAATTTTGTATCTATGTTAATAAGGCATACTGTTCTGCAGTTTGTGTTTCAGTGGCTTTATCTGGTTGTGCTATCAGGGTTACGCAGGCCTCGTAGAATGAGTTAGGAAGTCTTTCCTTGTCTATTTTTTAGAAGAGTTTGAAAATAATTAGTGTTAATTCTTCCTCAAATGTTTGGTAGTTTTCATCATTGAAAACATCTGGTCCTGGGCTTTTTTATTGGGAAGTTTTTGATTACTGACTCAAACTCTTTGCTTTTTTAAAAGTCTGTTCAGGTTTTCTATTTCTTCTCAGTCAATTTAGGTGGTTTTTCTATTTCCAAGAATGTTTCCAGCTCATCCATGTATCTAAGTTGTTGGCATACAATTGTTCACAGAATTATATTGGAATCCTTTTTCTTTATATGTGTACGGTCATTTAATGTCTCCACTTTGATTTGTGATTGTAATAATTTGAGTCTTCCCTCTTTTTTCGTAGTCATTGTAATTAAAGTTTTGTCAGTTTGTTACCGTTTTTTAAACATCTTTATTGGAGTATAATTGCTTTACAATGTTGTGTTAGTTTCTGCTGTATAACAAAGTGGATCAGCTATATGTACACAAATATCCCCATATCTCTTCCCTCTTGCGTCTCCCTCTTACCCTCCTTATCCCACGCCTCTAGGTGGTCACAAAGCACCGAACGAATCTTCCTGTGCTACGCGGCTGCTTTCCACTACCTACCTATTTTACATTTGGTAGTGTATGTATGTCCATGCCACTCTCTCACTTCATTCCAGCTTACCGTTCCCCCTCCCCATGTCCTCAAGTCCATTCTCTACATCTGTATCTTTATTCCTGTCCTGCCCCTAGGTTCTTCAGAACCTTTTTTTTTTTTAGATTCCATATATATGTGTTAACATATGGTATTTGTTTTTCTCTTTCTGACTTACTTCACTCTGTAGGACAGACTCTAGGCCCAACCACCTCACTACAAATAACTCAATTTCATTCCTTTAAATGGCTAATATTCCATTGTATATCTGTGCCACATCTTTATTCACTCATCTGTCAATGGACACTTGGGTTGCTCCCATGTCCTGGCTATTGTAAATAGAGCTGTAATGAACATTGTGGTACATGACTCTTTTTGAATTATGTTTTTCTCAGGGTATATGCCCAGTAGTGGGATTGCTGGGTCGTGTGGTAGTTCTATTTTTAGTTTTTTTAAGGAACCTCCATACTGTTCTCCATAGTGGCTGTATCAATGTACATTCTCACCAACAGTGCTAGAGGGTTCTATCAGAGACACTTTTGGTTCAAATACATTAGAAGTAAGATTATAGAAAAAGATATATCATGCAAGCAGTAACAAAAAGAAAGCATGAAAGCCTATATTAATATCAGGTTCAATCGATGTTAAGACAAAAAATGTTTCTAGAGACCATGAAAATTTATTACAATTAACATCGCAATCAAGAAATATAACAATGATGAACATATATGAACCCAACAGAACACTGAAATACATGAAGCAAAACTGACCAAACTGAAGGGAGGCAAGCAATTCAACAATAATAGTTGGAACTCCAATACCAATCCCAATAATCAATAAGACAACTAGACAATTTGCTTAGAAAATAAGCAAGAATGTAGAAGATTTGAACCACACTATCTATCAACTACACCTAACTGACATCTATCAAATATTACATCCAACGACACCAGAATGCAAATTCTTCTCAAGCATACATCTCCAGGATAAACCATATGCCATACAATAAAACAATTCTCATAAATTTAATAAATTAATTAATGTATAGATGTCAACAGCATAAGGAAATTTAAGAAATCCACATATATGTGGAAATTAACACACTTTCAAATGACCAATGAGTAGAATAAATCACAAAGGAAATTGACAATTAAGAAATTGAGCTGAATTAAATAAAAAACACAAGAAACAAAATTTATGAAATGCAGATAAAATCATATTTAGAGGAAAATGTACAGCTTAAAACACAGATATTAGAAAAGGAGAATATCTCAAATCAATAACCTACCCTTCCACCTTAAGAAACTAGAAAAAGAAGAGGAAACTAAAGCAATGTAAGCAGAAAGAACGAACTAATAAGGATGGTAGTGGGAGTAAGTGAAATAGGAAACAGAAAAACGCAGAGAAAATTAATAAAACCAAAAGTTAGTTCTTTGATAACATTTTTAAAAACGGACAAACCTTTAGCCATGTTAATCAAGAAAAATGAGAGAAGACACACATTGATAAAGTCAGAAATGAAAGAGGGGCTATCACTTCTACCTTTACAGAAATCAAAAGGATTTTAAGGGAGTGGTATAAACAACTTCATGCCAACAGATTAGACTACGAAGATGAAATGGAAAATTCTTACAAAAAAAGACACAAGTTACCAGAACTGAATCCAGAAGAAACAGAAAACTTAAATCTTCTTGTAAGAAATATTGATAATAACTAAAAATCTTCTCAAAGCAGTGAGTGTAGATGTGGTTATTAAGGGTAGAATTAGAAGGCCTTGTGATGATGGTAGAGTTCTGAATCTTGGTTGTGTTGGTTATGTGTATCTACACATGTGATAAAATCATGTAGAGATATACACACACACACACATGCACACCTCCATTTGGGGAAACTGGTACATGGAATATTCCTGTATATATATATATATATATATATATATATATTGCTGTGAATGTATGATTATTTGAAAAGAAAAAGTTTAAAAAATTTCCACAATAAAAAAGCACCGGCCCAGATGAGTAGACTTGTGAATTCTTTCAATAATTTAAATAAGAAATAATATCGATCCTTTAAAAATTGTTCCAGAAAATAGGGGGGGGAGGGAACACTTTTCAACTCATTCTATGAGGCCAGGATTATCCTGATACCACTGAGATAAACAAATCACAAGAAAAGAAAACTACAGAGAAATATTTTTCATACCCCCCAAAACAACAAAATAAAAAAAGGGCTCCCCTGGCGGTGCAGTGCTTGAGAGGCCTCCTTCCAATGCAGCAGACATGCGTTCGTGACCCAGCCCGGGAAGATCCCACATGCCGCGGAGTGGCTGGGCCCGTGAGCCATGGCCACTAAACCTGCGTGTCGGGAGCCTGTACTCCACAGTGGGAGAGACCACAACAGGGATAGGCCCGTGTAGTGCAAAAAAAAAAAACAAACAAAAACAAAAAACAAACAAACAAAAACAAACCAAAATAAAAGCAAAACTAATCTGGCAAAATATAAAATTATATGCCATGACCAAGTAGGATTTATCCCAGGAATGCAAAGTTGGTTTAATATCTGAAACTCAGTGAACATAATTCACAATAATAATAGAATAAAGGGCAAATGATCAACACAGCAGATGCATAAAAATGTTTCACAAAATCGACCACCGTCTCATAATAAAATCCTTCATAAACTAGGAATAGAAGGGAATTTCCTGAACCTGATAAGGAGTATTTCCCAAATACCCACAGGTGGCATTATACGTAGTGGTGTCAGTGGTGAAAGACTAGACACTTTCGACCTAAAATCAGGAACACGAGAAGGAAATCTACTCTCATTGCTTCTATTCAACATGGTGCTGGAGGTTTTATCCAGTGAGATTAGAGAAGGAAAAAAAATCCAGATTGGAAAATAAGTAAAACAGTCTTTATTCACATAGAACAAGTTCCTATATTATTCACATGGAACAACTTCCTATATATAGAAAAACCCTAAGAGACACATGCATGCACGCAGAAGCGTGTGTGTGCTTCTACAACTAAGAAAGGAGTTCAAGAATGTTGCAGGATAGATGTATATACCAAAATTAATTGCATTTTTATAAATCAGCAATGAACAGTCTGAAAATGAAAGTAAGAAAAATAATTTCATTCACTTATCAGCAAAAAGAATAAAATACATAGGAACACATTTAATGAAAGATGTGCAAGACTTGTACACGGAAGACAACAAAACATTGTTCCAAAAGCTAAAGAAGACCCAAATAAATGGAAAAGTATCTTATGTCTATGGATGGAAGATTTAATATTGTTAAGATGGCACTATTTCCCAAGTTGATTCTACAAATCCATGCAATCCCTATCAAAATCCCAGCTGGTCTTTTTTTTTTTTTTTTCAAAATTGACAAACTAACCTTAAAATTCACATGGTAATACAAGGAACCAAGACTGGCTAAAACAATCTTAAAAAATAACAAAGTTGAAGAACATATACTTCCCAATTTTTAAACTTACTACAAAGCTATGGTAATTAAGGCAGAGTGATAGTGGCATAAGACACATAGTCCAATGGAACAGAATTGAGATTCCAGAAATAAACCCTTACATTTTTGGTTAATTAGTTTTGGACAAATGTGCCAACACAATTCAATGGGGTAAAGAACAGTCTTTTCAATAAATGATGCTAGTACCACGCGATAGCCACACACAAAAGAATGAATTTGGACCATTACCTAACACAATACACCAAAATTAATTCAAAGTAGATCATATTCCTACATGTAAGAGCTAAAACTATAACGTTCCCAGAAGAAAAACATAGGAATAAATCTTTGAGACCTGTGTGTAAGAAAAACCTCACCCGGCCTCTTGTGTGTTTCTTCTTTACTGTCACACTACTATTACACTCACAACACTTCTGACACCAGGTGTGTGAGCATTTTGCCCACACCAAGAAATTCTGTGACACCAGCTGAGTGTCCTACAATTTAACTCAATTCTGACACTGTGTACCTGAAGACAGCATCTCAGATCCCATAGATTATGGGCTCAGTCCCATAAGACTGCCCCCCATTCAGGTGCCAATCATAAGTAATAGGTCCCAAGTTTCCCCACAACTATCCCACATGGCTGCAGATCAGAGGTTCCCATGACCTCCTCCCTCTTGGATTCACTTATTTGCTAGAACATCTCACAGAACTCAGGGAAACACAGTTAAACAGTGAGCAATGTGGGAGTTGGGCGTGGTGACCCCTGCACAGTTGAAAATCTGAGTATAACTTGACAATTGGCCCTCTGTATCTATGGTTTCACATACACCAACTGCAGATCTTGTAGTACTCTAGTAGTGTTCACTTTGAAAAATCTTCATATAAGTGGACCCACACAGTTCAAACCTGTGTTTTCTAAAGGTCAACTGTATTTATGTTTACTGGTTATTATACAATAAAGGATATGATAAAGGATACAGAGGATCTGCAAGATGAAGAGATATATCAGGTGAGGTATGGAAGTGTCCCAAACTCAGGAGCTTCTGTCCCTGTGGAGTTGTGGTACATCGCCCTCCTGGTACATGGATGTATTCACCAACCTGGAACCTCTCTGAACCCCATGCTATTGGGATTTTATGGAGGCTGCCACACATAGGCATGATCAATTATTAAGTCCATTTCCAGCCCTTTCTCCTCTCTGGAGAACTGGCAGTGGGGCTGGAAATCCCAAACTTCTAATTATGGTTTGGTCTTTCTGGTGACTAGTCCCCATCCAGGAACCATCCACAAGTCCACCCAGTCACCTCATTGGAAAAAAAGATGCTCCTAGTGCTCTTATCATGAACTGTGCCAGGAATAGAGACTAAGACCAAATATATATTTCTTATAAATCACAATATCACATCTTGAGTTGGGCAAAGATTTCTTAGATATAACACCAAAAGCACAGGTGATAAAATGATAAATTGGACTTCATCAAAATTAAAAACTTCTGTGTTTCAAAAAGAGAACATCAATAAAGTGAAAAGATAATCCATAGATTGGTAGAAAATGTTTGCAACTTATTTATCTGATCAGGGACTTGTACCCAGAATTCATAGAGAACTGAAACTTGGAAAATGATCCAATTAAAGATGGGCAAAATATTTGAATAGACATTTTGCCAAAGAAGAAATCTGAATGGCCAATATTATGAAAAGATGCTTAGTATCATTACTTATTAGGGAAATGGATATTAAAACTACAATAAAATACCACTTCTCTCCCACCGAAATGGTTACAGATGGAGACAGACGGTAACAACTGCTGGTGAGAATGCAGCAAAATGGAAACTTTCATGCATTGCTGGTGGGAATTTAAAATGCAGCAATCACTTTGAAAAAACAGTTTGGAAGTTTCTTCAAATGTTAAACATAGATTTACTACATCATCTGACAATCATCTCCAAAAGAAAGGTGTCCCCACAAAGACTTGTATGCAAATGTTCACAGCAGCATTGTTTACAATAGCCCCAAAATGGAAACAACTCAAATGTCCATCAGCTGATGAATGGATTAACGAGTGTGATATACACATACAATGGAATATTTTTCAGCCAAAACAAGTAATAAAGACAAAGGACCACACGAAGACACAGGGAGAAGCCAAGGAAAGAGGCCTCAGAAGAAATCGACCCTGTCTGACACCTTGATCTCAGACATCTAGCTTCCAGAATTGTAAGAAAATAAATTTCTGTTGTTTAAGCCACCCATTCTGAGGTACTCTGTTAGGGCAGTTCCAACAGGTTTTGGTACCAGGAAGTTGGCTATTTCTGTAACAAATACCTAAGAATGTGGAAGTGGCTTTCGAACTAGGTAATGGGAAGAGTTTCGAGGTGCATCTTAGAAAAGCCTAGATTGTCTTGAAGAGACTAAATATGGTCATTGAAGGTGATTCTTCTGACAGCTCAGAAAGAGAGAACTGTACAGAAAGCTCCTATCACTATATCTGCTCATATATATATATATATATATACATACATATATATGCTATATATATATCTATTTTTATATATTTCAACATGAACAGAATATTGACACAAATATGAATGTTAAAGGTGCTTCTGGGGAAGTCTCAGATGGATATGAGGAATATGTTATTGGAAACTGGACGAAAAGCAGTCCTTGTTACAAAGCGGCAGAGAACTTGACCAAAGTGTGTTCTAGTGTTTTGTAGAAAGTAAAAGTTGTCAGTAATGAACTTGGATATTTAACGGAGGATATTTTTAAGGAAAACGTTGAAGCTGTGACTGGGTTTCTCCTTGCTGCTTATAGTAAAGTGTGAGAGGGAGACAACTGAAAAAGAAATTATTATGCAAAAAGGAACCAGAACTTGAAGGCCCAAAATCCTCAGCCTATTCATATTGCAAAAAAATGAGAAAGTGTGTTCAGGACAGAACACCAAAGATGTGGCTGGACAGTCTTTACGAAAGAGATTATGGGTGTGTGACATGGATCCAATCACAGCAGAAGCACTGTCAGCTTGGACTGAAGAGGACAGAGGTGGGATGAAATGAAGGAAAGGCTGTCAGACGTCTGGGGTTCTACAAGCAGAAAACTAGATGACAGAGATGTCTGGATGCAAACATGCATCATCTGTCGAGTAGAGGGAGGAATGACTCTAAAGGTGGGTCAGGGGTCAGCAGGGCTGCTACTGCCACCATGGGTCCCGAACGCACAGACAGCAGGACTGTTTCCTCATTGGTTCCAGAGGGTTTGGGGACAAAATTCAGGGAGAAGAAGGCAGAGCCACCATCCTTGTTGGGCAGAAAGTTGAGCCAAAGTGGATTTCCTTATAATCTGATGGCACTTTCCACAGAAGTTTCTTAAAATTAGCCACATATGTTAATGTCACACAAATAATGTCAGCAGGCAAATGTGTGCTGTAGAAACAGTGCAGACTGGACAGTAAAATTTCTGAGTTCTAGTACTGACATTGATATAAAAAACTAAATCTCTGAATAAACTAATAATCGAATGGAATTTTTCCTGCTAGGTTTTGGACTTGCTTAGGACCTGTCAGCCTTCTTCTTTCCAATTCTCCCTTTTGGAATGGGAATATCTATCCAATACCTGTCCCACCATTGTATTTTGGAAGCCCATAACTTGTTTTGTTTCATAGATTCACTATTGCAGAGGAATTTTGCCTCAGGATGAATCATACCTCTAGTCTCACTCATATCTGATTTAGGTGCTATTTAGATGAAAGTTTAGACTTAGAGTTGTTGCTGGAACGGGTTAAGACTTTTGTGGCTGTTGGAATGGGACAAATATATTTCACATGTGAGGACTTGAAATTTGGAGGCTGAGAGGGTGGAGTGTTATAGGTTAAATTGTATCCTTGCAAAATACATATGTTGAAGTCCTAAGCCCTAGTACCTCAGAATGTGACTGTATTTGGATACAGAGTTTTTACAGAGGCAATTAAGGTTGAATGAGGTTATTGGGAGTGGGGCCAAGCCCAATTTCACTTGTGTCCTTAAAAGAAGAGGAGATCAGGACATGCACACACAGAGAAAACAAAGACCATATGAAGACACAGGGAGAAAAGACACAGGCCACCTGCAAACCAAGGAGAGAGGCTTCAGGAGAAATCAACTCTGCTGACAATTTGATCTCAGAATTGTGAGAAAATATATTTCTGTTGTTTCACAACAACAACAAAAAAGAATTACTAATACATGCTGCTATACAGATGAACCTCAGAAACATGCTAAGTGAAACTAGGCACAAGAGACCATACATTGTAAGAGTCTGTTTATCTGAAAGGTGTCCAGAAGAGGCAAATTTATAGAGACAAAAAGTACATTAGTGGTTGCCCAGGCCTGTGAGTAAGAATGGGAAGTGACTGCAAATAGGCGTCAGTTTTCTTTTTGGGTTAATAGAAATGTTATAAAATTAGATATAGGTGAAAGTTACACACTTTACAATGTTACTAAAGATTCTTGAAGTGTAATCTTAATACAGGTGAATTTTATGATATGTAAATTATATCTCAATAAAGTTGTTTTAAAAATTAATGGTTGAAACAATTCCTTAAGATGACATTTGTTGGATAACAAATTTTAATGTGTCTATAATTAGGATTTATTCTTTAACTGAGAACCTTCAAATACCTGGAACAACTCCATTCATATTGTGGTAGAATATCCACCCATCATGAATTTTTCTTTTATTTCATTTTAAGAAGGGCTTTGAAGCACAGCAGGCAGGGAGGTTAAGTCAGTATTGTTAAAATTTTTTGCATAAAAATGCAAGTCAAACTCCTGAATTTTAGAACCCACTAGAATATTTAACTACAGCCCTTTAGATGTTGGTTACACAAAATCATACTTCCCTCCTCTGCTTGCTGAGAGCAGCACTGACTGGAATAACTCCTTTGAAAAGTGACCTGGCCTGGTAAAGGGTCACGGGTCATTCACTAAGTGACAACAATTCAAAATAAGGCAAAAAGATTTCAAAACAAACAAACAAATAAAACAAAACCAAAGAAGTGGGGGTAATTACTAAAACATCAAAGATTTCTATATAGTCTGAATATTCTAATGTATTCACCATTTAACTAATAATATTAACTTCAGTCAGAATACTTATAGGGAGCCAAATTCTGAGTTCCAATTTAAATTGCCAGGTCACTTCTCCCATCCCATAGACACAGACTTACTGAATAGATGAAAAAGGAATGACAAAAGGCCTACAGGATCTGCTAAGAGGCAGAAAACAGAGATTAGGATGAAGGTAAAGCATGACCTTCAAAACAGGAATTCAAGTTTTAGGTCCCAGATAACATAGCTCCTGGACATAGAGCTGCCTAAAAAGATACCAGTTCTCTACCTGTAAGTTCTGACTCCTGGTCATTATAAACTGTCTTGGAAACCTTACTTCCCAGGGAAGGCGACGAGGAGCCAAGAAGGGGCACCTGGAAAGTAAGATTCTCTGGGAAGGGAGGAAGATGGGGGGCAGCACATCCACTCTGGCTTCCCGCGTCCCGTGGGTTCCCTCCTGCGGTCCTCCCGCCCCCTAGACGCCTGGGTGGCTATGCCATCCCGCAGGATCTCGGTGGCACGGGTTCTGAACGGCTTTCCCCTGAGGTATCCGGTGCTGACCCCAGAGCTCCAGCATAGAGTGGGCGCTGCTGAGCCCGGAGCCGTTCGGGTTGGGGGAACACCGCCCGTCCCTTTCCCGCGACGAAGCTGGGGCCTGGCCACGGGAAGGGCGGCTGCACCCCAGGGAGCCTGTCCTCCACGCGCCAACACCCGAGGCCCGCAGCAGCGGTCCGGAAACAGGCGAGGCCTCTCGCAGGTCTCGCGCCCCCTTTCTCCGCTCACTCGTTCCAACAACGCGTCACAGGCGGCACGCCCAACCGTCAGTAGCTAATGGAAGCCTCTCTGAGCCGCTGACTCCATCTGAAGGACACGACCGTTCAGAATTGCGCCTCATGGGCGGTTACCTGAGCCGGACTTGCCGTCGCCGGCAGTCCCCTGCTCTGCGAGGCGGGGACCAGCCGGAGAGAGTCGAGCTCCTCGGGCCTGCGCATCCCGCCCGCCATTTTCCCCTCCCTTTCCGCTCTCACTCGGCGGTCCCAACCCTGGACCTGGCTCGCAGGCTGTCATATGAGCGTCCTGTGGCTTCACCCCGTCGTCGTTGGCACCGTCGGCTGTTTATCAGAGCCCATCGGTGGCAATATCCAATCCAGCAAGCCTGGTGTTTATTTCTGGGGATCTTTTCCTCGGTGCCCCGGAGGGGCCATCAGAAGTCACTGCTGTCTGCTTGCAGCTCCAAGATGCCCTGTACCTCAGTGATCCTGAAGATGGCACCTGCTAAGGGCAAACGGATGCTCCTTTTGGCTCTGAAGCAGACAATCCTCTGTACATGGTCTTCACTGTCTGTTCACCTCCCAAACTTTTGTGGAAAGGAGATCCTGGTGAGAGACCTCAAAGAAAGCGGTCAACTGAAAGCCAAGGAAGAGAAGGACCTGACGGCCCTGGGTGAGAGCAGGAAAAGGCTAATGAAGCAAAAGCAAGGACACTCAGCTCCCGAGAGTCAGGACGAACAGAGAAGGGGCTCAAACCCCGGTGGGAATGCGCAGTCTGTGTTTAGAGGGCTGATGGCCAGTGAGGTCCTCTCTTCTTCTGTGCCCAAGCCTGGGCCTCTGAAGAGAGACTTCTGCTCCAAGAGCTCTGAAGATATCCTGCTTAGGAAGTCCCAGCCCTACGTTTTGAGCTCATGCAGAAAACGAAATGCCATTACCGGTTCCTACAGCTCCACTAGAGGTTTCCCACCGCTGCAGAGGAGTGGTCCAGGCGCAGCGGGGCTCCTGGGCCCAGCCTCATCGCATCCTCGTGTGCTCTCAAAGAAAGTCAGTGAGCAAGGCTGTCAGTCTAGCCCTTCAGCCTCAGTGGAAACACAGAGGAAGAAGATCAAGCGTGAAAGGGTTGCGGATGGCCCCTTAGAGCAGAAACACAACTTAAATTGCTCACAGCCATCTGATAGTTCCAGACCCCGGAAACGTAAGATTACTCTGCTGCTGCCCTCGAGACGAAGTGGCCCACTGATTTTGCCCCCACCACCCCAGCTAGGTTATCCAGTCACTGCTGAAGACCTTGAATTGGAGAAGAGAGCTGCGATGCAGTGGATCAACAAGGTCTTGGAAGGGTAAGACAGAGGCCCTCTCAGACTGCAGAGCCCCTCAGCCTTCCTGTTTCCACTCTGCCAGCGCCCAGCACTAATTCACAGCTGAGGAGCTTGTGGAAGAGGTAGAGCTCCCCAGGCCCGGTGGTCTTCCCGTAGCTGGCTGGAGCAGCCACTTCTATGGGCCGTTTGTCCTGGTTTTCCCTGTTTGTCTTGCTCCACCTGGCCTAAAAAAAATTTGTTCCTTTTCCCTGGCCCACCAGGGTCTGTTCCCCAGTACTTTGCTGCTTGGCCCCTCAGTGGTTCCTCAGAGGAGCATTGCAGGACACCATCAGAGTCCAGCTTTGCCCTTGAGGGAGCCCAGGGTGCTGCTCCTTTGGGCCCATTCCCCCACCAAGTCAGTTCTCTCTAGAGAGGCAATGTTCCATTCTTATCGACTTTCTGTCAGACGGGCCCCTAGAAGTCGGGTGGCTTGAGGTTGTTAGTCTGGCCTACCCCAGTGGTCAGGATCCTTGCAAGAGAAGAGGGATGCTTTGGACCAGTTTTCCTCCAGGCAGGAGCAAGCAGGACACCCACTGCTGCTAGAGTTGCCTCTTCCCACCTTCTCCATTTTAATTGGGCCCTGGTCCATCTTTCTTAGAATCTATAGATTCTCTCTCTCTCTCTCTGAACATTTGGTACCACATGAACACTCAGTTGATGAACAAAGTCATATATGTCACATACATATAGTCACATATTTATATGTCATATATATTTATAGGTAAAGTCATATATAATGTAATATATATTATGTGGAGACTATATATTATATAATGTAACTTATAAGAATACACAGTGTATATACATTATATATTACATATGTGTAATATACTATATATGTGTGTATAATTAGTATGTGATTATAATGTATAATATCAATATATAATATTTATCATATTGCATGTATATATTACATATTCATATGTAATATGTGTATAACAGTGCATATTGCATTTTTATAGCATATACATATACATGTTTAAAACATTATGTATAGAATACATATTTTTTAAATTTTACATATTTTATTTTATTAGAATTATAACATTTATTATTTTTCTCACATATTCATTGCTTTTTATTTGTATTTATTGATTTATTGGAGTATAGTTGCTTTACAATATTGTGTTAGTTTCTGCTGTACAGGGAAGTGAATCAGCTATATGTATACATATATCCCCTCTTTCTTGGATTTCCTTCACATTTAGGTCACCAAAGAGCATTAAGTAGAGTTCCCTGTGCTATACATTAGTTATCTATTTTTTCATTAGTTATCTAGTTTTATCTATTTTATACATATTAGTGTATATGTCAATCCCAGTCTCCCAATTCATCCCACTCACCCTCCCCCTTGGTGTCCATACGTTTGTCCTCTACATCGGTGTCTCTGTTTCTGCCCTGCAAGCAGGTTCATCTGTACCATTTTTCTAGATTCCACATGTATGCTTTAAGAGACGCTATTTGTTTTTCTCTTTCTGACTTACTTCACTCTGTATGACGGTCTCTAGGTCTATCTACATCTGTACAAATGACCCAATTTCATTCCTTTTTATGGCTGAGTAATATGCCATTGTATATATGTACATCGTCTTTATCCATTCATATATAATATTACATTACATTACATATAATAATATATGTTGAATACATATATGACTTTTTGCTAATTTATCAACTATTCCTATCTTTGCTTTTTGAATTCACAGTGGAGGAAGAATTGGCTTGTATGAGTGGCCATACTTTTAACTTTTCAGGTTTTCTGTGGCCCAGCTGGGAAATCTGGAACCGCTTTACCCCTCTAGATGCTGAGTCCTGATTTCTGTGTTTTGGAAAGGCACTTGCCTTTTCTCTCTCTGCTGTTCACCTGCCTACCTGACCTCACTATGGGCTGGATCATGCCTAGTGTATGTTAGGAAATGACTTGTGACAACTTTAGTCTTTAAAAAAAATTTTAAATATGATATAATTTTAGACTTACAGGATAGTACAGAGATCCCCAACTAGTCCTCATCTAGCTTCTCCTAAAGTTAACATCTTACAGAGCAGTTATTGAAACCAGGTAATTAACACTGTTACAATGCTATTAGCTAAACTCCAGACTTTAATGGGATTTCCCCATTTTTCCAGTAAAATTTTCTCCCTGTACCTGTATCAGTCCAGAATCCCACATTTCATTTAGTTGTCATGTCTCCTTAGTCTCCTCCAAAGTGTGACCATTTTTCTATCTTAAGGTCTTTTGTGACCTATATACATTTGAAGACTACCAGTTAGGTATTTTGTAGAATTTTCTCCAATTTGGATTTGTCTTCTGTTTTCTCATGAGTACATTGAGGTTATGGATTTTCAAGAAAAAATCCCACGTAGGTGATGTATCCTTCTCAGCATATGGGAAATATTCATCTTGATCACCTGATTAAGGTGGAATCTGCCAGCGTTCTCCACTGAGTAGTTACTATTTCTCCCTATGTAATACATATTTAAGTGAGTCATACTTTGATGCTATACCCAAAACTCCTGTTTATCCTTAAACTTTCACCACTAATTTTGCCATCACCAGTGGATCTTGCCTGCAGCAATTATCAGTGTGGTGTTCTAATGGTGATTTTCTGCCTCTCTTGTTCTTCTACATTTAATTAGAATTCTTCTCTAAGGAAGAGTTCTCTGCATTTATTTATTTATTCAGTCATTTATATCTGTATGGACCCATCAATATTTATTTTTTTACTTGGGCTATATCTATTATTATCACTGTTAATTTTGCTGCTCAAATTGTTCCAGATTTGACCATTTTGAATTCTCTCAGATCAGATACTGAGTCCTTTGAACATGGCTGCATCTTCCTCCCCGCTTTTCCCAAGGATTTATTTACTGTCTAGCCCCACAAGATGCTCCAGGGTTATCTTGTATCTTACCTGCCCCAGTTCTGGAGTCGACTACTTTTCCAAGGAGCTTTGGTCCCTTTTATTGGAGAAGGAATTTAGAAAACAAAATCTGGGCATTTCGGTGTGCTCATGGCTACTAGGGAGTATTTTTTTTTCCTAGGTCCTCTCAGCAGACAGAACTGGAAATATATGTTCCCATTTACACACACTTACATATATTTCTGTATTTCTCTATGCTTCTGTGAGTGTGTATGCATCCGTGTGTGTGTGTGTGTGTGTGTAAATGAGTTCACACTGATACCTCAGACTCTTATATAGTGTAGAACCAGGGTTCATTTTAGAAATGTTCCCCTTTGCTTATGTGTAACTTCTTCAACAGTTTCTCCAGAGAAACCTGGTTTAATTATCTACAGTATGTTTACTTATTTGTTCAATTAAGAATGCACATAGTTTCACAATTTCCAACCCGGTGAGCAACTTACCGAAGTGTTTGTGTACAAGTCTTTCAGTATTTAGCCTTGCAGCATCCAGGCAAACACTGCTTTTATTTATTTATTTTTTTTTTTTTTTTATCACAAATTTAATCGTTACTTGGTTTAGCTCCTTTCAGCAACCCTGCAGCGAGGTTATGTAATCAATTTGTACCCCACTTAGATTCATTTGTCATAGTCCGCATTCCATTTTGGGTTCCTCCAACAACCTGGTTGATTTTAATTTGCAAAGTAAAACACTCTTTGTGGAATAAAGTTTGCTTAAATTTTTTGAGTATTTTTGTGTCTGTACTTATGAGCGATGCTGGTCTGAAAGTTTGTTTTCTTGTGATGCCTTTGTCTGGTTTTGATATCAGGTTAATACTGCCCATGCAAAATGAGTTTGGAAAGATTCCTTCCCTCCTCTACTTGTGGAAGAATTTGTAGAAGGATTGGTACAATTTATTCTTAAAATATTTGGGAGGATTCACCAATGAAGCCATTTGGCTCTGCGTTTTTCTTTATGGGAAAATTTTCATTTACTCATTCAGTCTCCTGTTAGAGGTCTAAGCTTTTCTAATTCTACTTGAGTCAGTTTCAATAATTTGTGGCTTTCTGGGGACTTTGCCTACTTCATCTAAGTCATAGAATTTGTTGGCATGAAATTGTTTGTGGTATTTTCTTATAGTTCTGATATCGCTAAGGTAGGGGATGATATACTTTCCTAAATTCCTAATTGCTTTCACTGTTTGATATAATGTGGGGCTGGGAGGTCTCTTGTGGACCAATATCCTGAACTCGGCACTCGCACCCCAGAGGCACAGACCTGACACCCAGCTGGAGCACCAAGACCCTGTCATCCACACGGCTCAGTAGAAAAGGGAGAGAAAAATAAATACATAGATTAATTAATTAAATAAAAAGAAATAAAGTTATTAAAATAAAAATTAAAAAATTATTAAAAATTATAAAACAGAAAAAAGAAAGAAAGAAGTGAGCAACCAAACCAGAAAATAAATCCAACAATGATAACAAGTGCTAAAAACTATACAAAAAAACCCCCCAAAATGGACAGAGAGAACCCTAGGACAAATGTTACAACAAAGCTATAGAGACAAAATCACACAAAGAACCATACAGATACACACTCACAAAAAGAAAAAAGGAAAAAATATACATATAAACATATAAAAAAAGGGAAGAGAGCAACCAAATCAATAAAGAAATCTACCAGTGATAATAAACTCTAAATACTAAACTAAGATAAACATAAAACCAAAAACTAGTCAGTCTCATACAGCAAACGCCAAGTCTACAGTTGCTCCAAAAGTCCACTGCCTCAATTTTGGGATGATTCATTGTCTCTTCAGGTATTCCACAGATGCAGGGTACATCAAGATGATTGTGGAGATTTAATCCACAAGGCTGCTGGGAGAAATTTCCCTTTCTCTTCTTTGTTTGCACAGCTCCTGGGGTTCAGATTTGGATTTGGCCCCACCTCTGAGTGTAGGTGGCCTGAGGGCATCTGTTCCCTTTTGGGAAGTCTGAGGTCTTCTGCCAGCATTCAGTAAGTGTTCTGTAGGAGTTCCACATGTAGATGTATTTCTGATGTATTTGTGGGGAGGAAGGTGATCTTCATGTCTTACTCCTCCACCATCTTGAAGGTCTCTGGCACTTGCTTTTGAAAGATAATATGGATAGGTACAAAGTTTTTGGATTGACACATTAATCACCTCACCACTTTGATATTAAGCACTGTAAGTTTTGAGTCTGTTGGGCAATGCATCTTCAAGGATAAGACTTTCTGTTCTTGTTTCAGGGCCAGTCATTCAAATGTGTACTTGTACACTCCAGTATGTGTCTTGGGTGAGGTATTGATCCTCTGTTTACTTACAGACAAAATGGAGATAATCATAAGTGAGAGTTAAACTGTGTTTATATAAGTCCTCTATGATGTCAAGTGCTTTGCATTTATTATCCCTTTTATTCTTCTTCATGTAATCACAACTATTTTTGTCTTTTACAGATGATGGAGCTAAGACCCTGAGCAATCAAATAACTTGAGAATGGTGACATCATGACTCATCTGCATAGGAGCTGACCCTCAAACACGAGCACCTAGGCTGTACTCTGTTCTTGTAGTGCAATATCACATTCCATGTAGGCTCAGTTTTATACATAAATAAGATAATCATAAACATAAATAAGATAAATAAGATAAAAAAAAGTGCTAACTGTCATGTGTGACATATACTTAAGTGTTTGGTACATTTTATCTCTTCTTATGACTAGTTCCCCCCTCTGTTGACTACATCTGTCCCCCCTTAGAGAATCCTCCTGCTTCACTTGACTGTCATGAGAATGCTCATGTTTCAGCTCAGGTGCTGGCTCAGGACGCTCCTCAACCCTTCATTTCCCAAGGAGCCACAAGCAGTTCCAGTTTCCATGCAAAGCTTGAGGGAAGCACCACTTCCTCCTTCTGGAACACTCTCTGTGTCGTGCCACTGAAGCGTCTGTGTGTCCAGAGCATCATAAAATCCCTCGTCAGTGGCACCATCAACTTCAACCTCTGACCTCCCTCTCTACATAAGTGCTCAAGTCAGATACATGAGACCTGGTCAAGGACAGATGCCAATCCACTGTCCTGCACACACACTCCTCCTTCTCTCTTGTTTCTTTTCCTCTCAGATTTCACCTGTCTTCTCATCCCACTTCCAGCCACTCATCTTCTCCATCACCAGCTTTATCAAATCCAATTTCGTTTCCTATTCTAGAATAGTGAGAGCCGGGGCAGAGCTTCAACTGTTTAAGAGAATAGGGGCCTGAGAACTGAATCAGAGATAAGTCCTAAATGAGGACGAGAAGGCTGAGTCAAGAAGTGACATTAACAGTGGAACAGAGGGCTCTGTGAGGCCAGTGCCATGGGAAGACTACACTGTTCTAGATTGGGACAGGGAAAGAGAACCTAGTGTTAGGTGGAGAGAAAAGTGATCCCACCCTAACCATCCCCTATGGGCCCCTTCATGGATATGGAGGAGGAGGAATTCCCACAGCAGACTGCCCTGGGAGAGAGTCACTGATTGTGGAATGATAGACACTGGACAGGCAAAATATGACCCTTGCTGCTTAGGGTTGAAGCCTGGCATTTGTTTCCTACAGCCGATGCTGAGCATCAGGGGATGGCAGCACCAGGGTACTAAGAAGGTTGGCTATGGTCAAGACTCCTTTTCCTTCCCCTATCAAAGTTCAGACAGATACACAGCAGGCTGGCTCAGGGCCTCAAGGTATGATAGGTGATTCAGGGGACACGTGCCAAATTTCACAGGCCTAAGTGCAAGGGGAGTGTCTAGCATAACTTAAGAGACCATGGGCTTATGGAGCGGCAGCCTCCTGGATGAGACAAGTGCTGACCTGGGGTAGGCACATCCACTGCTTCCACTTCAGCATGGTCTGTTGCAAAGATGATACCCTGACCTCCGTATGTGAGACTCCTCTCAGAGGCCTTAGGTTTATTATCAGAGATATTTGCATTTTGTGTTTTGTATTCTATTTTGCCTCTTGTGGCCATAAAAGGCAGGGTCTGCCTCTTTCCTACGGATGTGGATATCATTTGTATTCATCATCTTGTAAATGAAGGTGTCCATAGACAAGTGACTGGATATGGAAAGGTGGACAGGAGCCAGGCAGAAAACGGAAGCTTGGGGATCCATGATTCTTTCCCTATTAGATCAGTGGGGTCAAAAGAGGTGGGTACCCCTTCTTTGTAAATGCAGTTAAAAGTCTTTTTCCATCCACTCCCTGCCTTTATCCCATGTTAATGATATTCTCCTATGAATGTACATGTATAAACATAAATGGCACACAGAAAAATTTGGTACCATTCGTTTTACAAAAATGGGATTATAAAATATGCACTTTTGTGTATCTTGTTTTTCTTCCTTAACATACCTAAGAGCGCTGCTCTTAGAGTGGATAGGGATCGTTCCTTTCAAGATCCTAATCCTGATAGTCACCTAGCCCTAAGGTATCAACCCAAACACTAACCCTAATTCTTTTTTTTTTTTTTTTTTTTTTTTTTTTTTTTTTTTTTTTTGCGATACGCGGGCCTCTCACTGTTGTGGCCTCTCCCGTTGCGGAGCACAGGCTCCGGACGCGCAGGCTTAGCGACCATGGCTCACGGTCCCAGCCTCAGGGGTCCAGCCGCTCCGCGGCATGTGGGATCCTCCCGGACCAGGGCACGAACCCACGTCCCCTGCATCGGCAGGTGGACTCTCAACCACTGCGCCACCAGGGAAGCCCAACCCTAATTCTTATATCTAAAATGTGCTAACCTTGAGGCATTACCCCAACCTTAACTCCAGCCCTAACATTACGGTCCTCACCAGAACCCTATTCCCCAGACCCTATAAACTCTAATGCTGACTCTGAGGCCCTAATCCATGTGGAATTAAGCTGCAGTGTACTCACTAGTTTTTAAAATGTTTATTGGAGTATAGTTGCTTTACAATGATGTGTTAGTTTCAGGTGTACAGCAAAGTGAATCAATTATACAAATACACATATCCCTTCTTTTTCAGATTATTTTCCCATATAGATTATTACAAAGTATTGCAGATAGTTCCCCGTGCTGCACTGTAGGCCCTTATTAGTTATCTATTTTATATATAGTAGTGTGTATATGTTAATCCCAATCTCCTAATTTATCATTTTCCCCCTTTGGTAACCATAAGTTTGATTTCGAGATCTGTGAGTCTGTTTCTACTTTGTAAATAAGTTCACTTGTATCATTTGTTATTAGATTACACATATAAGTGATATCATATGATATTTGTCTTTTTCTGTCTGACTTACTTCATTTAGTATGATAATCTCTGGGTCCATCCAAGTTTACTGCAAATGGCATTATTTCATTCAATTTATGGCTAACAATTCCACTGTATATATGTACCACACCTTCTTTACCCATTCCTTGGTTGATGGATATTTATGTTGCCTCCATGGCCTGGCTATTGTAACTAGTGCTGCAATGAACATTGGAGTTCATGGATCTTTTTGAATTATGGTTTTCTCCAGATATACGCCCAGGAGTAGGATTGCTGGATCATATGGTAGTTCTATATTTAGTTTTTTGAAGAGCCTCCATACTGTTCTTCATAATGCTTGTTCCAATTTACATTCCCACCAACAGTGCAAGAGGGGTCCCTTTTCTCCACATCCTCTCCAGCATTTATTGTTTGTAGAATTTTTGATGAAGCACCATTCTGACCAGTGGAAGGTGATACCTCATTGCAGTTTTGACTTGCATTTCTCTAATAATTAGTGATGTTGAGCATCTTTTCACGTGTTTGTCGGTCATCTGTATGTCTTTTTGGAGAAATGTGTATTTGGATCTCCTGCCCATTTTTTGATTGGGTTTGTTTTTTGATATTGAGCTACATGAGCAGTTTGTATATTTTGGAGATTAAACTCTTGTCATTTGCTTCATTTGCAAATATTTCCTACCATTCTGAGGGCTCTATTTTTGTTTTGTTTATGTTTTCCTTTGCTGTGCAAAAGCTTTTAAGTATAATTAGGTCCCATGTTTTATTTCTGTTTTTATTTACATTACTCTAGGAGGTAGATTTAAAAAGATATTGCTGAAAAAAAAGATATTGCTGTAATTTATGTCAGAGAGTGTTCTGCCTATTTTATGCCTTTTCTAAGAGTTTTAGAGTATCTGGTCTTACATTTAGGTCTTTAATCCATTTTAAGTTTATTTTTGTGTATGGTGTTAGAGAGTGTTCTAATTTCATTCTTTTACATGTAGCTGTCCAGTTTTCCCAGCACAGCTTATTGAAGAGACTGTCTTTTCTCCATCATATATTCTTGCCTCCTTTGTCATAGATTAGGTGACCATAGGTGCATGGGTTTAGCTCTGGACTTTCTATCTTGTTCCGTTGAGCTATATCTCTGTTTTTGTGTCAGCACTATACTGTTTTGATTACTGTAGCTTTGTAGTATAGTCTGAAGTCAGGGAGCCTGATTCCTCCAACTCCGTTTTTCTTTCTCAAGATGGCTTTTGCTATTTGGGGTCTTTTGTGTTTCCATAAAAATTGTGAAAATTTTTGCTCCAGTTCTGTGAAAAACGCCATTGGTAATTGGATAGGAATTGCATTGAATCTGTAGATTGCTTTGGGTAGTATAGTCATTTTCTCTGTATTGATTCTTCCAATCCAAGAACATGGTATATCTTTCCATCTCTTTGTGTCATCTTTGATTTCTTTCATCAGCATCTTATAGTTTTCAGAGTACGGGTCTTTTGCCTCATTAGGTAGGTTTACTTCTAGGTATCTTATTCTTTTCGATGTGATGGAAAATGGGATTGTTACCCTAATTTCCCTTTCAGACTTTTCGTTGTTAGTGTGTAGGAATGCAAGTCATTTCTGTGAATTAGTTTTGTATCCTGCAACTTTACCAAATTCATTGACAAGCTCTAGTTGCTTTCTGGTAGCATCTTTAGGATTTTTATGTATACTGTCATATCATCTTCAAATAGTGATAGTTGTAATTCTTCTTTTACAATTTGGATTTCTTTTATTTCTTTTTCTTCTCTGATTGCCATGGCTAGAACTTCCAAAACTATGTTGAATAAAAGTGGCGAGAGTGGACATCTTTGTCTTGTTCCTGATCCTAGAGGAAATGCTTTCAGTTTTTCACTGTTGAGAATGATGTTAGCTGTGTGTTTGTCACATATAAGCTTTATTATGTTGAGATAGGTTCCCTCTATGCCCACTTCCTGGAGAGTTTTTATCATAAATGGGTGATGAATTTTTGAAAAGCTTTTTTCTACATCTATTGAGATGATAATATGGTTTTTTAACTTCAGTTTGGTAATGTGGTGTATCACACTGATTGATTTGTGGATATTGAAAAATCCTTGTATCCCTGGGATACATCTCCCTTGCAGGGTGTATGAACCTTTCAATGTATTGTTGTATTCAGTTTGCTAGTATGTTTTGAGGGGTTTTGCAACTATGTTGGTCATTGATATTGGCTTGTAATTTTCTTTTGCTGTGGTATCTTTGTCTGGCTTTGGAATCAGGGTGGTGATGGCCTCATAGAATGAACTTAGGAGTATTCCTTCCTCTGAAATTTTTTGCAAGAGTTTCGGAAGTATGGGTGTTATCTCTTCTCCAAATATTTGATAGAATTCGCCTGTGAAGCCATCTAGTCCTGGACTTTTTTTGTGGGAAGTTTTAAAATCACAGTTTTGATTTTAGTATGTGTGATTGGTCTGTTCATATTTCCTGTTTCTCCCTGGTTCAGTGTTGATTGTACCTTTCTGAGAATTTGTCCATTTCTTCTAGGTTGCCTATTTCATTGGCATATAGTTACTTGTAGTAGTCTCTTATAATCCTTTGTATTTCTGTGGTGTCCATTGTAACTCCTCCTTTTTCATTTCTAATTTTACTGATTTGAGCCCTCTTCCTTTTTTTCTTGATGAGTTTGGTGAAAGGTTCATCAAGTTTTTATCTTTTCAAAGAAACAGCGTTTAGTTTCATTGATCTTTTCTATTGTTTTCTTCATCTCTATTTCATTTATTTCTGCTCTGATCTTTATGATTTCTTTCTTCCTACTAACTTTGGGTTTTGTTTGTTCCTCTTTCTCTAGTTGCTTTAGGTGTGACATTAGGTTGTTTGAGATTTTTATTGTTTCCTGACGTAAGATTGTATTGCTATAAACTTCCCTCTTAGAACTGCTTTTGCTTTGTTCCATAGGTTTTGGATCATCATGTTTTCATTTTCATTTGTCTCTAGGTATTTTTTAATTTCCTCCTTGATTTCTTCACTGATCCTTTGTTTGTTTAGTAACATACTGTTTAGCCTCCACGTGTTTGTGTTTTTCACAGTTTTTTTCTTGTAGTTGATTTCTAATCTCATAGTGTTGTAGTTGTAAAAGACGCTTGATATGATTTCAATTTTCTTTTATTTACCAAGGCTTGATTTGTGGTCCAAGATGTGATCTATCTGGGGGAATGCTCCATGTGCACTTGAGAAGAAAGTGTATTCTGCTGCTTTTGGGTGGAATGTTCTATAAATATTAGTTAAATTCATCTGGTGAAATGTGTCATTTAAAGCCTGTGTTTCCTCATTGATTTTCTGCCTGAATGATTCGTCCATTGTTGTAAGGGGGGTGTTAAAGTCCCACAGTATTGTTACTGTTGATTTCCCCTTTTAAGTCTGTTAGAATTTGTGTTATATATTGAGGGGCTCCTATGTTGGGTGCATATATATTTACAATTGTTATATCTTCTTCTTGGATTGATCTCTTGATCATTATGTAGTGCCCTCGTTTATCTCTTGTAACAGTCTTTATTTTAAAGTCTATTTTGTCTGACATGAGTACTGCTATCCAGTTTTCTTTTGATTTTCATTTGCATGGAATGCCTTTTTCTATCCCCTCACTTTCAGATTTTATGTGTCCCTAAATCTGAAGCAGGTCTTTGGTAGACAGCATATATATGGGTCTTGTTTTTGTATCCAATCATCCAGTCTATGTCTTTTGGTTGGAGCATTGAATCCATTTACATTTAAGGTAATTGTTGATATATATGTTCTTACTGCCATTTTCTTAATTATTTGGGATTTGCTTCTGGAGGTCTTTTTTCTTGTCTTCCTCTATTGTTCTCTTCTCATGTGATTTGATGACTATTTTTAGTGTTCTGTTTTGGGTTGCTTTTTCTTTTTTTGATCTTTGTTTATCTATTGTAGTATTTTGGTTTGCAGTTCCCATGAGGTTTTGACATAGCAGTGTATATATATATATATATATATATATATACATATATATATATATATATATATATATATATATATATATATATATATACACATATATACACAGACACAAGGTTGTTTTAATTTGTTGGTCTCTTAATTTGAAATACATTTCCCATTTAGTGCATTTGTACTCTCCTCATGGTTGCTTGTTTTGATATCATATTTCTGTGTGGAGGATTTCCTACTTTTATGGTATGTTTGCCTTTACCAGTGGGCATTCCCATTTGTGATTTTATTGTTTCTAGTAGTGGCCTTTTTTTTTTTTTTTTTTACCACCTAAAGAATTTCCTTCAGCATTTGTTGTAAGGCTGGATTCGTAGTGCTGAATTCTCTGACCTTTTGCTTGTCTGTAAAATTTCTGATTTCCCCATCGAATCTGAATGACAGCCTTGCTGGGTAGCATATTCTTGGCTGTAGGTTTTCCCCTTTCATCACTTTAAATATATCGTGCCTTCTGGCCTGCAGAGTTACTGCCAAAAAATCAGCTGATAACCTTATGGGGATTCCCTTGTATGTATTTTTTGCTTTTCCCTTGTTGCTCTTAATATTTTTCTTTGTATTTAATTTTTGTCAGTGTTTTTTTAATATGTGTCTTGGTGCATTCCACCTTGAATTTATTTGGTATGGGACTCTGTGCACTTCCTGGACTTGAGTGAGTGTTTCCTTTCTCATGTTAAGGAAGTTTTCACCTATAATCCCTTCAAATAGTTTCTCAGGCCCTTTCTCTTTGCCTTCTCCTTCTGGGACCCCTATAATGTGAATGCTAGTGCATTTAATGTTGTCCCAGAGCTCTCTGAGACTGTCCTCATTTCTTTTCATTCTTGTTTTCTTTACTCTGTTTGGTGGCAGTGATTTCCACTACTCTGTCTTCCAGATCTCTTTTTTGTTCTTCTGCCTCAGTTATTTTGCTATTGATTCCTTCTAGTGTATTTTTCATTTTAGTTGTTGTGTTATTCATCTATGTTTCTTCTTAAGTCTTCTAGTTCTTTGTTAAACATTTTTTGTATCTTCTTGGTCTGTGCTGACATTATTTCTCCGAGATTTTTGAATCATCTTTACTCTCTTTACTCTGAACTCTTTTCCAGGTAGATTGCCTAGCTCCTCTTCATTTAGTTGTTCTTCTGCAGTTTTATCTTGTTCCTTTGTCTGCAACATATTTCCCTGTCATCTTTTTTTGTCTCACTTTCGGTCCTTATGGTCTCCTTTCTGTAGGCTGCAGGATCATAGTTCCTCTTGCTTCTGGTGGGTGAGGTTGATCCATGGGCTTGTGCAGGCTTCCTGCTGGGAGGGACAGGTGCTTGCCCTCTGGTCTGTGGAGTTGGGTCTTGTCCCTCTAGTGGGCAGGTCTGTATCCTGGGTGTGTTTTGAGGTGGCTGCAAGCTCAGTACAACATTAGGTAGCCAGTTGATGGGCGGTTCTGTGTTCTTATCTTGCTGGTTGTTAGGCCTGAGGTGTTCCAGCATTGGAGCCTGAGGGCTCTTGGGTAGTGCCAGGTCTTGGTGCTGAAATGGGGACCTCTGGGGACTCTAACGCCAATCAATATTCCCTGGGGCCTCTGCCACCTGTCTCCTTGTCCCCACTGTGAGCTACATCCTCAGGAGACCCTCTAAGACCCCTAGGTAGGTCTGTCCCAGGTTCCTATCAAGGTACTTTGTGCTGGGTTCCAGTGCATGTGAGACCTTGTGTGTGCCCTCCAACAGTGGAGTCTCTGTTTTCCCCAGCCGTGTGGAGCTCCTGCACTCAAGCCTCAATGGTCTTCAAAGCCAAACGCTCTGGGGTTTCTTCCAGACACTGATGCCAGACTCTCGGACTGTCCTGAAGGGCTATTTTATGTGGGAACGTCCCTATGTAGCCTGAGTGGATTTACTTTTGTGTGTGTGTGTGGTGTGAGGGCTGCTTGTAGTATGGATGTCTGCCACCTCTTTCTTTACTGTATGCTGGCCATTAACCCCTTGATAGGAGGAGTGACTGATGTTGTGGTGACCAGAGTCTGCACTGGATATTGAGTGGGACCTACCCTTTGCTCTGTGGTTTTCACTGCTCTCTCAGGGGCAGGGTCTGCTCTTTAGTTGCTGGAGTGGAGCTCCCCAGATCTATTTCTGAGCGTATTTCTGATCTTCAGTGTGAGGTAGGAAGGATTGGAGTACTCCCACTGGGAGAGAAGCCACTGAGTGAGTATTCGCCCCCTAGAGCTGCTCACTTGTGAGCGTCCTCTGTTGTGTCACCTTTCACCCATTGTGCAGGCTCACAAATTATACCATTGTTGGCACTGTTCTTGGCCCCGCCTTAACTGTGAGTATGCCAGCAACTAGCCTTGCTGTCTCTCAGGCATTGTTTTCACCATGTCATCAGCACAGATCCACTGAAGCCAGGTCCCAGGACTACAGTAATCATGCAGCTGGGCCTGCTGTGGGTACCTTGCAGGTATCTCAGACTCTGGCTTGGCCCAACCTCCACATGTATGTGCCCACAAAGCCCACAGCTGCTAAAGTTAGAGTTGCTAAAGCTGGAGCCCAGCCAGGTGGGAAGGGGCTGAGGCAGCAACTCACTGGGTCAGGCAAGCCCGGTCAGGCAGGAGGGGGTGAGAACAAAGAGTGACCGGGGTGCATGAGGCTGCTCAGGTGGGAACCCCTTATAGTGTCCCGAGAGGCAGGGGTCAGGGCATGGAGAATGTGTCTGCAATGACGGCCCCAACCTTTTTGCACCACTCAACAATGGTGCTTTGCTTCTATGACAGACCAGACTTCTTCCACAAGCATTCCTGTTTGCAGAGCTCCACACTCTGGTCCCCTCAGGCTGTCTCCTCACAGCCAAACCAGTCTTCTTCCTAGTCTGCTCTCCAAACTCCATGTTCCAGCACCCAGCCCCTGTCCACACCAGTGGCTGGGGCATGCAGAACTGTGGCACAGCCCGTCTGTTTGAGTCTTACTTTGTCTTGCCTGCCATATGTCAGTTGCTGCACTCTCCTCTGAGCTCCTGAAGCACCCCTCCTGTCCCAGCTGATCTCCCCACTTTTGAGGAGGACTTCCCTAGATGCGGGAACCTCTCTTCTTCTTCAGCACCCCCCAATGGGTGCTTCCGTATTTCTTTTTCTTTCTTTCATCCTGCCCAGTTATGTGGGGATCTTTCTTGTCCTTTTAGGTGTCTGAAGTTCTCGGCTAGTGTTCAGCAGGTGCGCTGCAAGAATTGTTCCACTTGTAGATGTACTCTTGATGTATTTGTGGGGAGAGGTGAACTTCCTGTCCTCCTACTCTGTCATATTCATCAGCCCCTCACCAGGAAAAAATTTGCAATATCATCATTGTATGTGATCTTAGTGAATATTTTCTCGGAATGGATATGCATGAATGAGATTGTTGGGTCTAGGAATAGATATATTTTAATGCTATTGGACATCATTGCCAAATTGTTTTCCAAAATAGACTGAAAGATGTTTCCTCCTGGGACATGTGAGAGAACCCATTTTCTTGCATCATCACCTGAAATAGAATTTATGACCTTAAACTTCTCCACATTTGAAGTAGTCTTTTAAGTAGCTATGGGGGTGAGGGTTGGGAAGAGTGGAACCCATTCACTCCTAAACTTTAAAGGACTTGGTGTGCCCAGGAACTGCTCCAAGATCCGCATCTGCAGAGAGGAAGGGGACTTGGGAATAGGTGGCTCCACCTCCCATGCTAGCCTCTCCAGAGAGTCCTTGTGGCCCCAACCCCAGAAGTGAGGACCTAAGGGGTTTCAGACAGAGATGACAGGCTCTTGGGTCATCACAGGATGAGGGAGAAGGACAGTCTCCTGGTGTGTTGACTTATGCCTTGAGTCATAAGTCCAAGTCCAACTTTCTGGAGTCCCAAATGAGCCTGACTCAAGGGATCAGGTCAGGGGGTGCTGTGGACAGGAGCTGCTTCTAGGAGTTAGTTATTAAAACTGGAGCATACCTGTTTCTCTGGCCGTGGGAAATCCAAGAGAGGAAGGGTTGAATTTTTCAAGAAAGAAGGGGGCCAAAATGAGCCAGAAAGAAATCAAAGGGAGTATCAGGATGGGGAAATTTTCCTCCTGCCCCTTTTGGGTTCTTCTGATTAGTTATAACAATTAAATTGCCACAAGATAGATTAACAGGAGAAAAAAAACATTTAATTCATAAGCACAGAGGTCTCATAGAAATGGGACTCCACTCTATGAGTGGACCAAAGGGACCAAAATAGGCTGTTTGTTTACAGATCATTTTAGACAAACAATTTGTGAAGATTTAACAAAACAAAGGGGCTCGTGTTTGGGGTAACAGACTACTGAAGAAGTAACAAAGTTTGTTTGTACATCTTTCATAGTCTAGAATTCCTTAACTCTGGTGATACGGATGCTTTCAATCCTCCTGGTACAGGGTAGATACTTTCACTTGGGTGATTTATCTCCTGCTTTCAGGAGGAAAGGGGGTGTCGGGGTGGTTTTTTAACCACCCACAGGCTGTTTCTCAAGTAACTTTAATTCCAAATAATCAATATGCCTTTGTGGCACATTTTGGGATGGTCTGCCTTAGGCCCCAACAGGAGCATGGAAGGGGATGAAAGACAGAGGAACTGGGAGACAGAAGGAACTGAAGAAGGTGACAGGGTGCCCTATAGTACAGAGTCATACCCCCACCTCAAGCCTGGGTCTGAACAGGAGGAGGGGGCTGGAGGCTGGGGGCTTGAGGCCCTTTCTATCTGCCTCCTCCTTGATCTGGGATACCACTGGGTTCCCCTGGTGCATCACTAGGCAGGACTGGGAGAGGCATCAATCCCGCAAACCATTTGTAAATTTTGGAGATTACTCTTTGGTCAGTCACATCATTTGCAAATATTTTCTCCCATTCTGTGGGTTGTCTTTTCATTTTGTTTATGGTTTCCTTTGCTGTACAAAGGCTGTTGAGTTTAATTCGGTCCCATTTGTTTATTTTTGTTTTTATTTCCATTACTCTGGGAGATGGATCAAAAGAGATATTGCTGTGATTTATGTCAAAAAGTGTTCTGCCTATATTTTCCTCTAAGAGGTTTATAATATCAGGTCTTACATGTAGGTCTCTAATCGATTTGGAGTTCATTTTTGTATATGGTGTTAAATAATGTTCTAATTTCATTCTTTTATATATATCTGTCCAGTTTTGCCAGCACCATTCATTGAAGAGACTGTCTTTTCTCCATTGTATAGTCTTGCCTCCTTTGTTGTAGATTAATTGACCACAGGTTCCTGAGTTTACTTCTGGGCCTTCTACCCTTTTCCATTGATCAAACAGCTCATGTAGTTCATATCAAAAAACAAACAACCCAATCAAAAAATGGGCAGAAGACCTAAATAGTCATTTCTCCAAAGAAGACATATGTGCCAAGAGGCACATGAAAAGATGTTCAACATTTCTAATAATTAGATAAATGTAAATCAAAACTGTAATGAGACATCACCTCAAACCAATCAAAATGGGCATCATCAAAAAGTCTACAAACAATACAGGCTGGAGACGGTGTGGAGAAAAGGGAACCCTCCCTGTGCTGTTGGTGGGAATGTAAATTGGTACAGCCACTATGGAGAAGGTTCCTTAAAAAACTAAAAGTAGAGCTACCATATGATCCAACCATCTCACTCCCGGGCATATATCCAGAGAAAACCATGGTTCAAAAGAATACATGCACCCCAATATTCATTGCTATGCTGTTTACAATAGCCAAGACATGGAAGCAACCTAAATGTCCCTTGACAGGTAAATGGATAAAGAAGATGTGGTACATATATAAAATGGAATATTACTCAGCCATTAAAACATTGAAATAATGCCATTTGCAGCAACATGGATGGAACAGGAGATCATCATAGTAAGTGAAGTAAGTCAGACAGAGAATATCAAATATCACAGGATATTGCTCATATGCATAATCTTAAAAAAAATTGATGGAAGTGAACTTATTTACAAAACAGAAACAGAGTCACAGACTTAGAAAACAAAGTTATGGTTACCAAAGGGGGAGGGATAAATTGGGAGTTTGGGCTTGACATATACACACTACTATATTTAAAATAGATAACCAACAAGGACCTACTGTATAACACAGTGAATTCTGTTCAATATTCTGTAACAACTTAAAAGGAAAAGAATTTGAAAAAGAATAGATACATGTATATGTACAACTGAATCTAATGCAACATTGATAATCGACTATATTTTAAAATAAAATGAAAAAATAAATAAAAATTAAAAAATAAAAGTAAAATATAAAAAATCCTGCAAAGTGGCTCCCTGTTCATTTGCATACACCCCACCCCCTCAGGGCCCCTCCTTCCACTCTCACTCTTACAAAGGAGGTGCAGAATTTCCTGCTAGGGCAAGAGCCCAGTTCCCAGGTGGAAGTGCTTTCCTAGAAGGACATGAGGAGGGAAGAGGTCCATTCTGGGACCTCAATCCCCCCTTTCCATAAACACATGGAACAAACACATTTTAAAAGCATCTTGAAATGGATAAAAATGGAGAATTTCTAGGGAAGGAAATAGAGACAACAGGACTAAAAGGAGGGCGAGAGTGATAAGGACAGGGGGAAAAACAAAGCCAGAGCTGCCTGTCCCCACCCATGGGCACGGCCACTCAGAGGCCACCTTGAAGTTGCAACTGGAAGGGGCAAGCTTTGATGGTCTGAGTGATCAGCCTTTAGTAGCTGGAGTCATGCTCTGGGAAGTGGGTGGCAGGGAGAGGAAACGTCAAGAACGGAGACAAGTTGGGGTCTGGGGCAGAGGTAGACACTTAGGGCCCACAGCCTCTAGAGGGAGCAGTACTGGGGATTCTGGGAGGTTGGAGTCAGCACTGAGGGCAGAAGGGAGCATGGGAAGCAGAACAATGGAAGCTCCAGGAGGTGGAACTGAGGAGACTCCTGTCCAGCTCCGCTTGTCCAGAATGAAAACACCCTGAAGGGGGATCCTGGAGAGAAGGGCACAGACTCCTAAGGACACTCCCCCACTCTATCCCTGGTCTTCCATCTCAGCTTTTCCCTCCTCTGGAAGGGCAGATACTTCTGTTATGGAGCAAAGGACTTGATGCCTGAGCAAAGGGCTTGATGCCTGATGCACATAGAAGCCAATGCTATGGCACCAGCTTTTGAGAAGAGCTTTATTGCAAGGAGGCAGGGGACAAGGCTCAAATCTGTCTTCCCAACAGCAAGGTGAGGTTGATATCTACAGGTTCAGGTTTTGGAGCAGAAAGGGGGAAAAAGTGGTTGGTTATAAAGTTTAAGGGAGTGATGGATTCTTATGTGTAGGGCTTCATACTTCTCCACGGCTAGCATGTGCAAATTCCTGGAGAGCTGGTATGAAACATGTGGGGGAAATATGGGCTGTGATGTCAAAAGGTCATGCATTGGACAAGCAAGTCTATTTGCCACAGACTCCAATCTGCCATACTCTTTCCAACTGGTTTCAGTCAATTTTGTCACGTTGTAAGAGGAGGTGATTTTTAACCACCTGCTTCCTTATCTGCAGTTCTGTAAGATAAGCTCAAGAATTTCTCTTAGTGATGGGTTTTTTTAACCCTATGGGGCAAGGTTTAATTTCTAGTCATATTAGTCTGTCCTGTGACAGAGATTCCCTCTGGCTATCAAAGGGAAAGTTCCAAGACCTTTCTAAGATTTTGATGTTGAATGCTGCCTTACCCATCTTCAAATGGGAATCTTCATCAGGAGATCCTGGTTTCAAGGCAGGTTGAATGCATCTCCATTTTCTTAATTGTTTTGGGTTCATTGTTGTAGGTATTTTCCTTCTGTTGTGTTTCTTGCCTAGAGAAGTTCCTTTAACATTTGTTGTAAAGCTGGTTTGGTGGTGCTGAACTCTCTCAGCTTTTGCTTGTCTGTAAAGATTTTAATTTCTCCATCAAATCTGAATGAGATCCTTGCTGGGTAGAGTAATCTTGTTTGCAGGTTTTTCTCCTTCATCACTTTAAATATGTCCTCCCACTCCCTTCTGCCTTGTAGAGTTTCTGCTGAAAGATCAGCTGTTAACCTAATGGGGATTCCCTTGTGTGTTATTTGTGGTTTTTCCCTTGCTGCTTTTAGTATGTTTTCTTTGTTTTTAATTTTTGACCGTTTGATTAATATGTGTCTTGGCGTATTTCTCCTTGGATTTATTCTGTATGGGACTCTCTGTGCCTCCTGGATTTGATTAACTATTTCCTTTCCCATATTAGGGAAGTTTTCAACTATAGTCTCTTCAAATATCTTCTCATTCCCTTTCTTTTTCTCTTCTTCTTCTGGAACCCCTATAATTCGAATGTTGGTGCATTTAATGTTGTCCCAGAGGTCTCTGAGACTGTCCTCATGTCTTTTCATTGGTTTTTGTTTATTGTGCCCTGCAGCAGTTATTTCCACTAGTTTATCTTCCACATCACTTATCCGTTCTTCTGCCTCAGTTATTCTGCTATTGATCCCATCTAGAGTACTTTTAATTTCATTTATTGTGTTGCTCATCGTTACTTGATTCATCTTTAGTTCTTCTAGATCCTTGTTAAATGTTTCTTGCATTCTGTCTATTCTATTTCCAAGATTTTGGATCATCTTTACTATCATTATTCTGAATTCTTTTTCAGGTAGACTGCCTATTTCCTCTTCCTTTGTTAGGTCTGGTGGGTTTTTATCTTGCTCCTTCACCTGTTGTATGTTTTTCTGTCTTCTCATTTTGCTTATCTTACTGTGTTTGGGGTCTCCTTTTTGCAGGCCGCAGGTTCGTAGTTCCCGTTGCTTTTGGTGTCTGTCCCCAGTGGCTAAGGTTGGTTCAGTGGGTTGTGTAGGCTTCCTGGTGGAGAGGACTAGTGCCTGTGTTCTGGTGGATGAGGCTGGATCTTGTCTTTCTGGTGGGCAGGTCCACGTCTGGTGGTGTATTTTGGGGTGTCTGTGGCCTTATTATGACTTTAGGCAGCCTCTCTGCTAATGGGTGGGGTTGTGTTCCTGTCTTGCTAGTTGTTTGGCATAGGGTGTCCAGCATTGTAGCTTGCTGGTCGTTGAGTGAAGCTGGGTGCTGGTGTTGAGATGGAGATCTCTGGGCGATTTTCGCCGTTTGATATTATGTGGAGCTGGGAGGTCTCTTGTGGACCAGTGTCTTCAACTTGGCACTCCCACCTCAGAGGCACAGCACTGACTCCTTGTTGCAGCACCAAGAGCCTTTCATCCACACGGCTCAGAATAAAAGGGAGAAAAAGTAGAAAGAAATAATTATTAGAAGAAAGAAAAAGAGAAAGAAAGAAAGAAAGAAAGGAGGGAGGGAGGGAGGAAGGAAGGAGGGAATGTAGGAAAAAAGAAAGAGAGAAGATAAAGTAAAATAGAATAAAGTATGATAAAATATAATAAAGTTATTAAAATAAAAAATAATTATTAAAAAATTTTTTCTTAAAGAATTACAGATAGCACTCTGGGACAAATGGTGGAAGCAAAGCTATACAGACAAAATCTCACAGAGAAGCATACACATGCACATTCTCAAAAAGAGGAAAAGCGGAAAAAATTATAAACCTTGCTCTCAAAGTCCACCTCCTCAATTTGGGATGATTCGTTGTCTAAAGGAGGGAAGGAAGGAAAGAAAGAAAGAAGATAAAGTAAAATAAAATAAAGTTATTAAAATGAAAAATATTTATTAAGAATTTTTTTTTTAAATGGATGGATAGAATCCTAGGACAAATGGTGGAAGCAAAGTGGTACAGACAAAATCTCACACATACACATTCACAAAAAGAAGAAAAGAGGAAGAAGTCATAAATCTTGTTCTCAAAGTCCATCTCCTCAATTTGGGATGATGCGTTGTCTATTCATGTATTCCACAGATTCAGGGTACATCAAGTTGATTGTGGAGCTTTAATCCGCTGCTTCTGAGGCTGCTGGGAGAGATTTCCCTTTCTCTTCTTTACTCTCAGAGCTCCCGGGTCTCAGCTTTGGGTTTGGCCCCGCCTCTGTGTGTAGATTGCCGGAGGGTGTCTGTTCTTGGCTCAGACAGGACAGGGTTAAAGGAGCAGCCGCTTCAGAGACTCTGGCTCACTCAGGCCGGGGGGAGGGAGGGGCACGGAGGCAGGGCTAGCGTGCGGCGGCAGAGGACGGCGTGACATTGCACCAGCCCGAGGCACGTGGTGCGCTCTCCCGGGAAAGCTGTCCCTGGATTCCTGGACCCCGGCAGTGGCGGGCTACACAGGCTCCCTGGAACGGTGGCGTGGACAATGACCTGCGCTCGCACACAGGCCTCTTGGCGGTGGCAGCAGCAACCCCAGCCTCCCACGCCCGTCTCTGGGGTCCGCGCTTTTAGCAGCGGCTCACGCTGGTCTCTAGAGCTCCTTTAAGCAGCGCTCTTAATCCCCTCTCCTTGCGCACCTGGAAACAAGGAAGGAGGCAAAAGTCTCTTGCCTCTTCGGCAGGTCCAGACGTTTTCCTGGACTCCCTCCCGGCCAGCCATGGTGCACTAACCCCTTCAGGCTGTGTTCACGCCGCCAACCCCAGTCCTCTCCCTGCGCTCCAACTGAAGCCCGAGCCTCAGCTCCCAGCCCCGACACCCTGGCGGCCGAGCAGACAAGCCTCTCAGGCTGCTGAGTGGCGGTCGGCACCAATCCTCTGTGTGGGAATCTCTCCGCTTTGCCCTCTGCACTCCTGTTGCTGCGCTCTCCTCTGCTACTCTGAAGCTTCCCCCCTCCGCCACCCGCAGTCTCTGCCCCGGCAGGCAGATTCTTAACCACTGCACCACCATAAGTGGGGTTTTAAAGTCCCGTACTATTATTACATTATTGTCCATTTTTCCCTTTATGTCTGTTAATATTTGCTATATATATTTAGGTGCTGCTGTATTGGTTCAACATTGTAATATCCTCTTTTTATATTGATCCCTTTATTATTATATAATGCCTTTCTTTGTTTTTTCTTATAGGCTTTGTTTAAAAGCCTATTTTATCTGATAGTATTGCCATCCCCATTTTCTTGTCCTTTACCTTTGTATGAAATATCTTTTCCCATCACCCCACTTTCAATTTGTGTGTGTCTTTAGCCTTGAAGTGAGTCTCTTATGGGCAGCATGTTGAAGCATCTAGTTTTTTTTTTTTTTTTAATCCAATCAGCCTCCCTAGGTCTTTTGATTGAAGCATTTAGTCCTCTGACATTTAAAGTCATTATTGATAGGTATGTACTTATTGCCATTTTATTACTTTTTTCCCAGTTGTTTTTGTAGTTCTTCTCCTTTCATTTCTTCTTTTTTTGTTTCTTCCCTTGTGGTTTGATTACTTTCTTTAATAGTGTGCTTGTGTTTCTTTCTTTTTGGTTTTTGTGTCCCTGTTGTAGGTTTTTGATTTCTGGTTACCATGGGATTCATATATATTGACATATATTTACTAAGTAGCTGTATCTACTTGCCTTAACCTGGTAGTTATTTACTTTCAAACACATTCTAAAATATCTACACATTTTTACTCCCCTCCCACACATTTTGTGGCTTCAATGTCATAGTTTACATCTTAATGCTTATCCATTAACTGTTTATTGTAATTATAGTTGCTTTTACACTTCTTTGTCTTTTGTTCAATGTACTGGCTTATTTAAGTTGTTGATCTTCAATCTTTACTGTATATTTGCCTTTATGAGTGTGATTTTCCTTTTCCTATAGATTCTTACTTCTTCTACATTTAGGTTATATTCTTCAGCATTTCTTTAAGGGTAGGTTTAGTATAGATGAACTCTTTTAGTGTTTGCTTGTCCGAGAGGTTCTTTATCTCTCCTTCTATTCTAAACGATAATCTTGCTGGGTAGAGCATCTTAGGTTACAAATTTTTCCCTTTCAGCACTTTGAATATGTCATGCTATTCCCTCCTAGCTGCAAAGTTTCTGCAGAGAAATCAGCTGATTGCCTTATGGGTGTTCCCTTGTATATGACTCTTTTTCTCTTGTTGCCTTTAGAATTCTCTCTTTAACTTTTTCCATTTTAATTATGGCATGTCTTGTTGTGGATCTGTTTGGGGGTCACCTTACTTGGTACCCTCTGTCCTTCCTTTACCTGGATATCTATCTCCTTCACTAGTTTTGGGAAGTTTTTAGCCAAACTATCTTCAGATCGATTTTTGATCCCCTTCTCTCTCTCTTTTCCTTCTTGAACCCCTAGAATACAAATGTTGGAATGCTTAGTGCTATCACAGTAATCTCTTATTTTCATTTTTAAACATTGGTTTTCCTGACTGCTGTTCTGAGTGTGTGCTTTCCATTATTCTTTCTTCCAGAGCACTTATGCATTCTTCTGTATCACATAATCTGCTATTCATTACTTCTAGTGTGTTTTTATTTTAGCTATTGGATTATTAACTTCTAACTGGGTATTCTTTTATATTTTCTAGTTTCTTGTTAAAATGTTTTGTGTTTAGATCTATTCTTTCCCCTAATTCTGTTACCATCTTTATTGCCAATGTTTTGAATTCTTTATCTGGTAAATTATTTATTTCATCATTTTTTTCAGGGTTTCTCTTGATCTTTTAATTGAGGTTATTTCCTCTGCCTTTTAATTTTCTGAATTGTGTGAATCAGTTACCAGTTTCAGTCTTGAAGCGATATTCTTATGTGGGAGCATCCCTATGCAAACTGTGTGTGCCTAATACCTTTAGCGGGAAGGTTGGCTTTGACGTGGATAGCTATCACAACTTTCCTCGGGGTGTGCTGGCAACTATCACCATGGTAGGGGGTGAGGCTGGAGATGGAGTTGCTAGAGCTGGAGCCCGGTGTGATGTGGGACCTCCTCTCTGCTCAGTGGCCACCAGCACCCTGTCAGGGGTCTGAGCCCAAGTTGCTGGAGCAGAAGCCCTGAGGGTCAGTCTTGGGGTGGCTCTGTTCCCTTTAAGTGTGTGCGGTTTTCCCTCTCCTTGCACTGGAACTTTTGCCCCAGAGGAGGGGAGTGCTAAAGCAAGTTGGGCCTGGGCACAGACAAGTTTGATGCACTGCCTTTGTAGGTATCTATGGCTCCATTCAGACGCAGTCTCAGGCGCAAGCCCCCTTCGTCTCTCATAGCTAAACACTGCACCCTGCCTCAGCTACCCCTGTTCTGTTGTGAAGCCGTTCTGTTGTGAACATCTCTTTGCCTTGCCTTGGCGGCCATCCAGCATGCCTGCGCTCCTCATGAGCAGAGTCCAGGCTTATTCCACCCTTTTATTTATTGCAGTGGTCTTCCAACCAGTGAAGGGGACTTGTCTCCTCCATCTAGGATGCCAGGAATGGGACACCCAGCCTGTGGCTTGACCTGCTCACTCCCCAGGGCACATGTCTGCTCATGCAATCTCCCTTTTCCTCTGAGTCCCACCCCAGGGGCACAGGTCCCAATCCAATTGCTATGTTTCCCTTCCAACCCGATTACATGTGTATCTTTCTTACAGCTTGGTTGTACAGATGTCCTTCTGCCAGTTTTCAGTGAGGACTCTTCCACATGTAGATGTATTTTTGATGTGTTTGGGGCCGGGGCAGTGGAGAGGTGCGCTCTCTGACTTCTTAACTCTGCCATCTTGATCTCCCTCCAGTCTTTCATCATTAAGTGTGATTTTAGCTGAGGTTTTATAGATGCCCTTTATCATATTGAGGAAGTTCCCTTTTATTCCTAGTTTGTTGCATATTTTTGTCATGAAACTTTCTTAGATTTTGTCTAATGCTTTTCCTTCATCAATTGAAATGATCAAGTATTTTTTCCTTCACTTTATTAATGTGTTGTATTACATTGATTTTTGGATGTTGAACCACCCTTGCATTCCTAGGATAATTTCCAGTTGGTCATGATGTGTAATCCTTTGATAAGCTTCTGGATATGGTTCTTAAAAGTTTGTAGAGAATTTTGTATCTATGTTAATAAGGCATACTGTTCTGCAGTTTGTGTTTCAGTGGCTTTATCTGGTTGTGCTATCAGGGTTACGCAGGCCTCGTAGAATGAGTTAGGAAGTCTTTCCTTGTCTATTTTTTAGAAGAGTTTGAAAATAATTAGTGTTAATTCTTCCTCAAATGTTTGGTAGTTTTCATCATTGAAAACATCTGGTCCTGGGCTTTTTTATTGGGAAGTTTTTGATTACTGACTCAAACTCTTTGCTTTTTTAAAAGTCTGTTCAGGTTTTCTATTTCTTCTTGAGTCAATTTAGGTGGTTTTTCTATTTCCAAGAATGTTTCCAGCTCATCCATGTATCTAAGTTGTTGGCATACAATTGTTCACAGAATTATATTGGAATCCTTTTTCTTTATATGTGTACGGTCATTTAATGTCTCCACTTTGATTTGTGATTGTAATAATTTGAGTCTTCCCTCTTTTTTCGTAGTCATTGTAATTAAAGTTTTGTCAGTTTGTTACCGTTTTTTAAACATCTTTATTGGAGTATAATTGCTTTACAATGTTGTGTTAGTTTCTGCTGTATAACAAAGTGGATCAGCTATATGTACACAAATATCCCCATATCTCTTCCCTCTTGCGTCTCCCTCTTACCCTCCTTATCCCACGCCTCTAGGTGGTCACAAAGCACCGAACGAATCTTCCTGTGCTACGCGGCTGCTTTCCACTAGCTACCTATTTTACATTTGGTAGTGTATGTATGTCCATGCCACTCTCTCACTTCATTCCAGCTTACCGTTCCCCCTCCCCATGTCCTCAAGTCCATTCTCTACATCTGTATCTTTATTCCTGTCCTGCCCCTAGGTTCTTCAGAACCTTTTTTTTTTTTAGATTCCATATATATGTGTTAACATATGGTATTTGTTTTTCTCTTTCTGACTTACTTCACTCTGTAGGACAGACTCTAGGCCCATCCACCTCACTACAAATAACTCAATTTCATTCCTTTAAATGGCTAATATTCCATTGTATATCTGTGCCACATCTTTATTCACTCATCTGTCAATGGACACTTGGGTTGCTCCCATGTCCTGGCTGTTGTAAATAGAGCTGTAATGAACATTGTGGTACATGACTCTTTTTGAATTATGTTTTTCTCAGGGTATATGCCCAGTAGTGGGATTGCTGGGTCGTGTGGTAGTTCTATTTTTAGTTTTTTTAAGGAACCTCCATACTGTTCTCCATAGTGGCTGTATCAATGTACATTCTCACCAACAGTGCTAGAGGGTTCTATCAGAGACACTTTTGGTTCAAATACATTAGAAGTAAGATTATAGAAAAAGATATATCATGCAAGCAGTAACAAAAAGAAAGCATGAAAGCCTATATTAATATCAGGTTCAATCGATGTTAAGACAAAAAATGTTTCTAGAGACCATGAAAATTTATTACAATTAACATCGCAATCAAGAAATATAACAATGATGAACATATATGAACCCAACAGAACACTGAAATACATGAAGCAAAACTGACCAAACTGAAGGGAGGCAAGCAATTCAACAATAATAGTTGGAACTCCAATACCAATCCCAATAATCAATAAGACAACTAGACAATTTGCTTAGAAAATAAGCAAGAATGTAGAAGATTTGAACCACACTATCTATCAACTACACCTAACTGACATATATCAAATATTACATCCAACGACACCAGAATGCAAATTCTTCTCAAGCATACATCTCCAGGATAAACCATATGCCATACAATAAAACAATTCTCATAAATTTAATAAATTAATTAATGTATAGATGTCAACAGCATAAGGAAATTTAAGAAATCCACATATATGTGGAAATTAACACACTTTCAAATGACCAATGAGTAGAATAAATCACAAAGGAAATTGACAATTAAGAAATTGAGCTGAATTAAATAAAAAACACAAGAAACAAAATTTATGAAATGCAGATAAAATCATATTTAGAGGAAAATGTACAGCTTAAAACACATATATTAGAAAAGGAGAATATCTCAAATCAATAACCTACCCTTCCACCTTAAGAAACTAGAAAAAGAAGAGGAAACTAAAGCAATGTAAGCAGAAAGAACGAACTAATAAGGATGGTAGTGGGAGTAAGTGAAATAGGAAACAGAAAAACGCAGAGAAAATTAATAAAACCAAAAGTTAGTTCTTTGATAACATTTTTAAAAACGGACAAACCTTTAGCCATGTTAATCAAGAAAAATGAGAGAAGACACAAATTGATAAAGTCAGAAATGAAAGAGGGGCTATCACTTCTACCTTTACAGAAATCAAAAGGATTTTAAGGGAGTGGTATAAACAACTTCATGCCAACAGATTAGACTACGAAGATGAAATGGAAAATTCTTACAAAAAAAGACACAAGTTACCAGAACTGAATCCAGAAGAAACAGAAAACTTAAATCTTCTTGTAAGAAATATTGATAATAACTAAAAATCTTCTCAAAGCAGTGAGTGTAGATGTGGTTATTAAGGGTAGAATTAGAAGGCCTTGTGATGATGGTAGAGTTCTGAATCTTGGTTGTGTTGGTTATGTGTATCTACACATGTGATAAAATCATGTAGAGATATACACACACACACACACACATGCACACCTCCATTTGGGGAAACTGGTACATGGAATATTCCTGTATATATATATATATATATATATATTGCTGTGAATGTATGATTATTTGAAAAGAAAAAGTTTAAAAAATTTCCAGGGCTTCCCTGGTGGCGCAGTGGTTGAGAGTTCGCCTGCCGATGCAGGGGATACGGGTTCGTGCCCCGGTCTGGGAAGATCCCACATGCCGCGGAGCGGCTGGGCCCGTGAGCCATGGCCGCTGGGCCTGCGCGTCCGGAGCCTGTGCTCTGCAGTGGGAGTGGCCACAACAGTGAGAGGCCCGCATACTGCAAAAAAAAAAAAAAAAAAAAAAAAAATTTCCACAATAAAAAAGCACCGGCCCAGATGAGTAGACTTGTGAATTCTTTCAATAATTTAAATAAGAAATAATATAGATCCTTTAAAAATTGTTCCAGAAAATAGGGGGGGGAGGGAACACTTTTCAACTCATTCTATGAGGCCAGGATTATCCTGATACCACTGAGATAAACAAATCACAAGAAAAGAAAACTACAGAGAAATATTTTTCATACCCCCCAAAACAACAAAATAAAAAAAGGGCTCCCCTGGCGGTGCAGTGCTTGAGAGGCCTCCTTCCAATGCAGCAGACATGCGTTCGTGACGCAGCCCGGGAAGATCCCACATGCCGCGGAGTGGCTGGGCCCGTGAGTCATGGCCACTAAACCTGCGTGTCGGGAGCCTGTACTCCACAGTGGGAGAGACCACAACAGGGATAGGCCCGTGTAGTGCAAAAAAAAAAAACAAACAAAAACAAAAAACAAACAAACAAAAACAAACCAAAATAAAAGCAAAACTAATCTGGCAAAATATAAAATTATATGCCATGACCAAGTAGGATTTATCCCAGGAATGCAAAGTTGGTTTAATATCTGAAACTCAGTGAACATAATTCACAATAATAATAGAATAAAGGGCAAATGATCAACACAGCAGATGCATAAAAATGTTTCACAAAATCGACCACCGTCTCATAATAAAATCCTTCATAAACTAGGAATAGAAGGGAATTTCCTGAACCTGATAAGGAGTATTTCCCAAATACCCACAGGTGGCATTATACGTAGTGGTGTCAGTGGTGAAAGACTAGACACTTTCGACCTAAAATCAGGAACACGAGAAGGAAATCTACTCTCATTGCTTCTATTCAACATGGTGCTGGAGGTTTTATCCAGTGAGATTAGAGAAGGAAAAAAAATCCAGATTGGAAAATAAGTAAAACAGTCTTTATTCACATAGAACAAGTTCCTATATTATTCACATGGAACAAGTTCCTATATATAGAAAAACCCTAAGAGACACATGCATGCACGCAGAAGCGTGTGTGTGCTTCTACAACTAAGAAAGGAGTTCAAGAATGTTGCAGGATAGATGTATATACCAAAATTAATTGCATTTTTATAAATCAGCAATGAACAGTCTGAAAATGAAAGTAAGAAAAATAATTTCATTCACTTATCAGCAAAAAGAATAAAATACATAGGAACACATTTAATGAAAGATGTGCAAGACTTGTACACGGAAGACAACAAAACATTGTTCCAAAAGCTAAAGAAGACCCAAATAAATGGAAAAGTATCTTATGTCTATGGATGGAAGATTTAATATTGTTAAGATGGCACTATTTCCCAAGTTGATTCTACAAATCCATGCAATCCCTATCAAAATCCCAGCTGGCCTTTTTTTTTTTTTTTCAAAATTGACAAACTAACCTTAAAATTCACATGGTAATACAAGGAACCAAGACTGGCTAAAACAATCTTAAAAAATAACAAAGTTGAAGAACATATACTTCCCAATTTTTAAACTTACTACAAAGCTATGGTAATTAAGGCAGAGTGATAGTGGCATAAGACACATAGTCCAATGGAACAGAATTGAGATTCCAGAAATAAACCCTTACATTTTTGGTTAATTAGTTTTGGACAAATGTGCCAACACAATTCAATGGGGTAAAGAACAGTCTTTTCAATAAATGATGCTAGTACCACGCGATAGCCACACACAAAAGAATGAATTTGGACCATTACCTAACACAATACACCAAAATTAATTCAAAGTAGATCATATTCCTACATGTAAGAGCTAAAACTATAACGTTCCCAGAAGAAAAACATAGGAATAAATCTTTGAGACCTGTGTGTAAGAAAAACCTCACCCGGCCTCTTGTGTGTTTCTTCTTTACTGTCACACTACTATTACACTCACAACACTTCTGACACCAGGTGTGTGAGCATTTTGCCCACACCAAGAAATTCTGTGACACCAGCTGAGTGTCCTACAATTTAACTCAATTCTGACACTGTGTACCTGAAGACAGCATCTCAGATCCCATAGATTATGGGCTCAGTCCCATAAGACTGCCCCCCATTCAGGTGCCAATCATAAGTAATAGGTCCCAAGTTTCCCCACAACTATCCCACATGGCTGCAGATCAGAGGTTCCCATGACCTCCTCCCTCTTGGATTCACTTATTTGCTAGAACATCTCACAGAACTCAGGGAAACACAGTTAAACAGTGAGCAATGTGGGAGTTGGGCGTGGTGACCCCTGCACAGTTGAAAATCTGAGTATAACTTGACAATTGGCCCTCTGTATCTATGGTTTCACATACACCAACTGCAGATCTTGTAGTACTCTAGTAGTGTTCACTTTGAAAAATCTTCATATAAGTGGACCCACACAGTTCAAACCTGTGTTTTCCAAAGGTCAACTGTATTTATGTTTACTGGTTATTATACAATAAAGGATATGATAAAGGATACAGAGGATCTGCAAGATGAAGAGATATATCAGGTGAGGTATGGAAGTGTCCCAAACTCAGGAGCTTCTGTCCCTGTGGAGTTGTGGTACATCGCCCTCCTGGTACATGGATGTATTCACCAACCTGGAACCTCTCTGAACCCCATGCTATTGGGATTTTATGGAGGCTGCCACACATAGGCATGATCAATTATTAAGTCCATTTCCAGCCCTTTCTCCTCTCTGGAGAACTGGCAGTGGGGCTGGAAATCCCAAACTTCTAATTATGGTTTGGTCTTTCTGGTGACTAGTCCCCATCCAGGAACCATCCACAAGTCCACCCAGTCACCTCATTGGAAAAAAAGATGCTCTTAGTGCTCTTATCATGAACTGTGCCAGGAATAGAGACTAAGACCAAATATATATTTCTTATAAATCACAATATCACATCTTGAGTTGGGCAAAGATTTCTTAGATATAACACCAAAAGCACAGGTGATAAAATGATAAATTGGACTTCATCAAAATCAAAAACTTCTGTGTTTCAAAAAGAGAACATCAATAAAGTGAAAAGATAATCCATAGATTGGTAGAAAATGTTTGCAACTTATTTATCTGATCAGGGACTTGTACCCAGAATTCATAGAGAACTGAAACTTGGAAAATGATCCAATTAAAGATGGGCAAAATATTTGAATAGACATTTTGCCAAAGAAGAAATCTGAATGGCCAATATTATGAAAAGATGCTTAGTATCATTACTTATTAGGGAAATGGATATTAAAACTACAATAAAATACCACTTCTCTCCCACCGAAATGGTTACAGATGGAGACAGACGGTAACAACTGCTGGTGAGAATGCAGCAAAATGGAAACTTTCATGCATTGCTGGTGGGAATTTAAAATGCAGCAATCACTTTGAAAAAACAGTTTGGAAGTTTCTTCAAATGTTAAACATAGATTTACTACATCATCTGACAATCATCTCCAAAAGAAAGGTGTCCCCACAAAGACTTGTATGCAAATGTTCACAGCAGCATTGTTTACAATAGCCCCAAAATGGAAACAACTCAAATGTCCATCAGCTGATGAATGGATTAACGAGTGTGATATACACATACAATGGAATATTTTTCAGCCAAAACAAGTAATAAAGACAAAGGACCACACGAAGACACAGGGAGAAGCCAAGGAAAGAGGCCTCAGAAGAAATCGACCCTGTCTGACACCTTGATCTCAGACATCTAGCTTCCAGAATTGTAAGAAAATAAATTTCTGTTGTTTAAGCCACCCATTCTGAGGTACTCTGTTAGGGCAGCTCCAACAGGTTTTGGTACCAGGAAGTTGGCTATTTCTGTAACAAATACCTAAGAATGTGGAAGTGGCTTTCGAACTAGGTAATGGGAAGAGTTTCGAGGTGCATCTTAGAAAAGCCTAGATTGTCTTGAAGAGACTAAATATGGTCATTGAAGGTGATTCTTCTGACAGCTCAGAAAGAGAGAACTGTACAGAAAGCTCCTATCACTATATCTGCTCATATATATATATATATATATATATATATATATATATATATATATACATACATATATATGCTATATATATATCTATTTTTATATATTTCAACATGAACAGAATATTGACACAAATATGAATGTTAAAGGTGCTTCTGGGGAAGTCTCAGATGGATATGAGGAATATGTTATTGGAAACTGGACGAAAAGCAGTCCTTGTTACAAAGCGGCAGAGAACTTGACCAAAGTGTGTTCTAGTGTTTTGTAGAAAGTAAAAGTTGTCAGTAATGAACTTGGATATTTAACGGAGGATATTTTTAAGGAAAACGTTGAAGCTGTGACTGGGTTTCTCCTTGCTGCTTATAGTAAAGTGTGAGAGGGAGACAACTGAAAAAGAAATTATTATGCAAAAAGGAACCAGAACTTGAAGGCCCAAAATCCTCAGCCTATTCATATTGCAAAAAAATGAGAAAGTGTGTTCAGGACAGAACACCAAAGATGTGGCTGGACAGTCTTTACGAAAGAGATTATGGGTGTGTGACATGGATCCAATCACAGCAGAAGCACTGTCAGCTTGGACTGAAGAGGACAGAGGTGGGATGAAATGAAGGAAAGGCTGTCAGACGTCTGGGGTTCTACAAGCAGAAAACTAGATGACAGAGATGTCTGGATGCAAACATGCATCATCCGTCGAGTAGAGGGAGGAATGACTCTAAAGGTGGGTCAGGGGTCAGCAGGGCTGCTACTGCCACCATGGGTCCCGAACGCACAGACAGCAGGACTGTTTCCTCATTGGTTCCAGAGGGTTTGGGGACAAAATTCAGGGAGAAGAAGGCAGAGCCACCATCCTTGTTGGGCAGAAAGTTGAGCCAAAGTGGATTTCCTTATAATCTGATGGCACTTTCCACAGAAGTTTCTTAAAATTAGCCACATATGTTAATGTCACACAAATAATGTCAGCAGGCAAATGTGTGCTGTAGAAACAGTGCAGACTGGACAGTAAAATTTCTGAGTTCTAGTACTGACATTGATATAAAAAACTAAATCTCTGAATAAACTAATAATCGAATGGAATTTTCCCTGCTAGGTTTTGGACTTGCTTAGGACCTGTCAGCCTTCTTCTTTCCAATTCTCCCTTTTGGAATGGGAATATCTATCCAATACCTGTCCCACCATTGTATTTTGGAAGCCCATAACTTGTTTTGTTTCATAGGTTCACTATTGCAGAGGAATTTTGCCTCAGGATGAATCATACCTCTAGTCTCACTCATATCTGATTTAGGTGCTATTTAGATGAAAGTTTAGACTTAGAGTTGTTGCTGGAACGGGTTAAGACTTTTGTGGCTGTTGGAATGGGACAAATATATTTCACATGTGAGGACTTGAAATTTGGAGGCTGAGAGGGTGGAGTGTTATAGGTTAAATTGTATCCTTGCAAAATACATATGTTGAAGTCCTAAGCCCTAGTACCTCAGAATGTGACTGTATTTGGATACAGAGTTTTTACAGAGGCAATTAAGGTTGAATGAGGTTATTGGGAGTGGGGCCAAGCCCAATTTCACTTGTGTCCTTAAAAGAAGAGGAGATCAGGACATGCACACACAGAGAAAACAAAGACCATATGAAGACACAGGGAGAAAAGACACAGGCCACCTGCAAACCAAGGAGAGAGGCTTCAGGAGAAATCAACTCTGCTGACAATTTGATCTCAGAATTGTGAGAAAATATATTTCTGTTGTTTCACAACAACAACAAAAAAGAATTACTAATACATGCTGCTATACAGATGAACCTCAGAAACATGCTAAGTGAAACTAGGCACAAGAGACCATACATTGTAAGAGTCTGTTTATCTGAAAGGTGTCCAGAAGAGGCAAATTTATAGAGACAAAAAGTACATTAGTGGTTGCCCAGGCCTGTGAGTAAGAATGGGAAGTGACTGCAAATAGGCGTCAGTTTTCTTTTTGGGTTAATAGAAATGTTATAAAATTAGATATAGGTGAAAGTTACACACTTTACAATGTTACTAAAGATTCTTGAAGTGTAATCTTAATACAGGTGAATTTTATGATATGTAAATTATATCTCAATAAAGTTGTTTTAAAAATTAATGGTTGAAACAATTCCTTAAGATGACATTTGTTGGATAACAAATTTTAATGTGTCTATAATTAGGATTTATTCTTTAACTGAGAACCTTCAAATACCTGGAACAACTCCATTCATATTGTGGTAGAATATCCACCCATCATGAATTTTTCTTTTATTTCATTTTAAGAAGGGCTTTGAAGCACAGCAGGCAGGGAGGTTAAGTCAGTATTGTTAAAATTTTTTGCATAAAAATGCAAGTCAAACTCCTGAATTTTAGAACCCACTAGAATATTTAACTACAGCCCTTTAGATGTTGGTTACACAAAATCATACTTCCCTCCTCTGCTTGCTGAGAGCAGCACTGACTGGAATAACTCCTTTGAAAAGTGACCTGGCCTGGTAAAGGGTCACGGGTCATTCACTAAGTGACAACAATTCAAAATAAGGCAAAAAGATTTCAAAACAAACAAACAAATAAAACAAAACCAAAGAAGTGGGGGTAATTACTAAAACATCAAAGATTTCTATATAGTCTGAATATTCTAATGTATTCACCATTTAACTAATAATATTAACTTCAGTCAGAATACTTATAGGGAGCCAAATTCTGAGTTCCAATTTAAATTGCCAGGTCACTTCTCCCATCCCATAGACACAGACTTACTGAATAGATGAAAAAGGAATGACAAAAGGCCTACAGGATCTGCTAAGAGGCAGAAAACAGAGATTAGGATGAAGGTAAAGCATGACCTTCAAAACAGGAATTCAAGTTTTAGGTCCCAGATAACATAGCTCCTGGACATAGAGCTGCCTAAAAAGATACCAGTTCTCTACCTGTAAGTTCTGACTCCTGGTCATTATAAACTGTCTTGGAAACCTTACTTCCCAGGGAAGGCGACGAGGAGCCAAGAAGGGGCACCTGGAAAGTAAGATTCTCTGGGAAGGGAGGAAGATGGGGGGCAGCACATCCACTCTGGCTTCCCGCGTCCCGTGGGTTCCCTCCTGCGGTCCTCCCGCCCCCTAGACGCCTGGGTGGCTATGCCATCCCGCAGGATCTCGGTGGCACGGGTTCTGAACGGCTTTCCCCTGAGGTATCCGGTGCTGACCCCAGAGCTCCAGCATAGAGTGGGCGCTGCTGAGCCCGGAGCCGTTCGGGTTGGGGGAACACCGCCCGTCCCTTTCCCGCGACGAAGCTGGGGCCTGGCCACGGGAAGGGCGGCTGCACCCCAGGGAGCCTGTCCTCCACGCGCCAACACCCGAGGCCCGCAGCAGCGGTCCGGAAACAGGCGAGGCCTCTCGCAGGTCTCGCGCCCCCTTTCTCCGCTCACTCGTTCCAACAACGCGTCACAGGCGGCACGCCCAACCGTCAGTAGCTAATGGAAGCCTCTCTGAGCCGCTGACTCCATCTGAAGGACACGACCGTTCAGAATTGCGCCTCATGGGCGGTTACCTGAGCCGGACTTGCTGTCGCCGGCAGTCCCCTGCTCTGCGAGGCGGGGACCAGCCGGAGAGAGTCGAGCTCCTCGGGCCTGCGCATCCCGCCCGCCATTTTCCCCTCCCTTTCCGCTCTCACTCGGCGGTCCCAACCCTGGACCTGGCTCGCAGGCTGTCATATGAGCGTCCTGTGGCTTCACCCCGTCGTCGTTGGCACCGTCGGCTGTTTATCAGAGCCCATCGGTGGCAATATCCAATCCAGCAAGCCTGGTGTTTATTTCTGGGGATCTTTTCCTCGGTGCCCCGGAGGGGCCATCAGAAGTCACTGCTGTCTGCTTGCAGCTCCAAGATGCCCTGTACCTCAGTGATCCTGAAGATGGCACCTGCTAAGGGCAAACGGATGCTCCTTTTGGCTCTGAAGCAGACAATCCTCTGTACATGGTCTTCACTGTCTGTTCACCTCCCAAACTTTTGTGGAAAGGAGATCCTGGTGAGAGACCTCAAAGAAAGCGGTCAACTGAAAGCCAAGGAAGAGAAGGACCTGACGGCCCTGGGTGAGAGCAGGAAAAGGCTAATGAAGCAAAAGCAAGGACACTCAGCTCCCGAGAGTCAGGACGAACAGAGAAGGGGCTCAAACCCCGGTGGGAATGCGCAGTCTGTGTTTAGAGGGCTGATGGCCAGTGAGGTCCTCTCTTCTTCTGTGCCCAAGCCTGGGCCTCTGAAGAGAGACTTCTGCTCCAAGAGCTCTGAAGATATCCTGCTTAGGAAGTCCCAGCCCTACGTTTTGAGCTCATGCAGAAAACGAAATGCCATTACCGGTTCCTACAGCTCCACTAGAGGTTTCCCACCGCTGCAGAGGAGTGGTCCAGGCGCAGCGGGGCTCCTGGGCCCAGCCTCATCGCATCCTCGTGTGCTCTCAAAGAAAGTCAGTGAGCAAGGCTGTCAGTCTAGCCCTTCAGCCTCAGTGGAAACACAGAGGAAGAAGATCAAGCGTGAAAGGGTTGCGGATGGCCCCTTAGAGCAGAAACACAACTTAAATTGCTCACAGCCATCTGATAGTTCCAGACCCCGGAAACGTAAGATTACTCTGCTGCTGCCCTCGAGACGAAGTGGCCCACTGATTTTGCCCCCACCACCCCAGCTAGGTTATCCAGTCACTGCTGAAGACCTTGAATTGGAGAAGAGAGCTGCGATGCAGTGGATCAACAAGGTCTTGGAAGGGTAAGACAGAGGCCCTCTCAGACTGCAGAGCCCCTCAGCCTTCCTGTTTCCACTCTGCCAGCGCCCAGCACTAATTCACAGCTGAGGAGCTTGCGGAACAGGTAGAGCTCCCCAGGCCCGGTGGTCTTCCCGTAGCTGGCTGGAGCAGCCACTTCTATGGGCCGTTTGTCCTGGTTTTCCCTGTTTGTCTTGCTCCACCTGGCCTAAAAAACTTTTGTTCCTTTTCCCTGGCCCACCAGGGTCTGTTCCCCAGTACTTTGCTGCTTGGCCCCTCAGTGGTTCCTCAGAGGAGCATTGCAGGACACCATCAGAGTCCAGCTTTGCCCTTGAGGGAGCCCAGGGTGCTGCTCCTTTGGGCCCATTCCCCCACCAAGTCAGTTCTCTCTAGAGAGGCAATGTTCCATTCTTATCGACTTTCTGTCAGATGGGCCCCTAGAAATCGGGTGGCTTGAGGTTGTTAGTCTGGCCTACCCCAGTGGTCAGGATCCTTGCAAGAGAAGAGGGATGCTTTGGACCAGTTTTCCTCCAGGCAGGAGCAAGCAGGACACCCACTGCTGCTAGAGTTGCCTCTTCCCACCTTCTCCATTTTAATTGGGCCCTGGTCCATCTTTCTTAGAATCTATAGATTCTCTCTCTCTCTCTCTCTCTCTGAACATTTGGTACCACATGAACACTCAGTTGATGAACAAAGTCATATATGTCACATACATATAGTCACATATTTATATGTCATATATATTTATAGGTAAAGTCATATATAATGTAATATATATTATGTGGAGACTATATATTATATAATGTAACTTATAAGAATACACAGTGTATATACATTATATATTACATATGTGTAATATACTATATATGTGTGTATAATTAGTATGTGATTATAATGTATAATATCAATATATAATATTTATCATATTGCATGTATATATTACATATTCATATGTAATATGTGTATAACAGTGCATATTGCATTTTTATAGCATATACATATACATGTTTAAAACATTATGTATAGAATACATATTTTTTAAATTTTACATATTTTATTTTATTAGAATTATAACATTTATTATTTTTCTCACATATTCATTGCTTTTTATTTGTATTTATTGATTTATTGGAGTATAGTTGCTTTACAATATTGTGTTAGTTTCTGCTGTACAGGGAAGTGAATCAGCTATATGTATACATATATCCCCTCTTTCTTGGATTTCCTTCACATTTAGGTCACCAAAGAGCATTAAGTAGAGTTCCCTGTGCTATACATTAGTTATCTATTTTTTCATTAGTTATCTAGTTTTATCTATTTTATACATATTAGTGTATATGTCAATCCCAGTCTCCCAATTCATCCCACTCACCCTCCCCCTTGGTGTCCATACGTTTGTCCTCTACATCGGTGTCTCTGTTTCTGCCCTGCAAGCAGGTTCATCTGTACCATTTTTCTAGATTCCACATGTATGCTTTAAGAGACGCTATTTGTTTTTCTCTTTCTGACTTACTTCACTCTGTATGACGGTCTCTAGGTCTATCTACATCTGTACAAATGACCCAATTTCATTCCTTTTTATGGCTGAGTAATATGCCATTGTATATATGTACATCGTCTTTATCCATTCATATATAATATTACATTACATTACATATAATAATATATGTTGAATACATATATGACTTTTTGCTAATTTATCAACTATTCCTATCTTTGCTTTTTGAATTCACAGTGGAGGAAGAATTGGCTTGTATGAGTGGCCATACTTTTAACTTTTCAGGTTTTCTGTGGCCCAGCTGGGAAATCTGGAACCGCTTTACCCCTCTAGATGCTGAGTCCTGATTTCTGTGTTTTGGAAAGGCACTTGCCTTTTCTCTCTCTGCTGTTCACCTGCCTACCTGACCTCACTATGGGCTGGATCATGCCTAGTGTATGTTAGGAAATGACTTGTGACAACTTTAGTCTTTAAAAAAAATTTTAAATATGATATAATTTTAGACTTACAGGATAGTACAGAGATCCCCAACTAGTCCTCATCTAGCTTCTCCTAAAGTTAACATCTTACAGAGCAGTTATTGAAACCAGGTAATTAACACTGTTACAATGCTATTAGCTAAACTCCAGACTTTAATGGGATTTCCCCATTTTTCCAGTAAAATTTTCTCCCTGTACCTGTATCAGTCCAGAATCCCACATTTCATTTAGTTGTCATGTCTCCTTAGTCTCCTCCAAAGTGTGACCATTTTTCTATCTTAAGTTCTTTTGTGACCTATATACATTTGAAGACTACCAGTTAGGTATTTTGTAGAATTTTCTCCAATTTGGATTTGTCTTCTGTTTTCTCATGAGTACATTGAGGTTATGGATTTTCAAGAAAAAATCCCACGTAGGTGATGTATCCTTCTCAGCATATGGGAAATATTCATCTTGATCACCTGATTAAGGTGGAATCTGCCAGCGTTCTCCACTGAGTAGTTACTATTTCTCCCTATGTAATACATATTTAAGTGAGTCATACTTTGATGCTATACCCAAAACTCCTGTTTATCCTTAAACTTTCACCACTAATTTTGCCATCACCAGTGGATCTTGCCTGCAGCAATTATCAGTGTGGTGTTCTAATGGTGATTTTCTGCCTCTCTTGTTCTTCTACATTTAATTAGAATTCTTCTCTAAGGAAGAGTTCTCTGCATTTATTTATTTATTCAGTCATTTATATCTGTATGGACCCATCAATATTTATTTTTTTACTTGGGCTATATCTATTATTATCACTGTTAATTTTGCTGCTCAAATTGTTCCAGATTTGACCATTTTGAATTCTCTCAGATCAGATACTGAGTCCTTTGAACATGGCTGCATCTTCCTCCCCGCTTTTCCCAAGGATTTATTTACTGTCTAGCCCCACAAGATGCTCCAGGGTTATCTTGTATCTTACCTGCCCCAGTTCTGGAGTCGACTACTTTTCCAAGGAGCTTTGGTTCCTTTTATTGGAGAAGGAATTTAGAAAACAAAATCTGGGCATTTCGGTGTGCTCATGGCTACTAGGGAGTATTTTTTTTTCCTAGGTCCTCTCAGCAGACAGAACTGGAAATATATGTTCCCATTTACACACACTTACATATATTTCTGTATTTCTCTATGCTTCTGTGAGTGTGTATGCATCCGTGTGTGTGTGTGTGTGTAAATGAGTTCACACTGATACCTCAGACTCTTATATAGTGTAGAACCAGGGTTCATTTTAGAAATGTTCCCCTTTGCTTATGTGTAACTTCTTCAACAGTTTCTCCAGAGAAACCTGGTTTAATTATCTACAGTATGTTTACTTATTTGTTCAATTAAGAATGCACATAGTTTCACAATTTCCAACCCGGTGAGCAACTTACCGAAGTGTTTGTGTACAAGTCTTTCAGTATTTAGCCTTGCAGCATCCAGGCAAACACTGCTTTTAAAAGTTACTTGGTTTAGCTCCTTTCAGCAACCCTGCAGCGAGGTTATGTAATCAATTTGTACCCCACTTAGATTCATTTGTCATAGTCCGCATTCCATTTTGGGTTCCTCCAACAACCTGGTTGATTTTAATTTGCAAAGTAAAACACTCTTTGTGGAATAAAGTTTGCTTAAATTTTTTGAGTATTTTTGTGTCTGTACTTATGAGCGATGCTGGTCTGAAAGTTTGTTTTCTTGTGATGCCTTTGTCTGGTTTTGATATCAGGTTAATACTGCCCATGCAAAATGAGTTTGGAAAGATTCCTTCCCTCCTCTACTTGTGGAAGAATTTGTAGAAGGATTGGTACAATTTATTCTTAAAATATTTGGGAGGATTCACCAATGAAGCCATTTGGCTCTGCGTTTTTCTTTATGGGAAAATTTTCATTTACTCATTCAGTCTCCTGTTAGAGGTCTAAGCTTTTCTAATTCTACTTGAGTCAGTTTCAATAATTTGTGGCTTTCTGGGGACTTTGCCTACTTCATCTAAGTCATAGAATTTGTTGGCATGAAATTGTTTGTGGTATTTTCTTATAGTTCTGATATCGCTAAGGTAGGGGATGATATACTTTCCTAAATTCCTAATTGCTTTCACTGTTTGATATAATGTGGGGCTGGGAGGTCTCTTGTGGACCAATATCCTGAACTCGGCACTCGCACCCCAGAGGCACAGACCTGACACCCAGCTGGAGCACCAAGACCCTGTCAGCCACACGGCTCAGTAGAAAAGGGAGAGAAAAATAAATACATAGATTAATTAATTAAATAAAAAGAAATAAAGTTATTAAAATAAAAATTAAAAAATTATTAAAAATTATAAAATAGAAAAAAGAAAGAAAGAAGTGAGCAACCAAACCAGAAAATAAATCCAACAATGATAACAAGTGCTAAAAACTATACAAAAAAACCCCCCAAAATGGACAGAGAGAACCCTCGGACAAATGTTACAACAAAGGTATAGAGACAAAATCACACAAAGAACCATACAGATACACACTCACAAAAAGAAAAAAGGAAAAAATATACATATAAACATATAAAAAAAGGGAAGAGAGCAACCAAATCAATAAAGAAATCTACCAGTGATAATAAACTCTAAATACTAAACTAAGATAAACATAAAACCAAAAACTAGTCAGTCTCATACAGCAAACGCCAAGTCTACAGTTGCTCCAAAAGTCCACTGCCTCAATTTTGGGATGATTCATTGTCTCTTCAGGTATTCCACAGATGCAGGGTACATCAAGATGATTGTGGAGATTTAATCCACAAGGCTGCTGGGAGAAATTTCCCTTTCTCTTCTTTGTTTGCACAGCTCCTGGGGTTCAGCTTTGGATTTGGCCCCACCTCTGAGTGTAGGTGGCCTGAGGGCATCTGTTCCCTTTTGGGAATTCTGAGGTCTTCTGCCAGCATTCAGTAAGTGTTCTGTAGGAGTTCCACATGTAGATGTATTTCTGATGTATTTGTGGGGAGGAAGGTGATCTTCATGTCTTACTCCTCCACCATCTTGAAGGTCTCTGGCACTTGCTTTTGAAAGATAATATGGATAGGTACAAAGTTTTTGGATTGACACATTAATCACCTCACCACTTTGATATTAAGCACTGTAAGTTTTGAGTCTGTTGGGCAATGCATCTTCAAGGATAAGACTTTCTGTTCTTGTTTCAGGGTCAGTCATTCAAATGTGTACTTGTACACTCCAGTATGTGTCTTGGGTGAGGTATTGATCCTCTGTGTACTTACAGATAAAATGGAGATAATCATAAGTGAGAGTTAAACTGTGTTTATATAAGTCCTCTATGATGTCAAGTGCTTTGCATTTATTATCCCTTTTATTCTTCTTCATGTAATCACAACTATTTTTGTCTTTTACAGATGATGGAGCTAAGACCCTGAGCAATCAAATAACTTGAGAATGGTGACATCATGACTCATCTGCATAGGAGCTGACCCTCAAACACGAGCACCTAGGCTGTACTCTGTCGTTGTAGTGCAATATCACATTCCTTGTAGGCTCAGTTTTATACATAAATAAGATAATCATAAACATAAATAGGATAAATAAGATAAAAAAGTGCTAACTGTCATGTGTGACATATACTTAAGTGTTTGGTACATTTTATCTCTTCTTATGACTAGTTCCCCCCTCTGTTGACTACATCTGTCCCCCCTTAGAGAATCCTCCTGCTTCACTTGACTGTCATGAGAATGCTCATGTTTCAGCTCAGGTGCTGGCCCAGGACGCTCCTCAACCCTTCATTTCCCAAGGAGTCACAAGCAGTTCCAGTTTCCATGCAAAGCTTGAGGGAAGCACCACTTCCTCCTTCCGGAACACTCTCTGTGTCGTGCCACTGAAGTGTCTGTGTGTCCAGAGCATCATAACACCCCTCATCAGTGGCACCATCAACTTCAACCTCTGACCTCCCTCTCTACATAAGTGCTCAAGTCAGATACACGAGACCAGGTCAAGGACAGATGCCAATCCACTGTCCTGCACACACACTCCTCCTTCTCTCTTGTTTCTTTTCCTCTCAGATTTCACCTATCTTCTCATCCCACTTCCAGCCACTCATCTTCTCCATCACCAGCTTTATCAAATCCAATTTCGTTTCCTATTCTAGAATAGTGAGAGCCGGGGCAGAGCTTCAACTGTTTAAGAGAATAGGGGCCTGAGACCTGAATCAGAGATAAGTCCTAAATGAGGACGAGAAGGCTGAGGCAAGAAGTGACATTAACAGTGGAGCAGAGGGCTCTGTGAGGCCAGTGCCATGGGAAGGCTACACTGTTCTAGATTGGGACAGGGAAAGAGAACCTAGTGTTAGGTGGAGAGAAAAGTGATCCCACCCTAACCATCCCCTATGGGCCCCTTCATGGATATGGAGGAGGAGGAATTCCCACAGCAGACTGCCCTGGGAGAGAGTCACTGATTGTGGAATGATAGACACTGGACAGGCAAAATATGACCCTTGCTGCTTAGGGTTGAAGCCTGGCATTTGTTTCCTACAGCCGATGCTGAGCATCAGGGGATGGCAGCACCAGGGTACTAAGAAGGTTGGCTAGGGTCAAGACTCCTTTTCCTTCCCCTATCAAAGGTCAGACAGATACACAGCAGGCTGGCTCAGGGCCTCAAGGTATGATAGGTGATTCAGGGGACACGTGCCAAATTTCACAGGCTTAAGTGCAAAGAGAGTGTCTAGCATAACTTAAGAGACCATGGGCTTATGGAGCGGCAGCCTCCTGGATGAGACAAGTGCTGACCTGGGGTAGGCACATCCACTGCTTCCACTTCAGCATGGTCTGCTGCAAAGATGATACCCTGACCTCAGTATGTGAGACTCTTCTCTCAGAGGCCTTAGGTTTATTATCAGAGATATTTGCATTTTGTGTTTTGTATTCTATTTTGCCTCTTGTGGCCATAAAGGCAGGGTCTGCCTCTTTCCTACGGATGTGGATATCATTTGTATTCATCATCTTGTAAATGAAGGTGTCCACAGACAAGTGACTGGATATGGAAAGGTGGACAGGAGCCAGGCAGAAAACGGAAGCCATGATTCTTTCCCTATTAGATCAGTGGGGTCAAAAGAGGTGGGTACCCCTTCTTTGTAAATGCAGTTAAAAGTCTTTTTCCATCCACTCCCTGCCTTTATCCCATGTTAATGATATTCTCCTATGAATGTACATGTATAAACATAAATGGCACACAGAAAAATTTGGTACCATTCGTTTTACAAAAATGGGATTATAAAATATGCACTTTTGTGTATCTTGTTTTTCTTCCTTAACAACGCATCTAAGAGCTCTGCTCTTAGAGCGGATAGGGATCATTCGTTTCAAGATCCTAATCCTGATAGTCACCTAGCCCTAAGGTATCAACCCAAACACTAACCCTAATTCTTATATCTAAAATGTGCTAACCTTGAGGCATTACCCCAACCTTAACTCCAGCCCTAACATTACGGTCCTCACCAGAACCCTATTCCCCAGACCCTATAAACTCTAATGCTGACTCTGAGGCCCTAATCCATGTGGAATTAAGCTGCAGTGTACTCACTAGTTTTTAAAATGTTTATTGGAGTATAGTTGCTTTACAATGATGTGTTAGTTTCAGGTGTACAGCAAAGTGAATCAATTATACAAATACACATATCCCTTCATTTTCAGATTATTTTCCCATATAGATTATTACAAAGTATTGCAGATAGTTCCCCGTGCTGCACTGTAGGCCCTTATTAGTTATCTATTTTATATATAGTAGTGTGTATATGTTAATCCCAATCTCCTAATTTATCATTTTCCCCCTTTGGTAACCATAAGTTTGATTTCGAGATCTGTGAGTCTGTTTCTACTTTGTAAATAAGTTCACTTGTATCATTTGTTATTAGATTACACATATAAGTGATATCATATGATATTTGTCTTTTTTCTGTCTGACTTACTTCATTTAGTATGATAATCTCTGGGTCCATCCAAGTTTACTGCAAATGGCATTATTTCATTCAATTTATGGCTAACAATTCCACTGTATATATGTACCACATCTTCTTTACCCATTCCTTGGTTGATGGATATTTATGTTGCCTCCATGGCCTGGCTATTGTAACTAGTGCTGCAATGAACATTGGAGTTCATGGATCTTTTTGAATTATGGTTTTCTCCAGATATACGCCCAGGAGTAGGATTGCTGGATCATATGGTAGTTCTATATTTAGTTTTTTGAAGAGCCTCCATACTGTTCTTCATAATGCTTGTTCCAATTTACATTCCCACCAACAGTGCAAGAGGGGTCCCTTTTCTCCACATCCTCTCCAGCATTTATTGTTTGTAGAATTTTTGATGAAGCGCCATTCTGACCAGTGGAAGGTGATACCTCATTGTAGTTTTGACTTGCATTTCTCTAATAATTAGTGATGTTGGGCATCTTTTCACATGTTTGTCGGTCATCTGTATGTCTTTTTGGAGAAATGTCTATTTAGATCTCCTGCCCATTTTTTTGATTGGGTTTGTTTTTTGATATTGAGCTACATGAGCAGTTTGTATATTTTGGAGATTAAACTCTTGTCATTTGCTTCATTTGCAAATATTTCCTACCATTCTGAGGGCTCTATTTTTGTTTTGTTTATGTTTTCCTTTGCTGTGCAAAAGCTTTTAAGTATAATTAGGTCCCATGTTTTATTTCTGTTTTTATTTACATTACTCTAGGAGGTAGATTTAAAAAGATATTGCTGAAAAAAAAGATATTGCTGTAATTTATGTCAGAGAGTGTTCTGCCTATTTTATGCCTTTTCTAAGAGTTTTAGAGTATCTGGTCTTACATTTAGGTCTTTAATCCATTTTGAGTTTATTTTTGTGTACGGTGTTAGAGAGTGTTCTAATTTCATTCTTTTACATGTAGCTGTCCAGTTTTCCCAGCACAGCTTATTGAAGAGACTGTCTTTTCTCCATCGTATATTCTTGCCTCCTTTGTCATAGATTAGGTGACCATAGGTGCATGGGTTTATCTCTGGACTTTCTATCTTGTTCCGTTGAGCTATATCTCTGTTTTTGTGTCAGCACTATACTGTTTTGATTACTGTAGCTTTGTAGTATAGTCTGAAGTCAGGGAGCCTGATTCCTCCAACTCCGTTTTTCTTTCTCAAGATGGCTTTTGCTATTTGGGGTCTTTTGTGTTTCCATAAAAATTGTGAAAATTTTTGCTCCAGTTCTGTGAAAAATGCCATTGGTAATTGGATAGGAATTGCATTGAATCTGTAGATTGCTTTGGGTAGTATAGTCATTTTCTCTGTATTGATTCTTCCAATCCAAGAACATGGTATATCTTTCCATCTCTTTGTGTCATCTTTGATTTCTTTCATCAGCATCTTATAGTTTTCAGAGTACGGGTCTTTTGCCTCATTAGGTAGGTTTACTTCTAGGTATCTTATTCTTTTCGATGTGATGGAAAATGGGATTGTTACCCTAATTTCCCTTTCAGACTTTTCGTTGTTAGTGTGTAGGAATGCAAGTCATTTCTGTGAATTAGTTTTGTATCCTGCAACTTTACCAAATTCATTGACAAGCTCTAGTTGCTTTCTGGTAGCATCTTTAGGATTTTTATGTATACTGTCATATCATCTTCAAATAGTGATAGTTGTAATTCTTCTTTTACAATTTGGATTTCTTTTATTTCTTTTTCTTCTCTGATTGCCATGGCTAGAACTTCCAAAACTATGTTGAATAAAAGTGGCGAGAGTGGACATCTTTGTCTTGTTCCTGATCCTAGAGGAAATGCTTTCAGTTTTTCACTGTTGATAATGATGTTAGCTGTGTGTTTGTCACATATAAGCTTTATTATGTTGAGATAGGTTCCCTCTATGCCCACTTCCTGGAGAGTTTTTATCATAAATGGGTGATGAATTTTTGAAAAGCTTTTTTCTACATCTATTGAGATGATAATATGGTTTTTTAACTTCAGTTTGGTAATGTGGTGTATCACACTGATTGATTTGTGGATATTGAAAAATCCTTGTATCCCTGGGATACATCTCCCTTGCAGGGTGTATGAACCTTTCAATGTATTGTTGTATTCAGTTTGCTAGTATGTTTTGAGGGGTTTTGCAACTATGTTGGTCATTGATATTGGCTTGTAATTTTCTTTTGCTGTGGTATCTTTGTCTGGCTTTGGAATCAGGGTGGTGATGGCCTCATAGAATGAACTTAGGAGTGTTCCTTCCTCTGAAATTTCTTGCAAGAGTTTCGGAAGTATGGGTGTTATCTCTTCTCCAAATATTTGATAGAATTCGCCTGTGAAGCCATCTAGTCCTGGACTTTTTTTGTGGGAAGTTTTAAAATCACAGTTTTGATTTTAGTATGTGTGATTGGTCTGTTCATATTTCCTGTTTCTCCCTGGTTCAGTGTTGATTGTACCTTTCTGAGAATTTGTCCATTTCTTCTAGGTTGCCTATTTCATTGGCATATAGTTACTTGTAGTAGTCTCTTATAATCCTTTGTATTTCTGTGGTGTCCATTGTAACTCCTCCTTTTTCATTTCTAATTTTACTGATTTGAGCCCTCTTCCTTTTTTTCTTGATGAGTTTGGTGAAAGGTTCATCAAGTTTTTATCTTTTCAAAGAAACAGCGTTTAGTTTCATTGATCTTTTCTATTGTTTTCTTCATCTCTATTTCATTTATTTCTGCTCTGATCTTTATGATTTCTTTCTTCCTACTAACTTTGGGTTTTGTTTGTTCCTCTTTCTCTAGTTGCTTTAGGTGTGACATTAGGTTGTTTGAGATTTTTATTGTTTCCTGACGTAAGATTGTATTGCTATAAACTTCCCTCTTAGAACTGCTTTTGGTTTGTTCCATAGGTTTTGGATCATCATGTTTTCATTTTCATTTGTCTCTAGGTATTTTTTAATTTCCTCCTTGATTTCTTCACTGATCCTTTGTTTGTTTAGTAACATACTGTTTAGCCTCCACGTGTTTGTGTTTTTCACAGTTTTTTTCTTGTAGTTGATTTCTAATCTCATAGTGTTGTAGTTGTAAAAGACGCTTGATATGATTTCAATTTTCTTTTACTTACCAAGGCTTGATTTGTGGTCCAAGATGTGATCTATCTGGGGGAATGCTCCATGTGCACTTGAGAAGAAAGTGTATTCTGCTGCTTTTGGGTGGAATGTTCTATAAATATTAGTTAAATTCATCTGGTGAAATGTGTCATTTAAAGCCTGTGTTTCCTCATTGATTTTCTGCCTGAATGATTCGTCCATTGTTGTAAGGGGGGTGTTAAAGTCCCACAGTATTGTTACTGTTGATTTCCCCTTTTAAGTCTGTTAGAATTTGTGTTATATATTGAGGGGCTCCTATGTTGGGTGCATATATATTTACAATTGTTATATCTTCTTCTTGGATTGATCTCTTGATCATTATGTAGTGCCCTCGTTTATCTCTTGTAACAGTCTTTATTTTAAAGTCTATTTTGTCTGACATGAGTACTGTTATCCAGTTTTCTTTTGATTTTCATTTGCATGGAATGCCTTTTTCTATCCCCTCACTTTCAGATTTTATGTGTCCCTAAATCTGAAGCAGGTCTTTGGTAGACAGCATATATATGGGTCTTGTTTTTGTATCCAATCATCCAGTCTATGTCTTTTGGTTGGAGCATTGAATCCATTTACATTTAAGGTAATTGTTGATATATATGTTCTTACTGCCATTTTCTTAATTATTTGGGATTTGCTTCTGGAGGTCTTTTTTCTTGTCTTCCTCTATTGTTCTCTTCTCATGTGATTTGATGACTATTTTTAGTGTTCTGTTTTGGGTTGCTTTTTCTTTTTTTGATCTTTGTTTATCTATTGTAGTATTTTGGTTTGCAGTTCCCATGAGGTTTTGACATAGCAGTGTATATACATATATATATATATATATATATATATATATATATATATATATATATATACACATATATATATATATATATATATATATATATATATATATATATACACATATATACACAGACACAAGGTTGTTTTAATTTGTTGGTCTCTTAATTTGAAATACATTTCCCATTTAGTGCATTTGTACTCTCCTCATGGTTGCTTGTTTTGATATCATATTTCTGTGTGGAGGATTTCCTACTTTTATGGTATGTTTGCCTTTACCAGTGGGCATTCCCATTTGTGATTTTATTGTTTCTAGTAGTGGCCTTTTTTTTTTTTTTTTTTTTTTTTACCACCTAAAGAATTTCCTTCAGCATTTGTTGTAAGGCTGGATTCGTAGTGCTGAATTCTCTGACCTTTTGCTTGTCTGTAAAATTTCTGATTTCCCCATCGAATCTGAATGACAGCCTTGCTGGGTAGCATATTCTTGGCTGTAGGTTTTCCCCTTTCATCACTTTAAATATATCGTGCCTTCTGGCCTGCAGAGTTACTGCCAAAAAATCAGCTGATAACCTTATGGGGATTCCCTTGTATGTATTTTTTGCCTTTCCCTTGTTGCTCTTAATATTTTTCTTTGTATTTAATTTTTGTCAGTGTTTTTTTAATATGTGTCTTGGTGCATTCCACCTTGAATTTATTTGGTATGGGACTCTGTGCACTTCCTGGACTTGAGTGAGTGTTTCCTTTCTCATGTTAAGGAAGTTTTCACCTATAATCCCTTCAAATAGTTTCTCAGGCCCTTTCTCTTTGCCTTCTCCTTCTGGGACCCCTATAATGTGAATGCTCGTGCATTTAATGTTGTCCCAGAGCTCTCTGAGACTGTCCTCATTTCTTTTCATTCTTGTTTTCTTTACTCTGTTTGGTGGCAGTGATTTCCACTACTCTGTCTTCCAGATCTCTTTTTTGTTCTTCTGCCTCAGTTATTTTGCTATTGATTCCTTCTAGTGTATTTTTCATTTTAGTTGTTGTGTTATTCATCTATGTTTCTTCTTAAGTCTTCTAGTTCTTTGTTAAACATTTTTTGTATCTTCTTGGTCTGTGCTGACATTATTTCTCCGAGATTTTTGAATCATCTTTACTCTCTTTACTCTGAACTCTTTTCCAGGTAGATTGCCTAGCTCCTCTTCATTTAGTTGTTCTTCTGCAGTTTTATCTTGTTCCTTTGTCTGCAACATATTTCCCTGTCATCTTTTTTTGTCTCACTTTCGGTCCTTATGGTCTCCTTTCTGTAGGCTGCAGGATCATAGTTCCTCTTGCTTCTGGTGGGTGAGGTTGATCCATGGGCTTGTGCAGGCTTCCTGCTGGGAGGGACAGGTGCTTGCCCTCTGGTCTGTGGAGTTGGGTCTTGTCCCTCTAGTGGGCAGGTCTGTATCCTGGGTGTGTTTTGAGGTGGCTGCAAGCTCAGTACAACATTAGGTAGCCAGTTGATGGGCGGTTCTGTGTTCTTATCTTGCTGGTTGTTAGGCCTGAGGTGTTCCAGCATTGGAGCCTGAGGGCTCTTGGGTAGTGCCAGGTCTTGGTGCTGAAATGGGGACCTCTGGGGACTCTAACGCCAATCAATATTCCCTGGGGCCTCTGCCACCTGTCTCCTTGTCCCCACTGTGAGCTACATCCTCAGGAGACCCTCTAAGACCCCTAGGTAGGTCTGTCCCAGGTTCCTATCAAGGTACTTTGTGCTGGGTTCCAGTGCATGTGAGACCTTGTGTGTGCCCTCCAACAGTGGAGTCTCTGTTTTCCCCAGCCGTGTGGAGCTCCTGCACTCAAGCCTCAATGGTCTTCAAAGCCAAACGCTCTGGGGTTTCTTCCAGACTCTGATGCCAGACTCTCGGACTGTCCTGAAGGGCTATTTTATGTGGGAACGTCCCTATGTAGCCTGAGTGGATTTACTTTTGTGTGTGTGTGTGGTGTGAGGGCTGCTTGTAGTATGGATGTCTGCCACCTCTTTCTTTACTGTATGCTGGCCATTAACCCCTTGATAGGAGGAGTGACTGATGTTGTGGTGACCAGAGTCTGCACTGGATATTGAGTGGGACCTACCCTTTGCTCTGTGGTTTTCACTGCTCTCTCAGGGGCAGGGTCTGCTCTTTAGTTGCTGGAGTGGAGCTCCCCAGATCTATTTCTGAGCGTATTTCTGATCTTCAGTGTGAGGTAGGAAGGATTGGAGTACTCCCACTGGGAGAGAAGCCACTGAGTGAGTATTCGCCCCCTAGAGCTGCTCACTTGTGAGCGTCCTCTGTTGTGTCACCTTTCACCCATTGTGCAGGCTCACAAATTATACCATTGTTGGCACTGTTCTTGGCCCCGCCTTAACTGTGAGTATGCCAGCAACTAGCCTTGCTGTCTCTCAGGCATTGTTTTCACCATGTCATCAGCACAGATCCACTGAAGCCAGGTCCCAGGACTACAGTAATCATGCAGCTGGGCCTGCTGTGGGTACCTTGCAGGTATCTCAGACTCTGGCTTGGCCCAACCTCCACATGTATGTGCCCACAAAGCCCACAGCTGCTAAAGTTAGAGTTGCTAAAGCTGGAGCCCAGCCAGGTGGGAAGGGGCTGAGGCAGCAACTCACTGGGTCAGGCAAGCCCGGTCAGGCAGGAGGGGGTGAGAACAAAGAGTGACCGGGGTGCATGAGGCTGCTCAGGTGGGAACCCCTTATAGTGTCCCGAGAGGCAGGGGTCAGGGCATGGAGAATGTGTCTGCAATGACGGCCCCAACCTTTTTGCACCACTCAACAATGGTGCTTTGCTTCTATGACAGACCAGACTTCTTCCACAAGCATTCCTGTTTGCAGAGCTCCACACTCTGGTCCCCTCAGGCTGTCTCCTCACAGCCAAACCAGTCTTCTTCCTAGTCTGCTCTCCAAACTCCATGTTCCAGCACCCAGCCCCTGTCCACACCAGTGGCTGGGGCATGCAGAACTGTGGCACAGCCCGTCTGTTTGAGTCTTACTTTGTCTTGCCTGCCATATGTCAGTTGCTGCACTCTCCTCTGAGCTCCTGAAGCACCCCTCCTGTCCCAGCTGATCTCCCCACTTTTGAGGAGGACTTCCCTAGATGCGGGAACCTCTCTTCTCCTTCAGCACCCCCCAATGGGTGCTTCCGTTTTTCTTTTTCTTTCTTTCATCCTGCCCAGTTATGTGGGGATCTTTCTTGTCCTTTTAGGTGTCTGAAGTTCTCGGCTAGTGTTCAGCAGGTGCGCTGCAAGAATTGTTCCACTTGTAGATGTACTCTTGATGTATTTGTGGGGAGAGGTGAACTCCATGTCCTCCTACTCTGTCATATTCATCAGCCCCTCACCAGGAAAAAAATTGCAATATTATCTTTGTATGTGATCTTAGTGAATATTTTCTCGGAATGGATATGCATGAATGAGATTGTTGGGTCTAGGAATAGATATATTTTAATGCTATTGGACATCATTGCCAAATTGTTTTCCAAAATAGACTGAAAGATGTTTCCTCCTGGGACATGTGAGAGAACCCATTTTCTTGCATCATCACCTGAAATAGAATTTATGACCTTAAACTTCTCCACATTTGAAGTAGTCTTTTAAGTAGCTATGGGGGTGAGGGTTGGGAAGAGTGGAACCCATTCACTCCTAAACTTTAAAGGACTTGGTGTGCCCAGGAACTGCTCCAAGATCCGCATCTGCAGAGAGGAAGGGGACTTGGGAATAGGTGGCTCCACCTCCCATGCTAGCCTCTCCAGAGAGTCCTTGTGGCCCCAACCCCAGAAGTGAGGACCTAAGGGGTTTCAGACAGAGATGACAGGCTCTTGGGTCATCACAGGATGAGGGAGAAGGACAGTCTCCTGGTGTGTTGACTTATGCCTTGAGTCATAAGTCCAAGTCCAACTTTCTGGAGTCCCAAATGAGCCTGACTCAAGGGATCAGGTCAGGGGGTGCTGTGGACAGGAGCTGCTTCTATGAGTTAGTTATTAAAACTGGAGCATACCTGTTTCTCTGGCCGTGGGAAATCCAAGAGAGGAAGGGTTGAATTTTTCAAGAAAGAAGGGGGCCAAAATGAGCCAGAAAGAAATCAAAGGGAGTATCAGGATGGGGAAATTTTCCTCCTGCCCCTTTTGGGTTCTTCTGATTAGTTATAACAATTAAATTGCCACAAGATAGATTAACAGGAGAAAAAAAACATTTAATTCATAAGCACAGAGGTCTCATAGAAATGGGACTCCACTCTATGAGTGGACCAAAGGGACCAAAATAGGCTGTTTGTTTACAGATCATTTTAGACAAACAATTTGTGAAGATTTAACAAAACAAAGGGGCTCGTGTTTGGGGTAACAGACTACTGAAGAAGTAACAAAGTTTGTTTGTACATCTTTCATAGTCTAGAATTCCTTAACTCTGGTGATACGGATGCTTTCAATCCTCCTGGTACAGGGTAGATACTTTCACTTGGGTGATTTATCTCCTGCTTTCAGGAGGAAAGGGGGTGTCGGGGTGGTTTTTTAACCACCCACAGGCTGTTTCTCAAGTAACTTTAATTCCAAATAATCAATATGCCTTTGTGGCACATTTTGGGATGGTCTGCCTTAGGCCCCAACAGGAGCATGGAAGGGGATGAAAGACAGAGGAACTGGGAGACAGAAGGAACTGAAGAAGGTGACAGGGTGCCCTATAGTACAGAGTCATACCCCCACCTCAAGCCTGGGTCTGAACAGGAGGAGGGGACTGGAGGCTGGGGGCTTGAGGCCCTTTCTATCTGCCTCCTCCTTGATCTGGGATACCACTGGGTTCCCCTGGTGCATCACTAGGCAGGACTGGGAGAGGCATCAATCCCGCAAACCATTTGTAAATTTTGGAGATTACTCTTTGGTCAGTCACATCATTTGCAAATATTTTCTCCGATTCTGTGGGTTGTCTTTTCATTTTGTTTATGGTTTCCTTTGCTGTACAAAGGCTGTTGAGTTTAATTCGGTCCCATTTGTTTATTTTTGTTTTTATTTCCATTACTCTGGGAGATGGATCAAAAGAGATATTGCTGTGATTTATGTCAAAAAGTGTTCTGCCTATATTTTCCTCTAAGAGGTTTATAATATCAGGTCTTACATGTAGGTCTCTAATCGATTTGGAGTTCATTTTTGTATATGGTGTTAAATAATGTTCTAATTTCATTCTTTTATATATATCTGTCCAGTTTTGCCAGCACCGTTCATTGAAGAGACTGTCTTTTCTCCATTGTATAGTCTTGCCTCCTTTGTTGTAGATTAATTGACCACAGGTTCCTGAGTTTACTTCTGGGCCTTCTACCCTTTTCCATTGATCAAACAGCTCACGTAGTTCATATCAAAAAACAAACAACCCAATCAAAAAATGGGCAGAAGACCTAAATAGTCATTTCTCCAAAGAAGACATATGTGCCAAGAGGCACATGAAAAGATGTTCAACATTTCTAATAATTAGATAAATGTAAATCAAAACTGTAATGAGACATCACCTCAAACCAATCAAAATGGGCATCATCAAAAAGTCTACAAACAATACAGGCTGGAGACGGTGTGGAGAAAAGGGAACCCTCCCTGTGCTGTTGGTGGGAATGTAAATTGGTACAGCCACTATGGAGAAGGTTCCTTAAAAAACTAAAAGTAGAGCTACCATATGATCCAACCATCTCACTCCCGGGCATATATCCAGAGAAAACCATGGTTCAAAAGAATACATGCACCCCAATATTCATTGCTATGCTGTTTACAATAGCCAAGACATGGAAGCAACCTAAATGTCCCTTGACAGGTAAATGGATAAAGAAGATGTGGTACATATATAAAATGGAATATTACTCAGCCATTAAAACATTGAAATAATGCCATTTGCAGCAACATGGATGGAACAGGAGATCATCATAGTAAGTGAAGTAAGTCAGACAGAGAATATCAAATATCACAGGATATTGCTCATATGCATAATCTTAAAAAAAATTGATGGAAGTGAACTTATTTACAAAACAGAAACAGAGTCACAGACTTAGAAAACAAAGTTATGGTTACCAAAGGGGGAGGGATAAATTGGGAGTTTGGGCTTGACATATACACACTACTATATTTAAAATAGATAACCAACAAGGACCTACTGTATAACACAGTGAATTCTGTTCAATATTCTGTAACAACTTAAAAGGAAAAGAATTTGAAAAAGAATAGATACATGTATATGTACAACTGAATCTAATGCAACATTGATAATCGACTATATTTTAAAATAAAATGAAAAAATAAATAAAAATTAAAAAATAAAAGTAAAATATAAAAAATCCTGCAAAGTGGCTCCCTGTTCATTTGCATACACCCCACCCCCTCAGGGCCCCTCCTTCCACTCTCACTCTTACAAAGGAGGTGCAGAATTTCCTGCTAGGGCAAGAGCCCAGTTCCCAGGTGGAAGTGCTTTCCTAGAAGGACATGAGGAGGGAAGAGGTCCATTCTGGGACCTCAATCCCCCCTTTCCATAAACACATGGAACAAACACATTTTAAAAGCATCTTGAAATGGATAAAAATGGAGAATTTCTAGGGAAGGAAATAGAGACAACAGGACTAAAAGGAGGGCGAGAGTGATAAGGACAGGGGGAAAAACAAAGCCAGAGCTGCCTGTCCCCACCCATGGGCACGGCCACTCAGAGGCCACCTTGAAGTTGCAACTGGAAGGGGCAAGCTTTGATGGTCTGAGTGATCAGCCTTTAGTAGCTGGAGTCATGCTCTGGGAAGTGGGTGGCAGGGAGAGGAAACGTCAAGAACGGAGACAAGTTGGGGTCTGGGGCAGAGGTAGACACTTAGGGCCCACAGCCTCTAGAGGGAGCAGTACTGGGGATTCTGGGAGGTTGGAGTCAGCACTGAGGGCAGAAGGGAGCATGGGAAGCAGAACAATGGAAGCTCCAGGAGGTGGAACTGAGGAGACTCCTGTCCAGCTCCGCTTGTCCAGAATGAAAACACCCTGAAGGGGGATCCTGGAGAGAAGGGCACAGACTCCTAAGGACACTCCCCCACTCTATCCCTGGTCTTCCATCTCAGCTTTTCCCTCCTCTGGAAGGGCAGATACTTCTGTTATGGAGCAAAGGACTTGATGCCTGAGCAAAGGGCTTGATGCCTGATGCACATAGAAGCCAATGCTATGGCACCAGCTTTTGAGAAGAGCTTTATTGCAAGGAGGCAGGGGGCAAGGCTCAAATCTGTCTTCCCAACAGCAAGGTGAGGTTGATATCTACAGGTTCAGGTTTTGGAGCAGAAAGGGGGAAAAAGTGGTTGGTTATAAAGTTTAAGGGAGTGATGGATTCTTATGTGTAGGGCTTCATACTTCTCCACGGCTAGCATGTGCAAATTCCTGGAGAGCTGGTATGAAACATGTGGGGGAAATATGGGCTGTGATGTCAAAAGGTCATGCATTGGACAAGCAAGTCTATTTGCCACAGACTCCAATCTGCCATACTCTTTCCAACTGGTTTCAGTCAATTTTGTCACGTTGTAAGAGGAGGTGATTTTTAACCACCTGCTTCCTTATCTGCAGTTCTGTAAGATAAGCTCAAGAATTTCTCTTAGTGATGGGTTTTTTTAACCCTATGGGGCAAGGTTTAATTTCTAGTCATATTAGTCTGTCCTGTGACAGAGATTCCCTCTGGCTATCAAAGGGAAAGTTCCAAGACCTTTCTAAGATTTTGATGTTGAATGCTGCCTTACCCATCTTCAAATGGGAATCTTCATCAGGAGATCCTGGTTTCAAGGCAGGTTGAATGCATCTCCATTTTCTTAATTGTTTTGGGTTCATTGTTGTAGGTATTTTCCTTCTGTTGTGTTTCTTGCCTAGAGAAGTTCCTTTAACATTTGTTGTAAAGCTGGTTTGGTGGTGCTGAACTCTCTCAGCTTTTGCTTGTCTGTAAAGATTTTAATTTCTCCATCAAATCTGAATGAGATCCTTGCTGGGTAGAGTAATCTTGTTTGCAGGTTTTTCTCCTTCATCACTTTAAATATGTCCTCCCACTCCCTTCTGCCTTGTAGAGTTTCTGCTGAAAGATCAGCTGTTAACCTAATGGGGATTCCCTTGTGTGTTATTTGTGGTTTTTCCCTTGCTGCTTTTAGTATGTTTTCTTTGTTTTTAATTTTTGACCGTTTGATTAATATGTGTCTTGGCGTATTTCTCCTTGGATTTATTCTGTATGGGACTCTCTGTGCCTCCTGGATTTGATTAACTATTTCCTTTCCCATATTAGGGAAGTTTTCAACTATAGTCTCTTCAAATATCTTCTCATTCCCTTTCTTTTTCTCTTCTTCTTCTGGAACCCCTATAATTCGAATGTTGGTGCATTTAATGTTGTCCCAGAGGTCTCTGAGACTGTCCTCATGTCTTTTCATTGGTTTTTGTTTATTGTGCCCTGCAGCAGTTATTTCCACTAGTTTATCTTCCACATCACTTATCCGTTCTTCTGCCTCAGTTATTCTGCTATTGATCCCATCTAGAGTACTTTTAATTTCATTTATTGTGTTGCTCATCGTTACTTGATTCATCTTTAGTTCTTCTAGATCCTTGTTAAATGTTTCTTGCATTCTGTCTATTCTATTTCCAAGATTTTGGATCATCTTTACTATCATTATTCTGAATTCTTTTTCAGGTAGACTGCCTATTTCCTCTTCCTTTGTTAGGTCTGGTGGGTTTTTATCTTGCTCCTTCACCTGTTGTATGTTTTTCTGTCTTCTCATTTTGCTTATCTTACTGTGTTTGGGGTCTCCTTTTTGCAGGCCGCAGGTTCGTAGTTCCCGTTGCTTTTGGTGTCTGTCCCCAGTGGCTAAGGTTGGTTCAGTGGGTTGTGTAGGCTTCCTGGTGGAGAGGACTAGTGCCTGTGTTCTGGTGGATGAGGCTGGATCTTGTCTTTCTGGTGGGCAGGTCCACGTCTGGTGGTGTATTTTGGGGTGTCTGTGGCCTTATTATGACTTTAGGCAGCCTCTCTGCTAATGGGTGGGGTTGTGTTCCTGTCTTGCTAGTTGTTTGGCATAGGGTGTCCAGCATTGTAGCTTGCTGGTCGTTGAGTGAAGCTGGGTGCTGGTGTTGAGATGGAGATCTCTGGGCGATTTTCGCCGTTTGATATTATGTGGAGCTGGGAGGTCTCTTGTGGACCAGTGTCTTCAACTTGGCACTCCCACCTCAGAGGCACAGCACTGACTCCTTGTTGCAGCACCAAGAGCCTTTCATCCACACGGCTCAGAATAAAAGGGAGAAAAAGTAGAAAGAAATAATTATTAGAAGAAAGAAAAAGAGAAAGAAAGAAAGAAAGAAAGGAGGGAGGGAGGGAGGAAGGAAGGAGGGAATGTAGGAAAAAAGAAAGAGAGAAGATAAAGTAAAATAGAATAAAGTATGATAAAATATAATAAAGTTATTAAAATAAAAAATAATTATTAAAAAATTTTTTCTTAAAGAATTACAGATAGCACTCTGGGACAAATGGTGGAAGCAAAGCTATACAGACAAAATCTCACAGAGAAGCATACACATGCACATTCTCAAAAAGAGGAAAAGCGGAAAAAATTATAAACCTTGCTCTCAAAGTCCACCTCCTCAATTTGGGATGATTCGTTGTCTAAAGGAGGGAAGGAAGGAAAGAAAGAAAGAAGATAAAGTAAAATAAAATAAAGTTATTAAAATGAAAAATATTTATTAAGAATTTTTTTTTTAAATGGATGGATAGAATCCTAGGACAAATGGTGGAAGCAAAGTGGTACAGACAAAATCTCACACATACACATTCACAAAAAGAAGAAAAGAGGAAGAAGTCATAAATCTTGTTCTCAAAGTCCATCTCCTCAATTTGGGATGATGCGTTGTCTATTCATGTATTCCACAGATTCAGGGTACATCAAGTTGATTGTGGAGCTTTAATCCGCTGCTTCTGAGGCTGCTGGGAGAGATTTCCCTTTCTCTTCTTTACTCTCAGAGCTCCCGGGTCTCAGCTTTGGGTTTGGCCCCGCCTCTGTGTGTAGATTGCCGGAGGGTGTCTGTTCTTGGCTCAGACAGGACAGGGTTAAAGGAGCAGCCGCTTCAGAGACTCTGGCTCACTCAGGCCGGGGGGAGGGAGGGGCACGGAGGCAGGGCCAGCGTGCGGCGGCAGAGGACGGCGTGACATTGCACCAGCCCGAGGCACGTGGTGCGCTCTCCCGGGAAAGCTGTCCCTGGATTCCTGGACCCCGGCAGTGGCGGGCTACACAGGCTCCCTGGAACGGTGGCGTGGACAATGACCTGCGCTCGCACACAGGCCTCTTGGCGGTGGCAGCAGCAACCCCAGCCTCCCACGCCCGTCTCTGGGGTCCGCGCTTTTAGCAGCGGCTCACGCTGGTCTCTAGAGCTCCTTTAAGCAGCGCTCTTAATCCCCTCTCCTTGCGCACCTGGAAACAAGGAAGGAGGCAAAAGTCTCTTGCCTCTTCGGCAGGTCCAGACGTTTTCCTGGACTCCCTCCCGGCCAGCCATGGTGCACTAACCCCTTCAGGCTGTGTTCACGCCGCCAACCCCAGTCCTCTCCCTGCGCTCCAACTGAAGCCCGAGCCTCAGCTCCCAGCCCCGACACCCTGGCGGCCGAGCAGACAAGCCTCTCAGGCTGCTGAGTGGCGGTCGGCACCAATCCTCTGTGTGGGAATCTCTCCGCTTTGCCCTCTGCACTCCTGTTGCTGCGCTCTCCTCTGCTACTCTGAAGCTTCCCCCCTCCGCCACCCGCAGTCTCTGCCCCGGCAGGCAGATTCTTAACCACTGCACCACCATAAGTGGGGTTTTAAAGTCCCGTACTATTATTACATTATTGTCCATTTTTCCCTTTATGTCTGTTAATATTTGCTATATATATTTAGGTGCTGCTGTATTGGTTCAACATTGTAATATCCTCTTTTTATATTGATCCCTTTATTATTATATAATGCCTTTCTTTGTTTTTTCTTATAGGCTTTGTTTAAAAGCCTATTTTATCTGATAGTATTGCCATCCCCATTTTCTTGTCCTTTACCTTTGTATGAAATATCTTTTCCCATCACCCCACTTTCAATTTGTGTGTGTCTTTAGCCTTGAAGTGAGTCTCTTATGGGCAGCATGTTGAAGCATCTAGTTTTTTTTTTTTTTTAATCCAATCAGCCTCCCTAGGTCTTTTGATTGAAGCATTTAGTCCTCTGACATTTAAAGTCATTATTGATAGGTATGTACTTATTGCCATTTTATTACTTTTTTCCCAGTTGTTTTTGTAGTTCTTCTCCTTTCATTTCTTCTTTTTTTGTTTCTTCCCTTGTGGTTTGATTACTTTCTTTAATAGTGTGCTTGTGTTTCTTTCTTTTTGGTTTTTGTGTCCCTGTTGTAGGTTTTTGATTTCTGGTTACCATGGGATTCATATATATTGACATATATTTACTAAGTAGCTGTATCTACTTGCCTTAACCTGGTAGTTATTTACTTTCAAACACATTCTAAAATATCTACACATTTTTACTCCCCTCCCACACATTTTGTGGCTTCAATGTCATAGTTTACATCTTAATGCTTATCCATTAACTGTTTATTGTAATTATAGTTGCTTTTACACTTCTTTGTCTTTTGTTCAATGTACTGGCTTATTTAAGTTGTTGATCTTCAATCTTTACTGTATATTTGCCTTTATGAGTGTGATTTTCCTTTTCCTATAGATTCTTACTTCTTCTACATTTAGGTTATATTCTTCAGCATTTCTTTAAGGGTAGGTTTAGTATAGATGAACTCTTTTAGTGTTTGCTTGTCCGAGAGGTTCTTTATCTCTCCTTCTATTCTAAACGATAATCTTGCTGGGTAGAGCATCTTAGGTTACAAATTTTTCCCTTTCAGCACTTTGAATATGTCATGCTATTCCCTCCTAGCTGCAAAGTTTCTGCAGAGAAATCAGCTGATTGCCTTATGGGTGTTCCCTTGTATATGACTCTTTTTCTCTTGTTGCCTTTAGAATTCTCTCTTTAACTTTTTCCATTTTAATTATGGCATGTCTTGTTGTGGATCTGTTTGGGGGTCACCTTACTTGGTACCCTCTGTCCTTCCTTTACCTGGATATCTATCTCCTTCACTAGTTTTGGGAAGTTTTTAGCCAAACTATCTTCAGATCGATTTTTGATCCCCTTCTCTCTCTCTTTTCCTTCTTGAACCCCTAGAATACAAATGTTGGAATGCTTAGTGCTATCACAGTAATCTCTTATTTTCATTTTTAAACATTGGTTTTCCTGACTGCTGTTCTGAGTGTGTGCTTTCCATTATTCTTTCTTCCAGAGCACTTATGCATTCTTCTGTATCACATAATCTGCTATTCATTACTTCTAGTGTGTTTTTATTTTAGCTATTGGATTATTAACTTCTAACTGGGTATTCTTTTATATTTTCTAGTTTCTTGTTAAAATGTTTTGTGTTTAGATCTATTCTTTCCCCTAATTCTGTTACCATCTTTATTGCCAATGTTTTGAATTCTTTATCTGGTAAATTATTTATTTCATCATTTTTTTCAGGGTTTCTCTTGATCTTTTAATTGAGGTTATTTCCTCTGCCTTTTAATTTTCTGAATTGTGTGAATCAGTTACCAGTTTCAGTCTTGAAGCGATATTCTTATGTGGGAGCATCCCTATGCAAACTGTGTGTGCCTAATACCTTTAGCGGGAAGGTTGGCTTTGACGTGGATAGCTATCACAACTTTCCTCGGGGTGTGCTGGCAACTATCACCATGGTAGGGGGTGAGGCTGGAGATGGAGTTGCTAGAGCTGGAGCCCGGTGTGATGTGGGACCTCCTCTCTGCTCAGTGGCCACCAGCACCCTGTCAGGGGTCTGAGCCCAAGTTGCTGGAGCAGAAGCCCTGAGGGTCAGTCTTGGGGTGGCTCTGTTCCCTTTAAGTGTGTGCGGTTTTCCCTCTCCTTGCACTGGAACTTTTGCCCCAGAGGAGGGGAGTGCTAAAGCAAGTTGGGCCTGGGCACAGACAAGTTTGATGCACTGCCTTTGTAGGTATCTATGGCTCCATTCAGACGCAGTCTCAGGCGCAAGCCCCCTTCGTCTCTCATAGCTAAACACTGCACCCTGCCTCAGCTACCCCTGTTCTGTTGTGAAGCCGTTCTGTTGTGAACATCTCTTTGCCTTGCCTTGGCGGCCATCCAGCATGCCTGCGCTCCTCATGAGCAGAGTCCAGGCTTATTCCACCCTTTTATTTATTGCAGTGGTCTTCCAACCAGTGAAGGGGACTTGTCTCCTCCATCTAGGATGCCAGGAATGGGACACCCAGCCTGTGGCTTGACCTGCTCACTCCCCAGGGCACATGTCTGCTCATGCAATCTCCCTTTTCCTCTGAGTCCCACCCCAGGGGCACAGGTCCCAATCCAATTGCTATGTTTCCCTTCCAACCCGATTACATGTGTATCTTTCTTACAGCTTGGTTGTACAGATGTCCTTCTGCCAGTTTTCAGTGAGGACTCTTCCACATGTAGATGTATTTTTGATGTGTTTGGGGCCGGGGCAGTGGAGAGGTGCGCTCTCTGACTTCTTAACTCTGCCATCTTGATCTCCCTCCAGTCTTTCATCATTAAGTGTGATTTTAGCTGAGGTTTTATAGATGCCCTTTATCATATTGAGGAAGTTCCCTTTTATTCCTAGTTTGTTGCATATTTTTGTCATGAAACTTTCTTAGATTTTGTCTAATGCTTTTCCTTCATCAATTGAAATGATCAAGTATTTTTTCCTTCACTTTATTAATGTGTTGTATTACATTGATTTTTGGATGTTGAACCACCCTTGCATTCCTAGGATAATTTCCAGTTGGTCATGATGTGTAATCCTTTGATAAGCTTCTGGATATGGTTCTTAAAAGTTTGTAGAGAATTTTGTATCTATGTTAATAAGGCATACTGTTCTGCAGTTTGTGTTTCAGTGGCTTTATCTGGTTGTGCTATCAGGGTTACGCAGGCCTCGTAGAATGAGTTAGGAAGTCTTTCCTTGTCTATTTTTTAGAAGAGTTTGAAAATAATTAGTGTTAATTCTTCCTCAAATGTTTGGTAGTTTTCATCATTGAAAACATCTGGTCCTGGGCTTTTTTATTGGGAAGTTTTTGATTACTGACTCAAACTCTTTGCTTTTTTAAAAGTCTGTTCAGGTTTTCTATTTCTTCTTGAGTCAATTTAGGTGGTTTTTCTATTTCCAAGAATGTTTCCAGCTCATCCATGTATCTAAGTTGTTGGCATACAATTGTTCACAGAATTATATTGGAATCCTTTTTCTTTATATGTGTACGGTCATTTAATGTCTCCACTTTGATTTGTGATTGTAATAATTTGAGTCTTCCCTCTTTTTTCGTAGTCATTGTAATTAAAGTTTTGTCAGTTTGTTACCGTTTTTTAAACATCTTTATTGGAGTATAATTGCTTTACAATGTTGTGTTAGTTTCTGCTGTATAACAAAGTGGATCAGCTATATGTACACAAATATCCCCATATCTCTTCCCTCTTGCGTCTCCCTCTTACCCTCCTTATCCCACGCCTCTAGGTGGTCACAAAGCACCGAACGAATCTTCCTGTGCTACGCGGCTGCTTTCCACTAGCTACCTATTTTACATTTGGTAGTGTATGTATGTCCATGCCACTCTCTCACTTCATTCCAGCTTACCGTTCCCCCTCCCCATGTCCTCAAGTCCATTCTCTACATCTGTATCTTTATTCCTGTCCTGCCCCTAGGTTCTTCAGAACCTTTTTTTTTTTTAGATTCCATATATATGTGTTAACATATGGTATTTGTTTTTCTCTTTCTGACTTACTTCACTCTGTAGGACAGACTCTAGGCCCATCCACCTCACTACAAATAACTCAATTTCATTCCTTTAAATGGCTAATATTCCATTGTATATCTGTGCCACATCTTTATTCACTCATCTGTCAATGGACACTTGGGTTGCTCCCATGTCCTGGCTGTTGTAAATAGAGCTGTAATGAACATTGTGGTACATGACTCTTTTTGAATTATGTTTTTCTCAGGGTATATGCCCAGTAGTGGGATTGCTGGGTCGTGTGGTAGTTCTATTTTTAGTTTTTTTAAGGAACCTCCATACTGTTCTCCATAGTGGCTGTATCAATGTACATTCTCACCAACAGTGCTAGAGGGTTCTATCAGAGACACTTTTGGTTCAAATACATTAGAAGTAAGATTATAGAAAAAGATATATCATGCAAGCAGTAACAAAAAGAAAGCATGAAAGCCTATATTAATATCAGGTTCAATCGATGTTAAGACAAAAAATGTTTCTAGAGACCATGAAAATTTATTACAATTAACATCGCAATCAAGAAATATAACAATGATGAACATATATGAACCCAACAGAACACTGAAATACATGAAGCAAAACTGACCAAACTGAAGGGAGGCAAGCAATTCAACAATAATAGTTGGAACTCCAATACCAATCCCAATAATCAATAAGACAACTAGACAACTTGCTTAGAAAATAAGCAAGAATGTAGAAGATTTGAACCACACTATCTATCAACTACACCTAACTGACATATATCAAATATTACATCCAACGACACCAGAATGCAAATTCTTCTCAAGTATACATCTCCAGGATAAACCATATGCCATACAATAAAACAATTTTCATAAATTTAATAAATTAATTAATGTATAGATGTCAACAGCATAAGGAAATTTAAGAAATCCACATATATGTGGAAATTAACACACTTTCAAATGACCAATGAGTAGAATAAATCACAAAGGAAATTGACAATTAAGAAATTGAGCTGAATTAAATAAAAAACACAAGAAACAAAATTTATGAAATGCAGATAAAATCATATTTAGAGGAAAATGTACAGCTTAAAACACATATATTAGAAAAGGAGAATATCTCAAATCAATAACCTACCCTTCCACCTTAAGAAACTAGAAAAAGAAGAGGAAACTAAACCAATGTAAGCAGAAAGAACGAACTAATAAGGATGGTAGTGGGAGTAAGTGAAATAGGAAACAGAAAAACGCAGAGAAAATTAATAAAACCAAAAGTTAGTTCTTTGATAACATTTTTAAAAACGGACAAACCTTTAGCCATGTTAATCAAGAAAAATGAGAGAAGACACAAATTGATAAAGTCAGAAATGAAAGAGGGGCTATCACTTCTACCTTTACAGAAATCAAAAGGATTTTAAGGGAGTGGTATAAACAACTTCATGCCAACAGATTAGACTACGAAGATGAAATGGAAAATTCTTACAAAAAAAGACACAAGTTACCAGAACTGAATCCAGAAGAAACAGAAAACTTAAATCTTCTTGTAAGAAATATTGATAATAACTAAAAATCTTCTCAAAGCAGTGAGTGTAGATGTGGTTATTAAGGGTAGAATTAGAAGGCCTTGTGATGATGGTAGAGTTCTGAATCTTGGTTGTGTTGGTTATGTGTATCTACACATGTGATAAAATCATGTAGAGATATACACACATGCACACCTCCATTTGGGGAAACTGGTACATGGAATATTCCTGTATATATATATATATATATATTGCTGTGAATGTATGATTATTTGAAAAGAAAAAGTTTAAAAAATTTCCACAATAAAAAAGCACCGGCCCAGATGAGTAGACTTGTGAATTCTTTCAATAATTTAAATAAGAAATAATATCGATCCTTTAAAAATTGTTCCAGAAAATAGGGGGGGGAGGGAACACTTTTCAACTCATTCTATGAGGCCAGGATTATCCTGATACCACTGAGATAAACAAATCACAAGAAAAGAAAACTACAGAGAAATATTTTTCATACCCCCCAAAACAACAAAATAAAAAAAGGGCTCCCCTGGCAGTGCAGTGGTTGAGAGGCCTCCTTCCAATGCAGCAGACATGGGTTCGTGACCCGGCCCGGGAAGATCCCACATGCCGCGGAGTGGCTGGGCCCGTGAGCCATGGCCACTAAACCTGCGTGTCGGGAGCCTGTACTCCACAGTGGGAGAGACCACAACAGGGATAGGCCCGTGTAGTGCATAAAAAAAAACAAACAAAAACAAAAAACAAACAAACAAAAACAAACCAAAATAAAAGCAAAACTAATCTGGCAAAATATAAAATTATATGCCATGACCAAGTAGGATTTATCCCAGGAATGCAAAGTTGGTTTAATATCTGAAACTCAGTGAACATAATTCACAATAATAACAGAATAAAGGGCCAATGATCATCACAGCAGATGCATAAAAATGTTTCACAAAATCGACCACCGTCTCATAATAAAATCCTTCATAAACTAGGAATAGAAGGGAATTTCCTGAACCTGATAAGGAGTATTTCCCAAATACCCACAGGTGGCATTATACGTAGTGGTGTCAGTGGTGAAAGACTAGACACTTTCGACCTAAAATCAGGAACACGAGAAGGAAATCTACTCTCATTGCTTCTATTCAACATGGTGCTGGAGGTTTTATCCAGTGAGATTAGAGAAGGAAAAAAAATCCAGATTGGAAAATAAGTAAAACAGTCTTTATTCACATAGAACAAGTTCCTATATTATTCACATGGAACAACTTCCTATATATAGAAAAACCCTAAGAGACACATGCATGCACGCAGAAGCGTGTGTGTGCTTCTACAACTAAGAAAGGAGTTCAAGAATGTTGCAGGATAGATGTATATACCAAAATTAATTGCATTTTTATAAATCAGCAATGAACAGTCTGAAAATGAAAGTAAGAAAAATAATTTCATTCACTTATCAGCAAAAAGAATAAAATACATAGGAACACATTTAATGAAAGATGTGCAAGACTTGTACACGGAAGACAACAAAACATTGTTCCAAAAGCTAAAGAAGACCCAAATAAATGGAAAAGTATCTTATGTCTATGGATGGAAGATTTAATATTGTTAAGATGGCACTATTTCCCAAGTTGATTCTACAAATCCATGCAATCCCTATCAAAATCCCAGCTGGCCTTTTTTTTTTTTTTTCAAAATTGACAAACTAACCTTAAAATTCACATGGTAATACAAGGAACCAAGACTGGCTAAAACAATCTTAAAAAATAACAAAGTTGAAGAACATATACTTCCCAATTTTTAAACTTACTACAAAGCTATGGTAATTAAGGCAGAGTGATAGTGGCATAAGACACATAGTCCAATGGAACAGAATTGAGATTCCAGAAATAAACCCTTACATTTTTGGTTAATTAGTTTTGGACAAATGTGCCAACACAATTCAATGGGGTAAAGAACAGTCTTTTCAATAAATGATGCTAGTACCACGCGATAGCCACACACAAAAGAATGAATTTGGACCATTACCTAACACAATACACCAAAATTAATTCAAAGTAGATCATATTCCTACATGTAAGAGCTAAAACTATAACGTTCCCAGAAGAAAAACATAGGAATAAATCTTTGAGACCTGTGTGTAAGAAAAACCTCACCCGGCCTCTTGTGTGTTTCTTCTTTACTGTCACACTACTATTACACTCACAACACTTCTGACACCAGGTGTGTGAGCATTTTGCCCACACCAAGAAATTCTGTGACACCAGCTGAGTGTCCTACAATTTAACTCAATTCTGACACTGTGTACCTGAAGACAGCATCTCAGATCCCATAGATTATGGGCTCAGTCCCATAAGACTGCCCCCCATTCAGGTGCCAATCATAAGTAATAGGTCCCAAGTTTCCCCACAACTATCCCACATGGCTGCAGATCAGAGGTTCCCATGACCTCCTCCCTCTTGGATTCACTTATTTGCTAGAACATCTCACAGAACTCAGGGAAACACAGTTAAACAGTGAGCAATGTGGGAGTTGGGCGTGGTGACCCCTGCACAGTTGAAAATCTGAGTATAACTTGACAATTGGCCCTCTGTATCTACGGTTCCACGTACACCAACTGCAGATCTTGTAGTACTCTAGTAGTGTTCACTTTAAAAAATCTTCATATAAGTGGACCCACACAGTTCAAACCTGTGTTTTCCAAAGGTCAACTGTATTTATGTTTACTGGTTATTATACAATAAAGGATATGATAAAGGATACAGATGATCTGCAAGATGAAGAGATATATCAGGTGAGGTATGGAAGTGTCCCAAACTCAGGAGCTTCTGTCCCTGTGGAGTTGTGGTACATCGCCCTCCTGGTACATGGATGTATTCACCAACCTGGAACCTCTCTGAACCCCATGCTATTGGGATTTTATGGAGGCTGCCACACATAGGCATGATCAATTATTAAGTCCATTTCCAGCCCTTTCTCCTCTCTGGAGAACTGGCAGTGGGGCTGGAAATCCCAAACTTCTAATTATGGTTTGGTCTTTCTGGTGACTAGTCCCCATCCAGGAACCATCCACAAGTCCACCCAGTCACCTCATTGGAAAAAAAGATGCTCTTAGTGCTCTTATCATGAACTGTGCCAGGAATAGAGACTAAGACCAAATATATATTTCTTATAAATCACAATATCACATCTTGAGTTGGGCAAAGATTTCTTAGATATAACACCAAAAGCACAGGTGATAAAATGATAAATTGGACTTCATCAAAATCAAAAACTTCTGTGTTTCAAAAAGAGAACATCAATAAAGTGAAAAGATAATCCATAGATTGGTAGAAAATGTTTGCAACTTATTTATCTGATCAGGGACTTGTACCCAGAATTCATAGAGAACTGAAACTTGGAAAATGATCCAATTAAAGATGGGCAAAATATTTGAATAGACATTTTGCCAAAGAAGAAATCTGAATGGCCAATATTATGAAAAGATGCTTAGTATCATTACTTATTAGGGAAATGGATATTAAAACTACAATAAAATACCACTTCTCTCCCACCGAAATGGCTACAGATGGAGACAGACGGTAACAACTGCTGGTGAGAATGCAGCAAAATGGAAACTTTCATGCATTGCTGGTGGGAATTTAAAATGCAGCACTCACTTTGAAAAAACAGTTTGGAAGTTTCTTCAAATGTTAAACATAGATTTACTACATCATCTGACAATCATCTCCAAAAGAAATGTGTCCCCACAAAGACTTGTATGCAAATGTTCACAGCAGCATTGTTTACAATAGCCCCAAAATGGAAACAACTCAAATGTCCATCAGCTGATGAATGGATTAACGAGTGTGATATACACATACAATGGAATATTTTTCAGCCAAAACAAGTAATAAAGACAAAGGACCACACGAAGACACAGGGAGAAGCCAAGGAAAGAGGCCTCGGAAGAAATCGACCCTGTCTGACACCTTGATCTCAGACATCTAGCTTCCAGAATTGTAAGAAAATAAATTTCTGTTGTTTAAGCCACCCATTCTGAGGTACTCTGTTAGGGCAGCTCCAACAGGTTTTGGTACCAGGAAGTTGGCTATTTCTGTAACAAATACCTAAGAATGTGGAAGTGGCTTTCGAACTAGGTAATGGGAAGAGTTTCGAGGTGCATCTTAGAAAAGCCTAGATTGTCTTGAAGAGACTAAATATGGTCATTGAAGGTGATTCTTCTGACAGCTCAGAAAGAGAGAACTGTACAGAAAGCTCCTATCACTATATCTGCTCATATATATATATATATATATATATATATATATATATATATATATATACATACATATATATGCTATATATATATCTATTTTTATATATTTCAACATGAACAGAATATTGACACAAATATGAATGTTAAAGGTGCTTCTGGGGAAGTCTCAGATGGATATGAGGAATATGTTATTGGAAACTGGACGAAAAGCAGTCCTTGTTACAAAGCGGCAGAGAACTTGACCAAAGTGTGTTCTAGTGTTTTGTAGAAAGTAAAAGTTGTCAGTAATGAACTTGGATATTTAACGGAGGATATTTTTAAGGAAAACGTTGAAGCTGTGACTGGGTTTCTCCTTGCTGCTTATAGTAAAGTGTGAGAGGGAGACAACTGAAAAAGAAATTATTATGCAAAAAGGAACCAGAACTTGAAGGCCCAAAATCCTCAGCCTATTCATATTGCAAAAAAATGAGAAAGTGTGTTCAGGACAGAACACCAAAGATGTGGCTGGACAGTCTTTACGAAAGAGATTATGGGTGTGTGACATGGATCCAATCACAGCAGAAGCACTGTCAGCTTGGACTGAAGAGGACAGAGGTGGGATGAAATGAAGGAAAGGCTGTCAGACGTCTGGGGTTCTACAAGCAGAAAACTAGATGACAGAGATGTCTGGATGCAAACATGCATCATCTGTCGAGTAGAGGGAGGAATGACTCTAAAGGTGGGTCAGGGGTCAGCAGGGCTGCTACTGCCACCATGGGTCCCGAAAGCACAGACAGCAGGACTGTTTCCTCATTGGTTCCAGAGGGTTTGGGGACAAAATTCAGGGAGAAGAAGGCAGAGCCACCATCCTTGTTGGGCAGAAAGTTGAGCCAAAGTGGATTTCCTTATAATCTGATGGCACTTTCCACAGAAGTTTCTTAAAATTAGCCACATATGTTAATGTCACACAAATAATGTCAGCAGGCAAATGTGTGCTGTAGAAACAGTGCAGACTGGACAGTAAAATTTCTGAGTTCTAGTACTGACATTGATATAAAAAACTAAATCTCTGAATAAACTAATAATCGAATGGAATTTTCCCTGCTAGGTTTTGGACTTGCTTAGGACCTGTCAGCCTTCTTCTTTCCAATTCTCCCTTTTGGAATGGGAATATCTATCCAATACCTGTCCCACCATTGTATTTTGGAAGCCCATAACTTGTTTTGTTTCATAGGTTCACTATTGCAGAGGAATTTTGCCTCAGGATGAATCATACCTCTAGTCTCACTCATATCTGATTTAGGTGCTATTTAGATGAAAGTTTAGACTTAGAGTTGTTGCTGGAACGGGTTAAGACTTTTGTGGCTGTTGGAATGGGACAAATATATTTCACATGTGAGGACTTGAAATTTGGAGGCTGAGAGGGTGGAGTGTTATAGGTTAAATTGTATCCTTGCAAAATACATATGTTGAAGTCCTAAGCCCTAGTACCTCAGAATGTGACTGTATTTGGATACAGAGTTTTTACAGAGGCAATTAAGGTTGAATGAGGTTATTGGGAGTGGGGCCAAGCCCAATTTCACTTGTGTCCTTAAAAGAAGAGGAGATCAGGACATGCACACACAGAGAAAACAAAGACCATATGAAGACACAGGGAGAAAAGACACAGGCCACCTGCAAACCAAGGAGAGAGGCTTCAGGAGAAATCAACTCTGCTGACAATTTGATCTCAGAATTGTGAGAAAATATATTTCTGTTGTTTCACAACAACAACAAAAAAGAATTACTAATACATGCTGCTATACAGATGAACCTCAGAAACATGCTAAGTGAAACTAGGCACAAGAGACCATACATTGTAAGAGTCTGTTTATCTGAAAGGTGTCCAGAAGAGGCAAATTTATAGAGACAAAAAGTACATTAGTGGTTGCCCAGGCCTGTGAGTAAGAATGGGAAGTGACTGCAAATAGGCGTCAGTTTTCTTTTTGGGTTAATAGAAATGTTATAAAATTAGATATAGGTGAAAGTTACACACTTTACAATGTTACTAAAGATTCTTGAAGTGTAATCTTAATACAGGTGAATTTTATGATATGTAAATTATATCTCAATAAAGTTGTTTTAAAAATTAATGGTTGAAACAATTCCTTAAGATGACATTTGTTGGATAACAAATTTTAATGTGTCTATAATTAGGATTTATTCTTTAACTGAGAACCTTCAAATACCTGGAACAACTCCATTCATATTGTGGTAGAATATCCACCCATCATGAATTTTTCTTTTATTTCATTTTAAGAAGGGCTTTGAAGCACAGCAGGCAGGGAGGTTAAGTCAGTATTGTTAAAATTTTTTGCATAAAAATGCAAGTCAAACTCCTGAATTTTAGAACCCACTAGAATATTTAACTACAGCCCTTTAGATGTTGGTTACACAAAATCATACTTCCCTCCTCTGCTTGCTGAGAGCAGCACTGACTGGAATAACTCCTTTGAAAAGTGACCTGGCCTGGTAAAGGGTCACGGGTCATTCACTAAGTGACAACAATTCAAAATAAGGCAAAAAGATTTCAAAACAAACAAACAAATAAAACAAAACCAAAGAAGTGGGGGTAATTACTAAAACATCAAAGATTTCTATATAGTCTGAATATTCTAATGTATTCACCATTTAACTAATAATATTAACTTCAGTCAGAATACTTATAGGGAGCCAAATTCTGAGTTCCAATTTAAATTGCCAGGTCACTTCTCCCATCCCATAGACACAGACTTACTGAATAGATGAAAAAGGAATGACAAAAGGCCTACAGGATCTGCTAAGAGGCAGAAAACAGAGATTAGGATGAAGGTAAAGCATGACCTTCAAAACAGGAATTCAAGTTTTAGGTCCCAGATAACATAGCTCCTGGACATAGAGCTGCCTAAAAAGATACCAGTTCTCTACCTGTAAGTTCTGACTCCTGGTCATTATAAACTGTCTTGGAAACCTTACTTCCCAGGGAAGGCGACGAGGAGCCAAGAAGGGGCACCTGGAAAGTAAGATTCTCTGGGAAGGGAGGAAGATGGGGGGCAGCACATCCACTCTGGCTTCCCGCGTCCCGTGGGTTCCCTCCTGCGGTCCTCCCGCCCCCTAGACGCCTGGGTGGCTATGCCATCCCGCAGGATCTCGGTGGCACGGGTTCTGAACGGCTTTCCCCTGAGGTATCCGGTGCTGACCCCAGAGCTCCAGCATAGAGTGGGCGCTGCTGAGCCCGGAGCCGTTCGGGTTGGGGGAACACCGCCCGTCCCTTTCCCGCGACGAAGCTGGGGCCTGGCCACGGGAAGGGCGGCTGCACCCCAGGGAGCCTGTCCTCCACGCGCCAACACCCGAGGCCCGCAGCAGCGGTCCGGAAACAGGCGAGGCCTCTCGCAGGTCTCGCGCCCCCTTTCTCCGCTCACTCGTTCCAACAACGCGTCACAGGCGGCACGCCCAACCGTCAGTAGCTAATGGAAGCCTCTCTGAGCCGCTGACTCCATCTGAAGGACACGACCGCTCAGAATTGCGCCTCATGGGCGGTTACCTGAGCCGGACTTGCCGTCGCCGGCAGTCCCCTGCTCTGCGAGGCGGGGACCAGCCGGAGAGAGCCGAGCTCCTCGGGCCTGCGCATCCCGCCCGCCATTTTCCCCTCCCTTTCCGCTCTCACTCGGCGGTCCCAACCCTGGACCTGGCTCGCAGGCTGTCATATGAGCGTCCTGTGGCTTCACCCCGTCGTCGTTGGCACCGTCGGCTGTTTATCAGAGCCCATCGGTGGCAATATCCAATCCAGCAAGCCTGGTGTTTATTTCTGGGGATCTTTTCCTCGGTGCCCCGGTGGGGCCATCAGAAGTCACTGCTGTCTGCTTGCAGCTCCAAGATGCCCTGTACCTCAGTGATCCTGAAGATGGCACCTGCTAAGGGCAAACGGATGCTCCTTTTGGCTCTGAAGCAGACAATCCTCTGTACGTGGTCTTCACTGTCTGTTCACCTCCCAAACTTTTGTGGAAAGGAGATCCTGGTGAGAGACCTCAAAGAAAGCGGTCAACTGAAAGCCAAGGAAGAGAAGGACCTGACGGCCCTGGGTGAGAGCAGGAAAAGGCTAATGAAGCAAAAGCAAGGACACTCAGCTCCCGAGAGTCAGGACGAACAGAGAAGGGGCTCAAACCCCGGTGGGAATGCGCAGTCTGTGTTTAGAGGGCTGATGGCCAGTGAGGTCCTCTCTTCTTCTGTGCCCAAGCCTGGGCCTCTGAAGAGAGACTTCTGCTCCAAGAGCTCTGAAGATATCCTGCTTAGGAAGTCCCAGCCCTACGTTTTGAGCTCATGCAGAAAACGAAATGCCATTACCGGTTCCTACAGCTCCACTAGAGGTTTCCCACCGCTGCAGAGGAGTGGTCCAGGCGCAGCGGGGCTCCTGGGCCCAGCCTCATCGCATCCTCGTGTGCTCTCAAAGAAAGTCAGTGAGCAAGGCTGTCAGTCTAGCCCTTCAGCCTCAGTGGAAACACAGAGGAAGAAGATCAAGCGTGAAAGGGTTGCGGATGGCCCCTTAGAGCAGAAACACAACTTAAATTGCTCACAGCCATCTGATAGTTCCAGACCCCGGAAACGTAAGATTACTCTGCTGCTGCCCTCGAGACGAAGTGGCCCACTGATTTTGCCCCCACCACCCCAGCTAGGTTATCCAGTCACTGCTGAAGACCTTGAATTGGAGAAGAGAGCTGCGATGCAGTGGATCAACAAGGTCTTGGAAGGGTAAGACAGAGGCCCTCTCAGACTGCAGAGCCCCTCAGCCTTCCTGTTTCCACTCTGCCAGCGCCCAGCACTAATTCACAGCTGAGGAGCTTGCGGAAGAGGTAGAGCTCCCCAGGCCCAGTGGTCTTCCCGTAGCTGGCTGGAGCAGCCACTTCTATGGGCCGTTTGTCCTGGTTTTCCCTGTTTGTCTTGCTCCACCTGGCCTAAAAAATTTTTGTTCCTTTTCCCTGGCCCACCAGGGTCTGTTCCCCAGTACTTTGCTGCTTGGCCCCTCAGTGGTTCCTCAGAGGAGCATTGCAGGACACCATCAGAGTCCAGCTTTGCCCTTGAGGGAGCCCAGGGTGCTGCTCCTTTGGGCCCATTCCCCCACCAAGTCAGTTCTCTCTAGAGAGGCAATGTTCCATTCTTATCGACTTTCTGTCAGATGGGCCCCTAGAAATCGGGTGGCTTGAGGTTGTTAGTCTGGCCTACCCCAGTGGTCAGTATCCTTGCAAGAGAAGAGGGATGCTTTGGACTAGTTTTCCTCCAGGCAGGAGCAAGCAGGACACCCACTGCTGCTAGAGTTGCCTCTTCCCACCTTCTCCATTTTAATTGGGCCCTGGTCCATCTTTCTTAGAATCTATAGATTCTCTCTCTCTCTCTCTCTGAACATTTGGTACCACATGAACACTCAGTTGATGAACAAAGTCACATATGTCACATACATATAGTCACATATTTATATGTCATATATATTTATAGGTAAAGTCATATATAATGTAATATATATTATGTGGAGACTATATATTATATAATGTAACTTATAAGAATACACAGTATATATACATTATATATTACATATGTATAATATACTATATATGTGTGTATAATTAGTATGTGATTATAATGTATAATATCAATATATAATATTTATCATATTGCATGTATGTATTACATATTCATATGTAATATGTGTATAACAGTGCATATTGCATTTTTATAGCATATACATATACATGTTTAAAACATTATGTATAGAATACATATTTTTTAAATTTTACATATTTTATTTTATTAGAATTATAACATTTATTATTTTTCTCACATATTCATTGCTTTTTATTTGTATTTATTGATTTATTGGAGTATAGTTGCTTTACAATATTGTGTTAGTTTCTGCTGTACAGGGAAGTGAATCAGCTATATGTATACATATATCCCCTCTTTCTTGGATTTCCTTCACATTTAGGTCACCAAAGAGCATTAAGTAGAGTTCCCTGTGCTATACATTAGTTATCTATTTTTTCATTAGTTATCTAGTTTTATCTATTTTATACATATTAGTGTATATGTCAATCCCAGTCTCCCAATTCATCCCACTCACCCTCCCCCTTGGTGTCCATACGTTTGTCCTCTACATCGGTGTCTCTGTTTCTGCCTTGCAAGCAGGTTCATCTGTACCATTTTTCTAGATTCCACATGTATGCTTTAAGAGACGCTATTTGTTTTTCTCTTTCTGACTTACTTCACTCTGTATGACAGTCTCTAGGTCTATCTACATCTGTACAAATGACCCAATTTCATTCCTTTTTATGGCTGAGTAATATGCCGTTGTATATATGTACATCGTCTTTATCCATTCATATATAATATTACATTACATTACATATAATAATATATGTTGAATACATATATGACTTTTTGCTAATTTATCAACTATTCCTATCTTTGCTTCTTGAATTCACAGTGGAGGAAGAATTGGCTTGTATGAGTGGCCATACTTTTAACTTTTCAGGTTTTCTGTGGCCCAGCTGGGAAATCTGGAACCACTTTACCCCTCTAGATGCTGAGTCCTGATTTCTGTGTTTTGGAAAGGCACTTGCCTTTTCTCTCTCTGCTGTTCACCTGCCTACCTGACCTCACTATGGGCTGGATCATGCCTAGTGTATGTTAGGAAATGACTTGTGACAACTTTAGTCTTTAAAAAAATTTTTAAATATGATATAATTTTAGACTTACAGGATAGTACAGAGATCCCCAACTAGTCTTCATCTAGCTTCTCCTAAAGTTAACATCTTACAGAGCTGTTATTGAAACCAGGTAATTAACACTGTTACAATGCTATTAGCTAAACTTCAGACTTTAATGGGATTTCCCCATTTTTCCAGTAAAATTTTCTCCCTGTACCTGTATCAGTCCAGAATCCCACATTTCATTTAGTTGTCATGTCTCCTTAGTCTCCTCCAAAGTGTGACCATTTTTCTATCTTAAGGTCTTTTGTGACCTATATACATTTGAAGACTACCAGTTAGGTATTTTGTAGAATTTTCTCCAATTTGGATTTGTCTTCTGTTTTCTCATGAGTACATTGAGGTTATGGATTTTCAAGAAAAAATCCCACGTAGGTGATGTATCCTTCTCAGCATATGGGAAATATTCATCTTGATCACCTGATTAAGGTGGAATCTGCCAGCGTTCTCCACTGAGTAGTTACTATTTCTCCCTATGTAATACATATTTAAGTGAGTCATACTTTGATGCTATACCCAAAACTCCTGTTTATCCTTAAACTTTCACCACTAATTTTGCCATCACCAGTGGATCTTGCCTGCAGCAATTATCAGTGTGGTGTTCTAATGGTGATTTTCTGCCTCTCTTGTTCTTCTACATTTAATTAGAATTCTTCTCTAAGGAAGAGTTCTCTGCATTTATTTATTTATTCAGTCATTTATATCTGTATGGACCCATCAATATTTATTTTTTTACTTGGGCTATATCTATTATTATCACTGTTAATTTTGCTGCTCAAATTGTTCCAGATTTGACCATTTTGAATTCTCTCAGATCAGATACTGAGTCCTTTGAACATGGCTGCATCTTCCTCCCCGCTTTTCCCAAGGATTTATTTACTGTCTAGCCCCACAAGATGCTCCAGGGTTATCTTGTATCTTACCTGCCCCAGTTCTGGAGTCGACTACTTTTCCAAGGAGCTTTGGTTCCTTTTATTGGAGAAGGAATTTAGAAAACAAAATCTGGGCATTTCGGTGTGCTCATGGCTACTAGGGAGTATTTTTTTTTCCTAGGTCCTCTCAGCAGACAGAACTGGAAATATATGTTCCCATTTACACACACTTACATATATTTCTGTATTTCTCTATGCTTCTGTGAGTGTGTATGCATCTGTGTGTGTGTGTGTGTAAATGAGTTCACACTGATACCTCAGACTCTTATATAGTGTAGAACCAGGGTTCATTTTAGAAATGTTCCCCTTTGCTTATGTGTAACTTCTTCAACAGTTTCTCCAGAGAAACCTGGTTTAATTATCTACAGTATGTTTACTTATTTGTTCAATTAAGAATGCACATAGTTTCACAATTTCCAACCCTGTGAGCAACTTACCGAAGTGTTTGTGTACAAGTCTTTCAGTATTTAGCCTTGCAGCATCCAGGCAAACACTGCTTTTAAAAGTTACTTGGTTTAGCTCCTTTCAGCAACCCTGCAGCGAGGTTATGTAATCACTTTGTACCCCACTTAGATTCATTTGTCATAGTCTGCATTCCATTTTGGGTTCCTCCAACAACCTGGTTGATTTTAATTTGCAAAGTAAAACACTCTTTGTGGAATAAAGTTTGCTTAACTTTTTTGAGTATTTTTTTGTCTGTATTTATGAGCGATGCTGGTCTGAAATTTTGTGTTCTTGTGATGCCTTTGTCTGGTTTTGGTATCCACTTGGCTCTGGATTTTTCTTTATGGGAAAATTTTCATTTACTCATTCAGTCTCCTGTTAGAGGTCTAAGCTTTTCTAATTCTACTTGAGTCAGTTTCAATAATTTGTGGCTTTCTGGGGACTTTGCCTACTTCATCTAAGTCATAGAATTTGTTGGCATGAAATTGTTTGTGGTATTTTCTTATAGTTCTGATATCGCTAAGGTAGGAGATGATATACTTTCCTCAATTCCTAATTGCTTTCACTGTTTAATATTATGTGGGGCTGGGAGGTCTCTTGTGGACCAATATCCTGAACTCGGCGCTCCCACCACAGAGGCACAGACCTGACACCCAGGTGGAGCACCAAGGCCCTGTCAGCCACACGGCTCAGAAGAAAAGGGAAAGAAAAATTAATACATTAATTAATTAATTAAAAAGAAATAAAGTTATTAAAATAAAAATTAAAAATTACTAAAAATTAAAAAGTAATTAAAAAATAGAAAAAAGAAAGAAAGAAGACAGCAACCAAACCAGAAAATAAATCCAACAATGATAACAAGCGCTACAAACTATACTAAAAAAAAACCTAAAAACGGACAGAGAGTGCCCTAGGACAAATGCTACAACAAAGCTATACAGACAAAATCACACAAAGAACCATACAGATACACACTCACAAAAAGAGAAAAAGGTAAAAATATACATATAAACATATAAAAAAAGGGAAGAGAGCAACCAAATCAATAAAGAAATCTACCAGTGATAATAAACTCTAAATACTAAACTAAGATAAACATAAAACCAAAAACTAGTGAGTCGCATACAGCAAACGCCAAGTCTACAGTTGCTCCAAAAGTCCACCGCATCAATTTTGGGATGATTCATTTTCTATTCAGGTATTCCACAGATGCAGGGTACATCAAGATGATTGTGGAGCTTTAATCCACAAGGCTGCTGGGTGAAATTTCCCTTTCTCTTCTTTGCACAGCTCCTGGGGTTCAGCTTTGGATTTGGCCCCGCCTCTGAGTGTAGGTGGCCTGAGGGCATCTGTTCCCTTTTGGGAAGTCTGAGGTCTTCTGCCAGCATTCAGTAAGTGTTCCGTAGGTGTTCCACATGTAGATGTATTTCTGATGTATTTGTGGGGAGGAAGGTGATCTCCATGTCTTACTCCTCCACCATCTTGAAGGTCTCTGGCACTTAATTTGAAAGATAATATGGATAGGTACAAAGTTTTTGGATTGATACATTAATCACCTCACCACTTTGATATTAAGCACTGTAAGTTTTGAGTCTGTTGGGCAATGCATCTTCAAGGATAAGCTTTTCTGTTCTTGTTTCAGGGTCAGTCATTCAAATGTGTACTTGTACACTCCAGTATGTGTCTTGGGTGAGGTATTGATCCTCTGTGTACTTACAGATAAAATGGAGATAATCATAAGTGAGAGTTAAACTGTGTTTATATAAGTCCTCTATGATGTCAAGTGCTTTGCATTTATTATCCCTTTTATTCTTCTTCATGTAATCACAACTATTTTTGTCTTTTACAGATGATGGAGCTAAGACCCTGAGCAATCAAATAACTTGAGAATGGTGACATCATGACTCATCTGCATAGGAGCTGACCCTCAAACACGAGCACCTAGGCTGTACTCTGTCGTTGTAGTGCAATATCACATTCCTTGTAGGCTCAGTTTTATACATAAATAAGATAATCATAAACATAAATAGGATAAATAAGATAAAAAAGTGCTAACTGTCATGTGTGACATATACTTAAGTGTTTGGTACATTTTATCTCTTCTTATGACTAGTTCCCCCCTCTGTTGACTACATCTGTCCCCCCTTAGAGAATCCTCCTGCTTCACTTGACTGTCATGAGAATGCTCATGTTTCAGCTCAGGTGCTGGCCCAGGACGCTCCTCAACCCTTCATTTCCCAAGGAGTCACAAGCAGTTCCAGTTTCCATGCAAAGCTTGAGGGAAGCACCACTTCCTCCTTCCGGAACACTCTCTGTGTCGTGCCACTGAAGTGTCTGTGTGTCCAGAGCATCATAACACCCCTCATCAGTGGCACCATCAACTTCAACCTCTGACCTCCCTCTCTACATAAGTGCTCAAGTCAGATACACGAGACCAGGTCAAGGACAGATGCCAATCCACTGTCCTGCACACACACTCCTCCTTCTCTCTTGTTTCTTTTCCTCTCAGATTTCACCTATCTTCTCATCCCACTTCCAGCCACTCATCTTCTCCATCACCAGCTTTATCAAATCCAATTTCGTTTCCTATTCTAGAATAGTGAGAGCCGGGGCAGAGCTTCAACTGTTTAAGAGAATAGGGGCCTGAGACCTGAATCAGAGATAAGTCCTAAATGAGGACGAGAAGGCTGAGGCAAGAAGTGACATTAACAGTGGAGCAGAGGGCTCTGTGAGGCCAGTGCCATGGGAAGGCTACACTGTTCTAGATTGGGACAGGGAAAGAGAACCTAGTGTTAGGTGGAGAGAAAAGTGATCCCACCCTAACCATCCCCTATGGGCCCCTTCATGGATATGGAGGAGGAGGAATTCCCACAGCAGACTGCCCTGGGAGAGAGTCACTGATTGTGGAATGATAGACACTGGACAGGCAAAATATGACCCTTGCTGCTTAGGGTTGAAGCCTGGCATTTGTTTCCTACAGCCGATGCTGAGCATCAGGGGATGGCAGCACCAGGGTACTAAGAAGGTTGGCTAGGGTCAAGACTCCTTTTCCTTCCCCTATCAAAGGTCAGACAGATACACAGCAGGCTGGCTCAGGGCCTCAAGGTATGATAGGTGATTCAGGGGACACGTGCCAAATTTCACAGGCTTAAGTGCAAAGAGAGTGTCTAGCATAACTTAAGAGACCATGGGCTTATGGAGCGGCAGCCTCCTGGATGAGAAAAGTGCTGACCTGGGGTAGGCACATCCACTGCTTCCACTTCAGCATGGTCTGCTGCAAAGATGATACCCTGACCTCAGTATGTGAGACTCTTCTCTCAGAGGCCTTAGGTTTATTATCAGAGATATTTGCATTTTGTGTTTTGTATTCTATTTTGCCTCTTGTGGCCATAAAGGCAGGGTCTGCCTCTTTCCTACGGATGTGGATATCATTTGTATTTATCATCTTGTAAATGAAGGTGTCCACAGACAAGTGACTGGATATGGAAAGGTGGGCAGGAGCCAGGCAGAAAACGGAAGCCATGATTCTTTCCCTATTAGATAGTGGGGTCAAAAGAGGTGGGTACCCCTTCTTTGTAAATGCAGTTAAAAGTCTTTTTCCATCCACTCCCTGCCTTTATCCCATGTTAATGATATTCTCCTATGAATGTACATGTATAAACATAAATGGCACACAGAAAAATTTGGTACCATTCGTTTTACAAAAATGGGATTATAAAATATGCACTTTTGTGTATCTTGTTTTTCTTCCTTAACAACGCATCTAAGAGCTCTGCTCTTAGAGTGGATAGGGATCATTCGTTTCAAGATCCTAATCCTGATAGTCACCTAGCCCTAAGGTATCAACCCAAACACTAACCCTAATTCTTATATCTAAAATGTGCTAACCTTGAGGCATTACCCCAACCTTAACTCCAGCCCTAACATTACGGTCCTCACCAGAACCCTATTCCCCAGACCCTATAAACTCTAATGCTGACTCTGAGGCCCTAATCCATGTGGAATTAAGCTGCAGTGTACTCACTAGTTTTTAAAATGTTTATTGGAGTATAGTTGCTTTACAATGATGTGTTAGTTTCAGGTGTACAGCAAAGTGAACCAATTATACAAATACACATATCCCTTCATTTTCAGATTATTTTCCCATATAGATTATTACAAAGTATTGCAGATAGTTCCCCATGCTGCACTGTAGGCCCTTATTAGTTATCTATTTTATATATAGTAGTGTGTATATGTTAATCCCAATCTCCTAATTTATCATTTTCCCCCTTTGGTAACCATAAGTTTGATTTCGAGATCTGTGAGTCTGTTTCTACTTTGTAAATAAGTTCACTTGTATCATTTGTTATTAGATTACACATATAAGTGATATCATATGATATTTGTCTTTTTCTGTCTGACTTACTTCATTTAGTATGATAATCTCTGGGTCCATCCAAGTTTACTGCAAATGGCATTATTTCATTCAATTTATGGCTAACAATTCCATTGTATATATGTACCACATCTTTTTTACCCAGTCCTTGGTTGATGGATATTTATATTGCCTCCATGGCCTGGCTATTGTAACTAGTGCTGCAATGAACATTGGAGTTCATGGATCTTTTTGAATTATGGTTTTCTCCAGATATACGCCCAGGAGTAGGATTGCTGGATCATATGGTAGTTCTATATTTAGTTTTTTGAAGAGCCTCCATACTGTTCTTCATAATGCTTGTTCCAATTTACATTCCCACCAACAGTGCAAGAGGGGTCCCTTTTCTCCACATCCTCTCCAGCATTTATTGTTTGTAGAAATTTTGATGAATGGCCATTCTGACCGGTGTAAGGTGATACCTCATTGTAGTTTTGACTTGCATTTCTCTATTAATTAGTGATGTTGAGCATCTTTTCATATGTTTGTTGGTCATCTGTATGTCTTCTTTGGAGAAATGTCTATTTAGATCTCCTGCCCATTTCTTTGATTGGGTTTGTTTTTTGATATTGAGCTACATGAGCAGTTTGTATATTTTGGAGATTAAACTCTTGTCATTTGCTTCATTTGCAAATATTTCCTACCATTCTGAGGGCTCTATTTTTGTTTTGTTTATGTTTTCCTTTGCTGTGCAAAAGCTTTTAAGTATAATTAGGTCCCATGTTTTATTTCTGTTTTTATTTACATTACTCTAGGAGGTAGATTTAAAAAGATATTGCTGAAAAAAAAGATATTGCTGTAATTTATGTCAGAGAGTGTTCTGCCTATTTTATGCCTTTTCTAAGAGTTTTAGAGTATCTGGTCTTACATTTAGGTCTTTAATCCATTTTGAGTTTATTTTTGTGTACGGTGTTAGAGAGTGTTCTAATTTCATTCTTTTACATGTAGCTGTCCAGTTTTCCCAGCACAGCTTATTGAAGAGACTGTCTTTTCTCCATCGTATATTCTTGCCTCCTTTGTCATAGATTAGGTGACCATAGGTGCATGGGTTTATCTCTGGACTTTCTATCTTGTTCCGTTGAGCTATATCTCTGTTTTTGTGTCAGCACTATACTGTTTTGATTACTGTAGCTTTGTAGTATAGTCTGAAGTCAGGGAGCCTGATTCCTCCAACTCCGTTTTTCTTTCTCAAGATGGCTTTTGCTATTTGGGGTCTTTTGTGTTTCCATAAAAATTGTGAAAATTTTTGCTCCAGTTCTGTGAAAAAATGCCATTGGTAATTGGATAGGAATTGCATTGAATCTGTAGATTGCTTTGGGTAGTATAGTCATTTTCTCTGTATTGATTCTTCCAATCCAAGAACATGGTATATCTTTCCATCTCTTTGTGTCATCTTTGATTTCTTTCATCAGCATCTTATAGTTTTCAGAGTACGGGTCTTTTGCCTCATTAGGTAGGTTTACTTCTAGGTATCTTATTCTTTTCGATGTGATGGAAAATGGGATTGTTACCCTAATTTCCCTTTCAGACTTTTCGTTGTTAGTGTGCAGGAATGCAAGTCATTTCTGTGAATTAGTTTTGTATCCTGCAACTTTACCAAATTCATTGACAAGCTCTAGTTGCTTTCTGGTAGCATCTTTAGGATTTTTATGTATACTGTCATATCATCTTCAAATAGTGATAGTTGTAATTCTTCTTTTACAATTTGGATTTCTTTTATTTCTTTTTCTTCTCTGATTGCCATGGCTAGAACTTCCAAAACTATGTTGAATAAAAGTGGCGAGAGTGGACATCTTTGTCTTGTTCCTGATCCTAGAGGAAATGCTTTCAGTTTTTCACTGTTGAGAATGATGTTAGCTGTGTGTTTGTCACATATAAGCTTTATTATGTTGAGATAGGTTCCCTCTATGCCCACTTCATGGAGAGTATTTATCATAAATGGGTGATACATTTTTGAAAAGCTTTTTTCTACATCTGAGATGATAATATGGTTTTTTAACTTCAGTTTGGTAATGTGGTGTATCACACTGATTGATTTGTGGATTTTGAAAAATCCTTGTATCCCTGGGATACATCTCCCTTGCAGGGTGTGTGTACCTTTCAATGTATTGTTGTATTCAGTTTGCTAGTATGTTTTGAGGGGTTTTGCAACTATGTTGGTCATTGATATTGGCTTGTAATTTTCTTTTTCTGTGGTATCTTTGTCTGGTTTTGGAATCAGGGTGGTGATGGCCTCATAGAATGATCTTAGGAGTATTCCTTCCTCTGAATTTTTTTGCAAGAGTTTCGGAAGTATGGGTGTTATCTCTTCTCCAAATATTTGATAGAATTCGCCTGTGAAGCCATCTAGTCCTGGACTTTTTTTGTGGGAAGTTTTAAAATCACAGTTTTGATTTTAGTATGTGTGATTGGTCTGTTCATATTTTCTGTTTCTTTCTGGTTCAGTGTTGATTGTACCTTTCTGAGAATTTGTCCATTGCTTCTAGGTTGCCTATTTCATTGGCATATAGTTACTTGTAGTAGTCTCTTATAATCCTTTGTATTTATGTGGTGTCCATTGTAACTCCTCCTTTTTCATTTCTAATTTTATTGATTTGAGCCCTCTTCCTTTTTTTCTTGATGAGATTGGTGAAAGGTTTATCAATTTTTTATCTTTTCAAAGAACCAGCTTTTAGTTTCATTGATCTTTTCTATTGTTTTCTTCATCTCTATTTCATTTATTTCTGCTCTGATCTTTATGATTTCTTTCTTCCTACTAACTTTGGGTTTTGTTTGTTCCTCTTTCTCTAGTTGCTTTAGGTGTGACTTTAGGTTGTTTGAGATTTTTATTGTTTCCTGACGTAAGATTGTATTGCTATAAACTTCCCTCTTAGAACTGCTTTTGCTTTGTTCCATAGGTTTTGGATCATCACGTTTTCATTTTCATTTGTCTCTAGGTATTTTTTAATTTCCTCCTTGATTTCTTCACTGATCCTTTGTTTAGTAACATACTGTTTAGCCTCCACGTGTTTGTGTTTTTCACAGTTTTTTTCTTGTAGTTGATTTCTAATCTCATAGTGTTGTAGTTGTAAAAGACGCTTGATATGATTTCAATTTACTTTAATTTACCAAGGCTTGATTTGTGGTCCAAGGTGTGATCTATCTGGGGGAATGCTCCATGTGCACTTGAGAAGAAAGTGTATTCTGCTGCTTTTGGGTGGAATGTTCTATAAATATTAGTTAAATTCATCTGGTGAAATGTGTCATTTAAAGCCTGTGTTTCCTCATTGATTTTCTGCCTGAATGATTCGTCCATTTTTGTAAGAGGTGTGTTAAAGTCCCACAGTATTGTTACTGTTGATTTCCCCTTTTAAGTCTGTTAGAATTTGTGTTATATATTGAGGGGCTCCTATGTGGGGTGCATATATATTTACAATTGTTATATCTTCTTCTTGGATTGATCTCTTGATCATTATGTAGTGCCCTCGTTTATCTCTTGTAACAGTCTTTATTTTAAAGTCTATTTTGTCTGACATGAGTACTGCTATCCAGTTTTCTTTTGATTTTCATTTGCATGGAATACCTCTTTCTATCCCCTCTCTTTCAGATTTTATGTGTCCCTAAATCTGAAGCAGGTCTTTGGTAGACAGCATATATATGGGTCTTGTTTTTGTATCCAATCATCCAGTCTATGTCTTTTGGTTGGAGCATTGAATCCATTTACATTTAAGGTAATTGTTGATATATATGTTCTTACTGCCATTTTCTTAATTATTTGGGATTTGCTTCTGGATATCTTTTTTCTTGTCTTCCTCTATTGTTCTCTTCTCATGTGATTTGATAACTATTTTTAGTGTTCTGTTTTGGGTTGCTTTTTCTTTTTTTGATCTTTGTTTATCTATTGTAGTATTTTGGTTTGCAGTTCCCATGAGGTTTTGACATAGCAGTGTATATATATATATATATATATATATATATATATATATATATACACACACACACACACACACACACACACACAAGGTTGTTTTAATTTGTTGGTCTCTTAATTTGAAATACATTTCCCATTTACTGCATTTGTACTCTCCTCATGGTTGCTTGATTTCATATCACATTTCTGTGTGGATGATTTCCTACTTTTACTGTATGTTTGCCTTTACCAGTGAGCATTCCTATTTGTGATTTTATTGTTTCTAGTTGTGGCCTCGTTTTTTTGTTGTTGTTTGTTCATTTGTTTTACCACCTAAAGAAGTTCTTTCAGCATTTGTTGTAAGGCTGGTTTGGTAGTGCTGGATTCTCTGACCTTTTGCTTGTCTGTAAAACTTCTGATTTCCCCATCGAATCTGAACGAGATCCTTGCTGGGTAGCATATTCTTGGCTGTAGGTTTTCCCCTTTCATCACTTTAAATATATCGTGCCATCTGGCCTGCAGAGTTACTGCTGAAAAATCAGCTGATAACCTTATGGGGATTCCCTTGTATGTATTTTTTGCTTTTCCCTTGTTGCTCTTAATATTTTTCTTTGTATTTAATTTTTGTCAGTGTTTGTTTAATTTGTGTCTTGGTGTGTTCCTCCTTGAATTTATTTGGTATGGGACTCTGTGCACTTCCTGGACTTGAGTGAGTGTTTCCTTTCTCATGTTAAGGAAGTTTTCATCTATAATCCCTTCAAATAGTTTCTCAGGCCCTTTTTGCCTTCTCCTTCTGGGACCCCTATAATGTGAATGCTCGTGCATTTAATGTTGTCCCAGAACTCCCTGAGACTGTCCTCATTTCTTTTCATTCTTTTCTTTATTTATTCTGTTTGGTGGCAGTGATTTCCACTACTCTGTCTTCCAGATCTCTTTTTTGTTCTTCTGCCTCAGTTATTTTGCTATTGATTCCTTCTAGTGTATTTTTCATTTTAGTTGTTGTGTTATTCATCTATGTTTCTCCTTAAGTCTTCTAGTTCTTTGTTAAACATTTTTTGTATCTTCTTGGTCTGTGCTGACATTATTTCTCCGAGATTTTTGAATCATCTTTACTCTCATTACTCTGAACTCTTTTCCAGGTAGATTGCCTAGCTCCTCTTCATTTCCTTGTCTTCTGCAGTTTTATCTTGTTCCTTTGTCTGCAACATATTTCTCTGTCATCTTATTTTGTCTCACTTTCTGTCTTTATGGTCTCCTTTCTGTAGGGGGCACGATTATAGTTCCTCTTGCTGCTGGTGGGTGAGGTTGATCCATGGGCTTGTGCAGGCTTCCTGCTGGGAGGGACAGGTGCTTGCCCTCTGGTCTGTGGAGTTGGGTCTTGTCCCTCTAGTGGGCAGGTCTGTATCCTTGGTGTGTTTTGAGTTGGCTGCAAGCTCAGTACAACTTTAGGTAGCCAGTTGAAAGGCGGTTCTGTGTCCTTATCTTGCTGGTTGTTAGGCCTGAGGTGTTCCAGCATTGGAGCCTGAGGGCTCTTGGGTAGTGCCAGGTCTTGGTGCTGAAATGGGGACCTCTGGGAACTCTAACGCCAATCAATATTCCCTGGGGCCTCTGCCACCTGTCTCCTTGTCCCCACTGTGAGCTACATCCTCAGGAGACCCTCTAAGACCCCTAGGTAGGTCTGTCCCAGGTTCCTATCAAGGTACTTTGTGCTGGGTTCCAGTGCATGTGAGACCTTGTGTGTGCCCTCCAACAGTGGAGTCTCTGTTTCCCCCAGCCTTGTGGAGCTCCTGCTCTCAAGCCTTCATGCCCTTCAAATCCAAACTCTCTGGGGTTTCTTCCAGACTCTGATGCCACACTCTCGGACTGTTCTGAAGGGTTATTTTATGTGGGAACATCCCTATGTAGCCTGAGTGGATTTACTTTTTTGTGTGTGTGTGGTGTAAGGGCTGCTTGTAGTATGGATGTCTGCCACCTCTTTCTTTACTGTATGCTGGCTGTTAACCCCTTGATAGGAGGTGTGACTGATGTTGTGGTGACCAGAGTCTGCACTGGATATTGAGTGGGACCTTCCCTTTGCTCTGTGGTTTTCACTGCTCCGTCAGGGGCAGGGTCTGCTCCTTAGTTGTTGGAGTAGAGCTCCCCAGATCTATTTCTGAGCGTATTTCTGATCTTCAGTGTGAGGTAGGCCGGATTGTAGTTCTCCCACTGGGAGAGAAACCACTGAGTGAGTATTTGCCCCCTAGAGCTGCTCACTTGTGAGCGTCCTCTGTTGTGTCACCTTTCACCCATTGTGCAGGCTCACAAATTATACCATTGTTGGCACTGTTCTTGGCCCCGCCTTAACTGTGAGTATGCCAGCAACTGGCCTTGCTGTCTCTCAGGCATTGTTTTCACCATGTCATCAGCACAGATCCACTGAAGCCAGGTCCCAGGACTGCAGTAATCATGAATCTGGGCCTGCTGTGGGTACCTTGGAGGTATCTCAGACTCTGGCTTGGCCCAACCTCCACATGTGTGTGCCCACAAAGCCCACAGCTGCTAAAGTTAGAGCTGCTAAAGCTGGAGCCCAGCCAGGTGGGAAGGGGCTGAGGCAGCAACACACTGGTTCAGGCAAGCCCGGTCAGGCAGGAGGGGGTGGGACAAAGAGTGACCGGGGTGCATGAGGCTGCTCAGGTGGGAGCCCCTTATAGTTTCCCTAGAGGCAGGGACCAGGGCATGGAGAATGTGTCTGCAATGACGGCCCCGTCCTTTGTGCACCACACAACAATAGTGCTTTGCTTCTATGAGAGACCAGACTTCTTCCACAAGCCTTCCTGTTTGCGGAGCTCCACACTCTGGTCCCCTCTGGCTGACTCCTCACAGCCAAACCAGTCCGCTTCCTGATCTGCACTCCAAACTCCACGTTCCAGCACCCAGCCCCTGTCCACACCAGTGGCTGGGGCATGCAGAGCTGTGGCACAGACCATCTGTTTGAGTCTTACTTTGTCTTGCCTGCCATATGTCAGTTGCTGCACTCTCCTCTGAGCTCCTGAAGCACCCCTCCTGTCCCAGCTGATCTCCCCACTTTTGAGGAGGACTTCCCTAGATGCGGGAACCTCTCTTCTCCTTCAGCACCCCCCAATGGGTGCTTCCGTTTTTCTTTTATCTTTTTCTTTCTTTCATCCTGCCCAGTTATGTGGGGATCTTTCTTGTCCTTTTAGGTGTCTGAAGTTCTCGGCTAGTGTTCAGCAGGTGCGCTGCAAGAATTGTTCCACTTGTAGATGTACTCTTGATGTATTTGTGGGGAGAGGTGAACTCCATGTCCTCCTACTCTGTCATATTCATCAGCCCCTCACCAGGAAAAAAAACTTGCAATATCATCTTTGTATGTGATCTTAGTGAATATTTTCTCGGAATGGATATGCATGAATGAGATTGTTGGGTCTAGGAATAGATATATTTTAATGCTATTGGACATCATTGCCAAATTGTTTTCCAAAATAGACTGAAAGATGTTTCCTCCTGGGACATGTGAGAGAACCCATTTTCTTGCATCATCACCTGAAATAGAATTTATGACCTTAAACTTCTCCACATTTGAAGTAGTCTTTTAAGTAGCTATGGGGGTGAGGGTTGGGAAGAGTGGAACCCATTCATTCCTAAACTTTAAAGGACTTGGTGTGCCCAGGAACTGCTCCAAGATCCGCATCTGCAGAGAGGAAGGGGACTTGGGAATAGGTGGCTCCACCTCCCATGCTAGCCTCTCCAGAGGGTCCTTGTGGCCCCACCCCCAGAAGTGAGGACCTAAGGGGTTTCAGACAGAGAGGACAGGCTCTTGGGTCATCACAGGATGAGGGAGAAGGACAGTCTCTTGGTGTGACCCTGGAGCAGGTCTCTGACTCTGAGCTCTCATTGACTTATGCTCTGAGTCATAAGTCCAAGGTCCAACCTTCTGGAGTCCCAAATGAGCCTGACTCAAGGGATCAGGTCAGGGGGTGCTGTGGACAGGAGCTGCTTCTAGGAGTTAGTTATTAAAACTGGAGCATACCTGTTTCTCTGGCCGTGGAAAATCCAAGAGAGGAAGGGTTGAATTTTTCAAGAAAGAAGGGGGCCAAAATGAGCCAGAAAGAAATCAAAGGGAGTATCAGGATGGGGAAATTTTCCTCCTGCCCCTTTTGGGTTCTTTTGATTAGTTATAACAATTGAATTGCCACAAGATAGATTAACAGGAGAAAAAAACCATTTAATTCATAGGCACAGAGGTTTCATAGAAATGGGACTCCACTCTATGAGTGGACCAAAGGGACCAAAATAGGCTGTTTGTTTATGGATCATTTTAGACAAACAATTTGTGAAGATTTAACAAAACAAAGGGGCTGGTGTTTGGGGTAACAGACCACTGAAGAAGTAACAAAGTTTGTTTGTACATCTTTCATAGTCTAGAATTCCTTAACTCTGGTGATACGGATGCTTTCAATCCTCCTGGTACAGGGTAGATACTTTCACTTGGGTGATTTATCTCCTGCTTTCAGGAGGAAAGGGGGTGTCGGGGTGGTTTTTTAACCACCCACAGGCTGTTTCTCAAGTAACTTTAATTCCAAATAATCAATATGCCTTTGTGGCACATTTTGGGATGGTCTGCCTTAGGCCACAACAGTAGCATGAAAGGAGATGCAAGACAGAGGAACTGGGAGACAGAAGGAACTGAAGGAGCTGACAGGGTGCCATATAGTACAGAGTCATACCCCCACCTCAAGCCTGGGTCTGAACAGGAGGAGGGGGCTGGAGGCTCGGGGCTTGGGGTCCTTTCTATCTGCCTCCTCCCTGATCTGGGAGACCACTGGGTTCCCCTGGTGCATCACTAGGCAGGACTGGGAGAGGCATCAATCCCGCAAATGATTTGTAAATTTTGGAGATTACTCTTTTGTCGGTCACATCATTTGCAAGTATTTTCTCCCATTCTGTGGGTTGTCTTTTCATTTTGTTTATGGTTTCCTTTGCTGTACAAATGCTTTTGAGTTTAATTAGGTCCCATTTGTTTATTTTTGTTTTTATTTCCTTTACTCTGGGAGATGGATCAAAAGAGATATTGCTGTGATTTATGTCAAAAAGTGTTCTGCCTAAGTTTTCCTCTAAGAGGTTTATAGTATCAGGTCTTACATTTAGGTCTCTAATCGATTTGGAGTTCATTTTTGTATATGGTGTTAAATAATGTTCTAGTTTCATTCTTTTACATATATCTGTCCAGTTTTGCCAGCACCATTCATTGAAGAGACTGTCTTTTCTCTATTGTATAGTCTTGCCTCCTTTGTTGTAGATTAATTGACCACAGGTTCTTGATTTTATTTCTGGGCTTTTTATCCTGTTCCATTGATCAAACAGCTAATGTAGCTCACATCAAAAAACAAACAACTCAATCAAAAAATGGGCAGAAGACCTAAATAGACATTTCTCCAAGAAGAAATATGTGCCCAGAGGCACATGAAAAGATGTTCAACATTTCTAATTATTAGATAAATGTAAATCAAAACTGTAATGAGACATATCATCAAACCAATCGAAATCGGCATCATCAAAATGTCTACAAAAAATACATGCTGGAGAGGGTACGGAGAAAAGGAAACCCTCCCTATGCTCTTCGTGGGAATATACATTGTTACAGCCACTATGGAGAAAGTTCCTTAAAAAACTAAAAGTAGAGCTACCATATGAACCAACAAAACCACTCCTGGGCATATATCCTGAGAAAAGCATGGTTCAAAAGAATACATGCAACCCAATGTTCATTGCAATGCTGTTTACAATAGCCAAGACATGGAAGCAACCTAAATGTCCCTTGACAGATAAATGGATAAAGATGTGGTACATATATACAATGGAATATTACTCAGCCATTAAAAAATCGAAACAATTCCATTTGCAGCAACATGGATGGAACAGGAGATCATCATAGTAAGTGAAATAAGTCAGACAGAGAATGACAAATATCATAGGATATTGCTCATATGCAGAATCTTAAAAAAAATGGATGCAAATGAACTTATTTACAAAACAGAAACAGAGTCCCAGACTTAGAAAACAAAGTTATGGTTACCAAAGGGGGAGGGGTAAATTGGGAGTTTGGGCTTGACATATACACACTACTATATTTAAAATAGATAACCAACAAGGACCTACTGTATAACACAGTGAATTCTGCTCAATATTCTGTAACAACTTAAAAGGAAAAGAATTTGAAAAAGAATACATACATGTATATGTACAACTGAATCTAATGCAACATTGTTAATCAACTATATTTCAAAATAAATTAAATAGATAAATAAAAATTAATAACTAAAATTAAAATATAAAAAATCCCGCAAAGTTGCTCCCTCTTCATTTGCATACTCCCCACCCCCTCAGGGCCCCTACTTCCACTCTCACTCTTACAAAGGATGTGCATAATTTCTTGATAGGGGAAGAGCCCAGTTCCCAAGTGGAAGTGCTTTCCTAGAAGGACATGAGGAGGGAAGAGGTCCATTCTGGGACCTCAATCCCCCCTTTCCATAAACACATGGAACAAACACATTTTAAAAGCATCTTGAAATGGATAAAAATGGAGAATTTCTAGGGAAGAAAATAGAGACAACAGGACTAAAAGGACGGCGAGAGTGAAAAGGACAGGGGAAAAACAAAGCCAGAGCTGCCTGTCCCCACCCATGGGCACGGCCACTCAGAGGCCACCTTGAAGTTGCAACTGGAAGGGGCAAGCTTTGATGGTCTGAGTGATCAGCCTTTTGTAGCTGGAGTCATGCTCTGGGAAGTGGGTGGCAGGGAGAGGAAACGTCAAGAACGGAGACAAGTTGGGGTCTGGGACAGAGGTAGACACTTAGGGCCCACAGCCTCTAGAGGGAGCAGTACTGGGGATTCTGGGAGGTTGGAGTCAGCACTGAGGGCAGAAGGGAGCATGGGAAGCAGAACAATGGAAGCTCCAGGAGGTGGAACTGAGGAGACTCCTGTCCAGCTCCGCTTGTCCAGAATGAAAACACCCTGAAGGGGTATCCTGGAGAGAAGGGCACAGACTCCTAAGGACACTCCCCCACTCTATCCCTGGTCTTCCATCTCAGCTTTTCCCTCCTCTGGAAGGGCAGATACTTCTGTTATGGAGCAAAGGACTTGATGCCTGAGCAAAGGGCTTGATGCCTGATGCACATAGAAGCCAATGTTATGGCACCAGCTTTTGAGAAAAGCTTTATTGCAATGAGGCAGTGGGCAAGGCTCAAATCTGTCTTCCCAACAGCAAGGTGAGGTTGATATCTACAGGTTCAAGTTTTGGATAAGAAAGGGTGAAAAAGTGGTGGGTTACAAAGTTTAAGGGAGTGATGGATTCTTATGTGTAGCGCTTCATACTTCTTCATGGCTAGCATGTGCAAATTGCTAGAGAGCTGGTATGAAACATGTGGGGGAAATGTGGGCTGTGATGTCAAAAGGTCATGCATTGGACAAGCAAGTTTTTTTCCACAGACTCAAATCTGCCATTCTCTTTCCAACTGGTTTCAGTCAATTTTGTCACGTTGTAAGAGGAGGTGATTTTTAACAACCTGCTTCCTTATCTGCAGTTCTGTAAGATAAGCTCAAGAATTTCTCTTAGTGATGAGTTTTTTTAACCCTATGGGGCAAGGTTTAATTTCTAGTCATATTAGTCTGTCCTGTGACAGAGATTCCCTCTAGCTATCAAAGGGAAATTTCCAAGACCTTTCTAAGATTTTGAAGTTGAATGCTGTCTTACTCATCTTCAAATAGGAATCTTCATCAGGAGATCCTGGTTTCAAGGCAGGTTGAATGCACCACCATTTTCTTAATTGTTTTTTGTTCACTGTTGTAGGTATTTTCCTTCTGTTGTGTTTCTTGCCTAGAGAAGTTCCTTTAACATTTGTTGTAAAGCTGGTATGGTGGTGCTAAACTCTCTCAGCTTTTGCTTGTCTGTAAAGATTTTAATTTCTCCATCAAATCTGAATGAGATCTTTGCTGGGTAGAGTAATCTTGGTTGCAGGTTCTTCTCCTTCATCACTTTAAATAAGTCATCCCACTCCCTTCTGGCTTGTAGTGTTCCTGTTGAAAGATCAGCTGTTAACCTGATGGGGATTCCCTTCTGTGCTATTTGTTGTTTGTCCCTTGCTGCTCTTAGTATGTTTTCTTTGTTTTTAATTTTTGACCGTTTGATTAATATGTGTCTTGGCGTATTTCTCCTTGGATTTATTCTGTATGGGACTCTCTGTGCCTTCTGGATTTGATTAACTATTTCCTTTCTCATATTAGGGAAGTTTTCAACTATAATCTCTTCAAATATCTTCTCATTCCCTTTCTTTTTCTCTTCTTCTTCTGGAACCCCTATAATTGGAATGTTGGTGCATTTAATGTTGTCCCAGAGGTCTCTGAGACTGTCCTCATGTATTTTCATTGGTTTTTGTTTATTGTGCCCTGCAGCAGTTATTTCCACTAGTTTATCTTCCACATCACTTATCCGTTCTTCTGCCTCAGTTATTCTGCTATTGATCCCATCTAGAGAATTTTTAATCTCATTTATTGTGTTGCTCATCGTTACTTGATTCATCTTTAGTTCTTCTAGATCCTTGTAAAATGTTTCTTGCATTGTGTCTATTCTATTTCCAAAATTTTGGATCATCTTTACTATCATTATTCTGAATTCTTTTTCAGGTAGACTGCCTATTTCATCTTCATTTGTTAGGTCTGGTGGGTTTTTATCTTGCTCCTTCACCTGCTGTGTGTTTTTCTGTCTTCTCATTTTGCTTATCTTACTGTGTTTGGGGTCTCCTTTTTGCAGGCTGAAAGTTCGTAGTTTCCATTGTTTTTGTTGGCTGTCCCCAGTGGCTAAGGTTTGTTCAGTGAGTTGTGTAGCCTTTCTGATGGAGGGGACTAGTGCCTGTGCTCTGGTGAATGAGGCAGAATCTTGTCTTTCTGGTGGGCAGGTACACGTCTGATTGTGTATTTTGGGGTATCTGTGGCCTTATTATGACTTTAGGCAGCCTCACTGTTAATGGGTGGGGTTGTGTTCCTGTATTGCTAGTTGTTTGGCATAGGGTGTCCAGCACTGCAGATTGCTGGTCGTTGCGTGAAGCTGCCTCACTTTGAAGTCCTCCTGGTTGCCTTGCCTCAACAAATTGTTGGATGATAGTTATGCTTTATAACGCTGCAAATTTCTGAATTGTTGTGCCCCTGAGCTCCATTTGTCAACACACATTTTTGTGAGCTGGCCGCAAAACGACAGGATTGCTTCAGGCCGTATTCTGGTTGCGGTGCGGAAGGCTGAGACTTTGGTTAATTTTTCTTCCTAACGGGAAATTAGAGTGACATGTGCCCGTCCAAATGCCTACAGCTTGGCTCTCATTTGTTCCCCCTCTTCCCTTTCATCCTCCGCACAATTTGCAAACTGTGCGAAACAGGAGGTTAAAGGCACTGACTCCTCAAGTTGGGAGATTGAGAGTAAAGCACCTGGAATGTCGAATCCAAGCACCAGGAGAGGAAAAATGAGGAGTGTTTTAGAAATCTTTCCCGATCACACGGTGTCCCATCCTTTGGGTTTCCCATGCATGATTTAACTGTACTAAAATTCCCTTAAACCTGGAGAGTAGGGACCCATGGAATTTTTGGCACGCACTATTGCTTTCAAGTTTTTCATTTGTTCTCTGAGCCTCAACAATCCTCTCAGCCCCAAGTGTCCAGCCTTTTGTCTCATGCAGGTGTGGGTGTAGATGCGGTCAATCCAGTTTGCATCAGATCACCTGAATGAATGGTGTAAGAATTTCGCTGTTTTTGTGTTTTGTTTTTCAAATTTATTTTTATAATTGGGTTGAGATGATTTTCACTGCCGTGTTTATGCCGCTCTAGGCACACTTGATTCCCTTACGGAGACATATCAGTAAATAGGTTTTAAGATTCTTACTACTCAGATATATTCCTCTGCATGGAATAGGGTGTGTCGAGTCCAGTTCACTGAGGAAGGAGTAGGTCTTTTCTATTACATATATGGGTTATGGAACGGTACGTGTGCTAATATCAAACTCTGGTTTTAGGCATCTCCCCACCTTACCTTTCCCCTTGAGCAGGCATAGGAGAGTTTTCTAAATGTGAGACTCTGTACTGTTTTCTAATTATTTCATGTGTAGCCTTTTTACATTCCCTTCATAAGTGATATCTTATGATAAGTTTCTTTTTCTGTGTGACTTATTTCACTTAGAATCATCGTACCTAAATCCAGCCATTATGCTGATACTGGCCTTATGACATTCATTTCATGACTGAGGGATATTCTATCGTACGAAAGTACCACAACTTTTTTATCCATTTTTGTCTTTCCTGCAATATTTTTAGGTGCTCTGAAGTTGAGGTGCTTGTAAACAGAGCATCCCTTAACTTTGGGGTGACAGTGTCTTGTTGATATTCAGTTTTCCCAAGGTATACGTCCATGAGTGAAAGTGCCCAAAGCTCCGTACCCGAGATATTTAGTTGTTTTTGGGAAACACCATGCACTTCTCCAGAGTGGTTGCTGGCAATTTTCCTCCCTCCCATCTGCATAAGAAGGCTCCCTGTTCTCCACGGCCTGTCCTGCTTTTCTGGTTTTTACAATTTTTTCAGATGTCCCTTTTGACCGGTGGGAAGTGAGACTTCGTTTTAGTGTGAATTTGCATTGCCTGCTTGCTTCTTAGTCCAAAAAGTGTGTATGCGCTTTTTCCTCAATATGTTCTGGAAAACACGCATACGCCCTCTTTGGCCAAGTGCATCATTGTGGAAGTTCTGCCGATTTTCATGTGCTTTAAAGGCGATTCCAACCTACCTCTTGAAGCCTGTTTCCTGGAATTCTACCTGGCTTTCAATTCCACCTGGTTGCCTTCCCTCAACAGATTTTTGGATGATAGTTGTCCTTTATAACTCTGCAAGTTTCTGAATTGTTGTGCCCCTGAGATCCATTTGTCAACACACATTTTTGTGAGCTGGCCGGAAAACCACAGGATTGCTTCAGGCCATATTCTGGTTCCAGGGCGGCAGGCTGAGACTTTGGTTAATTCTTCTTCCTGACGGGAAATTAAAGTGACATGTGCCCATCCAAATGCCTACAGCTTGGCTCTCATTGGTTCCTCCTCTTACCTTTCATCCTCTGCACAAGTTGCAAACTGTGAAACAGGAGGTTAAAGGCACTGACTCCCCAAGTTGGGAGATTGAGAGTAAAGCGCCTGGAAAGTCGAATCTGAGCACCAGGAGAGGAAAAAAGTGGAGCGTTTTAGAAATCTTCCCGATCACACGGTGTCCTATCCTGTGGGTTTCCATTGCATGCTTTAACTGTACTAATATTCCATTAAACATGGAGAGTAGGGACCCATGGCATGGGTGGCACGCCTTATTGCTTTAAAGGTGTACATTTGCTCACCCAACCTCACCAATCCTCTCAGCCACAAGTGTCCAGCCTTTTGTCTGACCCAGGTGTGGGTGTAGATGGGGTTAATCCAGGTTGCATCAGAGCCTCTGAACGAATTGTGTAAGAAATTCGCTGTTTTTGTGTTTTTTTTCTCAAATTTATTTTTATAATGGTGTTGAGATGATTTTCACTGCCGTGTATATGCCACTCTAGGCACACTTGATTCCCTTACGGAGACATATCAGTACATAGGTTTTAAGATTCTTACTAGTCAGATATATTCCTCTACGCGTAATTGTTGGTGTCGAGTCCAGTTCACTGAGCAAGACTACGTCTTGACTATTACATATACGGTTTATGGAACGGTACATGTGCTAATATCAAACTCTGGTTTTATGCATCTCCCCACCTCACCTTTCCCCTTGAGCAGGCATAGACGTGTTTTCTAAATGTGAGACTCTCTTTTGTTTTCTAACTCACTTCATGTGTATCCTTTTTACATTCCCTTCATAAGTGATATATTATGATAAGTTTCTTTTTCTGTGTGACTTATTTCACTTAAAATAATCGTACCTAAATCCTCCCATTATGCAACTACTCGCCTTATGACATTGATTTCATGGCTGAGGGATATTCCTTCGTATGAAAGTACCACAACTTCTTTATCCATTTTTGTCTTTCCTGCAATATTTGAGGTGTTCTGAAGTCGAGGTGCTTGTAAACAGAGCAGCCCTTAAGTTTGGGGTGGCTGTGTCTTGTTGATTTTCAGGTTTCCAAAGGTATACGTCCAAGAGTGAAAGTGCCCTAGGCTGTGTAGCTGAGTTGTTTACTTGATTTTGGGAAACACCATGCACTTCTCCGGAGTGGCGGCTGGCAATTTTCCTCCCTCCCATCTGCATAAGAAGGCTCCCTGTTCTCCACGGCCTGTCCTGCTTTTCTGGTTTTTACAATTTTTTCGGATGTCCCTTTTGACCGGTGGGAAGTGAGACTTCATTTTAGTGTGTATTTGCATTGCCCGCTTGCTTGCTTGTCCACAAAGTGTGTATGCTTTTTTTCCTCAACATGTTCAGGAAACACGCATACGCCCTCTTTGGCCAAGTGCATCATTATGGAAGTTCTGCCGATTTTCCTGTGCTTTAAAGGCGATTACAATCTACCTCTTGAAGCCTGTTTCCTGGAATTCTGCCTGGCTTTCAATTCGTCCTGGTTGCCTTCCCTCAACAGATTTTTGGATGATAGTTGTCCTTTATACCTCTGCAAGTTTCTGAATTGTTGTTCCCCTGATCTCCATTTGTCAACACACATTTTTGTGAGCTGGCCGCAACACCGCAGGATTGCTTCAGGCCATATTCTGGTTTCGGGGCGGCAGGCTGAGACTTTGGTTAATTCTTCTTCCTGAAGGGAAATTAGAGTGACATGTGCCCATTCAAATGCCTACAGCTTGGCTCTCATTGGTTCCTCCTCTTCCCTTTCATCCTCCGCACAAGCTGCAAAATGTGCGAAACAATAGGTTAAAAGCACTGACTCCCCAAGTTGGGAGATTGAGAGTAAAGCGCCTGGAATGTCAAACCCGAGCACCAGGAGAGGAAAAATGAGGAGCGTTTTAGAAATCTTCCCGATCACACGGTGCCCCATCCTGTGGGTTTAATATGCATGATTAACTGTACTAACAGTCCCTTAAACCTGGAAAGTAGAGACCCATGGCATGGGTGGCATGCCTTATTGCTTTAAATGTGTACATTTGCTCACCCAACCTCACCAATCCTCTCAGACCCCAGTGACCAGTCTTTTTTCTCATCCAGGTGTGGGTGTAGATGGGGTCAATCCAGGTTCCATCAGAGCCCCTGAACGAATTGTGTAAGAATTTCGCTGTTTTTGTGTTTTGTTTTTCAAATTTATTTTTATAATGGGTTTGAGATGATTTTCACTGCCGTGTTTATGCCGCTCTAGGCACACTTGATTCCCTTAGGGAGACATATCAGTACATAGGTTTTAAGAATGTTACTACTCAGATATATTCCTCTGTGTGGAATAGGAGGTGTTGAGTCCAGTTCACTGAACAAGGTGTAGGTCTTGTCTATTACATATTTGGTTTAAAGAACGGTACCTGTGCTAATATCAAACTCTGGTTTTATGCATCACCCCACCTCACCTTTCCCAATAAGAAGGCATAGGAGTGTTTTCTAAATGTGAGACTCTCTTCTGTTTTCTAATTTAGTTCATGTGTAGCCTTTTTACATTCCCTTCATAAGTGATATCTTGTGATAAGTTTCTTTTTCTGTGTGACTTATTACACTTTGAATCGTCGTACCTAAATCCACGCATGATGCTGCTACTGGCCTTATGACATTGATTTCATGGCTGAGGGATATTCCATCGTACGAAAGTACCACAACTTCTTTATCCATTTTTGTCTATCCGGCGATATATGAGGTGTTCTGAAGTCGAGGTGCTTGTAAACAGAGCAGCCCTTAACTTTGGGGTGGCTGTGTCTTGTTGATTTTCAGGTTTCCCCAGGTATACGTCCATGAGTGAAAGTGCCCTGGCTCTGTAGCTGAGTTGTTTAGTTGTTTTTGGGAAACACCGTGCACTTCTCCGGAGTGGCTGCTGGCAATTTTCCTCCCTCCCATCTGCATAAGAAGGCTCCCTGTTCTCCTCGGCCTTTCCTGCTTTTCTGGTTTTTACAATTTTTTCGGATGTCCCTTTTGACCTGTGGGAAGAGAGACTACTTTTTAGTGTGTATTTGCTTTGCCCGCTTGCTTGGTTGGCCATAAAGTGTGTATGCGTCTTTCCCTCAATATGTTCTGGAAAACACGCATACGCCCTCTTTGGCCAAGTGAATCATTGTGGAAATTCTGCCGATTTTCCTGTGCTTTAAAGGCGATTACAACCTAACTCTTGAAGCCTGGCTCCTGGAATTCTCCCTCGCTTTCAAGTCCTCCTGGTTGCCTTCCCTCAACAGATTTTTGGATGATAGTTGTCCTTTTTAACTCTGCAAGTTTCTGAATTGTTGTTCTCCTGAGCTCCTTTTGTCAACACACATTATGGTGAGCTGGCCGCAAAACAGCAGGATTGCTTCAGGCCGTATTCTGGTTCCGGAGCAGCAGTCTGATCCTTTGCTTAATTTTTCTTCCTTACGGGAAATTAGAGTGACATGTGCCCATCCAACTGCCTACATCTTGGCTCTCATTGGTTCCCCCTCTTTCCTGTAATCATCCGCACAAGTTTCAAACTGTGCAAAACAGGAGGTTAAATGCACTGACTCCCCAAGTTGGGAGATTGAGAGTAAAGTGGCGGGAATGTCGAACCTGAGCACCAGGAGAGGAAAAATGAGGAGCGTTTTAGAAATCTTCCCGATCACGCGGTGCCACATCCTGTGGGTTTCCCATGCATGATTTAACTGTACTAACATTCCCTTAAACCTGGAGAGTAGGGACCCATGGCATGGGTAGCATGCCTTTTTGCTTTAAAGGTGTACATTTGCTCACCCAAATTCACCAATCCTCTCAGCCCCAAGTGACCAGTCTTTTGTCTCATCCAGGTGTGTGTGTAGATGGGGTCAATCCAGGTGGCATCAGAGCCCCTGAACGAATTGTGTAAGAAGTTCGCTGTTTTTGTGTTTTGTTTTTCAAATTTATTTTTATAATGGGTTTGAGATGATTTTCACTGCCGGGTTTATGCCGCTCTAGGCATACTTGATTCCCTTAGGGAGACATATCAGTACATAGGTTTTAAGATTCTTACTACTCAGATATATTCCTCTGCGTGGATAGGGGGTGTTATGTCCAGTTCACTGAGCATGGAGTAGTTCTTGTCTATTACTTATTTGGTTTAAGGAACGGTACATGTGCTAATATCAAACTCTGGTTTTATGCATCACCCCACCTCACCTTTCCCCTTCAGCAGGCATAGGAGTGTTTTCTAAATGTGAGACTCTGTTTTGTTTTCTAACTCAGTTCATGTGTAGCATTTTTACATTCCCTTCATAAGTGATATCTTATGATAAGTTTCTTTTTCTTTGTGACTTATTTCACTTAGAATCATCATACCTAAATCCACCCATTATGCTGCTACTGGCCTTATGACATTGATTTCATGGCTGAGGGCTATTCCATCGTACGAAATTACGACAACTTCTTTATCCATTTTTGTTTTTCCGGCGATATATGAGGTGTTCTGAAGTCGAGGTGCTTGTAAACAGAGCAGCCCTTAACTTTTGGGTGGCTGTATCTTGCTGATTTTCAGGTTTCCCAAGGTATACGTCCATGAGTGAAAGTGCCCTAGGCTCTGTAGCTGAGTTTTTTAGTTGTTTTTGGGAAACACCATGCACTTCTCCAGAGTGGCTGCTGTCAGTTTTACACACTCCCATCTGCATATGAAAGCTCTGTGTTCTCCATGGTCTGTCTTGCTTTTCTGGTATTTACAATTTTTTCGGATGTCTCTTTTGACCAGTGGGAAGTGAGACTTCATTGTAGTGTGTATTTGCATTGCCCGCTTGCTTGGTTGGCCACAAAGTGTGTATGCGTTTTTTCCTCAATATGTTCCGGAAAACAGGCATACGCCCTCTTTGGCCAAGTGCATCATTGTGGAAATTCTGCCGATTTTCATGTGCTTTAAATGCGATTCCTATCTACCTCTTGAAGCCTGTTTCCTGGAATTCTAGCTGGCTTTCAAGTCCTCCTGGTTGCCTTCCCTCAACAGATTTTTGGATGATACTTGTCCTTTAAAACTCTGCATCTTTCTGAGTTGTTTTGCCCCTGAGCTCCATTTGTCAACACAAAGTTTTATGAGCTAGCTGCAAAATTGCAGGATTGCTTCAGGCCGTATTCTGGTTCCGGGGCGAGAGGCTGAGACATTGGTTAATTCTTCCTGACGGGAAATTAGAGTGGCATGTGCCCATTCAAATGCCTACAGCTTGGCTCTCATTGGTTCCCCCATTCCCTTTCATCCTCCGCACAAGATGCAAACTGCACGAAACAGGAGGTTAAAAGCACTGACTCCCCAAGTTGGGAGATTGAGAGTAAAGCGCCTGGAATGTCGAACCCGAGCACCAGGAGAGGAAAAATGAGGAGTGTTTTAGAAATCTTTCCCGATCACGCAGTGTCCCATCCTGAGGTTTTCCCATGCATGATTTAACTGTACTAACATTCCCTTAAAACTGGAGAGTAGGGACCCATGGCATGGGGGCATGCATTATTGCTTTAAATGTGTACATTTTCTCACTCAACCTCACCAATCCTCTCAGCCCCAAGGGTCCAGCCTTTTGTCTCATCCAGGTGTGGGTGTAGATGGGGTCAATCCAGGTTGCATCAGAGCCCCTGAACGAATTGTGTAAGAATTTCGCTGTTTTTGTGTTTTGTTTTTCAAATTTATTTTTATAATGGGGTTGAGATGATTTTCACTGCCGTGTATATGCCACTCTAGGCACACTTGATTCCCTTAAGGAGACATATCAGTACATAGGTTTTAAGATTGTTACTACACAGATATATTCCTCTGCGCGGAATAGGAGGTGTTGAGTCCAGTTCACTGAGCAAGGTGTAGGTCTTGTCTATTACATATTTGGTTTATAGAACGGTACGTGTGCTAATATCAAACTCTGGTTTTATGCATCACCCCACCTCACCTTTCCCAATGAGCAGGCATAGGAGTGTTTTCTAAATGTGAGACTCTGTTCTGTTTTCTAATTTAGTTCATGTGTAGCCTTTTTACATTCCCTTCATAAGTGATATCTTATGATAAGTTTCTTTTTCTGTGTGACTTATTACACTTTGAATCGTCGTACCTAAATCCACGCATGATGCTGCTACTGGCCTTATGACATTGATTTTATGGCTGAGGGATATTCCATCGTACGAAAGTACCACAACTTCTTTATCCATTTTTGTCTATCCGGCGATATATGAGGTGTTCTGAAGTCGAGGTGCTTGTAAACAGAGCAGCCCTTAACTTTGGGGTGGCTGTGTCTTGTTGATTTTCAGGTTTCCCCAGGTATACGTCCATGAGTGAAAGTGCCCTGGCTCTGTAGCTGAGTTGTTTAGTTGTTTTTGGGAAACACCGTGCACTTCTCCGGAGTGGCTGCTGGCAATTTTCCTCCCTCCCATCTGCATAAGAAGGCTCCCTGTTCTCCTCGGCCTTTCCTGCTTTTCTGGTTTTTACAATTTTTTCGGATGTCCCTTTTGACCTGTGGGAAGAGAGACTACATTTTAATGTGTATTTGCATTGCCCGCTTGCTTGGTTGGCCATAAAGTGTGTATGCGTCTTTCCCTCAATATGTTCTGGAAAACACGCATACGCCCTCTTTGGCCAAGTGAATCATTGTGGAAGTTCTGCCGATTTTCCTGTGCTTTAAAGGTGATTACAATCTAACTCTTGAAGCCTGGCTCCTGGAATTCTCCCTCGCTTTCAAGTCCTCCTGGTTGCCTTCCCTCAACAGATTTTTGGATGATAGTTGTCCTTTTTAACTCTGCAAGTTTCTGAATTGTTGTTCCCCTGAGCTCCATTGTTCAACACACATTATGGTGAGCTGGCCGCAAAACCGCAAGATTGCTTCAGGCCGTATTCTGGATCCTGGGCGGCAGTCTGATCGTTTGCTTAATTCTTCTTCCTTACGGGAAATTAGAGTGACATGTGCCCTTCCAACTGCCTACAATTGGCTCTCATTGGTTCCCCCTCTTTACTTTAGTCATCCGCACAAGTTTCAAACTGTGCAAAACAGGAGGTTAAATGCACTGACTCCCCAAGTTTGGAGATTGAGAGTAAAGCAGCGGGAATGTCGAAGCCGAGCACCAGGAGAGGAAAAATGAGGAGCGTTTTAGAAATCTTTCCCGATCACACGGTGTCCCATCCTGTGGGTTTCCCATGCATGATTTAACTGTACTAAAATTCCCTTAAACCTGGAGACTAGAGACCCATGGCATGGGTGGCACGCATTATTGCTTTAAAGGTGTACATTTGCTCACCCAACCTCACCAATCCTCTCAGCCCCATGTGTCCAGCCTTTTGTCTCATCCAGGTTTGGGTGTAGATGGTGTGAATCCAGGTTGCATCAGAGCCCCTTAACGAATTGTGTAAGAAATTCGCTGTTTTTGTGTTTTGTTTTTGAAATTTATCTTTATAATGGGGTTGAGATGATTTTCACTGCCGTGTTTATGCCACTCTAGGCACAATTGATTCCCTTACGGAGACATATCAGTACATAGGTTTTAAGATTGTTACTACCCAGATATATTCCTCTGCGCGGAATAGGGTGTGTTGAGTCCAGTTCCCTGAGCAAGGAGTAGGTCTTGTCTATTACTTATTTAGTTTATGGAACGGTACCTGTGCTAATATCAAACTCTGGTTTTATGCATCACCCCACCTCACCTTTCCCCTTCAGCAGGCATAGGAGTGTTTTCTAAATGTGAGACTCTGTTTTGTTTTCTAACTCAGTTCATGTGTAGCCTTTTTACATTCCCTTCATAAGTGATATCTTATGATAAGTTACTTTTTCTGTGTGACTTATTTCACTTAGAATCATCATACCTAAATCCACCCATTACGCTGCTACTGGCCTTATGACATTGATTTAATGGCTGAGGCATATTCCATCGTACGAAAGTACCACAACTTCTTTATCCATTTTTGTTTTTCCAGTGATATATGAGGTGTTCTGAAGTCGAGGTGCTTGTAAACAGAGCAGCTCTAACTTTGGGGTGGCTGTATCTTGCTGATTTTCAGGTTTCCCAAGGTATACGTCCATGAGTGAAAGTGCCCTAGGCTCTGTAGCTGAGTTTTTTAGTTGTTTTTGGGAAACACCATGCACTTCTCCGGAGTGGCTGCTGGCAGTTTTCCTCCCTCCCATCTGCATATGCAGGCTCCCTGTTCTCCATGGGCTGTCCTGCTTTTCTGGTTTTTACAATTTTTTCAGATGTCCCTTTTGACCGGTGGGAAGTGAGACTTCATTGTAGTTTGTATTTGCATTGCCCACTTGCTTGGTTGGCCACAAAGTGTGTATGCGTTTTTTCCTCAATAAGTTCCGGAAAACAGGCATACACCCTCTTTGGCCAAGTGCATCACTGTGGAAGTTCTGCCGATTTTCATGTGCTTTAAATGTGATTCCTATCTACCTCTTGAAGCCTGTTTCCTGGAATTCTGTCTCGCTTTCAAGTCCTCCTGGTTGCCTTCCCTCAACAGATTTTTGGATGATACTTGTCCTTTAAACTCTGCAAATTTCTGAATTGTTGTGCCCCTGAGCTCATTTTGTCAACACACTTTTTTTGTGAGCTAGCGACAAAATTGCAGGATTGCTTCAGGCCGTATTCTGGATCCGGGGTGGCAGGCTGAGACTTTGGTTAATTCTTCCTGATGGGAAATTACAGTGACATGTGCCCTTCCAAATGCCTACAGCTTGACTCTCATTGGTTCCCCTTCTTCGCTTGAATCCTCAGCACAAGATGCAAACTGCGCGAAACAGGAGATTAAAGGCACCTACTCCCCAAGTTGGGAGATTGAGAGTAAAGCACATGGAATGTTGAACCCGAGCACCAAGAGAGGAAAAATGAGGAGCGTTTTAGAAATCTTTCCCGGTCACCCGGTTTCCCATCCTGTGGGTTACCCATGCATGATTTAACTGTACTAACATTCCCTTAAACCTGGAGAGTAGGGACCCATGGCATGGTTGGCAGGCATTATTGCTTTCAAGGTGTACATTTGCTCACCCAACCTCACCAATCCTCTCAGCCCTAAGTGTGCAGCCTTTTGTCTCATCCAGGTGTGGGTGTAGATGGGGTCAATCCAGGTTGCATCAGAGACCCTGAACAAATTGTGTAAGAAGTTCGCTGTATTTGTGTTTTGTATTTGAAATTTATTTTTAAAATGGAGATGAGCTGATTTTCACTGCCGTGTTTATGCCGCTCTAGGCACACTTGATTCCCTTACTGAGACATATCAGTACATAGGTTTTAAGATTCTTACTAGTCAGATATATTCCTCTGCACGGAATAGGGGGTGTTGTGTCCAGTTCCCTGAGCAAGGAGTAAGTCTTGTCTATTACATATTTGGTTTATGGAATGGTACGTGTGTTATTATCAAACTCTGGTGTTATTTATCACCCCACCTCACTTTTCCCCTTTAGCAGGCATAGCAGTGTTCTCTAAGTGTGAGACTCTGTTCTGTTTTCTAATTTAGTTCACGTGTAGACTTTTTACATTCCCTTCATAAGTGATATCTTATGATAAGTTACTTTTTCTGTGTGACTTATTTCACCTAGAATCATCGTACCTAAATCCACCCATTATGCTGCTACTGGCCTTATGACATTGATTTCATGGCTGAGGCATATTCCATCGTACGAAAGTACCAAAACTTCTTTATCCATTTTTGTCTTTCCTGTGATATTTGAGGTGTTCTGAAGTGGCGGTGCTTGTAAACAGAACATCCCTTAACTTTGGGGTGGCTGTGTCTTGTTGATTTTCAGGTTGCCCAAGGTATACGTCCATGAGTGAAAGTGCCCTAGGCTGTGTAGCTGAGTTGTTTACTTGTTTTTGGGAAACACCGTGCACTTCTCCGGAGTGGCTGCTGGCAATTTTCCTCCCTCCCATATGAATAAGAAGGCTCTCTGTTCTCCACGGCCTGTCCTGCTTTTCTGGATTTACAATTTTTTCGGATGTCCCTTTTGACCGGTGGGAAGTGAGACTTCATTTTATTGTGTATTTGCATTACCCGCTTGCTTGCTTGTCCACGAAGTGTGTATGCGTTTTTTCCTCAATATGTTCTGGAAAACACGCATACACCCTCTTTGGCCAAGTGCATCATTGTGAAAGTTCTGCCGATTTTCATGTGTTTTAAAGGCGATTCCAATCTACCTCTTGAAGCCTGTTACCTGGAATTCTGCCTCGCTTTGAAGTCCTCCTGCTTGCCTTCCCTCAACAGATTTTTGGATGATGGTTGTGCTTTATAACTCTGCAAGTTTCTGAATTGTTGTTCCTCTGAGCTCCATTTGTCAACACACATTTTGTGAGCTGGCCGCAAAACCGCCGGATCGCTTCAGGCCGTATTCTGGTTCTGGGGCGGAAGGGTGAGACTTTGGTTAATTGTTCTTCCTGACGGGAAATTAGAGTGACCTGTGCCCGTCCTAATACCTACAGCTTGGCTCTCATTGGTTCCCCCCTTCCCTTTCATCCTCCGCACAAGTTGCAAACTGTGAGAAAAAGGGGGTTAAAGGCACTGACTCCCCATGTTTGGAGATTGAGAGTAAAGCACATGGAATGTCAAACCCTAGCACCAGGAGAGGAAAAATGAGGAGCGTTTTAGAAATCTTTCCCGATCACACGGTGTCCCATCCTGTATGTTTCCCATGCATGATTTAACTGTACTAACATTCCCTTAAACCTGGAGAGTAGGGACCCATGGCATCGGTGGCACACATTATTGCTTTCAAGGTGTACATTTGCTCACCCAACCTCACCAATCCTCTCAGCCCCAAGTGTTGAGCCTTTTGTCTCATCCAGGTGTGGCTGTAGATGGGGTCAATCCTGGTTGCATCAGAGCCCCTGAACTAATTGTGTAAGAAGTTCACTGTTTTCGTAATTTGTTTTTGAAATTTATTTTTATAATGGGGTTGAGCTGATTTTCAGTGCCGTGTTTATGCGCTCTAGGCATACTTGATTCCCTTACAGAGACATATCAGTACATAAGTTTTTAGATTCTTTCTAGTCAGATATATTCCTCTGCACGGAATAGGGGTTGTTGAGTCCAGTTCACTGAGCAAGGAGTAGGTCTTGTCTATTACATATTTGGTTTATGGAATGATACCTGTGCTGATATCAAACTCTGGATTTATGCATCACCCCACCTCACCTTTCCCCTTGAGCAGGCACAGGTGTGTTTTGTAAATGTGAGACTCTGTTCTGTTTTCTAATTTAGTTCATGTGTAGCCTTTTTACATTCCCTTCATAAGTGATATCTTATGATAAGTTTCTATTTCTGTGTGACTTATTTCACTTAGAATCATCATACCTAAATCCACCCATTATGCTGCTACTGGCCTTATGACATTGATTTCATGGCTGAGGGATATTGCATCGTATGAAAGTACCACAACTTCTTTATCCATTTTTGTCTGAGATATTTACGATATTTGACATGTTCTGAAGTCCAGGTGCTTGTAAACAGAGCAGCCCTTAACTTTGTGGTGGCTGTGTCTTGTTGATTTTCAGGTTTCTCAAGGTATATGTCCATGAGTGAAAGTGCCCAAGGCTCTGTAGCTGAGTTGTTTAGTTGCTTTTGGGAAACAACATGCACTTTTCTGGAGTGGCTGCTGGCAATTTTCCTCCCTCCCATCTGCATAAGAAAGTTCCCTGTTCTCCATGGCCTGTCCTACTTTTGTGGTTTTTACAATATTTCGGATGTCCCTTTTGATCGCTGGGAAGTGAAACTTCTTTTTAGTGTGTATTTGCATTGCCCGCTTGCTTTGTTGGCCACAAATTGGGTATGCGTCTTTTCCTCAATATGTTCCGGAAAACACGCATACGCCCTCTTTGGCCGAGTGCATCATTTTGTAAACTCTGCCGATTTTCATGTGCTTTAAAGGCCATTCCAATCTACCTCTTGAAGTCTGTTTCCTGGAATTCTTCCTCGCTTTCAAGGCCTCCTGGTTCCCTTCCCTCAACAGATTTTTGGATGATAGTTGTCCTTTATAACTCTGCATGTTTCTGAATTGTTGTTCACTTGAGGTCCATTTGTCAACATACATTTTTGTGAGCTGGCCACAAAACCACAGGATTGCTTCAAGCCCTATTGTCGGAAGCCATCCTGGTGCCATTGCACCATGACAAAGTAATCAGCAACGGAAGGGAAATCTGCAAGGCAGCGCCGTGCCAGGAAGGTGGACTACAGCTCCGTTGTTATGTTTTATGATGATAAATTTACATACAGGGGCAATTTTTGGGGGATGTTGCTCCACGTGAAAGAAAAATTCCTCTAGGACTCCCCTCCTGAAACTAACATAGAATGGGAAGTACCCACCTAAACCCCGGGGAAATAGGTAAAGAATTAAGAGCTTGGAACTAAGGGGATGTTTTTATGAAAAACACCCTCTAGTATGGAGTTATGGCCATGGGCCAGAGTTCCTGATGACAACATAGGAAATTTATGGTTCTATTATAAAGGAAGATTAATTATAGAAAAACAAATGACTAGAGCAGAATTGGTTGCCAGGATAGGGAGAAAACACTGTCTCAGTTGAAGAAAACAACGAGAAAGAGCATGCATGTACATTGTAAATATTTTCATGGAACCATTGTAAAAGGTTGCCCTTGCAAGAAGAAAAAAAGGAACAAGTAGCTCCAACTTTTGCAGTTGAAACAATCATATAACTGTTTGGCTTGGTTACTAAGAAAAATCCTGTGATTAATGGGAACTTGGGGAAATATTTTAATAGGACATCTAGAAACTAGGTGATATTTGTTTTAAAAAATCTTTATAGACTATTTGAGGTTTGATTGTGCTAAGATTGTTTGGCCACGTACCTGGTAATGTAATCAACTACAATATATAAACCTGTGATTGTAAACAAAAAAAGAAGAATGAAGAAGAAGAATCAAGAATAAAGACATGAGAGAAAGAAACATGCAATGCTGATACTTTAAGAAGTGTAGTAGAATTATTTCCTTCACCAATGCTATCCATCCCTCGGGTATCCCTGGACTCGCTGGAGCTGGAGTCCGGCAAGTGGCACCCGAACAGGGACCTGAAGGGTAAGTGTATATAGAGTGAGTTCGGGATAGCTAGGCTTCCACCTAGGATGCTGCAGACCCCCTTGCAGAGTATAGGCAAGGTAAGTGAATGGTGGATAATCTAATAAGTAATATAAATGGTAAGTTAACTATGGGTCATAAGGAATCTAAAGAGAGAAAATTATTTATTGATATTATTAAGCATATGTTATCTGGAAGAGGTATTAAGGTAACTACTAGTCAATTAGCTAACTTTTTAAACTTTATTCAAGAACAATGTCCATGGTTTCCAGAGGAAGGTACAGTTAATTTGGATACATGGGCTAAGGTAGGGGATCAATTAAAAACATATTATTCACTTCATGGTCCTGAAAAAGTTCCTGTAGATACTTTTGCTCTATGGAATCTCATTAGAGATACCTTAGATCCAGTACAAGAAAGACAGAGAATACCTTACATGGGAACTCCAGATGAAAGTACTCCTTTAATACCTCCAAAACCACCTCCTAAGAAAGTATTGGCAGCTACATTTGAAAAATGTAAAATAGGTGATGATGATGATGAGTTGTCCCCTCAGGACCAAAAAGACCTGGAAGAGGCTGCTGCTGCTTATCATAGAGAGCCAAATCCTTTGGATTTTCCTGTTATTAATTCTGAGACAAAAACACCTTTGCCAAAAATTAGTTATCCTACATTACCAGATTATAAACAAGAGATGCCTTTGAGACCACCTCCACCTCCTCCAATGAACAAAATGATTAAAAATACATTTAATGTTAAGCCAAAGATGCATTCCAGAAGAATGCAGGTCTCTGATGATCCAGAATTTGCTGCTTGTTTCCCTGTAGGATTTGAAGGAGCCTTTGATGATGGGGTGACATGGGAACCTCTGCCTTGTAAGATTCCCAAAGAATTAAAGGCTGCATATGCTGATTATGGACCATTAGCTCCCTATACACTCACTTTGCTAGATGCTCTTGCTAACAGATGGATGACACCATATGATTGGGTCCAAGTGACTCGAGTCTGTCTCTCAGGTGGGCAATATCTATTGTGGAGAACAGAAAATGGAGACTCTTACCAGATCTAAGGGCAATTAATAATACTATGGAAGATATGGGAGCTTTACAGCCTGGATTGCCCTCTCCTGTTGCTGTTGCAATAAATTATAATATAATTATTATAGATTTATAAGATTGCTTTTTTACTATTCCTTTGGACCCTCAAGATAGAAAAAGATTTGCTTTTAGTGTACCCTCTACTAACTTTAAACAACCTTATCAAAGATATCAATGGAAGGTATTACCTCAGGGAATGAAAAATAGTCCAACCTTATGTCAAAAATTTGTGGATAAGGCTATAACAGAAATAAGAATTAATAATCCAGAAGTATATATGATACACTATATGGATGATATATTGTTGGCCCATTCAGATAGAGGATATTTACAAGAAGCCTTACAGCATTTAATAGAGGCATTACAAAAAAATGGACTCCAAATAGCTCCAGAAAAGATTCAAACTGAACCACCTATGACTTACTTAGGGAGAATAATACATACACAAACTGTGACACATCAACCATTACAACTTCGGAAAGATAATTTACGAACATTAAATGACTATCAAAAACTATTGGGAGATAGTAATTGGATTAGACCTTATTTAAAAATAACTACAGCAGAATTGAAGCCTTTATTTAACATATTACAAGGAAATTCAGATCCCACCTCATCTAGAAATATGACTCCTGAAGCAGAAAAGGCTTTACAGTCTATTGAATCTGCTTTAAACAACTGCTTCTTACAAAGAATAGATTACACAAAAGAATGGTGTTTGCTAATCTTGCCTACTCCAGTCACACCTACGGGTATACTTTGGCAGGAAGGACCTTTGGAATGGATCCACTTACCAGCTACTTCAAAGAAAATAATTAGTTCCTATCCTATGTTAACAGCAACTTTAATAGCTAAAGGAAGAAAAAGAAGTAAGGAATTGTTTGGAAAAGATGTAACTAATATAATTATCCCTTATAATAAAGACCAACTACAAATTTTATTACAGAATGGTGAAGACTGGAAAATAGCTCTTAGTTCTTATACTGGACAAATTCTGTTTCATTTGCCAAAACATCCGCTATTACAATTTTTTGCTACACATCCAGTTATATTTCCTAAATGCTATGTTGATCAGCCAATAAAAGATGCAGCTTTAGTTTTTATAGATGGATCATCTAATGGAAAAGCTGCTTTACTTATTAATAATGTTCCAAACGTAATTCAAACTCAGGAAACTTCTGCTCAATAAGCGGAATTAATTGCAATAATACATGCTTTTGCTGAGCTGCAGAACCAGACTTTCAATTTATATTCAGACTCACAGTATGTGGTTAAGCTATTTCCTCATATAGAAACTGCAGTCTTGCCAGAGCATAAAACTACAATTTTTGATCTTTTAAATTGTTTACAAAAACAAGTTTGGGCACGTTCTTTACCTTATTATGTCGGTTATGTAAGGTCACATTCTAACTTGCCTGGAAGCATATGTGAAGGTAATTGCCAAGCTGACATTTTAACATGAATTGTAGCTTTCCCTTGTATTGAGGAGGCACGAGCTTCACATAATTTGCATCATCAAAATTCTGCAGCTCTGCGATATCAATTTCAACTGCTTCAGGAGATAGCCAGATCTATAGTTTAAAATTGTCCACATTGTCCAACTTATTCATCCAGTTTGCCCATGGGGGTCAACCCCAGAGGATTATTACCTAATGTGTTATGGCAAATGGATGTAACTCATGTGCCAACTTTTGGAAAGCTGTCTTATGTACATGTTTCAGTGGATACTTATTCTCATGTAATTCTTGTCTCAGCAGGAACTGGAGAAGATTTTAAGGATGTTATGCAACACTTATTTTTCTGTTTTGCCTTTCTAGGCATTCCAAAAGCTCTAAAAACTGATAATGCTCCTGCCTATGTTTCAAAGGCTTTTAAAGACTTTTGTGAAAAATTTAATATTTCCCATTCTACGGGAATCCCCTATAATCCTCAGGGTCAAGCAATAGTGGAAAGAGCCCATCATACTTTAAAAGTTCAAATTACAAAATTACAGCAAGGGGAATTCAAGTACAGTTCTCCACATCACATTCTTCAACACGCACTATTTGTATTAAATAATTTGAATACTGATTCACAAGGTAATACTGCCATGATGAGGCATTGGAATCCTGATATTAATAAACCTAAACCTAGGGTGAAATGGAAGGATCTGCTCACTGGTCAATGGAAAGGACCTTATATTTTACTAACCAGCGGCAGAAGGTATGCTTGTGTATTTCCACAGGACGCTGACTCGCCGTTGTGGGTGCCTGACCTTCTCATCAGACATGTCGGGCCCTCCGCCCCCGCCTTACCACTTTCCAGTCAGGCACAAGCCACCACAGCCGGAGACGTCAGCTGATGAATCACCATCAGCTAAAGAACCGCTGCTGCAGCAGATACAAAACCTCACATCGGAGAGAGACCAATTCTTTGTCTGCCGCGTCCATGCCTGAGACCTCAAAAGAGACAAGCCATCTCTACGAGAACTTCGAATCCACCAACTTGGGGTCAGATTAAACGACTTGCTGATGACGCCGAGAAAGTGGTAACAGACCAGGGAGTTACCTTAACACCTGGAAATATTTTTGTTGCTATGCTTGCCATATTGGCCTGCCAGGTAACTAGGGGAAATGCTTTGGGTAATTCTTATTGGACTTATCTCCTTGATCCACCGATTTTACAAACTGTAGCCTGGGATAATGAGGATATACCAGTGTCTACTACTATGCCCAGGTTAATGGCAGGAGCCATAAGCTCCTATCCATATAATAAATTTAAAACAAATAATAATTTTACTTTTCATGGAAAATCAGGGTTCCATCCTATATGTTTTATATTTCCATCAATTAATAATTCTGTAGCCTCTCGTAAGAATGGATGTATACCGGTTTTTCTTAAAGGACAGCTTACTGCTTCTCCTTCGAGTCAATCTAATAAGAGACTTCTTTTGTCTTTGATTTATCTAGCACCCGGAGAAGATCCAACTTATAATCAACCTTCCTCTCATCCTTTAAAATTTCCTCCTTGTAATCCTCCTTATGGTATTCGTACAGGAGTACAATCATCTATATTACAATCTCCGGAAGACCAATTGGATAGTAACTGGGATGCTGTAGATACCAATACAGGATTTCCTACGTGGAATTATTGTATATATTCTTCAAGAATAGATATTCCCATACAGGACACCACAAAAAAATGTGCATGACTGGAGTAATCCTGATCCATCTAAGGATTATAGATGTTATTTACAACATCATGCATGTTATGATTGGAATAATTCATTCATTCCTGCTTCTATGCATGTTAATAGATGGCACACTGGGGCATGGGTGCCTCCTATCCTAACTATGGCTCAAGATAATATGTATTATGCACAGACCCAGCTTTGGAAAGCTATTGCTGCACCATCGCCAGTTATTCTTCATAGACCTAAAAATATGGACATTTATTCTATGCAGGCTTGTGTGTCAGCACCTTATGTATTCTTGGTAGCCCGAAAATATGTGGATCTAAATATTTATCATAATACTTCTGATTCTACTTTTTGGACACATTGCTATGATTGTATTTTGACAAGTTGTATAAATCCCTCTATGAATGTACAAGTTTTAATGATTCTTAAATGACCACCATACATTATGTTGCCTGTAAAATTATCCTCTGCCTGGTATGATGATTATGGCTTACAAGTTTTGCATGAAACTGAAGTTTTATTACGTTCAAAGAGATTTGTTGCAGCTTTAATTCTAGGAATATCTACATTTATAGCTGTAATAGCATCATTTTCTCTTTCAATAAGTTCCTTAGCTCAACAAGTACATACAGCTCAACATGTAAATGAGCTTTCAAAAAATGTATCTTTAGCTCTGGCTACTCAGGAAGTTATAGACAGAAAGTTAGAAGCAAAGGTGGATGCCTTAGAAGAAGCAATTTTACACATAGGGCAGGAATTAACAGCACTCAAAGTAAGATTAGCTTTGAGGTGTCATAAAAAATATAGATGGATTTGTGTTACTCCTCTAAAAGTGAATGAATCATTATATTCTTGGGAACAAATTCAGACTCATATTATGGGAGTTTGGAACCAAATAGTTGTTAGTTTAGACCTTACTAAATTACATCAAGACATTCATGACATAGGAAATACAAACTTAGATTTATCTCTGGCACGGTCTGCTCAAAACTTTTTTGAAAGTATTAAGGCATTTGTGTCACATAAAACCTTATTCTCAATGCTCATTAATGGAGGAATCATTGCAGTGGTTGTACTAATTTTGATATCTTTACTTCCAGTCATCGTCAGAATAATGATTAAAAGCATCAAACAACTTTCCATGGAGCTACATAGTGCACTTTTAAAAAATAAAAAAGGGGGAGATGTCGGAAGACATACTGGAGCCATTGCACCATGACAAAGTAATCAGCAATGGAAGGCAAAACTGCAAGGCAGCGCCGTGTCAGGAAGGTAGACTACAGCTCCGTTGTTATGTTTTATGATGATAAATTTACATACAGGGCAATTTTGGGAGGATGTTGCTCCACGTGAAAGAAAAATTCCTCTAGGACTCCCCCTCCTGAAACTACCACAGAATGGGAAGTACCCACTAAAGCCCCGGAGAAATAGGTAAAGAATTAAGAGCCTGGAACTAAGGGGATGTTTTTATGAAAAACACCCTCTAGTATGGAGTTATGGCCATGGGCCAGAGTTCCTGATGACAACATAGGAAATTTATGGTTCTATTATAAAGGAAGATTAATTATAGAAAAACAAATGACTAGAGCAGAATTGGTTGCCAGGATAGGGAGAAAACACTGTCTTAGTTGAAGAAAACAACGAGAAAGAGCATGCATGTACATTGTAAATATTTTCATGGAACCATTGTAAAAGGTTGCTCTTGCAAGAAGAAAAAAAGGAACAAGTAGCTCCAACTTTTGCAGTTGAAACAATCATATAACTGTTTGGCTTGGTTACTAAGAAACATCCTGTGATTAATGGGAACTTGGGGAAACATTTTTATAGGACATCTAGAAACTAGGTGACATTTGTTTTAAAAAATCTTTATAGACTATTTGAGGTTTGATTGTGCTAAGATTGTTTGGCCACGTACCTGGTAATGTAATCAACTACAATATATAAACCTGTGATTGTAAACAAAAAAAGAAGAAAGAAGAAGAATCAAGAATAAAGACATGAGAGAAAGAAACATGTAATGCTGATATTTTAAGAAGTGTAATAGAATTATTTCCTTTGCCGATTCTATCCATCCCTCGTGTATCCCTGGACTCGCTGGAGCTGGATTCTGGCACCCTATTCTGGTTCCGGGGCGGCAGGATGAGATTTTGGTTAATTCTTCTTCCTGATGGGAAATTAGAGTGACATGTGCCTGTCCAAATGCCTACAGCTTGGCTCTCATTGGTTCCCCCTCTTCCCTTTCATCCTCCGTACAAGTTGCAAACTGTGTGAAACAGTACATTAAAACCACTGACTCCACAAGTTGGGAGATTGAGAGTAAAGCACATGGAATGTCGAACCCGAGCACCAGAAGAGGAAAAATGAGGAGCGTTTTAGAAATCTTCCCGATCACACGGTGCCCCTTCCTGTGGGTTTCCCATGCATGATTTAACTGTACTAACATTCCCTTAAACCTGGAGAGTAGGGAACCATGGCATGGGTGGCACGCATTATTGCATAAAAGGTGTACATTTGCTCACCCAGCCTCACCAATCCTCTCAGCCCCAAGTGTCCAGCCTTTTGTCTCATCCAGGTGTGGGTGCAGATGTGGTCAATCCAAGTTGCATCAGAGCCCCTGAACAAATTGTATAAGAATTTCGCTGTTTTTGTGTTTTGTTTTTGAAATTTATTTTTATAATGGGGTTGAGATGATTTTCACTGCCATGTTTATTCCACTCTAGGCACACTTGATTCCCTTATGGAGACATATCAGTATATAGGTATTAAGATAATTACTAGCCAGATATATTCCTCTGCGCAGAATAGAGGGTGTTGAGTCCAGTTCAATGATCAGGGAGTAGGTTTTCTCTATTACATATTTGGTTTATGGAATGGTACCTGTGCTAATATCAAACTCTGGTTTTATGCATCACCCCACCTCACCTTTCCCCTTGAGCAAGCATAGCAGTGCTTTCTCAAGGTCACACTCTGTTGTGTTTTCTAATATAGTTCATGTGTAGCCTTTTTACAATCGCTTCATAAGTGATATCTTTGATAAGTTTCTTTTTCTCTGTGACTTATTTCACTTAGTATCATCATACCTGAATCCAACTATTATGCTGCTACTGGCCTTATGACATTGATTCATGGCTGAGGGATATTCCATCGTACGAAAGTACCAAAACTTCTTTATCCATTTTTGTCTTTCCTACTATATTTGAAATGTATGGAAGTCGAGGTGCTTGTAAACAGAGCAGCCCTTAATTTTAAGGTGGCTATGTCTTGTTGATTTTCAGTTTTCCCAAGGTATACATCCATGAGTGAAAGTGCCCTATGTTATGTAGCTGTGTTGTTTAGTTGATTTTGGGAAACACCATGCACTTCTCCGGAGTGGCGGCTGGCAATTTTCCTCCCTCCCATCTGCATAAGAAGGCTCCCTGTTCTCCATGGCCTGTCCTGCTTTTCTGGTTTTTACAATTTTTTCGGATTTCCCTTTTGACCGGTGGGAAGTGAGACTTCTTTTTAAAGTGTATTTTCATTGCCAACTTGCTTGGTTGGCCACAAAGTGTGTATGCATTTTTTGCTCAAAATATCCTGGAAAACACGCATACACCCTCTTTGGCCAAGTGCATCATTGTGGAAGTTCTACCGATGTGCATGTGTTTAAAGGCGATTCCAATCTACCTCTTGAAGTATGATTCCTGGAATTCTGCCTCGGTATCAAGTCCTCCTTGTTCCCTTCCCTAAACAAATTTTTCGATGTTAGTTGTCCTTTATAATTCTGCAAGTTTCTGAATTGTTGTTCCCCTGAGCTCCATTTTTCAACACAAATTTTTGTGAGCTGGCCTCAAAACTGCAGGATTGTTTCAGGCCCTATCCTCTTTCTGGGACAGTAGGCTCAGCCTTTGTTTAATTCTTCTTCCTGACAGGAAATTTGAGTGACATATGCCCTTCGAAATGCCTACAGCTAGGCTCTCATTGGTTACCCCTCTTCCCTTTCATCCTCCAAACAAGTTGCAAACTGTGTGAAACAGGAGGTTAAAGGCACAGACACCCCGAATTGGGAAATTGAGTGTAAAGTACTCAGAATGTCGAACCCGAGCACCAGGAGAGAAAAATGAGGAGCGTTTTAGAAATCTTTCCCGATCACATGGTGTCCCATCCTGTGGATTTCCCAGGAAAGTTTTAACTATACTAAGATTCCCTTAAACCTGGAAAGTAGGGACCCATGGCATGGGTGGCACACATTATTGCTTTAATGCTCTACATTTGCTAAGCCAACCTCACCAATCCTCTCAGCCCCAAGTGTCCAGCCTTTTGTCTCATGCAGGTGTGGGTGTAGATGGGGTCAATCCAGGTTGCATCAGGGCCCCTGAACGAATTGTGTAAGAAGTTCGCTGTTCTTGTGTTTTGTATTTGAAATTTATTTTTTAAATGGGGATGAGATGATTTTCACTGCCGTGTTTATGCCGCTCTAGGCACACTTGATTCCCTTACGGAGACATATCAGTACATAGGTTTTAAGATTCTTACTAGTCATTTATATTCCTCTGCACGGAATAGGGGATGTTGACTCCAGTTCACTGAGCAAGGAGTAAGTCTTGTCTATTACATATTTGGTTTATGGAATGGTACGTGTGCTAATATCAAACTCTGGTTTTATTTATCACCCCACCTCACCTTTCCCCTTGAGAAGGCATAGGAGTGTTTTCTAAATGTGAGACTCTGTTCTGTTTTATAATTTAGTTCTTGTGTAGCCTTTTTACATTCCCTTCATAAGCGATATCTTATGATAAGTTTCTTTTTCTGTGTGACTTATTTCACTTAGAATCATCATACCTAAATCCACCCATTATGCTGCTACTGGCGTTATGACATTGACTTCATGGCTGAGGCATATTCCATCTTACGAAAGTACAACAACTTCTTTATCCATTTTTGTCTTTCCTGGGATATTTTAGGTGTTCTGAAGTCGAGGTGCTTGCAAGCAGAGCAGCCCTTAACTTTGAGGTGGCTCTTTCTTGTTGATATTCAGTTTTCCCAAGGTATACGTCCATGAGTGAAAGTGCCCTATGCTCCATAGCTGAGTTGTTTACTTCTTTTTGGGAAACACCATGCACTTCTCCAGAGTGGCTGCTGGGAATTTTCCTCCCTCCCATCTGCATAAGAAGGCTTTCTGTTCAACATGGCCTGTCCTGCTTTTCTGGTTTTTACAATTTTTTCAGATGTCCCTTTTGACTGGTGGGAAGTGAGACTCCTTTTTAGTTCGGATTTGCATTGCCCGCTTGCTTGCTTGTCCACAAAGTGTGTATGCTTTTTTTTCCTCAGTATGTTCTGGAAAACATGCATACACCCTTTTTGGACAAGTGCATCATTGTGGAAGTTCTGCCAATGTGCATGTGCTTTAAAGGCGATTCCAATCAAGCTCTTTATCTTTGTATCCTTCAATTCTACATCACTTTCAAGACCTTGCCCTAGCTAAACTGCGAAACAAACGTGACCCCTAGCCTAAAGGCATGCCAAAGTGTTTCCCATCTGCAAGACGAGTATGCAGCCATCTCCAGGAACCCTGACTCGATAGAGTGCTTTAACACCTTTATGGCTTTCCATAGGCCTCAGGGAGTCGTGTATGAATACTCTTCTGAGGGAGAGCATGTGCGCTCTGGGTGCCCTTTTTATTTTCCGAGCCACACAACACAGAACAGACGGTTGGGGACAATTCTTTCTACGCAGAGGGGAGGGCAATGAACTGCTTCTCGCTTTCAGAGCTTGATTTCTACAGCTGTGAGGCAGCCCCGGGACAACGTTTTTGCCAGGATTACAGTCAACGTGGCTCTCCCTCTGTGGAGGCCCTCTGAAAGGCACTGAAAGAATCCCTGAGCCTAAAGTGCATCCTGGCAACTCTTACCTGTCATCTCTCTATTGTGATGCAAGGTACACTGTAGGTGCAGCCTGACAGAAAGTACAGAAAATCCAGTACAATTGTGAGGCATTTGGAAGATCCAGAGTCACCTAGGCCTGACTAAGTCATTACGTGCGTAATGCTATTCATGGCATGCAAAACACACCACGTCCAACGAAGTGTGATCCTAGAAAGGACCAGTGTGGCTAAAGTCTCCAGTAGTCAGTCAGAGAGTGCTGGTCAATGCGCTGTGGGGTCAAGTTGGCAATTGGAGAATGTGGGAGAAGCCCGAATATCCCCCTTTGAAAAGCAACTTCGTTGCAGATTCCAAGCCGCCTGAAAACCCCACCACCTGGGTACTATTCACTCCACAGATGCCTCTGAGGAGCAGTGAGTTTTTCCAAAAGAAACCACGTGCTTGCGATTCCTTCCTAGGAGTTCACCCAAGGAGCACACTGTACCTAATGTGCCAACTAAATTTGACCATTAGTCTCGAGGTGAGGTGCACATTTTCTCATTACCAGAGCTAGTGGTGCACTGTTTCCAGGAAGTCTTACTCAATGGATGGCTTTAGCTTTAGTGTGCCTCACAGCTCTCAAGACTCTCACGTGGGCACTTTTATCCAAGGAAGTATGCTCTGTACTCAAAGACTTCTGAGCACAATCAAGGGATACACAGCTCTGGGAACATCCCTCACTATGCCAATGGAAGGGCCGGGAACTAAGGTGTTCTCTATGGCTAGCGTTCCACAGCTTTGAAACAGCCTCAGGAACACGGTTCTTGGCAGGCTTTCGTTTCACGTGCATTTGCCACGATGAGGAAAGCTAAGCTGCCCTGAAAGAAACCACCGAGGCTCCAATTCAGTTCGTGGACTCCTGCTCAACGTCTCTCTAAGTGACGCGGAAACTGGACTTTAGGTCCAGACCGAAATAAAGTAGAGTGTTACCCTGAGCATTGCTAGGCATTTGGAACATCCAAAGTCACCTAGGCCTACTGAGGGCATTTAGAGGATTATGCCGTTCACCACATGCAGCACACACTGCATCCAAAAGTTTCAGCGCAGAAGGCCGAAGTGTGTTCCAAGGGTCTCCCTTGGATTGTCAGAGAAGATAGGTGTATGTGCTGGGTGATCCTGTTTGTAATTGAGAAGCCTGGAAAAAGGCAGTATTGTCCCCATTTGAAAGGTAGATAGTGGCGGCCTCCAGGCTGACTGAAAGACATTGCTGTTAGCCGTCTTCTAGTCACCTTTAGGAATGCCTCAGTGAATAAAGTGAGTTTTCTCCTACGAATCCAGGTGGTGTCCAGTGCCTTCTTGGGAACTCATCCCACGCTTGCCCTAGCTAAAGTGCGAAGTAAACGTGAGCCCTAGCCTCAGGGTAAGCACGAGTGTTTCCTATCCGCAAAGCATTGTGTTAAGACACCTACATGAACCCTGACGCAATAGAGTGCTTTAACTCCTCTACGGCTTTCCGTAGGCCTCAGAGTTTTGCTTATGAATTCCAATCTGAGGGAGAGCATGTGCACTGTGAGTCCCCTTTTTGTTTTCCGAACCACACAATGCAGAAGACACTGCTGGGGTCAACTGTTTCTACAGAGAGGGGCAGGCAATGAACTACTTCTCCCTTGAAGAGCTTGAATTCTACAGTGGTAAGGCAGCCCCGGGACAACGTTTTTGCCAGGATTACAGTCAACGTGGCTCTCCCTCTGTGGAGGCCCTCTGAACGGCACTGAAAGAATCCCTGAGTCTAAAGTGCATCCTGGCATCTCTTACCTGTCATCTCTCTATTGTGACGCAAGGTACACTGTAGGTCCAGCCTCACAGAAAGTACAGAACAACCGGTACAATTGTGAGGCATTTTGACGATCCAAAGTCACATAAGCCTGATTAAGTCGTTACGCATGTAATGCTATTCATGGCACGCAAAACATCCCACGTCCAACGAAGTGTGATCTTAGAAAGGCTAAGTGTGGCTGAAAGTCTCCAGGAGTCACTCAGAGAGTGCTGGTAAATGGGCTGTGGGGTCAAGTTGGCAATTGGAGAATGTGGGAGAAGCCCGAATTTCCCCCTTTGGAAAGCAACTTCGTTGCATATTCCAAGCCACCTGAAAACCCCACCACCAGGGTACTACTGACTCCACAGATGCCACTGAGGACCAGTGAGTTTTTCCAAAAAAATCCAGGTGCTTGCGATTCCTTCCTTGGAGCTAACCCCAGGAGGATACTGTCGCTAAAGTGCCAACTAAATGTGACCTCTAGTCTCGAGGTAAGGTGCACGTTTTCTCATTACCAGAGCTAGTGGTGCACTGTTTCCAGGAAGTCTTAGTCAATGGATTGCTTTACCTTAAGTATGCCTCACAGAGCTCAAGACTCTCACGTGGGCACATCTTTCCAAGGAAGTGCGCTGTGTACCCAAAGCCTTCTGAGCACAAAGAAGGGATACACAGCTCTGTGACCAATGCTCACTAAGCAGTTGGAAGGGCCGGTATCCAAGTTGTTTTATATGGCTACCCTTCCACAGGTTTGAAACAGGCTCATGAACGCGGGTCGTGGCCGGCTTTCATTCCAGGCCATTCTGCCACGTTGAGGAAACCTAAGCTGCCCTTTAAGAACCCACCAGGCCTCCAATTCAGTTTGGGGGCTCCTTCTCGACATCCCTCTAAGTGACGCGGAAACTGGACTTTAGGTCCAGCCCGAAATAAAGTAGAGAGTTACCGTGAGAATTGCTAAGCATTTGGAATATCCAAGGTCGCCTAGGCCTACTGATGGCATTTAGAGGATTATGCCGTTCACCACATGCAGCACACACTGCATCCAAAAGTTTCATGGCAGAAGGCCGAAGTGTGTTTCAAGGATCTCACTTGGATTGTCAGAGAAGATAGGTGTATGTGCTGGGTGATCCAGTCTGTTATTGAGAAGCCTAGAAAAAGGCAGTATTTTCCCGATTTGAAAGGTAGATAGTGGCGGCCTCCAGGCTGACTGAAAGACATTGCTTTTACCCGTCTTCTAGTCACCTCTAGATATGCCTCAGTGAAGAAAGTGAGTTTTCTCCTACGAATCCAGGTGGTCTCCAGTGCCTTGCTGGGAGTTCATCCCACGCTTGCCATAGCTTAACTGCGAAGTAAACGTGAGCAATAGCCTCAAGGTAAGCACGAGTGTTTCCTATCAGCAAAGTTCTCTGTGCAGCCATCTCCATGAACCCTGACACGATAGAGTGCTTTAACTCCTCTACGGCTTTCCGTAGGCCCTGGAGAGTAGCATATGAATTCCATTTTGAGGGAGAGCGTGTGTGCTGTGAGTCCCCTTTTTGTTTTCCAAGCCACACAACACAGAACAGACCGTTGGGGTCAACTGATTCTACACAGAGTGTAGGGCAATGAACTACTTCTCGCTTGGAGAGCTTGATTTCTACAGCTGTAAGGCAGCCCTGGGACAAAGTTTTTGCCAGTAGTACAGTCAACGTGGCTCTCCCTTTGTGGAGGCCCTCTGAACGGCACTGACAGAATCCCTGAGCCTAAACTGCATCCTGGCAACTCTTACCTATCATCTCTCTATTGTGACGCAATGTAAACTGTAGGTCCATTAAGAGAAAAAGTAGAGAAAAATCGGTACAATTGTGAGGCATTTGGACGATCCAAAGTCACGTAGGCCTGACTAAGTCATTAAGCAGTTAATGCGATTCACGGCACGCAAAACACCCCACGTCCAACGAAGTGTGATCTTAGAAGGTACCAGTGTGGCTGGAAGTCTCCAGTAGTCAGTCAGAGAGTGCTGGTCAATGCACTGTGGGATCAAGTTGGCAATTGGAGAAGGTGGGAGAAGCCGGACTTTCTCCCTTTGGAAAGCAACTTCGTTGCATCTTCCAAGGCGCCTGAAAACCCCATCACCAGGGTACTATTCACTCCACAGATGCCTCTGAAGGACAGTGAGTTTTTCCAAAAGAAACCAGGTGCTTGTGATTCCTTCCTGGGAGCTCACCACAGGAGCATACTGTAGCTAAATTGCCAACTAAATGTGACCTCTTGTCTCGAGGTAAGGTGCAAATTTTCTCATTAGCAGAGCTAGTGGTGCACAGTCTCCAGAAAGTCTTAGTCAATGGACGGCTTTAGCTTTAGTATGCCTCACAGCTCTCAAGACTCTCACGTGGGGACTTCTTTCCAACGAAGTACACTCTGTACCCAAAGCCTTCTGAGCACAATCATGGGATACCCAGGTCTGGGAACATCCCTCACTTTGCAGTTGGAAGGGCCGGGAACTAAGTTGGTCTCTACGGCTGGCGCTCCACAGCTTTGAAACAGCCTCAGGACCGCAGTTCTTGGCAGGCTTTCGTTCCATGTGCGTCTGCCACGTTGAAGAAAGCTACGCTGCCCTGAAAGAAATCCCCGGGGCTCCAATTCAGTTTGGGGGCTCCTGCCCAACGTCTCTCTAAGTGACGCGGAAGCTGGACTTTAGGTCCAGCCCGAAATCAGGTAGAGAGTTACCCTGAGCATTCCTAGGCATTTGGAACATACAAAGTCACCTAGGCCTACTGAGGGCATTCAGAGGATTATGCCGTTCACCACATGCAGCACACACTGCATCCAAAAGTTTCAGCGCCGAAGGCAGAAGTGTGTTCTAAGGGTCTCCCTTGGACTGTCAGAGAAGATAGGTGTGTGTGCTGCGTGATCCAGTCTGTTATTGAGAAGCCTGGAAAAAGGCAGTCTTTCCCCGTTTGAAAGGTAGATAGTGGCGGCCTCCAGGCTGATTGAAAGACAGCGCTGTTACCCGTCTTCTAGTCACATCGAGGAATGCCTCAGTGAAGAAAGTGAGTTTCTCCTATGAAACCAGGGGGTCGCCAGTGCCTTGCTGGGAGCTCATCCCACGCTTGCCCTAGCTAAAGTGCGAAGTAAACGTGAGCCCTGGCCTCAAGGTAAGCACGAGTGTTTCCTATCCGCAAAGATTTGTGTGCAGCCATCTCCATGAACCCTGACTCGATAGAGTGCTTTCAGTCCTCTACGGCTTTCCGTAGGCCTCAGAGAGTCGCGTATGAATTCCATTCTGAGGGAGAGCGTGTGCGCTGTGAGTCCCCTTTTTGTTTTCTGGGCCACACAGCACAGAACGGACTGTTGGGGTCAACTCTTTCTATGCAGAGGGGAGGGCAATGAACTGCTTCTCGCTTGGAGAGCTTGATTTCTAGAGCTGTAAGGCAGCCCCGGGACAACGTTTTTGCCAGGATTACAGTCAACGTGGCTCTCCCTCTGTGGAGGCCCTCTGAACGGCACTGAAAGAATCCCTGAGCCTAAATTGCATCCTGGCAACTCTTACCTGTCACCTCTCTGTTGTGATGCCAGGTACACTGTAGGTCCAGCCAGACAGAAAGTACAGAAAAACCGGTACACTTGTGAGTCATTTGGACGATCCAAAGTCACCTAGGCCTGACTAAGTCATTAAGCGGCTAATGCTATTCATGGCACGCAAAACACCCCGCGTCCAACGAAGTGTGATCCTAGAAAGGCCCAGTGTGGCTGAAAGTCTCCAGTAGTCAGTCAGAGAGTGCTGGTCAGTGCGCTGTGGGGTCAAGTTGGCAATTGGAGAATGTGGGAGAAGCCCAAATTACCCCCTTTGGAAAGCAACTTCGTTGCAGCTTCCAAGCCGCCTGAAAACCCCACCACCAGGGTACTATTCCCTCCACCGATGCATCTGAGGGGCAGGGAGTTTTTCCAAAAGAAACCAGGTGCTTGCGATTCCTTCCTGAGAGCTCACCCCAGGAGCATACTGTAGCTAAATTGCCAACAAAATGTGACCTCTAGTCGCGAGGTAATGTGCACATTTTCTCATTACCAGAGCTAGTGGTGCACTGTTTCCAGGAAGTCTTACTCAATGGATGGCTTTAGCTTTAGTGTGCCTCACAGCTCTCAAGACGCTCACGTGGGCACTTCTTTCCAAGGAAGTACACTGTGTACTCAAAGCCTTCTGAGCACAACCCAGGGATACACAGCTCTGGGAACATCCCTCACTATGCAGTTGGAAGGGCCGGGAGCTAAGGTGTTCTCTACGGCTAGCGTTCCACAGCTTTGAAACAGCCTCAGGACCGCGGTTCTTGGCAGGCTTTCGTTCCATGTGCATCTGCAACGTTGAGGAAAGCTACGTTGCCCTGAAAGAAACCCCCGGGACTCCAATTCAGTTTGGGGGCTCCTGCCCAACGTCTCTCTAAGTGACGCGGAAGCTGCAGTTTAGGTCCAGCCCGAAATCAGTTAGAGAGTTACCCTGAGCATTGTTAGGTATTTGGAAGTTCGAAAGTCACCTAGGCCTACTGAGGGCATTCAGAGGATTATGCCGTTCACCTCATGAAGCACGCACTGCCTCCAAAAGTTTCAGCGCCGAAGGCCGAAGTGTGTTCCAAGGGTCTCCCTTGGACTGTCAGAGAAGATAGGTGTGTGTGCTGGGTGATCCAGTCTGTTATTGAGAAGCCTGGGAAAAGGCAGTCTTTTCCCCATTTGAAAGGTAGATAGTGGCGGCCTCCAGGCTGACTGAAAGACAGCGCTGTTACCCGTCTTCTAGTCACCTCGAGGAATGCCTCAGTGAAGAAAGTGAGTTTCTCCTATGAAACCAGGGTGTCGCCAGTGCCTTGCTGGGAGCTCATCCCACGCTTGCCCTAGCTAAAGTGCGAAGTAAACGTTAGCCATGGCCTCAAGGTAAGCAGAAGTGTTTCCTATCCGCAAAGTTTTGTGTGCAGCCATCTCCATGAACCCTGACTCGATAGAGTGCTTTCAGTCCTCTACGGCTTTCCGTAGGCCTCAGAGAGTCGCGTATGAATTCCATTCTGAGGGAGAGCGTGTGCGCTGTGAGTCCCCTTTTTGTTTTCTGGGCCACACAGCACAGAACGGACTGTTGGGGTCAACTCTTTCTATGCAGAGGGGAGGGCAATGAACTGCTTCTCGCTTGGAGAGCTTGATTTCTAGAGCTGTAAGGCAGCCCCGGGACAACGTTTTTGCCAGGATTACAGTCAACGTGGCTCTCCCTCTGTGGAGGCCCTCTGAACGGCACTGAAAGAATCCCTGAGCCTAAAGTGCATCCTGGCAACTCTTACCTGTCATCTCTCTGTTGTGACGCCAGGTACACTGTAGGTCCAGCCTGACAGAAAGTACAGAAAAATCGGTACACTTGTGAGGCATTTGGACGATACAAAGTCACCTAGGCCTACTGAGGGCATTCAGAGGATTATGCCGTTCACCTCATGCAGCACACACTGCATCCAAAAGTTTCAGTGCTGAAGGCCGAATTGTGTTCCAAGGGTCTCCCTTGGACTGTCAGAGAAGATAGGTGTGTGTGCTGGGTGATCCAGTCTGTTATTGAGAAGCCTGGAAAAAGGCAGTCTTTTACCCATTTGAAAGGTAGATAGTGGCGGCCTCCAGGCTGACTGAAAGACATTGCTGTTACCCGTCTTCTAGTCACCTCGAGGAATGCCTCAGTGAAGAAAGTGAGTTTCTCCTATGAAACCAGGGTGTCGCCAGTGCCTTCCTGGGAGCTCATCACAAGCTTGCCCTAGCTAAAGTGCGAAGTAAACGTGAGCCCTGGCCGCAAGGTAAGCACGAGTGTTTCCTATCCGCAAAGTTTTGTGTGCAGCCATCTCCATGAACCCTGACTCGATAGAGTGCTTTCAGTCCTCTACGGCTTTCCGTAGGCCTCAGAGAGTCACGTATGAATTCCATTCTGAGGGAGAGCGTGTGCACTGTGAGTCCCCTTTTTGTTTTCCGAGCCACACAGCACAGAAGGGACTGTTGGGGTCAACTCTTTCTTTGCAGAGGGGAGGGCAATGAACTGCTTCTCGCTTGGAGAGCTTGATTTCTAGAACTGTAAGGCAGCCCGTGGACAACGTTTTTGCCAGGATTACAGTCAATGTGGCTCTCCCTCTGTGGAAGCCCTCTGAACGGCACTGAAAGAATCCCTGAGCCTAAAGTGCATCCAGGCAACTCTTACCTGTCATCTCTCTGTTGTGACGCCAGGTACACTGTAGGTCCAGCCTGACAGAAAGTACAGAAAAACCGGTACACTTGTGAGGCATTTGGACGATCCAAAGTTACCTAGGCCTGACTAAGTCATTAAGCGGCTAATGCTATTCATGGCACGCAAAACACCCCGCGTCCAACGAAGTGTGATCCTCGAAAGGCCCAGTGTGGCTGAAAGTCTCCAGTAGTCAGTCAGAGAGTGCTGGTCAATGCGCTGTGGGGTCAAGTTGGCAACTGGAGAATGTGGGAGAAGCCCGACTTTCCCCCTTTGGAAAGCAACTTCGTTGCAGCCTCCAAGCCGCCTGAAAACCCCACCACCAGGGTACTAGTCACTCCACAAATGCCCCTGAGGAGCAGTGAGTTTTTCCAAAGAAACCAGGTGCTTGCAATTCCTTCCTGGGAGCTCACCCCAGGAGCATACTGTAGCTAAATGGCAAACTAAATGTGACCTCTAGTCGCGAGGTAATGTGCACATTTTCTCATTACCAGAGCTAGTAGTGCACTGTTTCCAGGAAGTCTTACTCAATGGATGGCTTTAGCTTTAGTGTGCCTCAAAGCGCTCAAGACGCTCACGTGGGCACTTCTTTCCAAGGAAGTACACTGTGTACTCAAAGCCTTCTGAGCACAACCCAGGGATACACAGCTCTGGGAACATCCCTCACTATGCAGTTGGAAGGGCCGGGAACTAAGGTGGTCTCTATGGTTAGCGTTCCACAGCTTTGAAACAGCCTCAGGACCGCGGTTCTTGCCAGGCTTTTGTTCCATGTGCGTCTGCCACGTTGAGGAAAGCTACGCTTCTCTGAAAGAAACCCCCTGCGCTCCAATTCAGTTTGGGGGCTCCTGCCCGACGTCTCTCTAAGTGACGGGGAAGCTGTACTTTAGGTCCAGCCCGAAATCAGGTAGAGAGTTACCCTGAGCATTGCTAGGCATTTGGAACATCCAAAGTCACCTAGGCCTACTGAGGGCATTCAGAGGATTATGCCGTTCACCACATGCAGCACACACTGCATCCAAAAGTTTCAGCGCCGAAGGCCGAAGTGTGTTCCAAGGGTCTCCCTTGGACTGTCAGAGAAGATAGGTGTGTGTGCTGGGTGATCCAGTCTGTTATTGAGAAGCCTGGAGAAAGGCACTCTTTTCCCCATTTGAAAGGTAGATAGTGGCGGCCCCCAGGCTGACTGAAAGACATTGCTGTTACCCGTCTTCTAGTCACCTCGTGGAATGCCTCATTGAAGAAAATGAGTTTCTCCTATGAAACCAGGGGGTCGCCAGTGCCTTGCTGGGAGCTCATCCTACGCTTGCCCTAGCTAAAGTGCGAAGTAAACGTGAGCCCTGGCCTCAAGGTAAGCACGAGTGTTTCCTATCCGCAAAGTTTTGTGTGCAGCCATCTCCATGAACCCTGACTCGATAGAGTGCTTTCAGTCCTCTACGGCTTTCCGTAGGCCTCAGAGAGTCGCATTTAAATTCCATTCTGAGTGAGAGCGTGTGCGCTGTGAGTCCCCTTTTTGTTTTCCAAGCCACACAGCACAGAATGGACTGTTGGGGTCAACTCTTTCTATGCAGAGGGGAGGGCAATGAACTGCTTCTCGCTTGGAGAGCTTGATTTCTAGAGCTGTAAGGCAGCCCCGGGACAACGTTTTTGCCAGGATTACAGTCAACGTGGCTCTCCCTCTGTGGAGGCCCTCTGAACGGCACTGAAAGAATCCCTGAGCCTAAAGTGCATCCTGGCAACTCTTACCTGTCATCTCTGTGTTGTGACGCCAGGTACACTGTAGTTCCAGCCTGACAGAAAGTACAGAAAAACCGGTACACTTGTGAGGCATTTGGACGATCCAAAGTCACCTAGGCCTGACTAAGTCATTAAGCGGCTAATGCTATTCAGGGCACGCAAAACACCCCGCGTCCAACGAAGTGTGATCCTCGAAAGGCCCAGTGTGGCTGAAAGTCTCCAGTAGTCAGTCAGAGAGTGCTGGTCAATGCGCTTTGGGGTCAAGTTGGCAACTGGAGAATGTGGGAGAAGCCCGACCTTCCCCCTTTGGAAAGCAACTTCGTTGCAACCTCCAAGCCGCCTGAAAACCCCACCACCAGGGCACTAGTCACTCCACAGATGCCTCTGAGGGGCAGTGAGTCTTTCCAAAAGAAACCAGATGCTTGCGATTCCTACCTGGGAGCTCACCCCAGGAGCATACTGTAGCTAAATGGCCAACTAAATGTGACCTCTAGTCGCGAGGTAATGTGCACATTTTCTCATTACCAGAGCTAGTGGTGCACTGTTTCCAGGAAGTCTTACTCAATGGATGGCTTTAGCTTTAGTGTGCCTCACAGCTCTCAAGACGCTCACGTGGGCACTTCTTTCCAAGGAAGTACACTGTGTACTCAAAGCCTTCTGAGCACAACCCAGGGATACACAGCTCTGGGAACATCCCTCACTATGCAGTTGGAAGGGCCGGGAACTGAGGTGGTCTCTACGGCTAGCGCTCCACAGCTTTGAAACAGCCTCAGGACCGTGGTTCTTGGCAGGCTTTCGTTCCATGTGCGTCTGCCACGTTGAGGAAAGCTACGCTGCCCTGAAAGAAACCCCCGGGGCTCCAATTCAGTTTGGGGGCTCCTGCCCGACGTCTCTCTAAGTGACGCGGAAGCTGGACTTTAGGTCCAGCCCGAAATCAGGTAGAGAGTTACCCTGAGCATTGCTAGGCATTTGGAACATCCAAAGTCACCTAGGCCTACTGAGGGCATTCAGAGGATTATGCCGTTCACCACATGCAGCACACACTGCATCCAAAAGTTTCAGCGCCGAAGGCCGAAGTGTGTTCCAAGGGTCTCCCTTGGACTGTCAGAGAAGATAGGTGTGTGTGCTGGGTGATCCAGTCTGTTATTGAGAAGCCTGGAAAAAGGCAGCCTTTTCCCCATTTGAAAGGTAGATAGTGGCGGCCTCCAGGCTGACTGAAAGACAGCGCTGTTACCCGTCTTCTAGTCACCTCGAGGAATGCCTCAGTGAAGAAAGTGAGTTTCTCCTATGAAACAAGGGCGTCGCCAGTGCCTTGCTGGGAGCTCATCCCAGGCTTGCCCTAGCTAAAGTGCGAAGTAAACGTGAGCCCTAGCCTCAAGGTAAGCACGAGTGTTTCCTATCCGCAAAGTTTTGTGTGCAGCCACCTCCATGAACCCTGACTCGATAGAGTGCTTTCAGTCCTCTACGGCTTTCCGTAGGCCTCAGAGAGTCGCGTATGAATTCCACTCTGAGGGAGAGCGTGTGCGCTGTGAGTCCCCTTTTTGTTTCCCGAGCCACACAGCACAGAACGGACTGTTGGGGTCAACTCTTTCTATGCAGAGGGGAGGGCAATGAACTGCTTCTCGCTTGGAGAGCTTGATTTCTACAGCTGTAAGGCAGCCCCGGGACAACGTTTTTGCCAGGATTACAGTCAACGTGGCTCTCCCTCTGTGGAGGCCCTCTGAACGGCACTGAAAGAATCCCTGAGCCTAAAGTGCATCCTGGCAACTCTTACCTGTCATCTCTGTGTTGTGACGCCAGGTACACTGTAGGTCCAGCCTGACAGAAAGTACAGAAAAACCGGTACACTTGTGAGGCATTTGGACGATCCAAAGTCACCTAGGCCTAACTAAGTCATTCAGCGGCTAATGCTATTCATGGCACGCAAAACACCCCGCGTCCAACGAAGTGTGATCCTCGAAAGGCCCAGTGTGGCTGAAAGTCTCCAGTAGTCAGTCAGAGAGTGCTGTTCAATGCGCTGTGGGGTCAACTTGGCAACTGGAGAATGTGGGAGGAGCCCGACCTTCCCCCTTTGGAAAGCAACTTCGTTGCAGCCTCCAAGCCGCCTGAAAACCCCACCACCAGGGCACTAGTCACTCCACAGATGCCTCTGAGGGGCAGTGAGGATTTCCAAAAGAAACCAGGTGCTTGCGATTCCTTCCTGGGAGCTCACCCCAGGAGCATACTGTAGCTAAATGGCCAACTAAATGTGACCTCTAGTCGCGAGGTAATGTGCACATTTTCTCATTACCAGAGCTAGTGGTGCACTGTTTCCAGGAAGTCTTACTCAATGCATGGCTTTAGCTTTAGTGTGCCTCACAGCTCTCAAGACGCTCACGTGTGCAATTCTTTCCAAGGAAGTACACTGTGTACTCAAAGCCTTCTGAGCACAACCCAGGGATACACAGCTCTGGGAACATCCCTCACTATGCAGTTGGAAGGGCCGGGAACTGAGGTGGTCTCTACGGCTAGCGCTCCACAGCTTTGAAACAGCCTCAGGACCGTGGTTCCTGGCAGGCTTTCGTTCCATGTGCGTCTGCCACGTTGAGGAAAGCTACGCTGCCCTTTAAGAAACCGCCGGGGCTCCAATTCAGTTTGGGGGCTCCTGCCCAACGTCTCTCTAAGTGACGCGGAAGCTGGACTTTAGGTCCAGGCCGAAATCAGGTAGAGAGTTACCCTGAGCATTGCTAGGCATTTGGAACATCCAAAGTCACCTAGGCCTACTGAGGGCATTCAGAGGATTATGCCGTTCACCACATGCAGCACACACTGCATCCAAAAGTTTCAGCGCCGAAGGCCGAAGTGTGTTCCAAGGGTCTCCCTTGGACTGTCAGAGAAGATAGGTGTGTGTGCTGGGTGATCCAGTCTGTTATTGAGAAGCCTGGAAAAAGGCAGTCCTTTCCCCATTAGAAAGGTAGATAGTGGCGGCCCCCAGGCTGACTGAAAGATAGCGCTGTTACCCGTCTTCTAGTCACCTCGAGGAATGCCTCAGTGAAGAAAGTGAGTTTCTCCTATGAAACCAGGGGGTCGCCAGTGCCTTGCTGGGAGCTCATCCCACGCTTGCCCTAGCTAAAGTGCGAAGTAAATGTGAGCCCTGGCCTCAAGGTAAGCACGAGTGTTTCCTATCCGCAAAGTTTTCTGTGCAGCCATCTCCATGAACCCTGACTCGATAGAGTGCTTTCAGTCCTCTACGGCTTTCCGTAGGCCTCAGAGAGTTGCGTATGAATTCCACTCTGAGGGAGAGCGTGTGCGCTGTGAGTCCCCTTTTTCTTTCCCGAGCCACACAGCACAGAACGGACTGTTGGGGTCAACTCTTTCTATGCAGAGGGGAGGGCAATGAACTGCTTCTCGCTTGGAGAGCTTGATTTCTACAGCTGTAAGGCAGCCCCGGGACAACGTTTTTGCCAGGATTACAGTCAACGTGGCTCTCCCTCTGTGGAGGCCCTCTGAACGGCACTGAAAGAATCCCTGAGCCTAAAGTGCATCCTGGCAACTCTTACCTGTCATCTCTCTGTTGTGACGCCAGGTACACTGTAGGTCCAGCCTGACAGAAAGTACAGAAAATCCGGTACACTTGTGAGGCATTTGGACGATCCAAAGTCACCTAGGCCTGACTAAGTCATTAAGCGGCTAATGCTATTCATGGCACGCAAAACACCCCGCGTCCAATGAAGTGTGATCATCGAAAGGCCCAGTGTGGCTGAAAGTCTCCAGTAGTCAGTCAGAGAGTGCTGGTCAATGCGCTGGGGGGTCGAGTTGGCAACTGGAGAATGTGGGAGAAGCCCGACCTTCCCCCTTTGGAAAGCAACTTCGTTGCAGCCTCCAAGCCGCCTGAAAACCCCACCACCAGGGCACTAGTCACTCCACAGATGCCTCTGAGGGGCAGTGCGGCTTTCCAAAAGAAACCAGGTGCTTGCGATTCCTTCCTGGGAGCTCACCCCAGGAGCATACTGTAGCTAAATGGCCAACTAAATGTGACCTCTAGTCGTGAGGTAATGTGCACATTTTCTCATTACCAGAGCTAGTGGTGCACTGTTTCCAGGAAGTCTTACTCAATGGATGGCTTTAGCTTTAGTGTGCCTCACAGCTCTCAAGATGCTCACGTGGGCACTTCTTTCCAAGGAAGTACACTGTGTACTCAAAGCCTTCTGAGCACACCCCAGGGATACACAGCTCTGGGAACATCCCTCACTATGCAGTTGGAAGGGCCGGGAACTAAGGTGGTCTCTACGGCTAGCGCTCCACAGCTTTGAAACAGCCTCAGGACCGCGGTTCTTGGCAGGCTTTCGTTCCATGTGCGTCTGCCACTTTGAGGAAAGCTACGCTGACCTTTAAGAACCCCCCGTGGCTCCAATACAGTTTGGGGGCTCCTGCCCGACGTCTCTCTAAGTGACGCGGAAGCTGGACTTTAGGTCCAGCCCGAAATCACATAGAAAGTTACCCTGAGCATTGCTAGGCATTTGGAACATCCAAAGTCACCTAGGCCTACTGAGGGCATTCAGAGGATTATGCCGTTCACCACATGCAGCACACACTGCATCCAAAAGTTTCAGCGCCGAAGGCCGAAGTGTGTTCCAAGGGTCTCCCTTGGACTGTCAGAGAAGATAGGTGTGTGTGCTGGGTGATCCAGTCTGTTATTGAGAAGCCTGGAAAAAGGCAGTCTTTTCCCCATTTGAAAGGTAGATAGTGGCGGCCTCCAGGCTGACTGAAAGACAGCGCTGTTACCCGTCTTCTAGTCACCTCGAGGAATGCCTCAGTGAAGAAAGTGAGTTTCTCCTATGAAACCAGGGGGTCGCCAGTGCCTTGCTAGGAGCTCATCCCGCGCTTGCCCTAGCTAAAGTGCGAAGTAAACGTGAGCCCTGGCCTCAAGGTAAGCACGAGTGTTTCCTATCCGCAAAGTTTTCTGTGCAGCCATCTCCATGAACCCCGACTCGATAGAGTGCTTTCAGTCCTCTACGGCTCTCCGTAGTCCTCAGAGAGTCGCGTATGAATTCCATTCTGAGGGAGAGCGTGTGCGCTGTGAGTCCCCTTTTTGTTTTCCGAGCCACACAGCACAGAACGGACTGTTGGGGTCAACTCTTTCTATGCAGAGGGGAGGGCAATGAACTGCTTCTCGCTTAGAGAGCTTGATTTCTACAGCTGTAAGGCAGCCCCGGGACAACGTTTTTGCCAGGATTACAGTCAACGTGGCTCTCCCTCTGTGGAGGCCCTCTGAACGGCACTGAAAGAATCCCTGAGCCTAAAGTGCATCCTGGCAACTCTTACCTGTCATCTCTCTGTTGTGACGCCAGGTACACTGTAGGTCCAGCCTGACAGAAAGTACAGAAAAACCGGTACACTTGTGAGGCATTTGGACGATCCAAAGTCACCTAGGCCTGACTAAGTCATTAAGCGGCTAATGCTATTCATGGCACGCAAAACACCCCGCGTCCAACGAAGTGTGATCCTCGAAAGGCCCAGTGTGGCTGAAAGTCTCCAGTAGTCAGTCAGAGAGTGCTGGTCAATGCGCTGGGGGGTCAAGTTGGCAACTGGAGAATGTGGGAGAAGCCCGACCTTCCCCCTTTGGAAAGCAACTTCGTTGCAGCTTCCAAGCCGCCTGAAAACCCCACCACCAGGGCACTAGTCACTCCACAGATGCCTCTGAGGGGCAGTGAGGCTTTCCAAAAGAAACCAGGTGCTTGCGATTCCTTCCTGGGAGCTCACCCCAGGAGCATACTGTAGCTAAATGGCCAACTAAATGTGACCTCTAGTCACAAGGTAATGTGCACATTTTCACATTACCAGAGCTAGTGGTGCACTGTTTCCAGGAAGTCTAACTCAATGGATGGCTTTAGCTTTAGTGTGTCTCACAGCTCTCAAGACGCTCACGTGGGCACTTCTTTCCAAGGAAGTACACTATGTACTCAAAGCCTTCTGAGCACAACCCAGGGATACACAGCTCTGGGAACATCCCTCGCTATGCAGTTGGAAGGGCCGGGAACTGAGGTGGTCTCTACGGCTAGCGCTCCACAGCTTTGAAACAGCCTCAGGACCGCGGTTCTTGGCAGGCTTTCATTCCATGTGCGTCTGCCACGTTGAGGAAAGCTACGCTGCCCTGAAAGAAACCCCCGGGGCTCCAATTCAGTTTGGGGGCTCCTGCCCGACGTCTCTCTAAGTGACGCGGAAGCTGGACTTTAGGTCCAGGCCGAAATCAGGTAGAGAGTTACCCTGAGCATAGCTAGGCATTTGGAACATCCAAAGTCACCTAGGCCTACTGAGGGCATTCAGAGGATTATGCCGTTCACCACATGCAGCACACACTGCCTCCAAAAGTTTCAGCGCCGAAGGCCGAAGTGTGTTCCAAGGGTCTCCCTTGGACTGTCAGAGAAGATAGGTGTGTGTGCTGGGTGATCCAGTCTGTTATTGAGAAGCCTGGAAAAAGGCAGTCTTTTCCCCATTAGAAAGGTAGATAGTGGCGGCCCCCAGGCTGACTGAAAGACAGCGCTGTTACCCGTCTTCTAGTCACCTCGAGGAATGCCTCAGTGAAGAAAGTGAGTTTCTCCTATGAAACCAGGGGTTCGCCAGTGCCTTGCTGGGAGCTCATCCCACACTTGCCCTAGCTAAAGTGCGAAGTAAACGTGAGCCCTGGCCTCAAGGTAAGCACGAGTGTTTCCTATCCGCAAAGTTTTGTGTGCAGCCACCTCCATGAACCCTGACTCATTAGAGTGCTTTCAGTCCTCTACGGCTTTCCGTAGGCCTCAGAGAGTCGCGTATGAATTCCACTCTTAGGGAGAGCGTGTGCGCTGTGAGTCCCCTTTTTGTTTTCCGAGCCACACAGCACAGAACGGACTGTTGGGGTCAACTCTTTCTATGCAGAGGGGAGGGCAATGAACTGCTTCTCGCTTGGAGAGCTTGATTTCTACAGCTGTAAGGCAGCCCCGGGACAACGTTTTTGCCAGGATTACAGTCAACGTGGCTCTCCCTCTGTGGAGGCCCTCTGAACGGCACTGAAAGAATCCCTGAGCCTAAAGTGCATCCTGGCAACTCTTACCTGTCATCTCTGTGTTGTGACGCCAGGTACACTGTAGGTCCATCCTGACAGAAAGTATAGAAAAACCGGTACACTTGTGAGGCATTTGGACGATCCAAAGTCACCTAGGCCTGACTAAGTCATTAAGCGGCTAATGCTATTCATGGCACGCAAAACACCCCGCGTCCAACGAAGTGTGATCCTCGAAAGGCCCAGTGTGGCTGAAAGTCTCCAGTAGTCAGTCAGAGAGTGCTGGTCAATGCGCCGGGGGGTCGAGTTGGCAACTGGAGAATGTGGGAGAAGCCCGACCTTCCCCCTTTGGAAAGCAACTTCGTTGCAGCTTCCAAGCCGCCTGAAAACCCCACCACCAGGGCACTAGTCACTCCGCAGATGCCTCTGAGGGGCAGTGAGGCATTCCAAAAGAAACCAGGTGCTTGCGATTCCTTCCTGGGAGCTCACCCCAGGAGCATACTGTAGCTAAATGGCCAACTAAATGTGACCTGTAGTCGCGAGGTAATGTGCACATTTTCTCATTACCAGAGCTAGTGGTGCAGTGTTTCCAGGAAGTCTTACTCAATGGATGGCTTTAGCTTTAGTGTGCCTCACAGCTCTCAAGACGCTCACGTGGGCACTTCTTTCCAAGGAAGTACACTGTGTACTCAAAGCCTTCTGAGCACAACCCAGGGATACACAGCTCTGGGAACATCCCTCACTATGCAGTTGGAAGGGCCGGGAACTAAGGTGGTCTCTACGGCTAGCGTTCCACAGCTTTGAAACAGCCTCAGGACCGCGGTTCTTGGCAGGCTTTCGTTCCATGTGCGTCTGCCACGTTGAGGAAAGCTACGCTGCCCTGAAAGAAACCCCCAGGGCTCCAATTCAGTTTGGGGGCTCCTGCCCGACGTCTCTCTAAGTGACGCGGAAGCTGGACTTTAGGTCCAGCCCGAAATCAGGTAGAGAGTTACCCTGAGCATTGCTAGGCATTTGGAACATCCAAAGTCACCTAGGCCTACTGAGGGCATTCAGAGGATTATGCCGTTCACCATATGCAGCACACACTGCCTCCAAATGTTTCAGCGCCGAAGGCCGAAGTGTGTTCCAAGGGTCTCCCTTGGACTGTCAGAGAAGATAGGTGTGTGTGCTGGGTGATCCAGTCTGTTATTGAGAAGCCTGGAAAAAGGCAGTCTTTTCCCCTTTTGAAAGGAAGATAGTGGCGGCCTCCAGGCTGACTGAAAGACAGTGCTGTTACCCTTCTTCTAGTCACCTCGAGGAATGCCTCAGTGAAGAAAGTGAGTTTCTCCTATGAAACCAGGGGGTCGCCAGTGCCTTGCTGGGAGCTCATCCCACGCTTGCCCTAGCTAAAGTGCGAAGTAAATGTGAGCCCTGGCCTCAAGGTAAGCACGAGTGTTTCCTATCCGCAAAGTTTTCTGTGCAGCCATCTCCATGAACCCCGACTCGATAGAGTGCTTTCATTCCTCTACGGCTCTCCGTAGGCCTCAGAGAGTCGCGTATGAATTCCATTCTGAGGGAGAGCGTGTGCGCTGTGAGTCCCCTTTTTGTTTTCCGAGCCACACAGCACAGAACGGACTGTTGGGGTCAACTCTTTCTATGCAGAGGGGAGGGCAATGAACTGCTTCTCGCTTGGAGAGCTTGATTTCTACAGCTGTAAGGCAGCCCCGGGACAACGTTTTTGCCAGGATTACAGTCAACGTGGCTCTCCCTCTGTGGAGGCCCTCTGAACGGCACTGAAAGAATCCCTGAGCCTAAAGTGCATCCTGGCAACTCTTACCTGTCATCTCTCTGTTGTGACGCCAGGTACACTGTAGGTCCAGCCTGACAGAAAGTACAGAAAAACCGGTACACTTGTGAGGCATTTGGACGATCCAAAGTCACCTAGGCCTGACTAAGTCATTAAGCGGCTAATGCTATTCATGGCACGCAAAACACCCCGCGTCCAACGAAGTGTGATCCTCGAAAGGCCCAGTGTGGCTGAAAGTCTCCAGTAGTCAGTCAGAGAGTGCTGGTCAATGCGCTGGGGGGTCAAGTTGGCAACTGGAGAATGTGGGAGAAGCCGGACCTTCCCCCTTTGGAAAGCAACTTCGTTGCAGCTTCCAAGCCGCCTGAAAACCCCACCACCAGGGCACTAGTCACTCCACAGATGCCTCTGAGGGGCAGTGAGGCTTTCCAAAAGAAACCAGGTGCTTGCGATTCCTTCCTGGGAGCTCACCCCAGGAGCATACTGTAGCTAAATGGCCAACTAAATGTGACCTCTAGTCACAAGGCAATGTGCACATTTTCACATTACCAGAGCTAGTGGTGCACTGTTTCCAGGAAGTCTAACTCAATGGATGGCTTTAGCTTTAGTGTGCCTCACAGCTCTCAAGACGCTCACGTGGGCACTTCTTTCCAAGGAAGTACACTGTGTACTCAAAGCCTTCTGAGCACAACCCAGGGATACACAGCTCTGGGAACATCCCTCGCTATGCAGTTGGAAGGGCCGGGAACTGAGGTGGTCTCTACGGCTAGCGCTCCACAGCTTTGAAACAGCCTCAGGACCGCGGTTCTTGGCAGGCTTTCATTCCATGTGCGTCTGCCACATTGAGGAAAGCTACGCTGCCCTGAAAGAAACCCCCGGGGCTCCAATTCAGTTTGGGGGCTCCTGCCCGACGTCTCTCTAAGTGACGCGGAAGCTGGACTTTAGGTCCAGGCCGAAATCAGGTAGAGAGTTACCCTGAGCATAGCTAGGCATTTGGAACATCCAAAGTCACCTAGGCCTACTGAGGGCATTCAGAGGATTATGCCGTTCACCATATGCAGCACACACTGCCTCCAAAAGTTTCAGCGCCGAAGGCCGAAGTGTGATCCAAGGGTCTCCCTTGGACTGTCAGAGAAGATAGGTGTGTGTGCTGGGTGATCCAGTCTGTTATTGAGAAGCCTGGAAAAAGGCAGTCTTTTCCCCATTAGAAAGGTAGATAGTGGCGGCCCCCAGGCTGACTGAAAGACAGCGCTGTTACCCGTCTTCTAGTCACCTCGAGGAATGCCTCAGTGAAGAAAGTGAGTTTCTCCTATGAAACCAGGGGTTCGCCAGTGCCTTGCTGGGAGCTCATCCCACACTTGCCCTAGCTAAAGTGCGAAGTAAACGTGAGCCCTGGCCTCAAGGTAAGCACGAGTGTTTCCTATCCGCAAAGTTTTGTGTGCAGCCACCTCCATGAACCCTGACTCATTAGAGTGCTTTCAGTCCTCTACGGCTTTCCGTAGGCCTCAGAGAGTCGCGTATGAATTCCACTCTTAGGGAGAGCGTGTGCGCTGTGAGTCCCCTTTTTGTTTCCCGAGCCACACAGCACAGAACGGACTGTTGGGGTCAACTCTTTCTATGCAGAGGGGAGGGCAATGAACTGCTTCTCGCTTGGAGAGCTTGATTTCTACAGCTGTAAGGCAGCCCCGGGACAACGTTTTTGCCAGGATTACAGTCAACGTGGCTCTCCCTCTGTGGAGGCCCTCTGAACGGCACTGAAAGAATCCCTGAGCCTAAAGTGCATCCTGGCAACTCTTACCTGTCATCTCTGTGTTGTGACGCCAGGTACACTGTAGGTCCATCCTGACAGAAAGTATAGAAAAACCGGTACACTTGTGAGGCATTTGGACGATCCAAAGTCACCTAGGCCTGACTAAGTCATTAAGCGGCTAATGCTATTCATGGCACGCAAAACACCCCGCGTCCAACGAAGTGTGATCCTCGAAAGGCCCAGTGTGGCTGAAAGTCTCCAGTAGTCAGTCAGAGAGTGCTGGTCAATGCGCCGGGGGGTCGAGTTGGCAACTGGAGAATGTGGGAGAAGCCCGACCTTCCCCCTTTGGAAAGCAACTTCGTTGCAGCTTCCAAGCCGCCTGAAAACCCCACCACCAGGGCACTAGTCACTCCGCAGATGCCTCTGAGGGGCAGTGAGGCATTCCAAAAGAAACCAGGTGCTTGCGATTCCTTCCTGGGAGCTCACCCCAGGAGCATACTGTAGCTAAATGGCCAACTAAATGTGACCTGTAGTCGCGAGGTAATGTGCACATTTTCTCATTACCAGAGCTAGTGGTGCAGTGTTTCCAGGAAGTCTTACTCAATGGATGGCTTTAGCTTTAGTGTGCCTCACAGCTCTCAAGACGCTCACGTGGGCACTTCTTTCCAAGGAAGTACACTGTGTACTCAAAGCCTTCTGAGCACAACCCAGGGATACACAGCTCTGGGAACATCCCTCACTATGCAGTTGGAAGGGCCGGGAACTAAGGTGGTCTCTACGGCTAGCGTTCCACAGCTTTGAAACAGCCTCAGGACCGCGGTTCTTGGCAGGCTTTCGTTCCATGTGCGTCTGCCACGTTGAGGAAAGCTACGCTGCCCTGAAAGAAACCCCCAGGGCTCCAATTCAGTTTGGGGGCTCCTGCCCGACGTCTCTCTAAGTGACGCGGAAGCTGGACTTTAGGTCCAGCCCGAAATCAGGTAGAGAGTTACCCTGAGCATTGCTAGGCATTTGGAACATCCAAAGTCACCTAGGCCTACTGAGGGCATTCAGAGGATTATGCCGTTCACCATATGCAGCACACACTGCCTCCAAATGTTTCAGCGCCGAAGGCCGAAGTGTGTTCCAAGGGTCTCCCTTGGACTGTCAGAGAAGATAGGTGTGTGTGCTGGGTGATCCAGTCTGTTATTGAGAAGCCTGGAAAAAGGCAGTCTTTTCCCCTTTTGAAAGGAAGATAGTGGCGGCCTCCAGGCTGACTGAAAGACAGTGCTGTTACCCTTCTTCTAGTCACCTCGAGGAATGCCTCAGTGAAGAAAGTGAGTTTCTCCTATGAAACCAGGGGGTCGCCAGTGCCTTGCTGGGAGCTCATCCCACGCTTGCCCTAGCTAAAGTGCGAAGTAAATGTGAGCCCTGGCCTCAAGGTAAGCACGAGTGTTTCCTATCCGCAAAGTTTTCTGTGCAGCCATCTCCATGAACCCCGACTCGATAGAGTGCTTTCATTCCTCTACGGCTCTCCGTAGGCCTCAGAGAGTCGCGTATGAATTCCATTCTGAGGGAGAGCGTGTGCGCTGTGAGTCCCCTTTTTGTTTTCCGAGCCACACAGCACAGAACGGACTGTTGGGGTCAACTCTTTCTATGCAGAGGGGAGGGCAATGAACTGCTTCTCGCTTGGAGAGCTTGATTTCTACAGCTGTAAGGCAGCCCCGGGACAACGTTTTTGCCAGGATTACAGTCAACGTGGCTCTCCCTCTGTGGAGGCCCTCTGAACGGCACTGAAAGAATCCCTGAGCCTAAAGTGCATCCTGGCAACTCTTACCTGTCATCTCTCTGTTGTGACGCCAGGTACACTGTAGGTCCAGCCTGACAGAAAGTACAGAAAAACCGGTACACTTGTGAGGCATTTGGACGATCCAAAGTCACCTAGGCCTGACTAAGTCATTAAGCGGCTAATGCTATTCAGGGCACGCAAAACACCCCGCGTCCAACGAAGTCTGATCCTCGAAAGGCCCAGTGTGGCTGAAAGTCTCCAGTAGTCAGTCAGAGAGTGCTGGTCAATGCGCTGGGGAGTCAAGTTGGCAACTGGAGAATGTGGGAGAAGCCCGACCTTCCCCCTTTGGAAAGCAACTTCGTTGCAACTTCCAAGCCGCCTGAAAACCCCACCACCAGGGCACTAGTCACTCCACAGATGCCTCGGAGGGGCAGTGAGGCTTTCCAAAAGAAACCAGGTGCTTGCGATTCCTTCCTGGCAGCATACTGTAGCTAAATGGCCAACTAAATGTGACCTCTAGTCGCAAGGTAAAGTGCACATTTTCACATTACCAGAGCTAGTGGTGCACTGTTTCCAGGAAGTCTAACTCAATGGATGGCTTTAGCTTTAGTGTGCCTCACAGCTCTCAAGACGCTCACGTGGGCACTTCTTTCCAAGGAAGTACACTGTGTACTCAAAGCCTTCTGAGCACAACCCAGGGATACACAGCTCTGGGAACATCCCTCACTATGCAGTTGGAAGGGCCGGGAACTGAGGTGGTCTCTACGGCTAGCGCTCCACAGCTTTGAAACAGCCTCAGGACCGCGGTTCTTGGCAGGCTTTCGTTCCATGTGCGTCTGCCACGTTGAGGAAAGCTACGCTGCCCTGAAAGAAACCCCCAGGGCTCCAATTCAGTTTGGGGGCTCCTGCCCGACGTCTCTCTAAGTGACGCGGAAGCTGGACTTTAGGTCCAGCCCGAAATCAGGTAGAGAGTTACCCTGAGCATTGCTAGGCATTTGGAACATCCAAAGTCACCTAGGCCTACTGAGGGCATTCAGAGGATTATGCCGTTCACCACATGCAGCACACACTGCCTCCAAAAGTTTCAGCGCCGAAGGCCGAAGTGTGTTCCAAGGGTCTCCCTTGGACTGTCAGAGAAGATAGGTGTGTGTGCTGGGTGATCCAGTCTGTTATTGAGAAGCCTGGAAAAAGGCAGTCTTTTCCCGATTTGAAAGGTAGATAGTGGCGGCCCCCAGGCTGACTGAAAGACAGCGCTGTTACCCGTCTTCTAGTCACCTCGAGGAATGCCTCAGTGAAGAAAGTGAGTTTCTCCTATGAAACCAGGGGGTCGCCAGTGCCTTGCTGGGAGCTCATCCCACGCTTGCCCTAGCTAAATTGCGAAGTAAACGTGAGCCCTGGCCTCAAGGTAAGCACGAGGGTTTCTTATCCGCAAGGTTTTGTGTGCAGCCATCTCCATGAACCCCGACTCGATAGAGTGCTTTCAGTCCTCTACGGCTTTCCGTAGGCCTCAGAGAGTCACGTATGAATTCCACTCTGAGGGAGAGCGTGTGCGCTGTGAGTCCCCTTTTTGTTTCCCGAGCCACACAGCACAGAACGGACTGTTGGGGTCAACTCTTTCTATGCAGAGGGGAGGGCAATGAACTGCTTCTCGCTTGGAGAGCTTGATTTCTACAGCTGTAAGGCAGCCCCGGGACAACGTTTTTGCCAGGATTACAGTCAACGTGGCTCTCCCTCTGTGGAGGCCCTCTGAACGGCACTGAAAGAATCCCTGAGCCTAAAGTGCATCCTGGCAACTCTTACCTGTCATCTCTCTGTTGTGACGCCAGGTACACTGTAGGTCCAGCCTGACAGAAAGTACAGAAAAACCGGTACACTTGTGAGGCATTTGGACGATCCAAAGTCACCTAGGCCTGACTAAGTCATTAAGCGGCTAATGCTATTCAGGGCACGCAAAACACCCCGCGTCCAACGAAGTCTGATCCTCGAAAGGCCCAGTGTGGCTGAAAGTCTCCAGTAGTCAGTCAGAGAGTGCTGGTCAATGCGCTGGGGGGTCAAGTTGGCAACTGGAGAATGTGGGAGAAGCCCGACCTTCCCCCTTTGGAAAGCAACTTCGTTGCAGCTTCCAAGCCACCTGAAAACCCCACCACCAGGGCACTAGTCACTCCACAGATGCCTCTGAGGGGCAGTGAGGCTTTCCAAAAGAAACCAGGTGCTTGCGATTCCTTCCTGGGAGCTCACCCCAGGAGCATACTGTAGCTAAATGGCCAACTAAATGTGACCTCTAGTCGCAAGGTAATGTGCACATTTTCACATTACCAGAGCTAGTGGTGCACTGTTTCCAGGAAGTCTAACTCAATGGATGGCTTTAGCTTTAGTGTGCCTCACAGCTCTCAAGACGCTCACGTGGGCACTTCTTTCCAAGGAAGTACACTGTGTACTCAAAGCCTTCTGAGCACAACCCAGGGATACACAGCTCTGGGAACATCCCTCACTATGCAGTTGGAAGGGCCGGGAACTAAGGTGGTCTCTACGGCTAGCGTTCCACAGCTTTGAAACAGCCTCAGGACCGCGGTTCTTGACAGGCTTTCGTTCCATGTGCGTCTGCCACGTTGAGGAAAGCTACGCTGCCCTGAAAGAAACCCCCGGGGCTCCAATTCAGTTTGGTGGCTCCTGCCCGACGTCTCTCTAAGTGACGCGGAAGCTGGACTTTAGGTCCAGCCCGAAATCAGGTAGAGAGTTACCCTGAGCATTGCTAGGCATTTGGAACATCCAAAGTCACCTAGGCCTACTGAGGGCATTCAGAGGATTATGCCGTTCACCACATGCAGCACACACTGCATCCAAAAGTTTCAGCGCCGAAGGCCGAAGTGTGTTCCAAGGGTCTCCCTTGGACTGTCAGAGAAGATAGGTGTGTGTGCTGGGTGATCCAGTCTGTTATTGAGAAGCCTGGAAAAAGGCAGTCTTTTCCCCATTTGAAAGGTAGATAGTGGCGGCCTCCAGGCTGACTGAAAGACAGCGCTGTTACCCGTCTTCTAGTCACCTCGAGGAATGCCTCAGTGAAGAAAGTGAGTTTCTCCTATGAAACCAGGGGGTCGCCAGTGCCTTGCTGGGAGCTCATCCCACGCTTGCCCTAGCTAAATTGCGAAGTAAACGTGAGCCCTGGCCTCAAGGTAAGCACGAGTGTTTCTTATCCGCAAGGTTTTGTGTGCAGCCACCTCCATGAACCCCGACTCGATAGAGTGCTTTCAGTCCTCTACGGCTTTCCGTAGGCCTCAGAGAGTCACGTATGAATTCCACTCTGAGGGAGAGCGTGTGCGCTGTGAGTCCCCTTTTTGTTTCCCGAGCCACACAGCAGAGAACGGACTGTTGGGGTCAACTCTTTCTATGCAGAGGGGAGGGCAATGAACTGCTTCTCGCTTGGAGAGCTTGATTTCTACAGCTGTAAGGCAGCCCCGGGACAACGTTTTTGCCAGGATTACAGTCAACGTGGCTCTCCCTCTGTGGAGGCCCTCTGAACGGCACTGAAAGAATCCCTGAGCCTAAAGTGCATCCTGGCAACTCTTACCTGTCATCTCTCTGTTGTGACGCCAGGTACACTGTAGGTCCAGCCTGACAGAAAGTACAGAAAAACCGGTACACTTGTGAGGCATTTGGACGATCCAAAGTCACCTAGGCCTGACTAAGTCATTAAGCGGCTAATGCTATTCAGGGCACGCAAAACACCCCGCGTCCAACGAAGTGTGATCCTCGAAAGGCCCAGTGTGGCTGAAAGTCTCCAGTAGTCAGTCAGAGAGTGCTGGTCAATGCGCTGTGGGGTCAAGTTGGCAACTGGAGAATGTGGGAGAAGCCCGACCTTCCCCCTTTGGAAAGCAACTTCGTTGCAGCCTCCAAGCCGCCTGAAAACCCCACCTCCAGGGCACTAGTCACTCCACAGATGCCTCTGAGGGGCAGTGAGGCTTTCCAAAAGAAACCAGGTGCTTTCGATTCCTTCCTGGGAGCTCACCCCAGGAGCATACTGTAGCTAAATGGCCAACTAAATGTGACCTGTAGTCGTGAGGTAATGTGCACATTTTCTCATTACCAGAGCTAGTGGTGCAGTGTTTCCAGGAAGTCTTACTCAATGGATGGCTTTAGCTTTAGTGTGCCTCATAGCTCTCAAGACGCTCACAAGGGCACTTCTTTCTAAGGAAGTACACTGTGTACTCAAAGCCTTCTGAGCACAACCCAGGGATACACAGCTCTGGGAACATCCCTCACTATGCAGTTGGAAGGGCCGGGAACTGAGGTGGTCTCTACGGCTAGCGCTCCACAGCTTTGAAACAGCCTCAGGACCGCGGTTCTTGGCAGGCTTTCGTTCCATGTGCGTCTGCCACGTAGAGGAAAGCTACGCTGCCCTTTAAGAAACCCCCGGGGCTCCAATTCAGTTTGGGGGCTCCTGCCCGACGTCTCTCTAAGTGACGCGAAAGCTGGACTTTAGGTCCAGCCCGAAATCAGGTAGAGAGTTACCCTGAGCATTGCTAGGCATTTGGAACATCCAAAGTCACCTAGGCCTACTGAGGGCATTCAGAGGATTATGCCGTTCACAACATGCAGCACACACTGCCTCCAAAAGTTTCAGCGCCGAAGGCCGAAGTGTGTTCCAAGGGTCTCCCTTGGACTGTCAGAGAAGATAGGTGTGTGTGCTGGGTGATCCAGTCTGTTATTGAGAAGCCTGGAAAAAGGCAGTCTTTTCCCCATTTGAAAGGTAGATAGTGGCGGCCTCCAGGCTGACTGAAAGACAGCGCTGTTACCCGTCTTTTAGTCACCTTGAGGAATGCCTCAGTGAAGAAAGTGAGTTTCTCCTATGAAACCAGGGGGTCGCCAGTGCCTTGCTGGGAGCTCATCCCACGCTTGCCCTAGCTAAAGTGCGAAGTAAATGTGAGCCCTGGCCTCAAGTTAAGCAAGAGTGATTCCTATCTGCAAAGTTTTCTGTGCAGCCATCTCCATGAACCCCGACTCGATAGAGTTCTTTCATTCCTCTACGGCTCTCTGTAGGCCTCAGAGAGTCGCGTATGAATTCCACTCTGAGGGAGAGCGTGTGCGCTGTGAGTCCCCTTTTTGTTTCCCGAGCCACACAGCACAGAACGGACTGTTGGGGTCAACTCTTTCTATGCAGAGGGGAGGGCAATGAACTGCTTCTCGCTTGGAGAGCTTGATTTCTACAGCTGTAAGGCAGCCCCGGGACAACGTTTTTGCCAGGATTACAGTCAACGTGGCTCTCCCTCTGTGGAGACCCTCTGAACGGCACTGAAAGAATCCCTGAGCCTAAAGTGCATCCTGGCAACCTCTTACCTGTCATCTCTGTGTTGTGACGCCAGGTACACTGTAGGTCCAGCCTGACAGAAAGTACAGAAAAACCGGTACACTTGTGAGGCATTTGGACGATCCAAAGTCACCTAGGCCTGACTAAGTCATTAAGCGGCTAATGCTATTCATGGCACGCAAAACACCCCGCGTCCAACGAAGTGTGATCCTCGAAAGGCCCAGTGTGGCTGAAAGTCTCCAGTAGTCAGTCAGAGAGTGCTGGTCAATGCGCTGTGGGGTCAAGTTGGCAACTGGAGAATGTGGGAGAAGCCCGACCTTCCCCCTTTGGAAAGCAACTTCGTTGTAGCCTCCAAGCCGCCTGAAAACCCCACCTCCAGGGCACTAGTCACTCCACAGATGCCTCTGAGGGGCAGTGAGGATTTCCAAAAGAAACCAGGTGCTTGCGATTCCTTCCTGGGAGCTCACCCCAGGAGCATACTGTAGCTAAATGGCCAACTAAATGTGACCTCTAGTCGCTAGGTAATGTGCACATTTTCTCATTACCAGAGCTAGTGGTGCACTGTTTCCAGGAAGTCTTACTCAATGGATGGCTTTAGCTTTAGTGTGCCTCACAGCTCTCAAGACGCTCACGTGGGCACTTCTTTCCAAGGAAGTACACTGTGTACTCAAAGCCTTCTGAGCACAACCCAGGGATACACAGCTCTGGGAACATCCCTCACTATGCAGTTGGAAGGGCCGGGAACTAAGGTGCTCTCTACGGCTAGCGTTCCACAGCTTTGAAACAGCCTCAGGACCGCGGTTCTTGGCAGGCTTTCGTTCCATGTGCGTCTGCCACGTTGAGGAAAGCTACGCTGCCCTTTAAGAAACCCCCGGGGCTCCAATTCAGTTTGGGGGCTCCTGCCCGACGTCTCTCTAAGTGACGCGGAAGCCGGACTTTAGGTCCAGCCCGAAATCACGTAGAGAGTTACCCTGAGCATTGCTAGGCATTTGGAACATCCAAAGTCACCTAGGCCTACTGAGGGCATTCAGAAGATTATGCCGTTCACCACATGCAGCACACACTGCCTCCAAAAGTTTCAGCGCCGAAGGCCGAAGGGTGTTCCAAGGGTCTCCCTTGGACTGTCAGAGAAGATAGGTGTGTGTGCTGGGTGATCCAGTCTGTTATTGAGAAGCCTGGAAAAAGGCAGTCTTTTCCCCATTTGAAAGGTAGATAGTGGCGGCCTCCAGGCTGACTGAAAGAGAGCGCTGTTACCCGTCTTCTAGTCACCTCGAGGAATGCCTCAGTGAAGAAAGTGAGTTTCTCCTATGAAACCAGGGGGTCGCCAGTGCCTTGCTGGGAGCTCATCCCACGCTTGCCCTAGCTAAAGTGCGAAGTAAATGTGAGCCCTGGCCTCAAGGTAAGCACGAGTGTTTCCTATCCGCAAAGTTTTGTGTGCAGCCATCTCCATGAACCCTCCTCGATAGAGTGCTTTCAGTCCTCTACGGCTTTCCGTAGGCCTCAGAGAGTCGCGTATGAATTCCACTCTTAGGGAGAGCGTGTGCGCTGTGAGTCCCCGTTTTGTTTCCCGAGCCACACAGCACAGAACGGACTGTTGGGGTCAACTCTTTCTATGCAGAGGGGAGGGCAATGAACTACTTCTCGCTTGGAGAGCTTGATTTCTACAGCTGTAAGGCAGCCCCGGGACAACGTTTTTGCCAGGATTACAGTCAACGTGGCTCTCCCTCTGTGGAGGCCCTCTGAACGGCACTGAAAGAATCCCTGAGCCTAAAGTGCATCCTGGCAACTCTTACCTGTCATCTCTGTGTTGTGACGCCAGGTACACTGTAGGTCCAGCCTGACAGAAAGTACAGAAAAACCGGTACACTTGTGAGGCATTTGGACGATCCAAAGTCACCTAGGCCTGACTAAGTCATTAAGCGGCTAATGCTATTCATGGCACGCAAAACACCCCGCGTCCAACGAAGTGTGATCCTCGAAAGGCCCAGTGTGGCTGAAAGTCTCCAGTAGTCAGTCAGAGAGTGCTGGTCAATGCGCTGTGGGGTCAAGTTGGCAACTGGAGAATGTGGGAGAAGCCCGACCTTCCCCCTTTGGAAAGCAACTTCGTTGCAGCCTCCAAGCCGCCTGAAAACCCCACCTCCAGGGCACTAGTCACTCCACAGATGCCTCTGAGGGGCAGTGAGGATTTCCAAAAGAAACCAGGTGCTTGCGATTCCTTCCTGGGAGCTCACCCCAGGAGCATACTGTAGCTAAATGGCCAACTAAATGTGACCTCTAGTCGCTAGGTAATGTGCACATTTTCTCATTACCAGAGCTAGTGGTGCACTGTTTCCAGGAAGTCTTACTCAATGGATGGCTTTAGCTTTAGTGTTCCTCACAGCTCTCAAGACGCTCACAAGGGCACTTCTTTCCAAGGAAGTACACTGTGTACTCAAAGCCTTCTGAGCACAACCCAGGGATACACAGCTCTGGGAACATCCCTCACTATGCAGTTGGAAGGGCCGGGAACTGAGGTGGTCTCTACGGCTAGCGCTCCACAGCTTTGAAACAGCCTCAGGACCGCGGTTCTTGGCAGGCTTTCGTTCCATGTGCGTCTGCCACGTTGAGGAAAGCTACGCTGCCCTGAAAGAAACCCCCGGGGCTCCAATTCAGTTTGGGGGCTCCTGCCCGACGTCTCTCTAAGTGACGCGGAAGCTGGACTTTAGGTCCAGCCCGAAATCAGGTAGAGAGTTACCCTGAGCATTGCTAGGCATTTGGAACATCCAAAGTCACCTAGGCCTACTGAGGGCATTCAGAGGATTATGCCGTTCACCACATGTAGCACACACTGCATCCAAAAGTTTCAGCGCCGAAGGCCGAAGTGTGTTCCAAGGGTCTCCCTTGGACTGTCAGAGAAGATAGGTGTGTGTGCTGGGTGATCCAGTCTGTTATTGAGAAGCCTGGAAAAAGGCAGTCTTTTCCCCATTTGAAAGGTAGATAGTGGCGGCCTCCAGGCTGACTGAAAGACAGCGCTGTTACCCGTCTTCTAGTCACCTCGAGGAATGCCTCAGTGAAGAAAGTGAGTTTCTCCTATGAAACCAGGGGGTCGCCAGTGCCTTGCTGGGAGCTCATCCCACGCTTGCCCTAGCTAAAGTGCGAAGTAAATGTGAGCCCTGGCCTCAAGGTAAGCACGAGTGTTTCCTATCCGCAAAGTTTTGTGTGCAGCCATCTCCATAAACCCTGACTCGATAGAGTGCTTTCAGTCCTCTTCGGCTTTCCATAGGCCTCAGAGAGTCGCGTATGAATTCCACTCTTAGGGAGAGCGTGTGCGCTGTGAGTCCCCTTTTTGTTTCCCGAGCCACACAGCAGAGAACGGACTGTTGGGGTCAACTCTTTCTATGCAGAGGGGAGGGCAATGAACTGCTTCTCGCTTGGATAGCTTGATTTCTACAGCTGTAAGGCAGCCCCGGGACAACGTTTTTGCCAGGATTACAGTCAACGTGGCTCTCCCTCTGTGGAGGCCCTCTGAACGGCACTGAAAGAATCCCTGAGCCTAAAGTGCATCCTGGCAACTCTTACCTGTCATCTCTCTGTTGTGACGCCAGGTACACTGTAGGTCCAGCCTGACAGAAAGTACAGAAAAACCGGTACACTTGTGAGGCATTTGGGCGATCCAAAGTCACCTAGGCCTGACTAAGTCATTAAGCGGCTAATGCTATTCATGGCACGCAAAACACCCCGCGTCCAACGAAGTGTGATCCTCGAAAGGCCCAGTGTGGCTGAAAGTCTCCAGTAGTCAGTCAGAGAGTGCTGGTCAATGCGCTGTGGGGTCAAGTTGGCAACTGGAGAATGTGGGAGAAGCCCGACCTTCCCCCTTTGGAAAGCAACTTCGTTGCAGCCTCCAAGCCGCCTGAAAACCCCACCTCCAGGGCACTAGTCACTCCACAGATGCCTCTGAGGGGCAGTGAGGATTTCCAAAAGAAACCAGGTGCTTGCGATTCCTTCCTGGGAGCTCACCCCAGGAGCATACTGTAGCTAAATGGCCAACTAAATGTGACCTCTAGTCGCGAGGTAATGTGCACATTTTCTCATTACCAGAGCTAGTGGTGCACTGTTTCCAGGAAGTCTTACTCAATGGATGGCTTTAGCTTTAGTGTGCCTCACAGCTCTCAAGACGCTCACGTGGGCACTTCTTTCCAAGGAAGTACACTGTGTACTCAAAGCCTTCTGAGCACAACCCAGGGATACACAGCTCTGGGAACATCCCTCACTATGCAGTTGGAAGGGCCGGGAACTGAGGTTGTCTCTACGGCTAGCGCTCCACAGCTTTGAAACAGCCTCAGGACCGCGGTTTTTGGCAGGCTTTCGTTCCATGTGCGTCTGCCACGTTGAGGAAAGCTACGCTGCCCTTTAAGAAACCCCCGGGGCTCCAATTCAGTTTGGGGGCTCCTGCTCGACGTCTCTCTAAGTGACGCGGAAGCTGGACTTTAGGTCCAGCCCGAAATCAGGTAGAGAGTTACCCTGAGCATTGCTAGGCATTTGGAACATCCAAAGTCACCTAGGCCTACTGAGGGCATTCAGAGGATTATGCCGTTCACCACATGCAGCACACACTGCATCCAAAAGTTTCAGCACCGAAGGCCGAAGTGTGTTCCAAGGGTCTCCCTTGGACTGTCAGAGAAGATAGGTGTGTGTGCTGAGTGATCCAGTCTCTTATTGAGAAGCCTGGAAAAAGGCAGTCTTTTGCCCATTTGAAAGGTAGATAGTGGCGGCCTCCAGGCTGACTGAAAGACAGCGCTGTTACCCGTCTTCTAGTCACCTCGAGGAATGCCTCAGTGAAGAAAGTGAGTTTATCCTATGAAACCAGGGGGTCGCCAGTGCCTTGCTGGGAGCTCATCCCACGCTTGCCCTAGCTAAAGTGCGAAGTAAACGTGAGCCCTGGACTCAAGGTAAGCACGAGTGTTTCCTATCCGCAAAGTTTTGTGTGCAGCCATCTCCATGAACCCTGACTCGATAGAGTGCTTTCAGTCCTCTACGGCTTTCCGTAGGCCTCAGAGAGTCGCGTATGAATTCCACTCTGAGGGAGAGCGTGTGCGCTGTGAGTCCCCTTTTTGTTTCCCGAGCCACACAGCACAGAACGGACTGTTGGGGTCAACTCTTTCTATGCAGAGGGGAGGGCAATGAACTGCTTCTCGCTTGGAGAGCTTGATTTCTACAGCTGTAAGGCAGCCCCGGGACAACGTTTTTGCCAGGATTACAGTCAACGTGGCTCTCCCTCTGTGGAGACCCTCTGAACGGCACTGAAAGAATCCCTGAGCCTAAAGTGCATCCTGGCAACTCTTACCTGTCATCTCTCTGTTGTGACGCCAGGTACACTGTAGGTCCAGCCTGACAGAAAGTACAGAAAAACCGGTACACTTGTGAGGCATTTGGACGATCCAAAGTCACCTAGGCCTGACTAAGTCATTAAGCGGCTAATGCTATTCATGGCACGCAAAACACCCCGCGTCCAACGAAGTGTGATCCTCGAAAGGCCCAGTGTGGCTGAAAGTCTCCAGTAGTCAGTCAGAGAGTGCTGGTCAATGCGCTGTGGGGTCAAGTTGGCAACTGGAGAATGTGGGAGAAGCCCGACCTTCCCCCTTTGGAAAGCAACTTCGTTGCAGCCTCCAAGCCGCCTGAAAACCCCACCTCCAGGGCACTAGTCACTCCACAGATGCCTCTGAGGGGCAGTGAGGATTTCCAAAAGAAACCAGGTGCTTGCGATTCCTTCCTGGGAGCTCACCCCAGGAGCATACTGTAGCTAAATGGCCAACTAAATGTGACCTCTAGTCGCTAGGTAATGTGCACATTTTCTCATTACCAGAGCTAGTGGTGCACTGTTTCCAGGAAGTCTTACTCAATGGATGGCTTTAGCTTTAGTGTGCCTCACAGCTCTCAAGACGCTCACGTGGGCACTTCTTTCCAAGGAAGTATACTGTGTACTCAAAGCCTTCTGAGCACAACCCAGGGATACACAGCTCTGGGAACATCCCTCACTATGCAGTTGGAAGGGCCGGGAACTAAGGTGCTCTCTACGGCTAGCGTTCCACAGCTTTGAAACAGCCTCAGGACCGCGGTTCTTGGCAGGCTTTCGTTCCATGTGCGTCTGCCACGTTGAGGAAAGCTACGCTGCCCTTTAAGAAACCCCCGGGGCTCCAATTCAGTTTGGGGGCTCCTGCCCGACGTCTCTCTAAGTGACGCGGAAGCCGGACTTTAGGTCCAGCCCGAAATCACGTAGAGAGTTACCCTGAGCATTGCTAGGCATTTGGAACATCCAAAGTCACCTAGGCCTACTGAGGGCATTCAGAAGATTATGCCGTTCACCACATGCAGCACACACTGCCTCCAAAAGTTTCAGCGCCGAAGGCCGAAGTGTGTTCCAAGGGTCTCCCTTGGACTGTCAGAGAAGATAGGTGTGTGTGCTGGGTGATCCAGTCTGTTATTGAGAAGCCTGGAAAAAGGCAGTCTTTTCCCCATTTGAAAGGTAGATAGTGGCGGCCTCCAGGCTGACTGAAAGAGAGCGCTGTTACCCGTCTTCTAGTCACCTCGAGGAATGCCTCAGTGAAGAAAGTGAGTTTCTCCTATGAAACCAGGGGGTCGCCAGTGCCTTGCTGGGAGCTCATCCCACGCTTGCCCTAGCTAAAGTGCGAAGTAAATGTGAGCCCTGGCCTCAAGGTAAGCACGAGTGTTTCCTATCCGCAAAGTTTTGTGTGCAGCCATCTCCATGAACCCTGACTCGATAGAGTGCTTTCAGTCCTCTACGGCTTTCCGTAGGCCTCAGAGAGTCGCGTATGAATTCCACTCTTAGGGAGAACGTGTGCGCTGTGAGTCCCCTTTTTGTTTCCCGAGCCACACAGCAGAGAACGGACTGTTGGGGTCAACTCTTTCTATGCAGAGGGGAGGGCAATGAACTACTTCTCGCTTGGAGAGCTTGATTTCTACAGCTGTAAGGCAGCCCCGGGACAACGTTTTTGCCAGGATTACAGTCAACGTGGCTCTCCCTCTGTGGAGGCCCTCTGAACGGCACTGAAAGAATCCCTGAGCCTAAAGTGCATCCTGGCAACTCTTACCTGTCATCTCTCTGTTGTGACGCCAGGTACACTGTAGGTCCAGCCTGACAGAAAGTACAGAAAAACCGGTACACTTGTGAGGCATTTGGACGATCCAAAGTCACCTAGGCCTGACTAAGTCATTAAGCGGCTAATGCTATTCATGGCACGCAAAACACCCCGCGTCCAACGAAGTGTGATCCTCGAAAGGCCCAGTGTGGCTGAAAGTCTCCAGTAGTCAGTCAGAGAGTGCTGGTCAATGCGCTGTGGGGTCAAGTTGGCAACTGGAGAATGTGGGAGAAGCCCGACCTTCCCCCTTTGGAAAGCAACTTCGTTGCAGCCTCCAAGCCGCCTGAAAACCCCACCTCCAGGGCACTAGTCACTCCACAGATGCCTCTGAGGGGCAGTGAGGATTTCCAAAAGAAACCAGGTGCTTGCGATTCCTTCCTGGGAGCTCACCCCAGGAGCATACTGTAGCTAAATGGCCAACTAAATGTGACCTCTAGTCGCGAGGTAATGTGCACATTTTCTCATTACCAGAGCTAGTGGTGCACTGTTTCCAGGAAGTCTTACTCAATGGATGGCTTTAGCTTTAGTGTTCCTCACAGCTCTCAAGACGCTCACAAGGGCACTTCTTTCCAAGGAAGTACACTGTGTACTCAAAGCCTTCTGAGCACAACCCAGGGATACACAGCTCTGGGAACATCCCTCACTATGCAGTTGGAAGGGCCGGGAACTGAGGTGGTCTCTACGGCTAGCGCTCCACAGCTTTGAAACAGCCTCAGGACCGCGGTTCTTGGCAGGGTTTCGTTCCATGTGCGTCTGCCACGTTGAGGAAAGCTACGCTGCCCTTTAAGAAACCCCCGGGGCTCCAATTCAGTTTGGGGGCTCCTGCCCGACGTCTCTCTAAGTGACGCGGAAGCTGGACTTTAGGTCCAGCCCGAAATCAGGTAGAGAGTTACCCTGAGCATTGCTAGGCATTTGGAACATCCAAAGTCACCTAGGCCTACTGAGGGCATTCAGAGGATTATGCCGTTCACCACATGCAGCACACACTGCATCCAAAAGTTTCAGCGCCGAAGGCCGAAGTGTGTTCCAAGGGTCTCCCTTGGACTGTCAGAGAAGATAGGTGTGTGTGCTGGGTGATCCAGTCTGTTATTGAGAAGCCTGGAAAAAGGCAGCCTTTTCCCCATTTGAAAGGTAGATAGTGGCGGCCTCCAGGCTGACTGAAAGACAGCGCTGTTACCCGTCTTCTAGTCACCTCGAGGAATGCCTCAGTGAAGAAAGTGAGTTTCTCCTATGAAACCAGGGGGTCGCCAGTGCCTTGCTAGGAGCTCATCCCACGCTTGCCCTAGCTAAAGTGCGAAGTAAACGTGAGCCCTGGCCTCAAGGTAAGCACGAGTGTTTCCTATCCGCAAAGTTTTGTGTGCAGCCATCTCCATGAACCCTGACTCGATAGAGTGCTTTCAGTCCTCTACGGCTTTCCGTAGGCCTCAGAGAGTCGTGTATGAATTCCATTCTGAGGGAGAGCGTGTGCGCTGTGAGTCCCCTTTTTGTTTCCCGAGCCACACAGCACAGAACGGACTGTTGGGGTCAACTCTTTCTATGCAGAGGGGAGGGCAATGAACTGCTTCTCGCTTGGAGAGTTTGATTTCTACAGCTGTAAGGCAGCCCCGGGACAACGTTTTTGCCAGGATTACAGTCAACGTGGCTCTCCCTCTGTGGGGGCCCTCTGAACGGCACTGAAAGAATCCCTGAGCCTAAAGTGCATCCTGGCAACTCTTACCTGTCATCTCTCTGTTGTGACGCCAGGTACACTGTAGGTCCAGCCTGAAGAAAGTACAGAAAAACCGGTACACTTGTGAGGCATTTGGACGATCCAAAGTCACCTAGGCCTGACTAAGTCATTAAGCGGCTAATGCTATTCATGGCACGCAAAACACCCTGCGTCCAACGAAGTGTGATCCTCGAAAGGCCCAGTGTGGCTGAAAGTCTCCAGTAGTCAGTCAGAGAGTGCTGGTCAATGCGCTGTGGGGTCAAGTTGGCAACTGGAGAATGTGGGAGAAGCCCGACCTTCCCCCTTTGGAAAGCAACTTCGTTGCAGCTTCCAAGCCGCCTGACAACCCCACCACCAGGGCACTAGTCACTCCACAGATGCCTCTGAGGGGCAGTGAGGCTTTCCAAAAGAAACCAGGTGCTTGCGATTCCTTCCTGGGAGCTCACCCCAGGAGCATACTGTAGCTAAATGGCCAACTAAATGTGACCTGTAGTCGCGAGGTAATGTGCACATTTTCTCATTACCAGAGCTAGTGGTGCACTGTTTCCAGGAAGTCTTACTCAATGGATGGCTTTAGCTTTAGTGTGCCTCACAGCTCTCAAGACGCTCACGTGGGCACTTCTTTCCAAGGAAGTACACTGTGTACTCAAAGCCTTCTGAGCACAACCCAGGGATACACAGCTCTGGGAACATCCCTCACTATGCAGTTGGAAGGGCCGGGAACTAAGGTTGTCTCTACGGCTAGCGCTCCACAGCTTTGAAACAGCCTCAGGACCGTGGTTCTTGGCAGGCTTTCGTTCCATGTGCGTCTGCCACGTTGAGGAAAGCTATGCTGCCCTGAAAGAAACCCCCGGGGCTCCAATTCAGTTTGGGGGCTCCTGCCCGACATCTCTCTAAGTGACGCGGAAGCTGGACTTTAGGTCCAGCCCGAAATCAGGTAGAGAGTTACCCTGAGCATTGCTAGGCATTTGGAACATCCAAAGTCACCTAGGCCTACTGAGGGCATTCAGAGGATTATGCCGTTCACCACCTGCAGCACACACTGCATCCAAAGTTTCAGCGCCGAAGGCCGAAGTGTGTTCCAAGGGTCTCCCTTGGACTGTCAAAGAAAATAGGTGTGTGTGCTGGGTGATCCAGTCTGTTATTGAGAAGCCTGGAAAAAGGCAGTCTTTTCCCCATTTGAAAGGTAGATAGTGGCGGCCTCCAGGCTGACTGAAAGACAGCGCTGTTACCCGTCTTCTAGTCACCTCGAGGAATGCCTCAGTGAAGAAAGTGAGTTTCTCCTATGAAACCAGGGTGTCGCCAGTGCCTTGCTGGGAGCTCATCCCACGCTTGCCCTAGCTAAAGTGCGAAGTAAACGTGAGCCCTGGCCTCAAGGTAAGCACGAGTGTTTCCTATCCGCAAAGTTTTGTGTGCAGCCATCTCCATGAACCCCGACTCGATAGAGTGCTTTCATTCCTCTACGGCTCTCCGTAGGCCTCAGAGAGTCGCGTATGTAATCCATTCTGAGGAAGAGCGTGTGCGCTGTGAGTCCCCTTTTTGTTTTCCGAGCCACACAGCACAGAACGGACTGTTGGGGTCAACTCTTTCAATGCAGAGGGGAGGGCAATGAACTGCTTCTCGCTTGGAGAGCTTGATTTCTACAGCTGTAAGGCAGCCCCGGGACAACGTTTTTGCCAGGATTACAGTCAACGTGGCTCTCCCTCTGTGGAGGCCCTCTGAACGGCACTGAAAGAATCCCTGAGCCTAAAGTGCATCCTGGCAATTCTTACCTGTCATCTCTCTGTTGTGACGCCAGGTACACTGTAGGTCCAGCCTGACAGAAAGTACAGAAAAACCGGTACACTTGTGAGGCATTTGGACGATCCAAAGTCACCTAGGCCTGACTAAGTCATTAAGCGGCTAATGCTATTCATGGCACGCAAAACACCCCGCGTCCAACGAAGTGTGATCCTCGAAAGGCCCAGTGTGGCTGAAAGTCTCCAGTAGTCAGTCAGAGAGTGCTGGTCAATGCGCTGGGGGGTCAAGTTGGCAACTGGAGAATGTGGGAGAAGCCCGACCTTCCCCCTTTGGAAAGCAACTTCGTTGCAGCCTCCAAGCCGCCTGAAAACCCCACCTCCAGGGCACTAGTCACTCCACAGATGCCTCTGAGGGGCAGTGAGGATTTCCAAAAGAAACCAGGTGCTTGCGATTCCTTCCTGGGAGCTCACCCCAGGAGCACACTGTAGCTAAATGGCCAACTAAATGTGACCTCTAGTCGCGAGGTAATGTGCACATTTTCTCATTACCAGAGCTAGTGGTGCACTGTTTCCAGGAAGTCTTACTCAATGGATGGCTTTAGCTTTAGTGTGCCTCACAGCTCTCAAGACGCTCACGTGGGCACTTCTTTCCAAGGAAGTACACTGTGTACTCAAAGCCTTCTGAGCACAACCCAGGGATACACAGCTCTGGGAACATCCCTCACTATGCAGTTGGAAGGGCCGGGAACTGAGGTGGTCTCTACGGCTAGCGCTCCACAGCTTTGAAACAGCCTCAGGACCGCGGTTCTTGGCAGGCTTTCGTTCCATGTGCGTCTGCCACGTTGAGGAAAGCTACGCTGCCCTTTAAGAAACCCCCGGGGCTCCAATTCAGTTTGGGGGCTCCTGCCCGACGTCTCTCTAAGTGACGCGGAAGCTGGACTTTAGGTCCAGCCCGAAATCAGGTAGAGAGTTACCCTGAGCATTGCTAGGCATTTGGAACATCCAAAGTCACCTAGGCCTACTGAGGGCATTCAGAGGATTATGCCGTTCACCACATGCAGCACACACTGCATCCAAAAGTTTCAGCGCCGAAGGCCGAAGTGTGTTATAAGGGTCTCCCTTGGACTGTCAGAGAAGATAGGTGTGTGTGCTGGGTGATCCAGTCTGTTATTGAGAAGCCTGGAAAAAGGCAGTCTTTTCCCCATTTGAAAGGTAGATAGTGGCGGCCTCCAGGCTGACTGAAAGACAGCGCCGTTACCGTCTTCTAGTCACCTCGAGGAATGCCTCAGTGAAGAAAGTGAGTTTCTCCTATGAAACCAGGGTGTCGCCAGTGCCTTGCTGGGAGCTCATCCCACGCTTGCCCTAGCTAAAGTGCGAAGTAAACGTGAGCCCTGGCCTCAAGGTAAGCACGAGTGTTTCCTATCCGCAAAGTTTTGTGTGCAGCCATCTCCATGAACCCTGAATCGATAGAGTGCTTTCAGTCCTCTACGGCTTTCCGTAGGCCTCAGAGAGTCGCGTATGAATTCCACTCTGAGGGAGAGCGTGTGCGCTGTGAGTCCCCTTTTTGTTTCCCGAGCCACACAGCACAGAACGGACTGTTGGGGTCAACTCTTTCTATGCAGAGGGGAGGGCAATGAACTGCTTCTCGCTTGGAGAGCTTGATTTCTACAGCTGTAAGGCAGCCCCGGGACAACGTTTTTGCCAGGATTACAGTCAACGTGGCTCTCCCACTGTGGAGGCCCTCTGAACGGCACTGAAAGAATCCCTGAGCCTAATGTGCATCCTGGCAACTCTTACCTGTCATCTCTGTGTTGTGACGCCAGGTACTCTGTAGGTCCAGCCTGACAGAAAGTACAGAAAAACCGGTACACTTGTGAGGCATTTGGATGATCCAAAGTCACCTAGGCCTGACTAAGTCATTAAGCGGCTAATGCTATTCATGGCACGCAAAACACCCCGCGTCCAACGAAGTGTGATCCTCGAAAGGCCCAGTGTGGCTGAAAGTCTCCAGTAGTCAGTCAGAGAGTGCTGGTCAATGCGCTGTTGCGTCAAGTTGGCAACTGGAGAATGTGGGAGAAGCCCGACCTTCCCCCTTTGGAAAGCAACTTCGTTGCAGCTTCCAAGCCGCCTGAAAACCCCGCCTCCAGGGCACTAGTCACTCCACAGATGCCTCTGAGGGGCAGTGAGGCTTTCCAAAAGAAACCAGGTGCTTGCGATTCCTTCCTGGGAGCTCACCCCAGGAGCATACTGTAGCTAAATGGCCAACTAAATGTGACCTCTAGTAGCAAGGTAATGTGCACATTTTCACATTACCAGAGCTAGTGGTGCACTGTTTCCAGGAAGTCTAACTCAATGGATGGCTTTAGCTTTAGTGTGCCTCACAGCTCTCAAGACGCTCACGTGGGCACTTCTTTCCAAGGAAGTACACTGTGTACTCAAAGCCTTCTGAGCACAACCCAGGGATACACAGCTCTGGGAACATCCCTCACTATGCAGTTGGAAGGGCCGGGAACTAAGGTGGTCTCTACAGCTAGCGTTCCACAGCTTTGAAACAGCCTCAGGACCGCGGTTCTTGGCAGGCTTTCGTTCCATGTGCGTCTGCCACGTTGAGGAAAGCTACGCTGCCCTTTAAGAAACCCCCGGGGCTCCAATTCAGTTTGGGGGCTCCTGCCCGACGTCTCTCTAAGTGACGCGGAAGCTGGACTTTAGGTCCAGCCCGAAATCAGGTAAAGAGTTACCCTGAGCATTGCTAGGCATTTGGAACATCCAAAGTCACCTAGGCCTACTGAGGGCATTCAGAGGATTATGCCGTTCACCACATGCAGCACACACTGCATCCAAAAGTTTCAGCGCCGAAGGCCGAAGTGTGTTCCAAGGGTCTCCCTTGGACTGTCAGAGAAGATAGGTGTGTGTGCTGGGTGATCCAGTCTGTTATTGAGAAGCCTGGAAAAAGGCAGTCTTTTCCCCATTTGAAAGGTAGATAGTGGCGGCCTCCAGGCTGACTGAAAGACAGCGCTGTTACCCGTCTTCTAGTCACCTCGAGGAATGCCTCAGTGAAGAAAGTGAGTTTCTCCTATGAAACCAGGGGGTCGCCAGTGCCTTGCTGGGAGCTCATCCCACGCTTGCCCTAGCTAAAGTGCGAAGTAAACGTGAGCCCTGGCCTCAAGGTAAGCACGAGTGTTTCCTATCCGCAAAGTTTTCTGTGCCGCCATCTCCATGATCCCCGACTCGATAGAGTGCTTTCATTCCTCTACGGCTCTCCGTAGGCCTCAGAGAGTCGCGTATGAATTCCATTCTGAGGGAGAGCGTGTGCGCTGTGAGTCCCCTTTTGTTTTCCGAGCCACACAGCACAGAACGGAGTATTGGGGTCAACTCTTTCTATGCAGAGGGGAGGGCAATGAACTGCTTCTCGCTTGGAGAGCTTGATTTCTACAGCTGTAAGGCAGCCCCGGGACAACGTTTTTGCCAGGATTACAGTCAGCGTGGCTCTCCCTCTGTGGAGGCCCTCTGAACGGCACTGAAAGAATCCCTGAGTCTAAAGTGCATCCTGGCAACTCTTACCTGTCATCTCTCTGTTGTGACGCCAGGTACACTGTAGGTCCAGCCTGACAGAAAGTACAGAAAAACCGGTACACTTGTGAGGCATTTGGACGATCCAAAGTCACCTAGGCCTGACTAAGTCATTAAGCGGCTAATGCTATTCAGGGCACGCAAAACACCCCGCGTCCAACGAAGTGTGATCCTCGAAAGGCCCAGTGTGGCTGAAAGTCTCCAGTAGTCAGTCAGAGAGTGCTGGTCAATGCGCTGGGGGGTCAAGTTGGCAACTGGAGAATGTGGGAGAAGCCCGACCTTCCCCCTTTGGAAAGCAACTTCGTTGCAGCTTCCAAGCCGCCTGAAAACCCCACCACCAGGGCACTAGTCACTCCACAGATGCCTCTGAGGGGCAGTGAGGCTTTCCAAAAGAAACCAGGTGCTTGCGATTCCTTCCTGGGAGCTCACCCCAGGAGCATACTGTAGCTAAATGGCCAACTAAATGTGACCTCTAGTCGCGAGGTAATGTGCATATTTTCACATTACCAGAGCTAGTCGTGCACTGTTTCCAGGAAGTCTAACTCAATGGATGGCTTTAACTTTAGTGTGCCTCACAGCTCTCAAGACGCTCACGTGGGCACTTCTTTCCAAGGAAGTACACTGTGTACTCAAAGCCTTCTGAGCACAACCCAGGGATACACAGCTCTGGGAACATCCCTCACTATGCAGTTGGAAGGGCCGGGAACTAAGGTGGTCTCTACGGCTAGTGTTCCACAGGTTTGAAAAAGCCTCAGGACCGCGGTTCTTGGCAGGCTTTCGTTCCATGTGCGTCTGCCACGTTGAGGAAAGCTACGCTGCCCTTTAAGAAACCCCCGGGGCTCCAATTCAGTTTGGGGGCTCCTGCCCGACGTCTCTCTAAGTGACGCGGAAGCTGGACTTTAGGTCCAGCCCGAAATCAGGTAAAGAGTTACCCTGAGCATTGCTAGGCATTTGGAACATCCAAAGTCACCTAGGCCTACTGAGGGCATTCAGAGGATTATGCCGTTCACCACATGCAGCACACACTGCATCCAAAAGTTTCAGCGCCGAAGGCCGAAGTGTGTTCCAAGGGTCTCCCTTGGACTGTCAGAGAAGATAGGTGTGTGTGCTGGGTGATCCAGTCTGTTATTGAGAAGCCTGGAAAAAGGCAGTCTTTTCCCCATTTGAAAGGTAGATAGTGGCGGCCTCCAGGCTGACTGAAAGACAGCGCTGTTACCCGTCTTCTAGTCACCTCGAGGAATGCCTCAGTGAAGAAAGTGAGTTTCTCCTATGAAACCAGGGGGTCGCCAGTGCCTTGCTGGGAGCTCATCCCACGCTTGCCCTAGCTAAAGTGCGAAGTAAACGTGAGCCCTGGCCTCAAGGTAAGCACGAGTGTTTCCTATCCGCAAAGTTTTCTGTGCCGCCATCTCCATGATCCCCGACTCGATAGAGTGCTTTCATTCCTCTACGGCTCTCCGTAGGCCTCAGAGAGTCGCGTATGAATTCCATTCTGAGGGAGAGCGTGTGCGCTGTGAGTCCCCTTTTGTTTTCCGAGCCACACAGCACAGAACGGAGTATTGGGGTCAACTCTTTCTATGCAGAGGGGAGGGCAATGAACTGCTTCTCGCTTGGAGAGCTTGATTTCTACAGCTGTAAGGCAGCCCCGGGACAACGTTTTTGCCAGGATTACAGTCAGCGTGGCTCTCCCTCTGTGGAGGCCCTCTGAACGGCACTGAAAGAATCCCTGAGTCTAAAGTGCATCCTGGCAACTCTTACCTGTCATCTCTCTGTTGTGACGCCAGGTACACTGTAGGTCCAGCCTGACAGAAAGTACAGAAAAACCGGTACACTTGTGAGGCATTTGGACGATCCAAAGTCACCTAGGCCTGACTAAGTCATTAAGCGGCTAATGCTATTCAGGGCACGCAAAACACCCCGCGTCCAACGAAGTGTGATCCTCGAAAGGCCCAGTGTGGCTGAAAGTCTCCAGTAGTCAGTCAGAGAGTGCTGGTCAATGCGCTGGGGGGTCAAGTTGGCAACTGGAGAATGTGGGAGAAGCCCGACCTTCCCCCTTTGGAAAGCAACTTCGTTGCAGCTTCCAAGCCGCCTGAAAACCCCACCACCAGGGCACTAGTCACTCCACAGATGCCTCTGAGGGGCAGTGAGGCTTTCCAAAAGAAACCAGGTGCTTGCGATTCCTTCCTGGGAGCTCACCCCAGGAGCATACTGTAGCTAAATGGCCAACTAAATGTGACCTCTAGTCGCGAGGTAATGTGCATATTTTCACATTACCAGAGCTAGTCGTGCACTGTTTCCAGGAAGTCTAACTCAATGGATGGCTTTAACTTTAGTGTGCCTCACAGCTCTCAAGACGCTCACGTGGGCACTTCTTTCCAAGGAAGTACACTGTGTACTCAAAGCCTTCTGAGCACAACCCAGGGATACACAGCTCTGGGAACATCCCTCACTATGCAGTTGGAAGGGCCGGGAACTAAGGTGGTCTCTACGGCTAGTGTTCCACAGGTTTGAAAAAGCCTCAGGACCGCGGTTCTTGGCAGGCTTTCGTTCCATGTGCGTCTGCCACGTTGAGGAAAGCTACGCTGCCCTGAAAGAAACCCCCGGGGCTCCAATTCAGTTTGGGGGCTCCTGCCCGACGTCTCTCTAAGTGACGCGGAAGCTGGACTTTAGGTCCAGCCCGAAATCAGGTAAAGAGTTACCCTGAGCATTGCTAGGCATTTGGAACATCCAAAGTCACCTAGGCCTACTGAGGGCATTCAGAGGATTATGCCGTTCACCACATGCAGCACACACTGCATCCAAAAGTTTCAGCGCCGAAGGCCGAAGTGTGTTCCAAGGGTCTCCCTTGGACTGTCAGAGAAGATAGGTGTGTGTGCTGGGTGATCCAGTCTGTTATTGAGAAGCCTGGAAAAAGGCAGTCTTTTCCCCATTTGAAAGGTAGATAGTGGCGGCCTCCAGGCTGACTGAAAGACAGTGCTGTTACCCGTCTTCTAGTCACCTCGAGGAATGCCTCAGTGAAGAAAGTGAGTTTCTCCTATGAAACCAGGGGGTCGCCAGTGCCTTGCTGGGAGCTCATCCCACGCTTGCCCTAGCTAAAGTGCGAAGTAAACGTGAGCCCTGGCCTCAAGGTTAGCACGAGTGTTTCCTATCCGCAAAGTTTTGTGTGCAGCCATCTCCATGAACCCTGACTCGATAGAGTGCTTTCAGTCCTCTACGGCTTTCCGTAGGCCTCAGAGAGTCGCGTATGAATTCCACTCTGAGGGAGAGCGTGTGCGCTGTGAGTCCCCTTTTTGTTTCCCGAGCCACACAGCAGAGAACGGACTGTTGGGGTCAACTCTTTCTATGCAGAGGGGAGGGCAATGAACTGCTTCTCGCTTGGAGAGCTTGATTTCTACAGCTGTAAGGCAGCCCCGGGACAACGTTTTTGCCAGGATTACAGTCAACGTGGCTCTCCCTCTGTGGAGACCCTCTGAACGGCACTGAAAGAATCCCTGAGCCTAAAGTGCATCCTGGCAACTCTTACCTGTCATCTCTCTGTTGTGACGCCAGGTACACTGTAGGTCCAGCCTGACAGAAAGTACAGAAAAACCGGTACACTTGTGAGGCATTTGGACGATCCAAAGTCACCTAGGCCTGACTAAGTCATTAAGCGGCTAATGCTATTCAGGGCACGCAAAACACCCCGCGTCCAACGAAGTGTGATCCTCGAAAGGCCCAGTGTGGCTGAAAGTCTCCAGTAGTCAGTCAGAGAGTGCTGGTCAATGCGCTGGGGGGTCAAGTTGGCAACTGGAGAATGTGGGAGAAGCCCGACCTTCCCCCTTTGGAAAGCAACTTCGTTGCAGCTTCCAAGCCGCCTGAAAACCCCACCACCAGGGCACTAGTCACTCCACAGATGCCTCTGAGGGGCAGTGAGTCTTTCCAAAAGAAACCAGGTGCTTGCGATTCCTTCCTGGGAGCTCACCCCAGGAGCATACTGTAGCTAAATGGCCAACTAAATGTGACCTGTAGTCGCGAGGTAATGTGCACATTTTCTCATTACCAGAGCTAGTGGTGCACTGTTTCCAGGAAGTCTTACTCAATGGATGGCTTTAACTTTAGTGTGCCTCACAGCTCTCAAGACGCTCACGTGGGCACTTCTTTCCAAGGAAGTACACTGTGTACTCAAAGCCTTCTGAGCACAACCCAGGGATACACAGCTCTGGGAACATCCCTCACTATGCAGTTGGAAGGGCCGGGAACTGAGGTTGTCTCTACGGCTAGCGCTCCACAGCTTTGAAACAGCCTCAGGACCGCGGTTCTTGGCAGGCTTTCGTTCCATGTGCGTCTGCCACGTTGAGGAAAGCTACGCTGCCCTTTAAGAAACCCCCGGGGCTCCAATTCAGTTTGGGGGCTCCTGCCCGACGTCTCTCTAAGTGACGCGGAAGCTGGACATTAGGTCCAGCCCGAAATCAGGTAGAGAGTTACCCTGAGCATTGCTAGGCATTTGGAACATCCAAAGTCACCTAGGCCTACTGAGGGCCTTCAGAGGATTATGCCGTTCACCACATGCAGCACACACTGCATCCAAAAGTTTCAGCGCCGAAGGCCGAAGTGTGTTCCAAGGGTCTCCCTTGGACTGTCAGAGAAGATAGGTGTGTGTGCTGGGTGATCCAGTCTGTTATTGAGAAGCCTGGAAAAAGGCAGTCTTTTCCCCATTTGAAAGGTAGATAGTGGCGGCCTCCAGGCTGACTGAAAGACAGCGCTGTTACCCGTCTTCTAGTCACCTCGAGGAATGCCTCAGTGAAGAAAGTGAGTTTCTCCTATGAAACCAGGGGGTCGCCAGTGCCTTGCTGGGAGCTCATCCCACGCTTGCCCTAGCTAAAGTGCGAAGTAAACGTGAGCCCTGGCCTCAAGGTAAGCACGAGTGTTTCCTATCCGCAAAGTTTTCTGTGCCGCCATCTCCATGATCCCCGACTCGATAGAGTGCTTTCATTCCTCTACGGCTCTCCGTAGGCCTCAGAGAGTCGCGTATGAATTCCATTCTGAGGGAGAGCGTGTGCGCTGTGAGTCCCCTTTTGTTTTCCGAGCCACACAGCACAGAACGGAGTATTGGGGTCAACTCTTTCTATGCAGAGGGGAGGGCAATGAACTGCTTCTCGCTTGGAGAGCTTGATTTCTACAGCTGTAAGGCAGCCCCGGGACAACGTTTTTGCCAGGATTACAGTCAGCGTGGCTCTCCCTCTGTGGAGGCCCTCTGAACGGCACTGAAAGAATCCCTGAGTCTAAAGTGCATCCTGGCAACTCTTACCTGTCATCTCTCTCTTGTGACGCCAGGTACACTGTAGGTCCAGCCTGACAGAAAGTACAGAAAAACCGGTACACTTGTGAGGCATTTGGACGATCCAAAGTCACCTAGGCCTGACTAAGTCATTAAGCGGCTAATGCTATTCAGGGCACGCAAAACACCCCGCGTCCAACGAAGTGTGATCCTCGAAAGGCCCAGTGTGGCTGAAAGTCTCCAGTAGTCAGTCAGAGAGTGCTGGTCAATGCGCTGGGGGGTCAAGTTGGCAACTGGAGAATGTGGGAGAAGCCCGACCTTCCCCCTTTGGAAAGCAACTTCGTTGCAGCTTCCAAGCCGCCTGAAAACCCCACCACCAGGGCACTAGTCACTCCACAGATGCCTCTGAGGGGCAGTGAGGCTTTCCAAAAGAAACCAGGTGCTTGCGATTCCTTCCTGGGAGCTCACCCCAGGAGCATACTGTAGCTAAATGGCCAACTAAATGTGACCTCTAGTCGCGAGGTAATGTGCATATTTTCACATTACCAGAGCTAGTGGTGCACTGTTTCCAGGAAGTCTAACTCAATGGATGGCTTTAACTTTAGTGTGCCTCACAGCTCTCAAGACGCTCACGTGGGCACTTCTTTCCAAGGAAGTACACTGTGTACTCAAAGCCTTCTGAGCACAACCCAGGGATACACAGCTCTGGGAACATCCCTCACTATGCAGTTGGAAGGGCCGGGAACTAAGGTGGTCTCTACGGCTAGCGTTCCACAGCTTTGAAAAAGCCTCAGGACCGCGGTTCTTGGCAGGCTTTCGTTCCATGTGCGTCTGCCACGTTGAGGAAAGCTACGCTGCCCTGAAAGAAACCCCCGGGGCTCCAATTCAGTTTGGGGGCTCCTGCCCGACGTCTCTCTAAGTGACGCGGAAGCTGGACTTTAGGTCCAGCCCGAAATCAGGTAAAGAGTTACCCTGAGCATTGCTAGGCATTTGGAACATCCAGTCACCTAGGCCTACTGAGGGCATTCAGAGGATTATGCCGTTCACCACATGCAGCACACACTGCATCCAAAAGTTTCAGCGCCGAAGGCCGAAGTGTGTTCCAAGGGTCTCCCTTGGACTGTCAGAGAAGATAGGTGTGTGTGCTGGGTGATCCAGTCTGTTATTGAGAAGCCTGGAAAAAGGCAGTCTTTTCCCCATTTGAAAGGTAGATAGTGGCGGCCTCCAGGCTGACTGAAAGACAGCGCTGTTACCCGTCTTCTAGTCACCTCGAGGAATGCCTCAGTGAAGAAAGTGAGTTTCTCCTATGAAACCAGGGGGTCGCCAGTGCCTTGCTGGGAGCTCATCCCACGCTTGCCCTAGCTAAAGTGCGAAGTAAACGTGAGCCCTGGCCTCAAGGTAAGCACGAGTGTTTCCTATCCGCAAAGTTTTCTGTGCAGCCATCTCCATGAACCCTGACTCGATAGAGTGCTTTCAGTCCTCTACGGCTTTCCGTAGGCCTCAGAGAGTCGCGTATGAATTCCACTCTGAGGGAGAGCGTGTGCGCTGTGAGTCCCCTTTTTCTTTCCCGAGCCACACAGCAGAGAACGGACTGTTGGGGTCAACTCTTTCTATGCAGAGGGGAGGGCAATGAACTGCTTCTCGCTTGGAGAGCTTGATTTCTACAGCTGTAAGGCAGCCCCGGGACAACGTTTTTGCCAGGATTACAGTCAATGTGGCTCTCCCTCTGTGGAGACCCTCTGAACGGCACTGCAAGAATCCCTGAGCCTAAAGTGCATCCTGGCAACTCTTACCTGTCATCTCTCTGTTGTGACGCCAGGTACACTGTAGGTCCAGCCTGACAGAAAGTACAGAAAAACCGGTACACTTGTGAGGCATTTGGACGATCCAAAGTCACCTAGGCCTGACTAAGTCATTAAGCGGCTAATGCTATTCAGGGCACGCAAAACACCCCGCGTCCAACGAAGTGTGATCCTCGAAAGGCCCAGTGTGGCTGAAAGTCTCCAGTAGTCAGTCAGAGAGTGCTGGTCAATGCGCTGTGGGGTCAAGTTGGCAACTGGAGAATGTGGGAGAAGCCCGACCTTCCCCCTTTGGAAAGCAACTTCGTTGCAGCCTCCAAGCCGCCTGAAAACCCCACCTCCAGGGCACTAGTCACTCCACAGATGCCTCTGAGGGGCAGTGAGGATTTCCAAAAGAAACCAGGTGCTTGCGATTCCTTCCTGGGAGCTCACCCCAGGAGCATACTGTAGCTAAATGGCCAACTAAATGTGACCTCTAGTCGCGAGGTAATGTGCACATTTTCTCATTACCAGAGCTAGTGGTGCACTGTTTCCAGGAAGTCTTACTCAATGGATGGCTTTAGCTTTAGTGTGCCTCACAGCTCTCAAGACGCTCACGTGGGCACTTCTTTCCAAGGAAGTACACTGTGTACTCAAAGCCTTCTGAGCACAACCCAGGGATACACAGCTCTGGGAACATCCCTCACTATGCAGTTGGAAGGGCCGGGAACTGAGGTGGTCTCTACGGCTAGCGCTCCACAGCTTTGAAACAGCCTCAGGACCGCGGTTCTTAGCAGGCTTTCGTTCCATGTGTGTCTGCCACGTTGAGGAAAGCTACGCTGCCCTGAAAGAAACTCCCGGGGCTCCAATTCAGTTTGGGGGCTCCTGCCCGACGTCTCTCTAAGTGACACGGAAGCTGGACATTAGGTCCAGCCCGAAATCAGGTAGAGAGTTACCCTGAGCATTGCTAGGCATTTGGAACATCCAAAGTCACCTAGGCCTACTGAGGGCATTCAGAGGATTATGCTGTTCACCACATGCAGCACACACTGCATCCAAAAGTTTCAGCGCCGAAGGCCGAAGTGTGTTCCAAGGGTCTCCCTTGGACTGTCAGAGAAGATAGGTGTGTGTGCTGGGTGATCCAGTCTGTTATTGAGAAGCCTGGAAAAAGGCAGCCTTTTCCCCATTTGAAAGGTAGATAGTGGCGGCCTCCAGGCTGACTGAAAGACAGCGCTGTTACCCGTCTTCTAGTCACCTCGAGGAATGCCTCAGTGAAGAAAGTGAGTTTCTCCTATGAAACCAGGGGGTCGCCAGTGCCTTGCTGGGAGCTCATCCCACGCTTGCCCTAGCTAAAGTGCGAAGTAAACGTGAGCCCTGGCCTCAAGGTAAGCACGAGTGTTTCTTATCCGCAAGGTTTTGTGTGCAGCCATCTCCATGAACCCTGACTCGATAGAGTGTTTTCAGTCCTCTACGGCTTTCCGTAGGCCTCAGAGAGTCACGTATGAATTCCACTCTGAGGGAGAGCGTGTGCGCTGTGAGTCCCCTTTTTGTTTCCCGAGCCACACAGCAGAGAACGGACTGTTGGGGTCAACTCTTTCTATGCAGAGGGGAGGGCAATGAACTGCTTCTCGCTTGGAGAGCTTGATTTCTACAGCTGTAAGGCAGCCCCGGGACAACGTTTTTGCCAGGATTACAGTCAACGTGGCTCTCCCTCTGTGGGGGCCCTCTGAACGGCACTGAAAGAATCCCTGAGCCTAAAGTGCATCCTGGCAACTCTTACCCGTCATCTCTGTGTTGTGACGCCAGGTACACTGTAGGTCCAGCCTGACAGAATGTACAGAAAAACCGGTACACTTGTGAGGCATTTGGACGATCCAAAGTCACCTAGGCCTGACTAAGTCATTAAGCGGCTAATGCTATTCAGGGCACGCAAAACACCCCGCGTCCAACGAAGTGTGATCCTCGAAAGGCCCAGTGTGGCTGAAAGTCTCCAGTAGTCAGTCAGAGAGTGCTGGTCAATGCGCTGTGGGGTCAAGTTGGCAACTGGAGAATGTGGGAGAAGCCCGACCTTCCCCCTTTGGAAAGCAACTTCGTTGCAGCCTCCAAGCCGCCTGAAAACCCCACCTCCAGGGCACTAGTCACTCCACAGATGCCTCTGAGGGGCAGTGAGGATTTCCAAAAGAAACCAGGTGCTTGCGATTCCTTCCTGGGAGCTCACCCCAGGAGCATACTGTAGCTAAATGGCCAACTAAATGTGACCTCTAGTCGCGAGGTAATGTGCACATTTTCTCATTACCAGAGCTAGTGGTGCACTGTTTCCAGGAAGTCTTACTCAATGGATGGCTTTAGCTTTAGTGTGCCTCACAGCTCTCAAGACGCTCACGTGGGCACTTCTTTCCAAGGAAGTACACTGTGTACTCAAAGCCTTCTGAGCACAACCCAGGGATACACAGCTCTGGGAACATCCCTCACTATGCAGTTGGAAGGGCCGGGAACTGAGGTGGTCTCTACGGCTAGCGCTCCACAGCTTTGAAACAGCCTCAGGACCGCGGTTCTTAGCAGGCTTTCGTTCCATGTGTGTCTGCCACGTTGAGGAAAGCTACGCTGCCCTGAAAGAAACTCCCGGGGCTCCAATTCAGTTTGGGGGCTCCTGCCCGACGTCTCTCTAAGTGACACGGAAGCTGGACATTAGGTCCAGCCCGAAATCAGGTAGAGAGTTACCCTGAGCATTGCTAGGCATTTGGAACATCCAAAGTCACCTAGGCCTACTGAGGGCATTCAGAGGATTATGCTGTTCACCACATGCAGCACACACTGCATCCAAAAGTTTCAGCGCCGAAGGCCGAAGTGTGTTCCAAGGGTCTCCCTTGGACTGTCAGAGAAGATAGGTGTGTGTGCTGGGTGATCCAGTCTGTTATTGAGAAGCCTGGAAAAAGGCAGCCTTTTCCCCATTTGAAAGGTAGATAGTGGCGGCCTCCAGGCTGACTGAAAGACAGCGCTGTTACCCGTCTTCTAGTCACCTCGAGGAATGCCTCAGTGAAGAAAGTGAGTTTCTCCTATGAAACCAGGGGGTCGCCAGTGCCTTGCTGGGAGCTCATCCCACGCTTGCCCTAGCTAAAGTGCGAAGTAAACGTGAGCCCTGGCCTCAAGGTAAGCACGAGTGTTTCTTATCCGCAAGGTTTTGTGTGCAGCCATCTCCATGAACCCTGACTCGATAGAGTGTTTTCAGTCCTCTACGGCTTTCCGTAGGCCTCAGAGAGTCACGTATTAATTCCACTCTGAGGGAGAGCGTGTGCGCTGTGAGTCCCCTTTTTGTTTCCCGAGCCACACAGCAGAGAACGGACTGTTGGGGTCAACTCTTTCTATGCAGAGGGGAGGGCAATGAACTGCTTCTCGCTTGGAGAGCTTGATTTCTACAGCTGTAAGGCAGCCCCGGGACAACGTTTTTGCCAGGATTACAGTCAACGTGGCTCTCCCTCTGTGGGGGCCCTCTGAACGGCACTGAAAGAATCCCTGAGCCTAAAGTGCATCCTGGCAACTCTTACCCGTCATCTCTGTGTTGTGACGCCAGGTACACTGTAGGTCCAGCCTGACAGAATGTACAGAAAAACCGGTACACTTGTGAGGCATTTGGACGATCCAAAGTCACCTAGGCCTGACTAAGTCATTAAGCGGCTAATGCTATTCAGGGCACGCAAAACACCCCACGTCCAACGAAGTGTGATCCTCGAAAGGCCCAGTGTGGCTGAAAGTCTCCAGTAGTCAGTCAGAGAGTGCTGGTCAATGCGCTGGGGGGTCAAGTTGGCAACTGGAGAATGTGGGAGAAGCCCGACCTTCCCCCTTTGGAAAGCAACTTCGTTGCAGCTTCCAAGCCGCCTGAAAACCCCACCACCAGGGCACTAGTCACTCCACATATGCCTCTGAGGGGCAGTGAGTCTTTCCAAAAGAAACCAGATGCTTGTGATTCCTTCCTGGGAGCTCACCCCAGGAGCATACTGTAGCTAAATGGCCAACTAAATGTGACCTCTAGTCGCGAGGTAATGTGCACATTTTCTCATTACCAGAGCTAGTGGTGCACTGTTTCCAGGAAGTCTTACTCAATGGATGGCTTTAGCTTTAGTGTGTCTCACAGCTCTCAAGACGCTCACGTGGGCACTTCTTTCCAAGGAAGTACACTGTGTACTCAAAGCCTTCTGAGCACAACCCAGGGATACACAGCTCTGGGAACATCCCTCACTATGCAGTTGGAAGGGCCGGGAACTGAGGTGGTCTCTACGGCTAGCGCTCCACAGCTTTGAAACAGCCTCAGGACCACGGTTCTTAGCAGGCTTTCGTTCCATGTGTGTCTGCCACGTTGAGGAAAGCTACGCTGCCCTGAAAGAAACCCCCGGGGCTCCAATTCAGTTTGGGGGCTCCTGCCCGACGTCTCTCTAAGTGACACGGAAGCTGGACATTAGGTCCAGCCCGAAATCAGGTAGAGAGTTACCCTGAGCATTGCTAGGCATTTGGAACATCCAAAGTCACCTAGGCCTACTGAGGGCATTCAGAGGATTATGCCGTTCACCACATGCAGCACACACTGCATCCAAAAGTTTCAGCGCCGAAGGCCGAAGTGTGTTCCAAGGGTCTCCCTTGGACTGTCAGAGAAGATAGGTGTGTGTGCTGGGTGATCCAGTCTGTTATTGAGAAGCCTGGAAAAAGGCAGTCTTTTCCCCATTTGAAAGGTAGATAGTGGCGGCCTCCAGGCTGACTGAGAGACAGCGCTGTTACCCGTCTTCTAGTCACCTCGAGGAATGCCTCAGTGAAGAAAGTGAGTTTCTCCTATGAAACCAGGGGGTCGCCAGTGCCTTGCTGGGAGCTCGTTCCACGCTTGCCCTAGCTAAAGTGCGAAGTAAACGTGAGCCCTGGCCTCAAGGTAAGCACGAGTGTTTCTTATCCGCAAGGTTTTGTGTGCAGCCATCTCCATGAACCCTGACTCGATAGAGTGCTTTCAGTCCTCTATGGCTTTCCGTAAGCCTCAGAGAGTCACGTATGAATTCCACTCTGAGGGAGAGTGTGTGCGCTGTGAGTCCCCTTTTTGTTTCCCGAGCCACACAGCACAGAACGGACTGTTGGGGTCAACTCTTTCTATGCAGAGGGGAGGGCAATGAACTGCTTCTCGCTTGGAGAGCTTGATTTCTACAGCTGTAAGGCAGCCCCGGGACAACGTTTTTGCCAGGATTACAGTCAACGTGGCTCTCCCTCTGTGGGGGCCCTCTGAACGGCACTGAAAGAATCCCTGAGCCTAAAGTGCATCCTGGCAACTCTTACCTGTCATCTCTGTGTTGTGACGCCAGGTACACTGTAGGTCCAGCCTGACAGAAAGTACAGAAAAACCGGTACACTTGTGAGGCATTTGGACGATCCAAAGTCACCTAGGCCTGACTAAGTCATTAAGCGGCTAATGCTATTCATGGCACGCAAAACACCCCGCGTCCAACGAAGTGTGATCCTCGAAAGGCCCAGTGTGGCTGAAAGTCTCCAGTAGTCAGTCAGAGAGTGCTGGTCAATGCGCTGGGGGTTCAAGTTGGCAACTGGAGAATGTGGGAGAAGCCCGACCTTACCCCTTTGGAAAGCAACTTCGTTGCAGCTTCCAAGCCGCCTGAAAACCCCACCACCAGGGCACTAGTCACTCCACATATGCCTCTGAGGGGCAGTGAGTCTTTCCAAAAGAAACCAGATGCTTGTGATTCCTTCCTGGGAGCTCACCCCAGGAGCATACTGTAGCTAAATGGCCAACTAAATGTGACCTCTAGTCGCGAGGTAATGTGCACATTTTCTCATTACCAGAGCTAGTGGTGCACTGTTTCCAGGAAGTCTTACTCAATGGATGGCTTTAGCTTTAGTGTGCCTCACAGCTCTCAAGACGCTCACGTGGGCACTTCTTTCCAAGGAAGTACACTGTGTACTCAAAGCCTTCTGAGCACAACCCAGGGATACACAGCTCTGGGAACATCCCTCACTATGCAGTTCAAGGGCCGGGAGCTGAGGTGGTCTCTACGGCTAGCGCTCCACAGCTTTGAAACAGCCTCAGGACCGCGGTTCTTAGCAGGCTTTCGTTCCATGTGTGTCTGCCACGTTGAGGAAAGCTACGCTGCCCTGAAAGAAACCCCCGGGGCTCCAATTCAGTTTGGGGGCTCCTGCCCGACGTCTCTCTAAGTGACACGGAAGCTGGACATTAGGTCCAGCCCGAAATCAGGTAGAGAGTTACTCTGAGCATTGCTAGGCATTTGGAACATCCAAAGTCACCTAGGCCTACTGAGGGCATTCAGAGGATTATGCCGTTCACCACATGCAGCACACACTGCATCCAAAAGTTTCAGCGCCGAAGGCCGAAGTGTGTTCCAAGGGTCTCCCTTGGACTGTCAGAGAAGATAGGTGTGTGTGCTGGGTGATCCAGTCTGTTATTGAGAAGCCTGGAAAAAGGCAGTCTTTTCCCCATTTGAAAGGTAGATAGTGGCGGCCTCCAGGCTGACTGAGAGACAGCGCTGTTACCCGTCTTCTAGTCACCTCGAGGAATGCCTCAGTGAAGAAAGTGAGTTTCTCCTATGAAACCAGGGGGTCGCCAGTGCCTTGCTGGGAGCTCATCCCACGCTTGCCCTAGCTAAAGTGCGAAGTAAACGTGAGCCCTGGCCTCAAGGTAAGCACGAGTGTTTCTTATCCGCAAGGTTTTGTGTGCAGCCATCTCCATGAACCCTGACTCGATAGAGTGTTCTCAGTCCTCTACGGCTTTCCGTAGGCCTCAGAGAGTCACGTATGAATTCCACTCTGAGGGAGAGCGTGTGCGCTGTGAGTCCCCTTTTTGTTTCCCGAGCCACACAGCACAGAACGGACTGTTGGGGTCAACTCTTTCTATGCAGAGGGGAGGGCAATGAACTGCTTCTCGCTTGGAGAGCTTGATTTCTACAGCTGTAAGGCAGCCCCGGGACAACGTTTTTGCCAGGATTACAGTCAACGTGGCTCTCCCTCTGTGGGGGCCCTCTGAACGGCACTGAAAGAATCCCTGAGCCTAAAGTGCATCCTGGCAACTCTTACCTGTCATCTCTGTGTTGTGACGCCAGGTACACTGTAGGTCCAGCCTGACAGAAAGTACAGAAAAACCGGTACACTTGTGAGGCATTTGGACGATCCAAAGTCACCTAGGCCTGACTAAGTCATTAAGCGGCTAATGCTATTCATGGCACGCAAAACACCCCGCGTCCAACGAAGTGTGATCCTCGAAAGGCCCAGTGTGGCTGAAAGTCTCCAGTAGTCAGTCAGAGAGTGCTGGTCAATGCGCTGTGGGGTCAAGTTGGCAACTGGAGAATGTGGGAGAAGCCCGACCTTCCCCCTTTGGAAAGCAACTTCGTTGCAGCTTCCAAGCCGCCTGAAAACCCCACCACCAGGGCACTAGTCACTCCATAGATGCCTCTGAGGGGCAGTGAGTCTTTCCAAAAGAAACCAGATGCTTGCGATTCCTTCCTGGGAGCTCACCCCAGGAGCATACTGTAGCTAAATGGCCAACTAAATGTGACCTCTAGTCGCGAGGTAATGTGCACATTTTCTCATTACCAGAGCTAGTGGTGCACAGTTTCCAGGAAGTCTTACTCAATGGATGGCTTTAGCTTTAGTGTGCCTCACAGCTCTCAAGACGCTCACGTGGGCACTTCTTTCCAAGGAAGTACACTGTGTACTCAAAGCCTTCTGAGCACAACCCAGGGATACACAGCTCTGGGAACATCCCTCACTATGCAGTTGGAAGGGCCGGGAACTGAGGTGGTCTCTACGGCTAGCGCTCCACAGCTTTGAAACAGCCTCAGGACCGCGGTTCTTAGCAGGCTTTCGTTCCATGTGTTTCTGCCACGTTGAGGAAAGCTACGCTGCCCTGAAAGAAACCCCCGGGGCTCCAATTCAGTTTGGGGGCTCCTGCCCGACGTCTCTGTAAGTGACACGGAAGCTGGACATTAGGTCCAGCCCGAAATCAGGTAGAGAGTTACCCCGAGCATTGCTAGGCATTTGGAACATCCAAAGTCACCTAGGCCTACTGAGGGCATTCAGAGGATTATGCCGTTCACCACATGCAGCACACACTGCATCCAAAAGTTTCAGCGCCGAAGGCCGAAGTGTGTTCCAAGGGTCTCCCTTGGACTGTCAGAGAAGATAGGTGTGTGTGCTGGGTGATCCAGTCTGTTATTGAGAAGCCTGGAAAAAGGCAGTCTTTTCCCCATTTGAAAGGTAGATAGTGGCGGCCTCCAGGCTGACTGAGAGACAGCGCTGTTACCCGTCTTCTAGTCACCTCGAGGAATGCCTCAGTGAAGAAAGTGAGTTTCTCCTATGAAACCAGGGGGTCGCCAGTGCCTTGCTGGGAGCTCATCCCACGCTTGCCCTAGCTAAAGTGCGAAGTAAACGTGAGCCCTGGCCTCAAGGTAAGCACGAGTGTTTCTTATCCGCAAGGTTTTGTGTGCAGCCATCTCCATGAACCCTGACTCGATAGAGTGTTTTCAGTCCTCTACGGCTTTCCGTAGGCCTCAGAGAGTCACGTATGAATTCCACTCTGAGGGAGAGCGTGTGCGCTGTGAGTCCCCTTTTTGTTTCCCGAGCCACACAGCACAGAACGGACTGTTGGGGTCAACTCTTTCTATGCAGAGGGGAGGGCAATGAACTGCTTCTCGCTTGGAGAGCTTGATTTCTACAGCTGTAAGGCAGCCCCGGGACAACGTTTTTGCCAGGATTACAGTCAACGTGGCTCTCCCTCTGTGGGGGCCCTCTGAACGGCACTGAAAGAATCCCTGAGCCTAAAGTGCATCCTGGCAACTCTTACCTGTCATCTCTGTGTTGTGACGCCAGGTACACTGTAGGTCCAGCCTGACAGAAAGTACAGAAAAACCGGTACACTTGTGAGGCATTTGGACGATCCAAAGTCACCTAGGCCTGACTAAGTCATTAAGCGGCTAATGCTATTCAGGGCACGCAAAACACCCCGCGTCCAACGAAGTGTGATCCTCGAAAGGCCCAGTGTGGCTGAAAGTCTCCAGTAGTCAGTCAGAGAGTGCTGGTCAATGCGCTGTGGGGTCAAGTTGGCAACTGGAGAATGTGGGAGAAGCCCGACCTTCCCCCTTTGGAAAGCAACTTCGTTGCAGCTTCCAAGCCGCCTGAAAACCCCACCACCAGGGCACTAGTCACTCCATAGATGCCTCTGAGGGGCAGTGAGTCTTTCCAAAAGAAACCAGATGCTTGCGATTCCTTCCTGGGAGCTCACCCCAGGAGCATACTGTAGCTAAATGGCCAACTAAATGTGACCTCTAGTCGCGAGGTAATGTGCACATTTTCTCATTACCAGAGCTAGTGGTGCACTGTTTCCAGGAAGTCTTACTCAATGGATGGCTTTAGCTTTAGTGTGCCTCACAGCTCTCAAGACGCTCACGTGGGCACTTCTTTCCAAGGAAGTACACTGTGTACTCAAAGCCTTCTGAGCACAACCCAGGGATACACAGCTCTGGGAACATCCCTCACTATGCAGTTGGAAGGGCCGGGAACTGAGGTGGTCTCTACGGCTAGCGCTCCACAGCTTTGAAACAGCCTCAGGACCGCGGTTCTTGGCAGGCTTTCGTTCCATGTGTGTCTGCCACGTTGAGGAAAGCTACGCTGCCCTGAAAGAAACCCCCGGGGCTCCAATTCAGTTTGGGGGCTCCTGCACGACGTCTCTCTAAGTGACGCGGAAGCTGGACATTAGGTCCAGCCCGAAATCAGGTAGAGAGTTACCCTGAGCATTGCTAGGCATTTGGAACATCCAAAGTCACCTAGGCCTACTGAGGGCATTCAGAGGATTATGCCGTTCACCACATGCAGCACACACTGCATCCAAAAGTTTCAGCGCCGAAGGCCGAAGTGTGTTCCAAGGGTCTCCCTTGGACTGTCAGAGAAGATAGGTGTGTGTGCTGGGTGACCCAGTCTGTTATTGAGAAGCCTGGAAAAAGGCAGTCTTTTCCCCATTTGAAAGGTAGATAGTGGCGGCCTCCAGGCTGACTGAAAGACAGCGCTGTTACCCGTCTTCTAGTCACCTCGAGGAATGCCTCAGTGAAGAAAGTGAGTTTCTCCTATGAAACCAGGGGGTCGCCAGTGCCTTGCTGGGAGCTCGTCCCACGCTTGCCCTAGCTAAAGTGCGAAGTAAACGTGAGCCCTGGCCTCAAGGTAAGCACGAGTGTTTCTTATCCGCAAGGTTTTGTGTGCAGCCATCTCCATGAACCCTCACTCGATAGAGTGCTTTCAGTCCTCTATGGCTTTCCGTAAGCCTCAGAGAGTCACGTATGAATTCCACTCTGAGGGAGAGCGTGTGCGCTGTGAGTCCCCTTTTTGTTTCCCGAGCCACACAGCACAGAACGGACTGTTGGGGTCAACTCTTTCTATGCAGAGGGGAGGGCAATGAACTGCTTCTCGCTTGGAGAGCTTGATTTCTACAGCTGTAAGGCAGCCCCGGGACAACGTTTTTGCCAGGATTACAGTCAACGTGGCTCTCCCTCTGTGGGGGCCCTCTGAACGGCACTGAAAGAATCCCTGAGCCTAAAGTGCATCCTGGCAACTCTTACCTGTCATCTCTGTGTTGTAACGCCAGGTACACTGTAGGTCCAGCCTGACAGAAAGTACAGAAAAACCGGTACACTTGTGAGGCATTTGGACGATCCAAAGTCACCTAGGCCTGACTAAGTCATTAAGCGGCTAATGCTATTCAGGGCACGCAAAACACCCCGCGTCCAACGAAGTGTGATCCTCGAAAGGCCCAGTGTGGCTGAAAGTCTCCAGTAGTCAGTCAGAGAGTGCTGGTCAATGCGCTGGGGGGTCAAGTTGGCAACTGGAGAATGTGGGAGAAGCCCGACCTTCCCCCTTTGGAAAGCAACTTCGTTGCAGCTTCCAAGCCGCCTGAAAACCCCACCAACAGGGCACTAGTCACTCCACAGATGCCTCTGAGGGGCAGTGAGTCTTTCCAAAAGACACAAGATGCTTGCGATTCCTTCCTGGGAGCTCACCCCAGGAGCATACTGTAGCTAAATGGCCAACTAAATGTGACCTCTAGTCGCGAGGTAATGGGCACATTTTCTCATTACCAGAGCTAGTGGTGCACTGTTTCCAGGAAGTCTTACTCAATGGATGGCTTTAGCTTTAGTGTGCCTCACAGCTCTCAAGACGCTCACGTGGGCACTTCTTTCCAAGGAAGTACACTGTGTACTCAAAGCCTTCTGAGCACAACCCAGGGATACACAGCTCTGGGAACATCCCTCACTATGCAGTTGGAAGGGCCGGGAACTAAGGTGGTCTCTACGGCTAGCGCTCCACAGCTTTGAAACAGCCTCAGGACCGCGGTTCTTGGCAGGCTTTCCTTCCATGTGTGTCTGCCACGTTGAGGAAAGCTACGCTGCCCTGAAAGAAACCCCCGGGGCTCCAATTCAGTTTGGGGGCTCCTGCACGACGTCTCTCTAAGTGACACGGAAGCTGGACATTAGGTCCAGCCCGAAATCAGGTAGAGAGTTACCCTGAGCATTGCTAGGCATTTGGAACATCCAAAGTCACCTAGGCCTACTGAGGGCATTCAGAGGATTATGCCGTTCACCACATGCAGCACACACTGCCTCCAAAAGTTTCAGCGCCGAAGGCCGAAGTGTGTTCCAAGGGTCTCCCTTGGACTGTCAGAGAAGATAGGTGTGTGTGCTGGGTGATCCAGTCTGTTATTGAGAAGCCTGGAAAAAGGCAGTCTTTTCCCCATTTGAAAGGTAGATAGTGGCGGCCTCCAGGCTGACTGAAAGACAGCGCTGTTACCCGTCTTCTAGTCACCTCGAGGAATGCCTCAGTGAAGAAAGTGAGTTTCTCCTATGAAACCAGGGGGTCGCCAGTGCCTTGCTGGGAGCTCATCCCACGCTTGCCCTAGCTAAAGTGCGAAGTAAACGTGAGCCCTGGCCTCAAGGTAAGCACGAGTGTTTCTTATCCGCAAAGTTTTGTGTGCAGCCATCTCCATGAACCCTGACTCGATAGAGTGCTTTCAGTCCTCTACGGCTTTCCGTAGGCCTCAGAGAGTCACGTATGAATTCCACTCTGAGGGAGAGCGTGTGCGCTGTGAGTCCCCTTTTTGTTTCCCGAGCCACACAGCAGAGAACGGACTGTTGGGGTCAACTCTTTCTATGCAGAGGGGAGGGCAATGAACTGCTTCTCGCTTGGAGAGCTTGATTTCTACAGCTGTAAGGCAGCCCCGGGACAACGTTTTTGCCAGGATTACAGTCAACGTGGCTCTCCCTCTGTGGGGGCCCTCTGAACGGCACTGAAAGAATCCCTGAGCATAAAGTGCATCCTGGCAACTCTTACCTGTCATCTCTCTGTTGTGACGCCAGGTACACTGTAGGTCCAGCCTGACAGAAAGTACAGAAAAAGCGGTACACTAGTGAGGCATTTGGACGATCCAAAGTCACCTAGGCCTGACTAAGTCATTAAGCGGCTAATGCTATTCAGGGCACGCAAAACACCCCGCGTCCAACGAAGTGTGATCCTCGAAAGGCCCAGTGTGGCTGAAAGTCTCCAGTAGTCAGTCAGAGAGTGCTGGTCAATGCGCTGGGGGGTCAAGTTGGCAACTGGAGAATGTGGGAGAAGCCCGACCTTCCCCCTTTGGAAAGCAACTTCGTTGCAGCTTCCAAGCCGCCTGAAAACCCCACCACCAGGGCACTAGTCACTCCACAGATGCCTCTGAGGGGCAGTGAGTCTTTCCAAAAGAAACCAGATGCTTGTGATTCCTTCCTGGGAGCTCACCCCAGGAGCATACTGTAGCTAAATGGCCAACTAAATATGACCTCTAGTCGCGAGGTAATGTGCACATTTTCTCATTACCAGAGCTAGTGGTGCACTGTTTCCAGGAAGTCTTACTCAATGGATGGCTTTAGCTTTAGTGTGCCTCACAGCTCTCAAGACGCTCACGTGGGCACTTCTTTCCAAGGAAGTACACTGTGTACTCAAAGCCTTCTGAGCACAACCCAGGGATACACAGCTCTGGGAACATCCCTCACTATGCAGTTGGAAGGGCCGGGAACTAAGGTGGTCTCTACGGCTAGCGCTCCACAGCTTTGAAACAGCCTCAGGACCGCGGTTCTTGGCAGGCTTTCGTTCCATGTGTGTCTGCCACGTTGAGGAAAGCTACGCTGCCCTGAAAGAAACCCCTGGGGCTCCAATTCAGTTTGGGGGCTCCTGCACGACGTCTCTCTAAGTGACGCGGAAGCTGGACATTAGGTCCAGCCCGAAATCAGGTAGAGAGTTACCCTGATCATTGCTAGGCATTTGGAACATCCAAAGTGACCTAGGCCTACTGAGGGCATTCAGAGGATTATGCCGTTCACCACATGCAGCACACACTGCATCCAAAAGTTTCAGCGCCGAAGGCCGAAGTGTGTTCCAAGGGTCTCCCTTGGACTGTCAGAGAAGATAGGTGTGTGTGCTGGGTGATCCAGTCTGTTATTGAGAAGCCTGGAAAAAGGCAGTCTTTTCCCCATTTGAAAGGTAGATAGTGGCGGCCTCCAGGCTGACTGAAAGACAGCGCTGTTACCCGTCTTCTAGTCACCTCGAGGAATGCCTCAGTGAAGAAAGTGAGTTTCTCCTATGAAACCAGGGGGTCGCCAGTGCCTTGCTGGGAGCTCATCCCACGCTTGCCCTAGCTAAAGTGCGAAGTAAACGTGAGCCCTGGCCTCAAGGTAAGCACGAGTGTTTCTTATCCGCAAGGTTTTGTGTGCAGCCATCTCCATGAACCCTGACTCGATAGAGTGCTTTCAGTCCTCTATGGCTTTTCGTAAGCCTCAGAGAGTCACGTATGAATTCCACTCTGAGGGAGAGCGTGTGCGCTGTGAGTCCCTTTTTGTTTCCCGAGCCACACAGCACAGAACGGACTGTTGGGGTCAACTCTTTCTATGCAGAGGGGAGGGCAATGAACTGCTTCTCGCTTGGAGAGCTTGATTTCTACAGCTGTAAGGCAGCCCCGGGACAACGTTTTTGCCAGGATTACAGTCAACGTGGCTCTCCCTCTGTGGGGGCCCTCTGAACGGCACTGAAAGAATCCCTGAGCCTAAAGTGCATCCTGGCAACTCTTACTGTCATCACTGTGTTGTGACGCCAGGTACACTGTAGGTCCAGCCTGACAGAAAGTACAGAAAAACCGGTACACTTGTGAGGCATTTGGACGATCCAAAGTCACCTAGGCCTGACTAACTCATTAAGCGGCTAATGCTATTCAGGGCACGCAAAACACCCCGCGTCCAACGAAGTGTGATCCTCGAAAGGCCCAGTGTGGCTGAAAGTCTCCAGTAGTCAGTCAGAGAGTGCTGGTCAATGCGCTGGGGGGTCAAGTTGGCAACTGGAGAATGTGGGAGAAGCCTGACCTTCCCCCTTTGGAAAGCAACTTCGTTGCAGCTTCCAAGCCGCCTGAAAACCCCACCACCAGGGCACTAGTCACTCCACAGATGCCTCTGAGGGGCAGTGAGTCTTTCCAAAAGAAACCAGATGCTTGTGATTCCTTCCTGGGAGCTCACCCCAGGAGCATACTGTAGCTAAATGGCCAACTAAATGTGACCTCTAGTCGCGAGGTAATGTGCACATTTTCTCATTACCAGAGCTAGTGGTGCACTGTTTCCAGGAAGTCTTACTCAATGGATGGCTTTAGCTTTAGTGTGCCTCACAGCTCTCAAGACGCTCACGTGGGCACTTCTTTCCAAGGAAGTACACTGTGTACTCAAAGCCTTCTGAGGACAACCCAGGGATACACAGCTCTGGGAACATCCCTCACTATGCAGTTGGAAGGGCCGGGAACTGAGGTGGTCTCTACGGCTAGCGCTCCACAGCTTTGAAACAGCCTCAGGACCGCGGTTCTTGGCAGGCTTTCGTTCCATGTGTGTCTGCCACGTTGAGGAAAGCTACGCTGCCCTGAAAGAAACCCCCGGGGCTCCAATTCAGTTTGGGGGCTCCTGCACGACGTCTCTCTAAGTGACGCGGAAGCTGGACATTAGGTCCAGCCCGAAATCAGGTAGAGAGTTACCCTGATCATTGCTAGGCATTTGGAACATCCAAAGTGACCTAGGCCTACTGAGGGCATTCAGAGGATTATGCCGTTCACCACATGCAGCACACACTGCATCCAAAAGTTTCAGCGCCGAAGGCCGAAGTGTGTTCCAAGGGTCTCCCTTGGACTGTCAGAGAAGATAGGTGTGTGTGCTGGGTGATCCAGTCTGTTATTGAGAAGCCTGGAAAAAGGCAGTCTTTTCCCCATTTGAAAGGTAGATAGTGGCGGCCTCCAGGCTGACTGAAAGACAGCGCTGTTACCCGTCTTCTAGTCACCTCGAGGAATGCCTCAGTGAAGAAAGTGAGTTTCTCCTATGAAACCAGGGGGTCGCCAGTGCCTTGCTGGGAGCTCATCCCACGCTTGCCCTAGCTAAAGTGCGAAGTAAACGTGAGCCCTGGCCTCAAGGTAAGCACGAGTGTTTCTTATCCGCAAGGTTTTGTGTGCAGCCATCTCCATGAACCCTGACTCGATAGAGTGCTTTCAGTCCTCTATGGCTTTTCGTAAGCCTCAGAGAGTCACGTATGAATTCCACTCTGAGGGAGAGCGTGTGCGCTGTGAGTCCCTTTTTGTTTCCCGAGCCACACAGCACAGAACGGACTGTTGGGGTCAACTCTTTCTATGCAGAGGGGAGGGCAATGAACTGCTTCTCGCTTGGAGAGCTTGATTTCTACAGCTGTAAGGCAGCCCCGGGACAACGTTTTTGCCAGGATTACAGTCAACGTGGCTCTCCCTCTGTGGGGGCCCTCTGAACGGCACTGAAAGAATCCCTGAGCCTAAAGTGCATCCTGGCAACTCTTACTGTCATCACTGTGTTGTGACGCCAGGTACACTGTAGGTCAAGCCTGACAGAAAGTACAGAAAAACCGGTACACTTGTGAGGCATTTGGACGATCCAAAGTCACCTAGGCCTGACTAAGTCATTAAGCGGCTAATGCTATTCATGGCACGCAAAACACCCCGCGTCCAACGAAGTGTGATCCTCGAAAGGCCCAGTGTGGCTGAAAGTCTCCAGTAGTCAGTCAGAGAGTGCTGGTCAATGCGCTGGGGGGTCAAGTTGGCAACTGGAGAATGTGGGAGAAGCCCGACCCTCCCCCTTTGGAAAGCAACTTCGTTGCAGCTTCCAAGCCGCCTGAAAACCCCACCACCAGGGCACTAGTCACTCCACAGATGCCTCTGAGGGGCAGTGAGTCTTTCCAAAAGAAACCAGATGCTTGCGATTCCTTCCTGGGAGCTCACCCCAGGAGCATACTGTAGCTAAATGGCCAACTAAATGTGACCTCTAGTCGCGAGGTAATGTGCACATTTTCTCATTACCAGAGCTAGTGGTGCACTGTTTCCAGGAAGTCTTACTCAATGGATGGCTTTAGCTTTAGTGTGCCTCACAGCTCTCAAGACGCTCACGTGGGCACTTCTTTCCAAGGAAGTACACTGTGTACTCAAAGCCTTCTGAGCACAACCCAGGGATACACAGCTCTGGGAACATCCCTCACTATGCAGTTGGAAGGGCCGGGAACTAAGGTGGTCTCTACGGCTAGCGCTCCACAGCTTTGAAACAGCCTCAGGACCGCGGTTCTTGGCAGGCTTTCGTTCCATGTGTGTCTGCCACGTTGAGGAAAGCTACGCTGCCCTGAAAGAAACCCCCGGGGCTCCAATTCAGTTTGGGGGCTCCTGCACGACGTCTCTCTAAGTGACACGGAAGCTGGACATTAGGTCCAGCCCGAAATCAGGTAGAGAGTTACCCTGAGCATTGCTAGGCATTTGGAACATCCAAAGTCACCTAGGCCTACTGAGGGCATTCAGAGGATTATGCCGTTCACCACATGCAGCACACACTGCATCCAAAAGTTTCAGCGCCGAAGGCCGAAGTGTGTGCCAAGGGTCTCCCTTGGACTGTCAGAGAAGATAGGTGTGTGTGCTGGGTGATCCAGTCTGTTATTGAGAAGCCTGGAAAAAGGCAGTCTTTTCCCCATTTGAAAGGTAGATAGTGGCGGCCTCCAGGCTGACTGAAAGACAGCGCTGTTACCCGTCTTCTAGTCACCTCGAGGAATGCCTCAGTGAAGAAAGTGAGTTTCTCCTATGAAACCAGGGGGTCGCCAGTGCCTTGCTGGGAGCTCATCCCACGCTTGCCCTAGCTAAAGTGCGAAGTAAACGTGAGCCCTGGCCTCAAGGTAAGCACGAGTGTTTCTTATCCGCAAAGTTTTGTGTGCAGCCATCTCCATGAACCCTGACTCGATAGAGTGCTTTCAGTCCTCTATGGCTTTTCGTAAGCCTCAGAGAGTCACGTATGAATTCCACTCTGAGGGAGAGCGTGTGCGCTGTGAGTCCCTTTTTGTTTCCCGAGCCACACAGCAGAGAACGGACTGTTGGGGTCAACTCTTTCTATGCAGAGGGGAGGGCAATGAACTGCTTCTCGCTTGGAGAGCTTGATTTCTACAGCTGTAAGGCAGCCCCGGGACAACGTTTTTGCCAGGATTACAGTCAACGTGGCTCTCCCTCTGTGGGGGCCCTCTGAACGGCACTGAAAGAATCCCTGAGCCTAAAGTGCATCCTGGCAACTCTTACCTGTCATCTCTCTGTTGTGACGCCAGGTACACTGTAGGTCCAGCCTGACAGAAAGTACAGAAAAAGCGGTACACTAGTGAGGCATTTGGACGATCCAAAGTCACCTAGGCCTGACTAAGTCATTAAGCGGCTAATGCTATTCAGGGCACGCAAAACACCCCGCGTCCAACGAAGTGTGATCCCCGAAAGGCCCAGTGTGGCTGAAAGTCTCCAGTAGTCAGTCAGAGAGTGCTGGTCAATGCGCTGGGGGGTCAAGTTGACAACTGGAGAATGTGGGAGAAGCCCGACCTTCCCCCTTTGGAAAGCAACTTCGTTGCAGCTTCCAAGCCGCCTGAAAACCCCACCACCAGGGCACTAGTCACTCCACAGATGCCTCTGAGGGGCAGTGAGTCTTTCCAAAAGAAACCAGATGCTTGTGATTCCTTCCTGGGAGCTCACCACAGGAGCATACTGTAGCTAAATGGCCAACTAAATGTGACCTCTAGTCGCGAGGTAATGTGCACATTTTCTCATTACCAGAGCTAGTGGTGCACTGTTTCCAGGAAGTCTTACTCAATGGATGGCTTTAGCTTTAGTGTGCCTCACAGCTCTCAAGACGCTCACGTGGGCACTTCTTTCCAAGGAAGTACACTGTGTACTCAAAGCCTTCTGAGCACAACCCAGGGATACACAGCTCTGGGAACATCCCTCACTATGCAGTTGGAAGGGCCGGGAACTAAGGTGGTCTCTACGGCTAGCGCTCCACAGCTTTGAAACAGCCTCAGGACCGCGGTTCTTGGCAGGCTTTCGTTCCATGTGTGTCTGCCACGTTGAGGAAAGCTACGCTGCCCTGAAAGAAACCCCCGGGGCTCCAATTCAGTTTGGGGGCTCCTGCACGACGTCTCTCTAAGTGACACGGAAGCTGCACATTAGGTCCAGCCCGAAATCAGGTAGAGAGTTACCCTGAGCATTGCTAGGCATTTGGAACATCCAAAGTCACCTAGGCCTACTGAGGGCATTCAGAGGATTATGCCGTTCACCACATGCAGCACACACTGCATCCAAAAGTTTCAGCGCCGAAGGCCGAAGTGTGTGCCAAGGGTCTCCCTTGGACTGTCAGAGAAGATAGGTGTGTGTGCTGGGTGATCCAGTCTGTTATTGAGAAGCCTGGAAAAAGGCAGTCTTTTCCCCATTTGAAAGGTAGATAGTGGCGGCCTCCAGGCTGACTGAAAGACAGCGCTGTTACCCGTCTTCTAGTCACCTCGAGGAATGCCTCAGTGAAGAAAGTGAGTTTCTCCTATGAAACCAGGGGGTCGCCAGTGCCTTGCTGGGAGCTCATCCCACGCTTGCCCTAGCTAAAGTGCGAAGTAAACGTGAGCCCTGGCCTCAAGGTAAGCACGAGTGTTTCTTATCCGCAAAGTTTTGTGTGCAGCCATCTCCATGAACCCTGACTCGATAGAGTGCTTTCAGTCCTCTACGGCTTTCCGTAGGCCTCAGAGAGTCACGTATGAATTCCACTCTGAGGGAGAGCGTGTGCACTGTGAGTCCCCTTTTTGTTTCCCGAGCCACACAGCAGAGAACGGACTGTTGGGGTCAACTCTTTCTATGCAGAGGGGAGGGCAATGAACTGCTTCTCGCTTGGAGAGCTTGATTTCTACAGCTGTAAGGCAGCCCCGGGACAACGTTTTTGCCAGGATTACAGTCAACGTGGCTCTCCCTCTGTGGGGGCCTTCTGAACGGCACTGAAAGAATCCCTGAGCCTAAAGTGCATCCTGGCAACTCTTACCTGTCATCTCTCTGTTGTGACGCCAGGTACACTGTAGGTCCAGCCTGACAGAAAGTACAGAAAAACCGGTACACTTGTGAGGCATTTGGACGATCCAAAGTCACCTAGGCCTGACTAACTCATTAAGCGGCTAATGCTATTCAGGGCACGCAAAACACCCCGCGTCCAACGAAGTGTGATCCTCGAAAGGCCCAGTGTGGCTGAAAGTCTCCAGTAGTCAGTCAGAGAGTGCTGGTCAATGCGCTGGGGGGTCAAGTTGGCAACTGGAGAATGTGGGAGAAGCCTGACCTTCCCCCTTCGGAAAGCAACTTCGTTGCAGCTTCCAAGCCGCCTGAAAACCCCACCACCAGGGCACTAGTCACTCCACAGATGCCTCTGAGGGGCAGTGAGTCTTTCCAAAAGAAACCAGATGCTTGTGATTCCTTCCTGGGAGCTCACCCCAGGAGCATACTGTAGCTAAATGGCCAACTAAATGTGACCTCTAGTCGCGAGGTAATGTGCACATTTTCTCATTACCAGAGCTAGTGGTGCACTGTTTCCAGGAAGTCTTACTCAATGGATGGCTTTAGCTTTAGTGTGCCTCACAGCTCTCAAGACGCTCACGTGGGCACTTCTTTCCAAGGAAGTACACTGTGTACTCAAAGCCTTCTGAGGACAACCCAGGGATACACAGCTCTGGGAACATCCCTCACTATGCAGTTGGAAGGGCCGGGAACTGAGGTGGTCTCTACGGCTAGCGCTCCACAGCTTTGAAACAGCCTCAGGACCGCGGTTCTTGGCAGGCTTTCGTTCCATGTGTGTCTGCCACGTTGAGGAAAGCTACGCTGCCCTGAAAGAAACCCCCGGGGCTCCAATTCAGTTTGGGGGCTCCTGCACGACGTCTCTCTAAGTGACGCGGAAGCTGGACATTAGGTCCAGCCCGAAATCAGGTAGAGAGTTACCCTGATCATTGCTAGGCATTTGGAACATCCAAAGTGACCTAGGCCTACTGAGGGCATTCAGAGGATTATGCCGTTCACCACATGCAGCACACACTGCATCCAAAAGTTTCAGCGCCGAAGGCCGAAGTGTGTTCCAAGGGTCTCCCTTGGACTGTCAGAGAAGATAGGTGTGTGTGCTGGGTGATCCAGTCTGTTATTGAGAAGCCTGGAAAAAGGCAGTCTTTTCCCCATTTGAAAGGTAGATAGTGGCGGCCTCCAGGCTGACTGAAAGACAGCGCTGTTACCCGTCTTCTAGTCACCTCGAGGAATGCCTCAGTGAAGAAAGTGAGTTTCTCCTATGAAACCAGGGGGTCGCCAGTGCCTTGCTGGGAGCTCATCCCACGCTTGCCCTAGCTAAAGTGCGAAGTAAACGTGAGCCCTGGCCTCAAGGTAAGCACGAGTGTTTCTTATCCGCAAGGTTTTGTGTGCAGCCATCTCCATGAACCCTGACTCGATAGAGGGCTTTCAGTCCTCTATGGCTTTTCGTAAGCCTCAGAGAGTCACGTATGAATTCCACTCTGAGGGAGAGCGTGTGCGCTGTGAGTCCCTTTTTGTTTCCCGAGCCACACAGCACAGAACGGACTGTTGGGGTCAACTCTTTCTATGCAGAGGGGAGGGCAATGAACTGCTTCTCGCTTGGAGAGCTTGATTTCTACAGCTGTAAGGCAGCCCCGGGACAACGTTTTTGCCAGGATTACAGTCAACGTGGCTCTCCCTCTGTGGGGGCCCTCTGAACGGCACTGAAAGAATCCCTGAGCCTAAAGTGCATCCTGGCAACTCTTACTGTCATCACTGTGTTGTGACACCAGGTACACTGTAGGTCAAGCCTGACAGAAAGTACAGAAAAACCGGTACACTTGTGAGGCATTTGGACGATCCAAAGTCACCTAGGCCTGACTAAGTCATTAAGCGGCTAATGCTATTCAGGGCACGCAAAACACCCCGCGTCCAACGAAGTGTGATCCTCGAAAGGCCCAGTGTGGCTGAAAGTCTCCAGTAGTCAGTCAGAGAGTGCTGGTCAATGCGCTGGGGGGTCAAGTTGGCAACTGGAGAATGTGGGAGAAGCCCGACCCTCCCCCTTTGGAAAGCAACTTCGTTGCAGCTTCCAAGCCGCCTGAAAACCCCACCACCAGGGCACTAGTCACTCCACAGATGCCTCTGAGGGGCAGTGAGTCTTTCCAAAAGAAACCAGATGCTTGCGATTCCTTCCTGGGAGCTCACCCCAGGAGCATACTGTAGCTAAATGGCCAACTAAATGTGACCTCTAGTCGCGAGGTAATGTGCACATTTTCTCATTACCAGAGCTAGTGGTGCACTGTTTCCAGGAAGTCTTACTCAATGGATGGCTTTAGCTTTAGTGTGCCTCACAGCTCTCAAGACGCTCACGTGGGCACTTCTTTCCAAGGAAGTACACTGTGTACTCAAAGCCTTCTGAGCACAACCCAGGGATACACAGCTCTGGGAACATCCCTCACTATGCAGTTGGAAGGGCCGGGAACTGAGGGGGTCTCTACGGCTAGCGCTCCACAGCTTTGAAACAGCCTCAGGACCGCGGTTCTTGGCAGGCTTTCGTTCCATGTGTGTCTGCCACGTTGAGGAAAGCTACGCTGCCCTGAAAGAAACCCCCGGGGCTCCAATTCAGTTTGGGGGCTCCTGCACGACGTCTCTCTAAGTGACACGGAAGCTGGACATTAGGTCCAGCCCGAAATCAGGTAGAGAGTTACCCTGAGCATTGCTAGGCATTTGGAACATCCAAAGTCACCTAGGCCTACTGAGGGCATTCAGAGGATTATGCCGTTCACCACATGCAGCACACACTGCATCCAAAAGTTTCAGCGCCGAAGGCCGAAGTGTGTGCCAAGGGTCTCCCTTGGACTGTCAGAGAAGATAGGTGTGTGTGCTGGGTGATCCAGTCTGTTATTGAGAAGCCTGGAAAAAGGCAGTCTTTTCCCCATTTGAAAGGTAGATAGTGGCGGCCTCCAGGCTGACTGAAAGACAGCGCTGTTACCCGTCTTCTAGTCACCTCGAGGAATGCCTCAGTGAAGAAAGTGAGTTTCTCCTATGAAACCAGGGGGTCGCCAGTGCCTTGCTGGGAGCTCATCCCACGCTTGCCCTAGCTAAAGTGCGAAGTAAACATGAGCCCTGGCCTCAAGGTAAGCACGAGTGTTTCTTATCAGCAAAGTTTTGTGTGCAGCCATCTCCATGAACCCTGACTCGATAGAGTGCTTTCAGTCCTCTATGGCTTTTCGTAAGCCTCAGAGAGTCACGTATGAATTCCACTCTGAGGGAGAGCGTGTGCGCTGTGAGTCCCTTTTTGTTTCCCGAGCCACACAGCAGAGAACGGACTGTTGGGGTCAACTCTTTCTATGCAGAGGGGAGGGCAATGAACTGCTTCTCGCTTGGAGAGCTTGATTTCTACAGCTGTAAGGCAGCCCCGGGACAACGTTTTTGCCAGGATTACAGTCAACGTGGCTCTCCCTCTGTGGGGGCCCTCTGAACGGCACTGAAAGAATCCCTGAGCCTAAAGTGCATCCTGGCAACTCTTACCTGTCATCTCTCTGTTGTGACGCCAGGTACACTGTAGGTCCAGCCTGACAGAAAGTACAGAAAAAGCGGTACACTAGTGAGGCATTTGGACGATCCAAAGTCACCTAGGCCTGACTAAGTCATTAAGCGGCTAATGCTATTCAGGGCACGCAAAACACCCCGCGTCCAACGAAGTGTGATCCTCGAAAGGCCCAGTGTGGCTGAAAGTCTCCAGTAGTCAGTCAGAGAGTGCTGGTCAATGCGCTGGGGGGTCAAGTTGGCAACTGGAGAATGTGGGAGAAGCCCGACCTTCCCCCTTTGGAAAGCAACTTCGTTGCAGCTTCCAAGCCGCCTGAAAACCCCACCACCAGGGCACTAGTCACTCCACAGATGCCTCTGAGGGGCAGTGAGTCTTTCCAAAAGAAACCAGATGCTTGTGATTCCTTCCTGGGAGCTCACCCCAGGAGCATACTGTAGCTAAATGGCCAACTAAATATGACCTCTAGTCGCGAGGTAATGTGCACATTTTCTCATTACCAGAGCTAGTGGTGCACTGTTTCCAGGAAGTCTTACTCAATGGATGGCTTTAGCTTTAGTGTGCCTCACAGCTCTCAAGACGCTCACGTGGGCACTTCTTTCCAAGGAAGTACACTGTGTACTCAAAGCCTTCTGAGCACAACCCAGGGATACACAGCTCTGGGAACATCCCTCACTATGCAGTTGGAAGGGCCGGGAACTAAGGTGGTCTCTACGGCTAGCGCTCCACAGCTTTGAAACAGCCTCAGGACCGCGGTTCTTGGCAGGCTTTCGTTCCATGTGTGTCTGCCACGTTGAGGAAAGCTACGCTGCCCTGAAAGAAACCCCCGGGGCTCCAATTCAGTTTGGGGGCTCCTGCACGACGTCTCTCTAAGTGACACGGAAGCTGGACATTAGGTCCAGCCCGAAATCAGGTAGAGAGTTACCCTGAGCATTGCTAGGCATTTGGAACATCCAAAGTCACCTAGGCCTACTGAGGGCATTCAGAGGATTATGCCGTTCACCACATGCAGCACACACTGCATCCAAAAGTTTCAGCGCCGAAGGCCGAAGTGTGTGCCAAGGGTCTCCCTTGGACTGTCAGAGAAGATAGGTGTGTGTGCTGGGTGATCCAGTCTGTTATTGAGAAGCCTGGAAAAAGGCAGTCTTTTCCCCATTTGAAAGGTAGATAGTGGCGGCCTCCAGGCTGACTGAAAGACAGCGCTGTTACCCGTCTTCTAGTCACCTCGAGGAATGCCTCAGTGAAGAAAGTGAGTTTCTCCTATGAAACCAGGGGGTCGCCAGTGCCTTGCTGGGAGCTCATCCCACGCTTGCCCTAGCTAAAGTGCGAAGTAAACGTGAGCCCTGGCCTCAAGGTAAGCACGAGTGTTTCTTATCCGCAAAGTTTTGTGTGCAGCCATCTCCATGAACCCTGACTCGATAGAGTGCTTTCAGTCCTCTACGGCTTTCCGTAGGCCTCAGAGAGTCACGTATGAATTCCACTCTGAGGGAGAGCGTGTGCGCTGTGAGTCCCCTTTTTGTTTCCCGAGCCACACAGCAGAGAACGGACTGTTGGGGTCAACTCTTTCCATGCAGAGGGGAGGGCAATGAACTGCTTCTCGCTTGGAGAGCTTGATTTCTACAGCTGTAAGGCAGCCCCGGGACAACGTTTTTGCCAGGATTACAGTCAACGTGGCTCTCCCTCTGTGGGGGCCCTCTGAACGGCACTGAAAGAATCCCTGAGCCTAAAGTGCATCCTGGCAACTCTTACCTGTCATCTCTCTGTTGTGACGCCAGGTACACTGTAGGTCCAGCCTGACAGAAAGTACAGAAAAACCGGTACACTTGTGAGGCATTTGGACGATCCAAAGTCACCTAGGCCTGACTAAGTCATTAAGCGGCTAATGCTATTCAGGGCACGCAAAACACCCCGCGTCCAACGAAGTGTGATCCTCGAAAGGCCCAGTGTGGCTGAAAGTCTCCAGTAGTCAGTCAGAGAGTGCTGGTCAATGCGCTGGGGGGTCAAGTTGGCAACTGGAGAATGTGGGAGAAGCCCGACCTTCCCCCTTTGGAAAGCAACTTCGTTGCAGCTTCCAAGCCGCCTGAAAACCCCACCACCAGGGCACTAGTCACTCCACAGATGCCTCTGAGGGGCAGTGAGTCTTTCCAAAAGAAACCAGATGCTTGTGATTCCTTCCTGGGAGCTCACCCCAGGAGCATACTGTAGCTAAATGGCCAACTAAATATGACCTCTAGTCGCGAGGTAATGTGCACATTTTCTCATTACCAGAGCTAGTGGTGCACTGTTTCCAGGAAGTCTTACTCAATGGATGGCTTTAGCTTTAGTGTGCCTCACAGCTCTCAAGACGCTCACGTGGGCACTTCTTTCCAAGGAAGTACACTGTGTACTCAAAGCCTTCTGAGCACAACCCAGGGATACACAGCTCTGGGAACATCCCTCACTATGCAGTTGGAAGGGCCGGGAACTAAGGTGGTCTCTACGGCTAGCGCTCCACAGCTTTGAAACAGCCTCAGGACCGCGGTTCTTGGCAGGCTTTCGTTCCATGTGTGTCTGCCACGTTGAGGAAAGCTACGCTGCCCTGAAAGAAACCCCCGGGGCTCCAATTCAGTTTGGGGGCTCCTGCATGACGTCTCTCTAAGTGACACGGAAGCTGGACATTAGGTCCAGCCCGAAATCAGGTAGAGAGTTACCCTGAGCATTGCTAGGCATTTGGAACATCCAAAGTCACCTAGGCCTACTGAGGGCATTCAGAGGATTATGCCGTTCACCACATGCAGCACACACTGCATCCAAAAGTTTCAGCGCCGAAGGCCGAAGTGTGTGCCAAGGGTCTCCCTTGGACTGTCAGAGAAGATAGGTGTGTGTGCTGGGTGATCCTGTCTGTTATTGAGAAGCCTGGAAAAAGGCAGTCTTTTCCCCATTTGAAAGGTAGATAGTGGCGGCCTCCAGGCTGACTGAAAGACAGCGCTGTTACCCGTCTTCTAGTCACCTCGAGGAATGCCTCAGTGAAGAAAGTGAGTTTCTCCTATGAAACCAGGGGGTCGCCAGTGCCTTGCTGGGAGCTCATCCCACGCTTGCCCTAGCTAAAGTGCGAAGTAAACGTGAGCCCTGGCCTCAAGGTAAGCACGAGTGTTTCTTATCCGCAAAGATTTGTTTGCAGCCATCTCCATGAACCCTGACTCGATAGAGTGCTTTCAGTCCTCTACGGCTTTCCGTAGGCCTCAGAGAGTCACGTATGAATTCCACTCTGAGGGAGAGCGTGTGCGCTGTGAGTCCCCTTTTTGTTTCCCGAGCCACACAGCACAGAACGGACTGTTGGGGTCAACTCTTTCTATGCAGAGGGGAGGGCAATGAACTGCTTCTCGCTTGGAGAGCTTGATTTCTACAGCTGTAAGGCAGCCCCGGGACAACGTTTTTGCCAGGATTACAGTCAACGTGCCTCTCCCTCTGTGGAGGCCCTCTGAACGGCACTGAAAGAATCCCTGAGCCTAAAGTGCATCCTGGCAACTCTTACCTGTCATCTCTCTGTTGTGACGCCAGGAACACTGTAGGTCCAGCCTGACAGAAAGTACAGAAAAACCGGTACACTTGTGAGGCATTTGGACGATCCAAAGTCACCTAGGCCTGACTAAGTCATTAAGCGGCTAATGCTATTCAGGGCACGCAAAACACCCCGCGTCCAACGAAGTGTGATCCTCGAAAGGCCCAGTGTGGCTGAAAGTCTCCAGTAGTCAGTCAGAGAGTGCTGGTCAATGCGCTGGGGGGTCAAGTTGGCAACTGGAGAATGTGGGAGAAGCCCGACCTTCCCCCTTTGGAAAGCAACTTCGTTGCAGCTTCCAAGCCGCCTGAAAACCCCACCACCAGGGCACTAGTCACTCCATAGATGCCTCTGAGGGGCAGTGAGTCTTTCCAAAAGAAACCAGATGCTTGCGATTCCTTCCTGGGATCTCACCCCAGGAGCATACTGTAGCTAAATGGCCAACTAAATGTGACCTCTAGTCGCGAGGTAATGTGCACATTTTCTCATTACCAGAGCTAGTGGTGCACTGTTTCCAGGAAGTCTTACTCAATGGATGGCTTTAGCTTTAGTGTGCCTCACAGCTCTCAAGACGCTCACGTGGGCACTTCTTTCCAAGGAAGTACACTGTGTACTCAAAGCCTTCTGAGCACAACCCAGGGATACACAGCTCTGGGAACATCCCTCACTATGCAGTTGGAAGGGCCGGGAACTGAGGTGGTCTCTACGGCTAGCGCTCCACAGCTTTGAAACAGCCTCAGGACCGCGGTTCTTAGCAGGCTTTCGTTCCATGTGTGTCTGCCACGTTGAGGAAAGCTACGCTGCCCTGAAAGAAACCCCCAGGGCTCCAATTCAGTTTGGGGGCTCCTGCCCGACGTATCTCTAAATGACGCGGAAGCTGGACTTTAGGTCCAGCCCGAAATCAGGTAGAGAGTTACCCTGAGCATTGCTAGGCATTTGGAACATCCAAAGTCACCTAGGCCTACTGAGGGCATTCAGAGGATTATGCCGTTCACCACCTGCAGCACACACTGCATCCAAAAGTTTCAGCGCCGAAGGCCGAAGTGTGTTCCAAGGGTCTCCCTTGGACTGTCAGAGAAGATAGGTGTGTGTGCTGGGTGATCCAGTCTGTTATTGAGAAGCCTGGAAAAAGGCAGCCTTTTCCCCATTTGAAAGGTAGATAGTGGCGGCCTCCAGGCTGACTGAAAGACAGCGCTGTTACCCGTCTTCTAGTCACCTCGAGGAATGCCTCAGTGAAGAAAGTGAGTTTCTCCTATGAAACCAGGGGGTCGCCAGTGCCTTGCTGGGAGCTCATCCCACGCTTGCCCTAGCTAAAGTGCGAAGTAAACGTGAGCCATGGCCTCAAGGTAAGCACGAGTGTTTCTTATCCGCAAAGTTTTGTGTGCGGCCATCTCCATGTACCCTGACTCGATAGAGTGCCTTCAGTCCTCTACGGCTTTCCGTAGGCCTCAGAGAGTCGCGTATGAATTCCACTCTGAGGGAGAGCGTGTGCGCTGTGAGTCCCCTTTTTGTTTCCCGAGCCACACATCAGAGAACGGACTGTTGGGGTCAACTCTTTCTATGCAGAGGGGAGGGCAATGAACTGCTTCTCGCTTGGAGAGCTTGATTTCTACAGCTGTAAGGCAGCCCCGGGACAACGTTTTTGCCAGGATTACAGTCAACGTGGCTCTCCCTCTGTGGGGGCCCTCTGAACGGCACTGAAAGAATCCCTGAGCCTAAAGTGCATCCTGGCAACTCTTACCTGTCATCTCTCTGTTGTGACGCCAGGTACACTGTAGGTCAAGCCTGACAGAAAGTACAGAAAAAGCGGTACACCAGTGAGGCATTTGGACGATCCAAAGTCACCTAGGCCTGACTAAGTCATTAAGCGGCTAATGCTATTCAGGGCACGCAAAACACCCCGCGTCCAACGAAGTGTGATCCTCGAAAGGCCCAGTGTGGCTGAAAGTCTCCAGTAGTCAGTCAGAGAGTGCTGGTCAATGCGCTGGGGGGTCAAGTTGGCAACTGGAGAATGTGGGAGAAGCCCGACCTTCCCCCTTTGGAAAGCAACTTCGTTGCAGCTTCCAAGCCGCCTGAAAACCCCACCACCAGGGCACTAGTCACTCCACATATGCCTCTGAGGGGCAGTGAGTCTTTCCAAAAGAAACCAGATGCTTGTGATTCCTTCCTGGGAGCTCACCCCAGGAGCATACTGTAGCTAAATGGCCAACTCAATATGACCTCTAGTCGCGAGGTAATGTGCACATTTTCTCATTACCAGAGCTAGTGGTGCACTGTTTCCAGGAAGTCTTACTCAATGGATGGCTTTAGCTTTAGTGTGCCTCACAGCTCTCAAGACGCTCACGTGGGCACTTCTTTCCAAGGAAGTACACTGTGTACTCAAAGCCTTCTGAGCACAACCCAGGGATACACAGCTCTGGGAACATCCCTCACTATGCAGTTGGAAGGGCCGGGAACTGAGGTGGTCTCTACGGCTAGCGCTCCACAGCTTTGAAACAGCCTCAGGACCGCGGTTCTTGGCAGGCTTTCGTTCCATGTGTGTCTGCCACGTTGAGGAAAGCTACGCTGCCCTGAAAGAAACCCCCGGGGCTCCAATTCAGTTTGGGGGCTCCTGCCCGACGTCTCTCTAAGTGACACGGAAGCTGGACATTAGGTCCAGCCCGAAATCAGGTAGAGAGTTACCCTGAGCATTGCTAGGCATTTGGAACATCCAAAGTCACCTAGGCCTACTGAGGGCATTCAGAGGATTATGCCGTTCACCACATGCAGCACACACTGCATCCAAAAGTTTCAGCGCCGAAGGCCGAAGTGTGTTCAAAGGGTCTCCCTTGGACTGTCAGAGAAGATAGGTGTGTGTGCTGGGTGATCCAGTCTGTTATTGAGAAGCCTGGAAAAAGGCAGTCTTTTCCCCATTTGAAAGGTAGATAGTGGCGGCCTCCAAGCTGACTGAAAGACAGTGCTGTTACCCGTCTTCTAGTCACCTCGAGGAATGCCTCAGTGAAGAAAGTGAGTTTCTCCTATGAAACCAGGGGGTCGCCAGTGCCTTGCTGGGAGCTCATCCCACGCTTGCCCTAGCTAAAGTGCGAAGTAAACGTGAGCCCTGGCCTCAAGGTAAGCACGAGTGTTTCTTATCCGCAAGGTTTTGTGTGCAGCCATCTCCATGAACCCTGACTCGATAGAGTGCTTTCAGTCCTCTATGGCTTTCCGTAGGCCTCAGAGAGTCACGTATGAATTCCACTCTGAGGGAGAGCGTGTGCGCTGTGAGTCCCCTTTTTGTTTCCCGAGCCACACAGCAGAGAACGGACTGTTGGGGTCAACTCTTTCTATGCAGAGGGGAGGGCAATGAACTGCTTCTCGCTTGGAGAGCTTGATTTCTACAGCTGTAAGGCAGCCCCGGGACAACGTTTTTGCCAGGATTACAGTCAACGTGGCTCTCCCTCTGTGGGGGCCCTCTGAACGGCACTGAAAGAATCCCTGAGCCTAAAGTGCATCCTGGCAACTCTTACCTGTCATCTCTGTGTTGTGACGCCAGGTACACTGTAGGTCCAGCCTGACAGAAAGTACAGAAAAACCGGTACACTTGTGAGGCATTTGGACGATCCAAAGTCACCTAGGCCTGACTAAGTCATTAAGCGGCTAATGCTATTCAGGGCACGCAAAACACCCCGCGTCCAACGAAGTGTGATCCTCGAAAGGCCCAGTGTGGCTGAAAGTCTCCAGTAGTCAGTCAGAGAGTGCTGGTCAATGCGCTGGGGGGTCAAGTTGGCAACTGGAGAATGTGGGAGAAGCCCGACCTTCCCCCTTTGGAAAGCAACTTCGTTGCAGCTTCCAAGCCGCCTGAAAACCCCACCACCAGGGCACTAGTCACTCCACAGATGCCTCTGAGGGGCAGTGAGTCTTTCCAAAAGAAACCAGATGCTTGTGATTCCTTCCTGGGAGCTCACCCCAGGAGCATACTGTAGCTAAATGGCCAACTAAATGTGACCTCTAGTCGCGAGGTAATGTGCACATTTTCTCATTACCAGAGCTAGTGGTGCACTGTTTCCAGGAAGTCTTACTCAATGGATGGCTTTAGCTTTAGTGTGCCTCACAGCTCTCAAGACGCTCACGTGGGCACTTCTTTCCAAGGAAGTACACTGTGTACTCAAAGCCTTCTGAGCACAACCCAGGGATACACAGCTCTGGGAACATCCCTCACTATGCAGTTGGAAGGGCCGGGAACTGAGGTGGTCTCTACGGCTAGCGCTCCACAGCTTTGAAACAGCCTCAGGACCGCGGTTCTTGGCAGGCTTTCGTTCCATGTGTGTCTGCCACGTTGAGGAAAGCTACGCTGCCCTGAAAGAAACCCCCGGGGCTCCAATTCAGTTTGGGGGCTCCTGCCCGACGTCTCTCTAAGTGACGCGGAAGCTGGACATTAGGTCCAGCCCGAAATCAGGTAGAGAGTTACCCTGAGCATTGCTAGGCATTTGGAACATCCAAAGTCACCTAGGCCTACTGAGGGCATTCAGAGGATTATGCCGTTCACCACATGCAGCACACACTGCATCCAAAAGTTTCAGCGCCGAAGGCCGAAGTGTGTTCCAAGGGTCTCCCTTGGACTGTCAGAGAAGATAGGTGTGTGTGCTGGGTGATCCAGTCTGTTATTGAGAAGCCTGGAAAAAGGCAGTCTTTTCCCCATTTGAAAGGTAGATAGTGGCGGCCTCCAGGCTGACTGAAAGACAGCGCTGTTACCCGTCTTCTAGTCACCTCGAGGAATGCCTCAGTGAAGAAAGTGAGTTTCTCCTATGAAACCAGGGGGTCGCCAGTGCCTTGCTGGGAGCTCATCCCACGCTTGCCCTAGCTAAAGTGCGAAGTAAACGTGAGCCCTGGCCTCAAGGTAAGCACGAGTGTTTCTTATCCGCAAGGTTTTGTGTGCAGCCATCTCCATGAACCCTGACTCGATAGAGTGCTTTCAGTCCTCTATGGTTTTTCGTAAGCCTCAGAGAGTCAAGTATGAATTCCACTCTGAGGGAGAGCGTGTGCGCTGTGAGTCCCCTTTTTGTTTACCGAGCCACACAGCACAGAACGGACTGTTGGGGTCAACTCTTTCTATGCAGAGGGGAGGGCAATGAACTGCTTCTCGCTTGGAGAGCTTGATTTCTACAGCTGTAAGGCAGCCCCGGGACAACGTTTTTGCCAGGATTACAGTCAACGTGGCTCTCCCTCTGTGGGGGCCCTGTGAACGGCACTGAAAGAATCCCTGAGCCTAAAGTGCATCCTGGCAACTCTTACCTGTCATCTCTGTGTTGTGACGCCAGGTACACTGTAGGTCCAGCCTGACAGAAAGTACAGAAAAACCGGTACACTTGTGAGGCATTTGGACGATCCAAAGTCACCTAGGCCTGACTAAGTCATTAAGCGGCTAATGCTATTCAGGGCACGCAAAACACCCCGCGTCCAACGAAGTGTGATCCTCGAAAGGCCCAGTGTGGCTGAAAGTCTCCAGTAGTCAGTCAGAGAGTGCTGGTCAATGCGCTGGGGGGTCAAGTTGGCAACTGGAGAATGTGGGAGAAGCCCGACCTTCCCCCTTTGGAAAGCAACTTCGTTGCAGCTTCCAAGCCGCCTGAAAACCCCACCACCAGGGCACTAGTCACTCCACAGATGCCTCTGAGGGGCAGTGAGTCTTTCCAAAAGAAACCAGATGCTTGCGATTCCTTCCTGGGAGCTCACCCCAGGAGCATACTGTAGCTAAATGGCCAACTAAATGTGACCTCTAGTCGCGAGGTAATGTGCACATTTTCTCATTACCAGAGCTAGTGGTGCACTGTTTCCAGGAAGTCTTACTCAATGGATGGCTTTAGCTTTAGTGTGCCTCACAGCTCTCAAGACGCTCACGTGGGCACTTCTTTCCAAGGAAGTACACTGTGTACTCAAAGCCTTCTGAGCACAACCCAGGGATACACAGCTCTGGGAACATCCCTCACTATGCAGTTGGAAGGGCCGGGAACTGAGGGGGTCTCTACGGCTAGCGCTCCACAGCTTTGAAACAGCCTCAGGACCGCGGTTCTTGGCAGGCTTTCGTTCCATGTGTGTCTGCCACGTTGAGGAAAGCTACGCTGCCCTGAAAGAAACCCCCGGGGCTCCAATTCAGTTTGGGGGCTCCTGCACGACGTCTCTCTAAGTGACACGGAAGCTGGACATTAGGTCCAGCCCGAAATCAGGTAGAGAGTTACCCTGAGCATTGCTAGGCATTTGGAACATCCAAAGTCACCTAGGCCTACTGAGGGCATTCAGAGGATTATGCCGTTCACCACATGCAGCACACACTGCCTCCAAAAGTTTCAGCGCCGAAGGCCGAAGTGTGTGCCAAGGGTCTCCCTTGGACTGTCAGAGAAGATAGGTGTGTGTGCTGGGTGATCCAGTCTGTTATTGAGAAGCCTGGAAAAAGGCAGTCTTTTCCCCATTTGAAAGGTAGATAGTGGCGGCCTCCAGGCTGACTGAAAGACAGCGCTGTTACCCGTCTTCTAGTCACCTCGAGGAATGCCTCAGTGAAGAAAGTGAGTTTCTCCTATGAAACCAGGGGGTCGCCAGTGCCTTGCTGGGAGCTCATCCCACGCTTGCCCTAGCTAAAGTGCGAAGTAAACGTGAGCCCTGGCCTCAAGGTAAGCACGAGTGTTTCTTATCCGCAAGGTTTTGTGTGCAGCCATCTCCATGAACCCTGACTCGATAGAGTGCTTTCAGTCCTCTATGGTTTTTCGTAAGCCTCAGAGAGTCAAGTATGAATTCCACTCTGAGGGAGAGCGTGTGCGCTGTGAGTCCCCTTTTTGTTTACCGAGCCACACAGCACAGAACGGACTGTTGGGGTCAACTCTTTCTATGCAGAGGGGAGGGCAATGAACTGCTTCTCGCTTGGAGAGCTTGATTTCTACAGCTGTAAGGCAGCCCCGGGACAACGTTTTTGCCAGGATTACAGTCAACGTGGCTCTCCCTCTGTGGGGGCCCTGTGAACGGCACTGAAAGAATCCCTGAGCCTAAAGTGCATCCTGGCAACTCTTACCTGTCATCTCTGTGTTGTGACGCCAGGTACACTGTAGGTCCAGCCTGACAGAAAGTACAGAAAAACCGGTACACTTGTGAGGCATTTGGACGATCCAAAGTCACCTAGGCCTGACTAAGTCATTAAGCGGCTAATGCTATTCAGGGCACGCAAAACACCCCGCGTCCAACGAAGTGTGATCCTCGAAAGGCCCAGTGTGGCTGAAAGTCTCCAGTAGTCAGTCAGAGAGTGCTGGTCAATGCGCTGGGGGGTCAAGTTGGCAACTGGAGAATGTGGGAGAAGCCCGACCTTCCCCCTTTGGAAAGCAACTTCGTTGCAGCTTCCAAGCCGCCTGAAAACCCCACCACCAGGGCACTAGTCACTCCACAGATGCCTCTGAGGGGCAGTGAGTCTTTCCAAAAGAAACCAGATGCTTGCGATTCCTTCCTGGGAGCTCACCCCAGGAGCATACTGTAGCTAAATGGCCAACTAAATGTGACCTCTAGTCGCGAGGTAATGTGCACATTTTCTCATTACCAGAGCTAGTGGTGCACTGTTTCCAGGAAGTCTTACTCAATGGATGGCTTTAGCTTTAGTGTGCCTCACAGCTCTCAAGACGCTCACGTGGGCACTTCTTTCCAAGGAAGTACACTGTGTACTCAAAGCCTTCTGAGCACAACCCAGGGATACACAGCTCTGGGAACATCCCTCACTATGCAGTTGGAAGGGCCGGGAACTGAGGGGGTCTCTACGGCTAGCGCTCCACAGCTTTGAAACAGCCTCAGGACCGCGGTTCTTGGCAGGCTTTCGTTCCATGTGTGTCTGCCACGTTGAGGAAAGCTACGCTGCCCTGAAAGAAACCCCCGGGGCTCCAATTCAGTTTGGGGGCTCCTGCACGACGTCTCTCTAAGTGACACGGAAGCTGGACATTAGGTCCAGCCCGAAATCAGGTAGAGAGTTACCCTGAGCATTGCTAGGCATTTGGAACATCCAAAGTCACCTAGGCCTACTGAGGGCATTCAGAGGATTATGCCGTTCACCACATGCAGCACACACTGCCTCCAAAAGTTTCAGCGCCGAAGGCCGAAGTGTGTGCCAAGGGTCTCCCTTGGACTGTCAGAGAAGATAGGTGTGTGTGCTGGGTGATCCAGTCTGTTATTGAGAAGCCTGGAAAAAGGCAGTCTTTTCCCCATTTGAAAGGTAGATAGTGGCGGCCTCCAGGCTGACTGAAAGACAGCGCTGTTACCCGTCTTCTAGTCACCTCGAGGAATGCCTCAGTGAAGAAAGTGAGTTTCTCCTATGAAACCAGGGGGTCGCCAGTGCCTTGCTGGGAGCTCATCCCACGCTTGCCCTAGCTAAAGTGCGAAGTAAACGTGAGCCCTGGCCTCAAGGTAAGCACGAGTGTTTCTTATCCGCAAAGTTTTGTGTGCAGCCATCTCCATGAACCCTGACTCGATAGAGTGCTTTCAGTCCTCTACGGCTTTCCGTAGGCCTCAGAGAGTCACGTATGAATTCCACTCTGAGGGAGAGCGTGTGCGCTGTGAGTCCCCTTTTTGTTTCCCGAGCCACACAGCACAGAACGGACTGTTGGGGTCAACTCTTTCTATGCAGAGGGGAGGGCAATGAACTGCTTCTCGCTTGGAGAGCTTGATTTCTACAGCTGTAAGGCAGCCCCGGGACAACGTTTTTGCCAGGATTACAGTCAACGTGCCTCTCCCTCTGTGGAGGCCCTCTGAACGGCACTGAAAGAATCCCTGAGCCTAAAGTGCATCCTGGCAACTCTTACCTGTCATCTCTCTGTTGTGACGCCAGGTACACTGTAGGTCCAGCCTGACAGAAAGTACAGAAAAACCGGTACACTTGTGAGGCATTTGGACGATCCAAAGTCACCTAGGCCTGACTAAGTCATTAAGCGGCTAATGCTATTCAGGGCACGCAAAACACCCCGCGTCCAACGAAGTGTGATCCTCGAAAGGCCCAGTGTGGCTGAAAGTCTCCAGTAGTCAGTCAGAGAGTGCTGGTCAATGCGCTGGGGGGTCAAGTTGGCAACTGGAGAATGTGGGAGAAGCCCGACCTTCCCCCTTTGGAAAGCAACTTCGTTGCAGCTTCCAAGCCGCCTGAAAACCCCACCACCAGGGCACTAGTCACTCCACAGATGCCTCTGAGGGGCAGTGAGTCTTTCCAAAAGAAACCAGATGCTTGCGATTCCTTCCTGGGAGCTCACCCCAGGAGCATACTGTAGCTAAATGGCCAACTAAATGTGACCTCTAGTCGCGAGGTAATGTGCACATTTTCTCATTACCAGAGCTAGTGGTGCACTGTTTCCAGGAAGTCTTACTCAATGGATGGCTTTAGCTTTAGTGTGCCTCACAGCTCTCAAGACGCTCACGTGGGCACTTCTTTCCAAGGAAGTACATTGTGTACTCAAAGCCTTCTGAGCACAACCCAGGGATACACAGCTCTGGGAACATCCCTCACTATGCAGTTGGAAGGGCCGGGAACTGAGGTGGTCTCTACGGCTAGCGCTCCACAGCTTTGAAACAGCCTCAGGACCGCGGTTCTTAGCAGGCTTTCGTTCCATGTGTGTCTGCCACGTTGAGGAAAGCTACGCTGCCCTGAAAGAAACCCCCGGGGCTCCAATTCAGTTTGGGGGCTCCTGCCCGACGTCTCTCTAAATGACGAGGAAGCTGGACATTAGGTCCAGCCCGAAATCAGGTAGAGAGTTACCCTGAGCATTGCTAGGCATTTGGAACATCCAAAGTCACCTAGGCCTACTGAGGGCATTCAGAGGATTATGCCGTTCACCACCTGCAGCACACACTGCATCCAAAAGTTTCAGCGCCGAAGGCCGAAGTGTGTTCCAAGGGTCTCCCTTGGACTGTCAGAGAAGATAGGTGTGTGTGCTGGGTGATCCAGTCTGTTATTGAGAAGCCTGGAAAAAGGCAGCCTTTTCCCCATTTGAAAGGTAGATAGTGGCGGCCTCCAGGCTGACTGAAAGACAGCGCTGTTACCCGTCTTCTAGTCACCTCGAGGAATGCCTCAGTGAAGAAAGTGAGTTTCTCCTATGAAACCAGGGGGTCGGCAGTGCCTTGCTGGGAGCTCATCCCACGCTTGCCCTAGCTAAAGTGTGAAGTAAACGTGAGCCCTGGCCTCAAGGTAAGCACGAGTGTTTCTTATCCGCAAAGTTTTCTGTGCAGCCACCTCCATGAACCCTGACTCGATAGAGTGCTTTCAGTCCTCTACGGCTTTCCGTAGGCCTCAGAGAGTCGCGTATGAATTCCACTCTGAGGGAGAGCGTGTGCGCTGTGAGTCCCCTTTTTGTTTCCCGAGCCACACAGCAGAGAACGGACTGTTGGGGTCAACTCTTTCTATGCAGAGGGGAGGGCAATGAACTGCTTCTCGCTTGGAGAGCTTGATTTCTACAGCTGTAAGGCAGCCCCGGGACAACGTTTTTGCCAGGATTACAGTCAACGTGGCTCTCCCTCTGTGGGGGCCCTCTGAACGGCACTGAAAGAATCCCTGAGCCTAAAGTGCATCCTGGCAACTCTTACCTGTCATCTCTGTGTTGTGACGCCAGGTACACTGTAGGTCCAGCCTGACAGAAAGTACAGAAAAACCGGTACACTTGTGAGGCATTTGGACGATCCAAAGTCACCTAGGCCTGACTAAGTCATTAAGCGGCTAATGCTATTCAGGGCACGCAAAACACCCCGCGTCCAACGAAGTGTGATCCTCGAAAGGCCCAGTGTGGCTGAAAGTCTCCAGTAGTCAGTCAGAGAGTGCTGGTCAATGCGCTGGGGGGTCAAGTTGGCAACTGGAGAATGTGGGAGAAGCCCGACCTTCCCCCTTTGGAAAGCAACTTCGTTGCAGCTTCCAAGCCGCCTGAAAACCCCACCACCAGGGCACTAGTCACTCCACAGATGCCTCTGAGGGGCAGTGAGTCTTTCCAAAAGAAACCAGATGCTTGTGATTCCTTCCTGGGAGCTCACCCCAGGAGCATACTGTAGCTAAATGGCCAACTAAATGTGACCTCTAGTCGCGAGGTAATGTGCACATTTTCTCATTACCAGAGCTAGTGGTGCACTGTTTCCAGGAAGTCTTACTCAATGGATGGCTTTAGCTTTAGTGTGCCTCACAGCTCTCAAGACGCTCACGTGGGCACTTCTTTCCAAGGAAGTACACTGTGTACTCAAAGCCTTCTGAGCACAACCCAGGGATACACAGCTCTGGGAACATCCCTCACTATGCAGTTGGAAGGGCCGGGAACTGAGGTGGTCTCTACGGCTAGCGCTCCACAGCTTTGAAACAGCCTCAGGACCGCGGTTCTTGGCAGGCTTTCGTTCCATGTGTGTCTGCCACGTTGAGGAAAGCTACGCTGCCCTGAAAGAAACCCCCGGGGCTCCAATTCAGTTTGGGGGCTCCTGCACGACGTCTCTCTAAGTGACACGGAAGCTGGACATTAGGTCCAGCCCGAAATCAGGTAGAGAGTTACCCTGAGCATTGCTAGGCATTTGGAACATCCAAAGTCACCTAGGCCTACTGAGGGCATTCAGAGGATTATGCCGTTCACCACATGCAGCACACACTGCATCCAAAAGTTTCAGCGCCGTAGGCCGAAGTGTGTTCCAAGGGTCTCCCTTGGACTGTCAGAGAAGATAGGTGTGTGTGCTGGGTGATCCAGTCTGTTATTGAGAAGCCTGGAAAAAGGCAGTCTTTTCCCCATTTGAAAGGTAGATAGTGGCGGCCTCCAAGCTGACTGAAAGACAGTGCTGTTACCCGTCTTCTGGTCACCTCGAGGAATGCCTCAGTGAAGAAAGTGAGTTTCTCCTATGAAACCAGGGGGTCGCCAGTGCCTTGCTGGGAGCTCATCCCACGCTTGCCCTAGCTAAAGTGAGAAGTAAACGTGAGCCCTGGCCTCAAGGTAAGCACGAGTGTTTCTTATCCGCAAAGTTTTGTGTGCAGCCATCTCCATGAACCCTGACTCGATAGAGTGCTTTCAGTCCTCTATGGCTCTCCGTAGGCCTCAGAGAGTCACGTATGAATTCCACTCTGAGGGAGAGCGTGTGCGCTGTGAGTCCCCTTTTTGTTTCCCGAGCCACACAGCAGAGAACGGACTGTTGGGGTCAACTCTTTCCATGCAGAGGGGAGGGCAATGAACTGCTTCTCGCTTGGAGAGCTTGATTTCTACAGCTGTAAGGCAGCCCCGGGACAACGTTTTTGCCAGGATTACAGTCAACGTGGCTCTCCCTCTGTGGGGGCCCTCTGAACGGCACTGAAAGAATCCCTGAGCCTAAAGTGCATCCTGGCAACTCTTACCTGTCATCTCTCTGTTGTGACGCCAGGTACACTGTAGGTCCAGCCTGACAGAAAGTACAGAAAAACCGGTACACTTGTGAGGCATTTGGACGATCCAAAGTCACCTAGGCCTGACTAAGTCATTAAGCGGCTAATGCTATTCAGGGCACGCAAAACACCCCGCGTCCAACGAAGTGTGATCCTCGAAAGGCCCAGTGTGGCTGAAAGTCTCCAGTAGTCAGTCAGAGAGTGCTGGTCAATGCGCTGGGGGGTCAAGTTGGCAACTGGAGAATGTGGGAGAAGCCCGACCTTCCCCCTTTGGAAAGCAACTTCGTTGCAGCTTCCAAGCCGCCTGAAAACCCCACCACCAGGGCACTAGTCACTCCACAGATGCCTCTGAGGGGCAGTGAGTCTTTCCAAAAGAAACCAGATGCTTGTGATTCCTTCCTGGGAGCTCACCCCAGGAGCATACTGTAGCTAAATGGCCAACTAAATGTGACCTCTAGTCGCGAGGTAATGTGCACATTTTCTCATTACCAGAGGTAGTGGTGCACTGTTTCCAGGAAGTCTTACTCAATGGATGGCTTTAGCTTTAGTGTGCCTCACAGCTCTCAAGACGCTCACGTGGGCACTTCTTTCCAAGGAAGTACACTGTGTACTCAAAGCCTTCTGAGGACAACCCAGGGATACACAGCTCTGGGAACATCCCTCACTATGCAGTTGGAAGGGCCGGGAACTGAGGTGGTCTCTACGGCTAGCGCTCCACAGCTTTGAAACAGCCTCAGGACCGCGGTTCTTGGCAGGCTTTCGTTCCATGTGTGCTGCCACGTTGAGGAAAGCTACGCTGCCCTGAAAGAAACCCCCGGGGCTCCAATTCAGTTTGGGGGCTCCTGCACGACGTCTCTCTAAGTGACGCGGAAGCTGGACATTAGGTCCAGCCCGAAATCAGGTAGAGAGTTACCCTGAGCATTGCTAGGCATTTGGAACATCCAAAGTGACCTAGGCCTACTGAGGGCATTCAGAGGATTATGCCGTTCACCACATGCAGCACACACTGCATCCAAAAGTTTCAGCGCCGAAGGCCGAAGTGTGTTCCAAGGGTCTCCCTTGGACTGTCAGAGAAGATAGGTGTGTGTGCTGGGTGATCCAGTCTGTTATTGAGAAGCCTGGAAAAAGGCAGTCTTTTCCCCATTTGAAAGGTAGATAGTGGCGGCCTCCAGGCTGACTGAAAGACAGCGCTGTTACCCGTCTTCTAGTCACCTCGAGGAATGCCTCAGTGAAGAAAGTGAGTTTCTCCTATGAAACCAGGGGGTCGCCAGTGCCTTGCTGGGAGCTCATCCCACGCTTGCCCTAGCTAAAGTGCGAAGTAAACGTGAGCCCTGGCCTCAAGGTAAGCACGAGTGTTTCTTATCCGCAAGGTTTTGTGTGCAGCCATCTCCATGAACCCTGACTCGATAGAGTGCTTTCAGTCCTCTATGGTTTTTCATAAGCCTCAGAGAGTCAAGTATGAATTCCACTCTGAGGGAGAGCGTGTGCGCTGTGAGTCCCCTTTTTGTTTCCCGAGCCACACAGCACAGAACGGACTGTTGAGGTCAACTCTTTCTATGCAGAGGGGAGGGCAATGAACTGCTTCTCGCTTGGAGAGCTTGATTTCTACAGCTGTAAGGCAGCCCCGGGACAACGTTTTTGCCAGGATTACAGTCAACGTGGCTCTCCCTCTGTGGGGGCCCTCTGAACGGCACTGAAAGAATCCCTGAGCCTAAAGTGCATCCTGGCAACTCTTACCTGTCATCTCTGTGTTGTGACGCCAGGTACACTGTAGGTCCAGCCTGACAGAAAGTACAGAAAAACCGGTACACTTGTGAGGCATTTGGACGATCCAAAGTCACCTAGGCCTGACTAAGTCATTAAGCGGCTAATGCTATTCAGGGCACGCAAAACACCCCGCGTCCAACGAAGTGTGATCCTCGAAAGGCCCAGTGTGGCTGAAAGTCTCCAGTAGTCAGTCAGAGAGTGCTGGTCAATGCGCTGGGGGGTCAAGTTGGCAACTGGAGAATGTGGGAGAAGCCCGACCTTCCCCCTTTGGAAAGCAACTTCGTTGCAGCTTCCAAGCCGCCTGAAAACCCCACCACCAGGGCACTAGTCACTCCATAGATGCCTCTGAGGGGCAGTGAGGCTTTCCAAAAGAAACCTGGTGCTTGCGATTCCTTCCTGGGAGCTCACCCCAGGAGCATACTGTAGCTAAATGGCCAACTAAATGTGACCTCTAGTCGCGAGGTAATGTGCACATTTTCACATTACCAGAGCCAGTGGTGCACTGTTTCCAGGAAGTCTAACTCAATGGATGGCATTAGCTTTAGTGTGCCTCACAGCTCTCAAGACGCTCACGTGGGCACTTCTTTCCAAGGAAGTACACTGTGTACTCAAAGCCTTCTGAGCACAACCCAGGGATACACAGCTCTGGGAACATCCCTCACTATGCAGTTGGAAGGGCCGGGAACTAAGGTGGTCTCTACGGCTAGCGCTCCACAACTTTGAAACAGCCTCAGGACCGCGGTTCTTAGCAGGCTTTCGTTCCATGTGCGTCTGCCACGTTAAGGAAAGCTACGCTGCCCTGAAAGAAACCCCCGGGGCTCCAATTCAGTTTGGGGGCTCCTGCCCGACGTCTCTCTAAGTGACGCGGAAGCTGGACTTTAGGTCCAGCCCGAAATCAGGTAGAGAGTTACCCTGAGCATTGCTAGGCATTTGGAACATCCAAAGTCACCTAGGCCTACTGAGGGCATTCAGAGGATTATGCCGTTCACCACATGCAGCACACACTGCCTCCAAAAGTTTCAGCGCCGAAGGCCGAAGTGTGTTCCAAGGGTCTCCCTTGGACTGTCAGAGAAGATAGGTGTGTGTGCTGGGTGATCCAGTCTGTTATTGAGAAGCCTGGAAAAAGGCAGTCTTTTCCCCATTTGAAAGGTAGATAGTGGCGGCCTCCAGGCTGACTGAAAGACAGCGCTGTTACCCGTCTTCTAGTCACCTCGAGGAATGCCTCAGTGAAGAAAGTGAGTTTCTCCTATGAAACCAGGGGGTCGCCAGTGCCTTGCTGGGAGCTCATCCCACGCTTGCCCTAGCTAAAGTGCGAAGTAAACGTGAGCCCTGGCCTCAAGGTAAGCACGAGTGTTTCTTATCCGCAAAGTTTTCTGTGCAGCCACCTCCATGAACCCTGACTCGATAGAGTGCTTTCAGTCCTCTACGGCTTTCCGTAGGCCTCAGAGAGTCGCGTATGAATTCCACTCTGAGGGAGAGCGTGTGCGCTGTGAGTCCCCTTTTTGTTTCCCGAGCCACACAGCAGAGAACGGACTGTTGGGGTCAACTCTTTCTATGCAGAGGGGAGGGCAATGAACTGCTTCTCGTTTGGAGTGCTTGATTTCTACAGCTGTAAGGCAGCCCCGGGACAACGTTTTTGCCAGGATTACAGTCAACGTGGCTCTCCCTCTGTGGGGGCCCTCTGAACGGCACTGAAAGAACCCCTGAGCCTAAAGTGCATCCTGGCAACTCTTACCTGTCATCTCTGTGTTGTGACGCCAGGTACACTGTAGGTCCAGCCTGACAGAAAGTACAGAAAAACCGGTACACTTGTGAGGCATTTGGACGATCCAAAGTCACCTAGGCCTGACTAAGTCATTAAGCGGCTAATGCTATTCAGGGCACGCAAAACACCCCGCGTCCAACGAAGTGTGATCCTCGAAAGGCCCAGTGTGGCTGAAAGTCTCCAGTAGTCAGTCAGAGAGTGCTGGTCAATGCGCTGGGGGGTCAAGTTGGCAACTGGAGAATGTGGGAGAAGCCCGACCTTCCCCCTTTGGAAAGCAACTTCGTTGCAGCTTCCAAGCCGCCTGAAAACCCCACCACCAGGGCACTAGTCACTCCATAGATGCCTCTGAGGGGCAGTGAGGCTTTCCAAAAGAAACCTGGTGCTTGAGATTCCTTCCTGGGAGCTCACCCCAGGAGCATACTGTAGCTAAATGGCCAACTAAATGTGACCTCTAGTCGCGAGGTAATGTGCACATTTTCACATTACCAGAGCTAGTGGTGCACTGTTTCCAGGAAGTCTAACTCAATGGATGGCATTAGCTTTAGTGTGCCTCACAGCTCTCAAGACGCTCATGTGGTCACTTCTTTCCAAGGAAGTACACTGTGTACTCAAAGCCTTCTGAGCACAACCCAGGGATACACAGCTCTGGGAACATCCCTCACTATGCAGTTGGAAGGGCCTGGAACTAAGGTGGTCTCTACGGCTAGCGTTCCACAGCTTTGAAACAGCCTCAGGACCGCGTTTCTTGGCAGGCTTTCGTTCCATGTGCGTCTGCCACGTTGAGGAAAGCTACGCTGCCCTGAAAGAAATCCCCGGGGCTCCAATTCAGTTTGGGGGCTCCTGCCCGACGTCTCTCTAAGTGACGCGGAAGCTGGACTTTAGGTCCAGCCCGAAATCACGTAGAGAGTTACCCTGAGCATTGCTAGGCATTTGGAACATCCAAAGTCACCTAGGCCTACTGAGGGCATTCAGAGGATTATGCCGTTCACCACCTGCAGCACACACTGCCTCCAAAAGTTTCAGCGCCGAAGGCCGAAGTGTGTTCCAAGGGTCTCCCTTGGACTGTCAGAGAAGATAGGTGTGTGTGCTGGGTGATCCAGTCTGTTATTGAGAAGCCTGGAAAAAGGCAGTCTTTTCCCCATTTGAAAGGTAGATAGTGGCGGCCTCCAGGCTGACTGAAAGACAGCGCTGTTACCCGTCTTCTAGTCACCTCGAGGAATGCCTCAGTGAAGAAAGTGAGTTTCTCCTATGAAACCAGGGGGTCGCCAGTGCCTTGCTGGGAGCTCATCCCACGCTTGCCCTAGCTAAAGTGCGAAGTAAACGTGAGCCCTGGCCTCAAGGTAAGCACGAGTGTTTCTTATCCGCAAGGTTTTGTGTGCAGCCATCTCCATGAACCCTGACTCGATAGAGTGCTTTCAGTCCTCTATGGCTTTCCGTAGGCCTCAGAGAGTCGCGTATGAATTCCACTCTGAGGGAGAGCGTGTGTGCTGTGAGTCCCCATTTTGTTTCCCGAGCCACACAGCACAGAACGGACTGTTGGGGTCAACTCTTTCTATGCAGAGGGGAGGGCAATGAACTGCTTCTCGCTTGGAGAGCTTGATTTCTACAGCTGTAAGGCAGCCCCGGGACAACGTTTTTGCCAGGATTACAGTCAACGTGGCTCTCCCTCTGTGGGGGCCCTCTGAACGGCACTGAAAGAATCCCTGAGCCTAAAGTGCATCCTGGCAACTCTTACCTGTCATCTCTGTGTTGTGACGCCAGGTACACTGTAGGTCCAGCCTGACAGAAAGTACAGAAAAACCGGTACACTTGTGAGGCATTTGGACGATCCAAAGTCACCTAGGCCTGACTAAGTCATTAAGCGGCTAATGCTATTCAGGGCACGCAAAACACCCCGCGTCCAACGAAGTGTGATCCTCGAAAGGCCCAGTGTGGCTGAAAGTCTCCAGTAGTCAGTCAGAGAGTGCTGGTCAATGCGCTGGGGGGTCAAGTTGGCAACTGGAGAATGTGGGAGAAGCCCGACCTTCCCCCTTTGGAAAGCAACTTCGTTGCAGCTTCCAAGCCACCTGAAAACCCCACCACCAGGGCACTAGTCACTCCATAGATGCCTCTGAGGTGCAGTGAGGCTTTCCAAAAGAAACCTGGTGCTTGCGATTCCTTCCTGGGAGCTCACCCCAGGAGCATACTGTAGCTAAATGGCCAACTAAATGTGACCTCTAGTCGCGAGGTAATGTGCACATTTTCACATTACCAGAGCCAGTGGTGCACTGTTTTCAGGAAGTCTAAATCAATGGATGGCATTAGCTTTAGTGTGCCTCACAGCTGTCAAGACGCTCACGTGGGCACTTCTTTCCAAGGAAGTACACTGTGTACTCAAAGCCTTCTGAGCACAACCCAGGGATACACAGCTCTGGGAACATCCCTCACTATGCAGTTGGAAGCGCCGGGAACTAAGGTGGTCTCTACGGCTAGCGCTCCACAACTTTGAAACAGCCTCAGGACCGCGGTTCTTGGCAGGCTTTCGTTCCATGTGCGTCTGCCACGTTGAGGAAAGCTACGCTGCCCTGAAAGAAACCCCCGGGGCTCCAATTCAGTTTGGGGGCTCCTGCCCGACGTCTCTCTAAGTGACGCGGAAGCTGGACTTTAGGTCCAGCCCGAAATCAGGTAGAGAGTTACCCTGAGCATTGCTAGGCATTTGGAACATCCAAAGTCACCTAGGCCTACTGAGGGCATTCAGAGGATTATGCCGTTCACCACATGCAGCACACACTGCATCCAAAAGTTTCAGCGCCGAAGGCCGAAGTGTGTTCCAAGGGTCTCCCTTGGACTGTCAGAGAAGATAGGTGTGTGTGCTGGGTGATCCAGTCTGTTATTGAGAAGCCTGGAAAAAGGCAGCCTTTTCCCCATTTGAAAGGTAGATAGTGGCGGCCTCCAGGCTGACTGAAAGACAGCGCTGTTACCCGCCTTCTAGTCACCTCGAGGAATGCCTCAGTGAAGAAAGTGAGTTTCTCCTATGAAACCAGGGGGTCGCCAGTGCCTTGCTGGGAGCTCATCCCACGCTTGCCCTAGCTAAAGTGCGAAGTAAACGTGAGCCCTGGCCTCAAGGTAAGCACGAGTGTTTCTTATCCGCAAGGTTTTGTGTGCAGCCATCTCCATGAACCCTGACTCGATAAAGTGCTTTCTGTCCTCTATGGCTTTCCGTAGGCCTCAGAGAGTCACGTATGAATTCCACTCTGAGGGAGAGTGTGTGCGCTGTGAGTCCCCTTTTTGTTTACCGAGCCACACAGCACAGAACGGACTGTTGGGGTCAACTCTTTCTATGCAGAGGGGAGGGCAATGAACTGCTTCTCGCTTGGAGAGCTTGATTTCTACAGCTGTAAGGCAGCCCCGGGACAACGTTTTTGCCAGGATTACAGTCAACGTGGCTCTCCCTCTGTGGGGGCCCTCTGAACGGCACTGAAAGAATCCCTGAGCCTAAAGTGCATCCTGGCAACTCTTACCTGTCATCTCTGTGTTGTGACGCCAGGTACACTGTAGGTCCAGCCTGACAGAAAGTACAGAAAAACCGGTACACTTGTGAGGCATTTGGACGATCCAAAGTCACCTAGGCCTGACTAAGTCATTAAGCGGCTAATGCTATTCAGGGCACGCAAAACACCCCGCGTCCAACGAAGTGTGATCCTCGAAAGGCCCAGTGTGGCTGAAAGTCTCCAGTAGTCAGTCAGAGAGTGCTGGTCAATGCGCTGGGGGGTCAAGTTGGCAACTGGAGAATGTGGGAGAAGCCCGACCTTCCCCCTTTGGAAAGCAACTTCGTTGCAGCTTCCAAGCCGCCTGAAAACCCCACCACCAGGGCACTAGTCACTCCATAGATGCCTCTGAGGGGCAGTGAGTCTTTCCAAAAGAAACCAGATGCTTGCGATTCCTTCCTGGGAGCTCACCCCAGGAGCATACTGTAGCTAAATGGCCAACTAAATGTGACCTCTAGTCGCGAGGTAATGTGCACATTTTCTCATTACCAGAGCTAGTGGTGCACTGTTTCCAGGAAGTCTTACTCAATGGATGGCTTTAGCTTTAGTGTGCCTCACAGCTCTCAAGACGCTCACGTGGGCACTTCTTTCCAAGGAAGTACACTGTGTACTCAAAGCCTTCTGAGCACAACCCAGGGATACACAGCTCTGGGAACATCCCTCACTATGCAGTTGGAAGGGCCGGGAACTGAGGTGGTCTCTACGGCTAGCGCTCCACAGCTTTGAAACAGCCTCAGGACCGCGGTTCTTAGCAGGCTTTCGTTCCATGTGTGTCTGCCACGTTGAGGAAAGCTACGCTGCCCTGAAAGAAACCCCCGGGGCTCCAATTCAGTTTGGGGGCTCCTGCCCGACGTCTCTCTAAATGACGCGGAAGCTGGACATTAGGTCCAGCCCGAAATCAGGTAGAGAGTTACCCTGAGCATTGCTAGGCATTTGGAACATCCAAAGTCACCTAGGCCTACTGAGGGCATTCAGAGGATTATGCCGTTCACCACCTGCAGCACACACTGCATCCAAAAGTTTCAGCGCCGAAGGCCGAAGTGTGTTCCAAGGGTCTCCCTTGGACTGTCAGAGAAGATAGGTGTGTGTGCTGGGTGATCCAGTCTGTTATTGAGAAGCCTGGAAAAAGGCAGCCTTTTCCCCATTTGAAAGGTAGATAGTGGCGGCCTCCAGGCTGACTGAAAGACAGCGCTGTTACCCGTCTTCTAGTCACCTCGAGGAATGCCTCAGTGAAGAAAGTGAGTTTCTCCTATGAAACCAGGGGGTCGCCAGTGCCTTGCTGGGAGCTCATCCCACGCTTGCCCTAGCTAAAGTGCGAAGTAAACGTGAGCCCTGGCCTCAAGGTAAGCACGAGTGTTTCTTATCCGCAAGGTTTTGTGTGCAGCCATCTCCATGAACCCTGACTCGATAGAGGGCTTTCAGTCCTCTATGGCTTTTCGTAAGCCTCAGAGAGTCACGTATGAATTCCACTCTGAGGGAGAGCGTGTGCGCTGTGAGTCCCTTTTTGTTTCCCGAGCCACACAGCACAGAACGGACTGTTGGGGTCAACTCTTTCTATGCAGAGGGGAGGGCAATGAACTGCTTCTCGCTTGGAGAGCTTGATTTCTACAGCTGTAAGGCAGCCCCGGGACAACGTTTTTGCCAGGATTACAGTCAACGTGGCTCTCCCTCTGTGGGGGCCCTCTGAACGGCACTGAAAGAATCCCTGAGCCTAAAGTGCATCCTGGCAACTCTTACTGTCATCACTGTGTTGTGACGCCAGGTACACTGTAGGTCAAGCCTGACAGAAAGTACAGAAAAACCGGTACACTTGTGAGGCATTTGGACGATCCAAAGTCACCTAGGCCTGACTAAGTCATTAAGCGGCTAATGCTATTCAGGGCACGCAAAACACCCCGCGTCCAACGAAGTGTGATCCTCGAAAGGCCCAGTGTGGCTGAAAGTCTCCAGTAGTCAGTCAGAGAGTGCTGGTCAATGCGCTGGGGGGGTCAAGTTGGCAACTGGAGAATGTGGGAGAAGCCCGACCCTCCCCCTTTGGAAAGCAACTTCGTTGCAGCTTCCAAGCCGCCTGAAAACCCCACCACCAGGGCACTAGTCACTCCACAGATGCCTCTGAGGGGCAGTGAGTCTTTCCAAAAGAAACCAGATGCTTGCGATTCCTTCCTGGGAGCTCACCCCAGGAGCATACTGTAGCTAAATGGCCAACTAAATGTGACCTCTAGTCGCGAGGTAATGTGCACATTTTCTCATTACCAGAGCTAGTGGTGCACTGTTTCCAGGAAGTCTTACTCAATGGATGGCTTTAGCTTTAGTGTGCCTCACAGCTCTCAAGACGCTCACGTGGGCACTTCTTTCCAAGGAAGTACACTGTGTACTCAAAGCCTTCTGAGCACAACCCAGGGATACACAGCTCTGGGAACATCCCTCACTATGCAGTTGGAAGGGCCGGGAACTGAGGGGGTCTCTACGGCTAGCGCTCCACAGCTTTGAAACAGCCTCAGGACCGCGGTTCTTGGCAGGCTTTCGTTCCATGTGTGTCTGCCACGTTGAGGAAAGCTACGCTGCCCTGAAAGAAACCCCCGGGGCTCCAATTCAGTTTGGGGGCTCCTGCACGACGTCTCTCTAAGTGACACGGAAGCTGGACATTAGGTCCAGCCCGAAATCAGGTAGAGAGTTACCCTGAGCATTGCTAGGCATTTGGAACATCCAAAGTCACCTAGGCCTACTGAGGGCATTCAGAGGATTATGCCGTTCACCACATGCAGCACACACTGCATCCAAAAGTTTCAGCGCCGAAGGCCGAAGTGTGTGCCAAGGGTCTCCCTTGGACTGTCAGAGAAGATAGGTGTGTGTGCTGGGTGATCCAGTCTGTTATTGAGAAGCCTGGAAAAAGGCAGTCTTTTCCCCATTTGAAAGGTAGATAGTGGCGGCCTCCAGGCTGACTGAAAGACAGCGCTGTTACCCGTCTTCTAGTCACCTCGAGGAATGCCTCAGTGAAGAAAGTGAGTTTCTCCTATGAAACCAGGGGGTCGCCAGTGCCTTGCTGGGAGCTCATCCCACGCTTGCCCTAGCTAAAGTGCGAAGTAAACATGAGCCCTGGCCTCAAGGTAAGCACGAGTGTTTCTTATCAGCAAAGTTTTGTGTGCAGCCATCTCCATGAACCCTGACTCGATAGAGTGCTTTCAGTCCTCTATGGCTTTTCGTAAGCCTCAGAGAGTCACGTATGAATTCCACTCTGAGGGAGAGCGTGTGCGCTGTGAGTCCCTTTTTGTTTCCCGAGCCACACAGCAGAGAACGGACTGTTGGGGTCAACTCTTTCTATGCAGAGGGGAGGGCAATGAACTGCTTCTCGCTTGGAGAGCTTGATTTCTACAGCTGTAAGGCAGCCCCGGGACAACGTTTTTGCCAGGATTACAGTCAACGTGGCTCTCCCTCTGTGGGGGCCCTCTGAACGGCACTGAAAGAATCCCTGAGCCTAAAGTGCATCCTGGCAACTCTTACCTGTCATCTCTCTGTTGTGACGCCAGGTACACTGTAGGTCCAGCCTGACAGAAAGTACAGAAAAAGCGGTACACTAGTGAGGCATTTGGACGATCCAAAGTCACCTAGGCCTGACTAAGTCATTAAGCGGCTAATGCTATTCAGGGCACGCAAAACACCCCGCGTCCAACGAAGTGTGATCCTCGAAAGGCCCAGTGTGGCTGAAAGTCTCCAGTAGTCAGTCAGAGAGTGCTGGTCAATGCGCTGGGGGGTCAAGTTGGCAACTGGAGAATGTGGGAGAAGCCCGACCTTCCCCCTTTGGAAAGCAACTTCGTTGCAGCTTCCAAGCCGCCTGAAAACCCCACCACCAGGGCACTAGTCACTCCACAGATGCCTCTGAGGGGCAGTGAGTCTTTCCAAAAGAAACCAGATGCTTGTGATTCCTTCCTGGGAGCTCACCCCAGGAGCATACTGTAGCTAAATGGCCAACTAAATATGACCTCTAGTCGCGAGGTAATGTGCACATTTTCTCATTACCAGAGCTAGTGGTGCACTGTTTCCAGGAAGTCTTACTCAATGGATGGCTTTAGCTTTAGTGTGCCTCACAGCTCTCAAGACGCTCACGTGGGCACTTCTTTCCAAGGAAGTACACTGTGTACTCAAAGCCTTCTGAGCACAACCCAGGGATACACAGCTCTGGGAACATCCCTCACTATGCAGTTGGAAGGGCCGGGAACTAAGGTGGTCTCTACGGCTAGCGCTCCACAGCTTTGAAACAGCCTCAGGACCGCGGTTCTTGGCAGGCTTTCGTTCCATGTGTGTCTGCCACGTTGAGGAAAGCTACGCTGCCCTGAAAGAAACCCCCGGGGCTCCAATTCAGTTTGGGGGCTCCTGCACGACGTCTCTCTAAGTGACACGGAAGCTGGACATTAGGTCCAGCCCGAAATCAGGTAGAGAGTTACCCTGAGCATTGCTAGGCATTTGGAACATCCAAAGTCACCTAGGCCTACTGAGGGCATTCAGAGGATTATGCCGTTCACCACATGCAGCACACACTGCATCCAAAAGTTTCAGCGCCGAAGGCCGAAGTGTGTGCCAAGGGTCTCCCTTGGACTGTCAGAGAAGATAGGTGTGTGTGCTGGGTGATCCAGTCTGTTATTGAGAAGCCTGGAAAAAGGCAGTCTTTTCCCCATTTGAAAGGTAGATAGTGGCGGCCTCCAGGCTGACTGAAAGACAGCGCTGTTACCCGTCTTCTAGTCACCTCGAGGAATGCCTCAGTGAAGAAAGTGAGTTTCTCCTATGAAACCAGGGGGTCGCCAGTGCCTTGCTGGGAGCTCATCCCACGCTTGCCCTAGCTAAAGTGCGAAGTAAACGTGAGCCCTGGCCTCAAGGTAAGCACGAGTGTTTCTTATCCGCAAAGTTTTGTGTGCAGCCATCTCCATGAACCCTGACTCGATAGAGTGCTTTCAGTCCTCTACGGCTTTCCGTAGGCCTCAGAGAGTCACGTATGAATTCCACTCTGAGGGAGAGCGTGTGCGCTGTGAGTCCCCTTTTTGTTTCCCGAGCCACACAGCAGAGAACGGACTGTTGGGGTCAACTCTTTCCATGCAGAGGGGAGGGCAATGAACTGCTTCTCGCTTGGAGAGCTTGATTTCTACAGCTGTAAGGCAGCCCCGGGACAACGTTTTTGCCAGGATTACAGTCAACGTGGCTCTCCCTCTGTGGGGGCCCTCTGAACGGCACTGAAAGAATCCCTGAGCCTAAAGTGCATCCTGGCAACTCTTACCTGTCATCTCTCTGTTGTGACGCCAGGTACACTGTAGGTCCAGCCTGACAGAAAGTACAGAAAAACCGGTACACTTGTGAGGCATTTGGACGATCCAAAGTCACCTAGGCCTGACTAAGTCATTAAGCGGCTAATGCTATTCATGGCACGCAAAACACCCCGCGTCCAACGAAGTGTGATCCTCGAAAGGCCCAGTGTGGCTGAAAGTCTCCAGTAGTCAGTCAGAGAGTGCTGGTCAATGCGCTGGGGGGTCAAGTTGGCAACTGGAGAATGTGGGAGAAGCCCGACCTTCCCCCTTTGGAAAGCAACTTCGTTGCAGCTTCCAAGCCGCCTGAAAACCCCACCACCAGGGCACTAGTCACTCCACAGATGCCTCTGAGGGGCAGTGAGTCTTTCCAAAAGAAACCAGATGCTTGTGATTCCTTCCTGGGAGCTCACCCCAGGAGCATACTGTAGCTAAATGGCCAACTAAATATGACCTCTAGTCGCGAGGTAATGTGCACATTTTCTCATTACCAGAGCTAGTGGTGCACTGTTTCCAGGAAGTCTTACTCAATGGATGGCTTTAGCTTTAGTGTGCCTCACAGCTCTCAAGACGCTCACGTGGGCACTTCTTTCCAAGGAAGTACACTGTGTACTCAAAGCCTTCTGAGCACAACCCAGGGATACACAGCTCTGGGAACATCCCTCACTATGCAGTTGGAAGGGCCGGGAACTAAGGTGGTCTCTACGGCTAGCGCTCCACAGCTTTGAAACAGCCTCAGGACCGCGGTTCTTGGCAGGCTTTCGTTCCATGTGTGTCTGCCACGTTGAGGAAAGCTACGCTGCCCTGAAAGAAACCCCCGGGGCTCCAATTCAGTTTGGGGGCTCCTGCATGACGTCTCTCTAAGTGACACGGAAGCTGGACATTAGGTCCAGCCCGAAATCAGGTAGAGAGTTACCCTGAGCATTGCTAGGCATTTGGAACATCCAAAGTCACCTAGGCCTACTGAGGGCATTCAGAGGATTATGCCGTTCACCACATGCAGCACACACTGCATCCAAAAGTTTCAGCGCCGAAGGCCGAAGTGTGTGCCAAGGGTCTCCCTTGGACTGTCAGAGAAGATAGGTGTGTGTGCTGGGTGATCCTGTCTGTTATTGAGAAGCCTGGAAAAAGGCAGTCTTTTCCCCATTTGAAAGGTAGATAGTGGCGGCCTCCAGGCTGACTGAAAGACAGCGCTGTTACCCGTCTTCTAGTCACCTCGAGGAATGCCTCAGTGAAGAAAGTGAGTTTCTCCTATGAAACCAGGGGGTCGCCAGTGCCTTGCTGGGAGCTCATCCCACGCTTGCCCTAGCTAAAGTGCGAAGTAAACGTGAGCCCTGGCCTCAAGGTAAGCACGAGTGTTTCTTATCCGCAAAGTTTTGTTTGCAGCCATCTCCATGAACCCTGACTCGATAGAGTGCTTTCAGTCCTCTACGGCTTTCCGTAGGCCTCAGAGAGTCACGTATGAATTCCACTCTGAGGGAGAGCGTGTGCGCTGTGAGTCCCCTTTTTGTTTCCCGAGCCACACAGCACAGAACGGACTGTTGGGGTCAACTCTTTCTATGCAGAGGGGAGGGCAATGAACTGCTTCTCGCTTGGAGAGCTTGATTTCTACAGCTGTAAGGCAGCCCCGGGACAACGTTTTTGCCAGGATTACAGTCAACGTGCCTCTCCCTCTGTGGAGGCCCTCTGAACGGCACTGAAAGAATCCCTGAGCCTAAAGTGCATCCTGGCAACTCTTACCTGTCATCTCTCTGTTGTGACGCCAGGAACACTGTAGGTCCAGCCTGACAGAAAGTACAGAAAAACCGGTACACTTGTGAGGCATTTGGACGATCCAAAGTCACCTAGGCCTGACTAAGTCATTAAGCGGCTAATGCTATTCAGGGCACGCAAAACACCCCGCGTCCAACGAAGTGTGATCCTCGAAAGGCCCAGTGTGGCTGAAAGTCTCCAGTAGTCAGTCAGAGAGTGCTGGTCAATGCGCTGGGGGGTCAAGTTGGCAACTGGAGAATGTGGGAGAAGCCCGACCTTCCCCCTTTGGAAAGCAACTTCGTTGCAGCTTCCAAGCCGCCTGAAAACCCCACCACCAGGGCACTAGTCACTCCATAGATGCCTCTGAGGGGCAGTGAGTCTTTCCAAAAGAAACCAGATGCTTGCGATTCCTTCCTGGGATCTCACCCCAGGAGCATACTGTAGCTAAATGGCCAACTAAATGTGACCTCTAGTCGCGAGGTAATGTGCACATTTTCTCATTACCAGAGCTAGTGGTGCACTGTTTCCAGGAAGTCTTACTCAATGGATGGCTTTAGCTTTAGTGTGCCTCACAGCTCTCAAGACGCTCACGTGGGCACTTCTTTCCAAGGAAGTACACTGTGTACTCAAAGCCTTCTGAGCACAACCCAGGGATACACAGCTCTGGGAACATCCCTCACTATGCAGTTGGAAGGGCCGGGAACTGAGGTGGTCTCTACGGCTAGCGCTCCACAGCTTTGAAACAGCCTCAGGACCGCGGTTCTTAGCAGGCTTTCGTTCCATGTGTGTCTGCCACGTTGAGGAAAGCTACGCTGCCCTGAAAGAAACCCCCAGGGCTCCAATTCAGTTTGGGGGCTCCTGCCCGACGTATCTCTAAATGACGCGGAAGCTGGACTTTAGGTCCAGCCCGAAATCAGGTAGAGAGTTACCCTGAGCATTGCTAGGCATTTGGAACATCCAAAGTCACCTAGGCCTACTGAGGGCATTCAGAGGATTATGCCGTTCACCACCTGCAGCACACACTGCATCCAAAAGTTTCAGCGCCGAAGGCCGAAGTGTGTTCCAAGGGTCTCCCTTGGACTGTCAGAGAAGATAGGTGTGTGTGCTGGGTGATCCAGTCTGTTATTGAGAAGCCTGGAAAAAGGCAGCCTTTTCCCCATTTGAAAGGTAGATAGTGGCGGCCTCCAGGCTGACTGAAAGACAGCGCTGTTACCCGTCTTCTAGTCACCTCGAGGAATGCCTCAGTGAAGAAAGTGAGTTTCTCCTATGAAACCAGGGGGTCGCCAGTGCCTTGCTGGGAGCTCATCCCACGCTTGCCCTAGCTAAAGTGCGAAGTAAACGTGAGCCATGGCCTCAAGGTAAGCACGAGTGTTTCTTATCCGCAAAGTTTTGTGTGCGGCCATCTCCATGTACCCTGACTCGATAGAGTGCCTTCAGTCCTCTACGGCTTTCCGTAGGCCTCAGAGAGTCGCGTATGAATTCCACTCTGAGGGAGAGCGTGTGCGCTGTGAGTCCCCTTTTTGTTTCCCGAGCCACACAGCAGAGAACGGACTGTTGGGGTCAACTCTTTCTATGCAGAGGGGAGGGCAATGAACTGCTTCTCGCTTGGAGAGCTTGATTTCTACAGCTGTAAGGCAGCCCCGGGACAACGTTTTTGCCAGGATTACAGTCAACGTGGCTCTCCCTCTGTGGGGGCCCTCTGAACGGCACTGAAAGAATCCCTGAGCCTAAAGTGCATCCTGGCAACTCTTACCTGTCATCTCTCTGTTGTGACGCCAGGTACACTGTAGGTCAAGCCTGACAGAAAGTACAGAAAAAGCGGTACACCAGTGAGGCATTTGGACGATCCAAAGTCACCTAGGCCTGACTAAGTCATTAAGCGGCTAATGCTATTCAGGGCACGCAAAACACCCCGCGTCCAACGAAGTGTGATCCTCGAAAGGCCCAGTGTGGCTGAAAGTCTCCAGTAGTCAGTCAGAGAGTGCTGGTCAATGCGCTGGGGGGTCAAGTTGGCAACTGGAGAATGTGGGAGAAGCCCGACCTTCCCCCTTTGGAAAGCAACTTCGTTGCAGCTTCCAAGCCGCCTGAAAACCCCACCACCAGGGCACTAGTCACTCCACATATGCCTCTGAGGGGCAGTGAGTCTTTCCAAAAGAAACCAGATGCTTGTGATTCCTTCCTGGGAGCTCACCCCAGGAGCATACTGTAGCTAAATGGCCAACTCAATATGACCTCTAGTCGCGAGGTAATGTGCACATTTTCTCATTACCAGAGCTAGTGGTGCACTGTTTCCAGGAAGTCTTACTCAATGGATGGCTTTAGCTTTAGTGTGCCTCACAGCTCTCAAGACGCTCACGTGGGCACTTCTTTCCAAGGAAGTACACTGTGTACTCAAAGCCTTCTGAGCACAACCCAGGGATACACAGCTCTGGGAACATCCCTCACTATGCAGTTGGAAGGGCCGGGAACTGAGGTGGTCTCTACGGCTAGCGCTCCACAGCTTTGAAACAGCCTCAGGACCGCGGTTCTTGGCAGGCTTTCGTTCCATGTGTGTCTGCCACGTTGAGGAAAGCTACGCTGCCCTGAAAGAAACCCCCGGGGCTCCAATTCAGTTTGGGGGCTCCTGCCCGACGTCTCTCTAAGTGACACGGAAGCTGGACATTAGGTCCAGCCCGAAATCAGGTAGAGAGTTACCCTGAGCATTGCTAGGCATTTGGAACATCCAAAGTCACCTAGGCCTACTGAGGGCATTCAGAGGATTATGCCGTTCACCACATGCAGCACACACTGCATCCAAAAGTTTCAGCGCCGAAGGCCGAAGTGTGTTCCAAGGGTCTCCCTTGGACTGTCAGAGAAGATAGGTGTGTGTGCTGGGTGATCCAGTCTGTTATTGAGAAGCCTGGAAAAAGGCAGTCTTTTCCCCATTTGAAAGGTAGATAGTGGCGGCCTCCAAGCTGACTGAAAGACAGTGCTGTTACCCGTCTTCTAGTCACCTCGAGGAATGCCTCAGTGAAGAAAGTGAGTTTCTCCTATGAAACCAGGGGGTCGCCAGTGCCTTGCTGGGAGCTCATCCCACGCTTGCCCTAGCTAAAGTGAGAAGTAAACGTGAGCCCTGGCCTCAAGGTAAGCACGAGTGTTTCTTATCCGCAAGGTTTTGTGTGCAGCCATCTCCATGAACCCTGACTCGATAGAGTGCTTTCAGTCCTCTATGGCTTTCCGTAGGCCTCAGAGAGTCACGTATGAATTCCACTCTGAGGGAGAGCGTGTGCGCTGTGAGTCCCCTTTTTGTTTCCCGAGCCACACAGCAGAGAACGGACTGTTGGGGTCAACTCTTTCTATGCAGAGGGGAGGGCAATGAACTGCTTCTCGCTTGGAGAGCTTGATTTCTACAGCTGTAAGGCAGCCCCGGGACAACGTTTTTGCCAGGATTACAGTCAACGTGGCTCTCCCTCTGTGGGGGCCCTCTGAACGGCACTGAAAGAATCCCTGAGCCTAAAGTGCATCCTGGCAACTCTTACCTGTCATCTCTGTGTTGTGACGCCAGGTACACTGTAGGTCCAGCCTGACAGAAAGTACAGAAAAACCGGTACACTTGTGAGGCATTTGGACGATCCAAAGTCACCTAGGCCTGACTAAGTCATTAAGCGGCTAATGCTATTCAGGGCACGCAAAACACCCCGCGTCCAACGAAGTGTGATCCTCGAAAGGTCCAGTGTGGCTGAAAGTCTCCAGTAGTCAGTCAGAGAGTGCTGGTCAATGCGCTGGGGGGTCAAGTTGGCAACTGGAGAATGTGGGAGAAGCCCGACCTTCCCCCTTTGGAAAGCAACTTCGTTGCAGCTTCCAAGCCGCCTGAAAACCCCACCACCAGGGCACTAGTCACTCCACAGATGCCTCTGAGGGGCAGTGAGTCTTTCCAAAAGAAACCAGATGCTTGTGATTCCTTCCTGGGAGCTCACCCCAGGAGCATACTGTAGCTAAATGGCCAACTAAATGTGACCTCTAGTCGCGAGGTAATGTGCACATTTTCTCATTACCAGAGCTAGTGGTGCACTGTTTCCAGGAAGTCTTACTCAATGGATGGCTTTAGCTTTAGTGTGCCTCACAGCTCTCAAGACGCTCACGTGGGCACTTCTTTCCAAGGAAGTACACTGTGTACTCAAAGCCTTCTGAGCACAACCCAGGGATACACAGCTCTGGGAACATCCCTCACTATGCAGTTGGAAGGGCCGGGAACTGAGGTGGTCTCTACGGCTAGCGCTCCACAGCTTTGAAACAGCCTCAGGACCGCGGTTCTTGGCAGGCTTTCGTTCCATGTGTGTCTGCCACGTTGAGGAAAGCTACGCTGCCCTGAAAGAAACCCCCGGGGCTCCAATTCAGTTTGGGGGCTCCTGCCCGACGTCTCTCTAAGTGACGCGGAAGCTGGACATTAGGTCCAGCCCGAAATCAGGTAGAGAGTTACCCTGAGCATTGCTAGGCATTTGGAACATCCAAAGTCACCTAGGCCTACTGAGGGCATTCAGAGGATTATGCCGTTCACCACCTGCAGCACACACTGCATCCAAAAGTTTCAGCGCCGAAGGCCGAAGTGTGTTCCAAGGGTCTCCCTTGGACTGTCAGAGAAGATAGGTGTGTGTGCTGGGTGATCCAGTCTGTTATTGAGAAGCCTGGAAAAAGGCAGTCTTTTCCCCATTTGAAAGGTAGATAGTGGCGGCCTCCAGGCTGACTGAAAGACAGCGCTGTTACCCGTCTTCTAGTCACCTCGAGGAATGCCTCAGTGAAGAAAGTGAGTTTCTCCTATGAAACCAGGGGGTCGCCAGTGCCTTGCTGGGAGCTCATCCCACGCTTGCCCTAGCTAAAGTGCGAAGTAAACGTGAGCCCTGGCCTCAAGGTAAGCACGAGTGTTTCTTATCCGCAAGGTTTTGTGTGCAGCCATCTCCATGAACCCTGACTCGATAGAGTGCTTTCAGTCCTCTATGGTTTTTCGTAAGCCTCAGAGAGTCAAGTATGAATTCCACTCTGAGGGAGAGCGTGTGCGCTGTGAGTCCCCTTTTTGTTTCCCGAGCCACACAGCACAGAACGGACTGTTGGGGTCAACTCTTTCTATGCAGAGGGGAGGGCAATGAACTGCTTCTCGCTTGGAGAGCTTGATTTCTACAGCTGTAAGGCAGCCCCGGGACAACGTTTTTGCCAGGATTACAGTCAACGTGGCTCTCCCTCTGTGGGGGCCCTGTGAACGGCACTGAAAGAATCCCTGAGCCTAAAGTGCATCCTGGCAACTCTTACCTGTCATCTCTGTGTTGTGACGCCAGGTACACTGTAGGTCCAGCCTGACAGAAAGTACAGAAAAACCGGTACACTTGTGAGGCATTTGGACGATCCAAAGTCACCTAGGCCTGACTAAGTCATTAAGCGGCTAATGCTATTCAGGGCACGCAAAACACCCCGCGTCCAACGAAGTGTGATCCTCGAAAGGCCCAGTGTGGCTGAAAGTCTCCAGTAGTCAGTCAGAGAGTGCTGGTCAATGCGCTGGGGGGTCAAGTTGGCAACTGGAGAATGTGGGAGAAGCCCGACCTTCCCCCTTTGGAAAGCAACTTCGTTGCAGCTTCCAAGCCGCCTGAAAACCCCACCACCAGGGCACTAGTCACTCCACAGATGCCTCTGAGGGGCAGTGAGTCTTTCCAAAAGAAACCAGATGCTTGCGATTCCTTCCTGGGAGCTCACCCCAGGAGCATACTGTAGCTAAATGGCCAACTAAATGTGACCTCTAGTCGCGAGGTAATGTGCACATTTTCTCATTACCAGAGCTAGTGGTGCACTGTTTCCAGGAAGTCTTACTCAATGGATGGCTTTAGCTTTAGTGTGCCTCACAGCTCTCAAGACGCTCACGTGGGCACTTCTTTCCAAGGAAGTACACTGTGTACTCAAAGCCTTCTGAGCACAACCCAGGGATACACAGCTCTGGGAACATCCCTCACTATGCAGTTGGAAGGGCCGGGAACTGAGGGGGTCTCTACGGCTAGCGCTCCACAGCTTTGAAACAGCCTCAGGACCGCGGTTCTTGGCAGGCTTTCGTTCCATGTGTGTCTGCCACGTTGAGGAAAGCTACGCTGCCCTGAAAGAAACCCCCGGGGCTCCAATTCAGTTTGGGGGCTCCTGCACGACGTCTCTCTAAGTGACACGGAAGCTGGACATTAGGTCCAGCCCGAAATCAGGTAGAGAGTTACCCTGAGCATTGCTAGGCATTTGGAACATCCAAAGTCACCTAGGCCTACTGAGGGCATTCAGAGGATTATGCCGATCACCACATGCAGCACACACTGCCTCCAAAAGTTTCAGCGCCGAAGGCCGAAGTGTGTGCCAAGGGTCTCCCTTGGACTGTCAGAGAAGATAGGTGTGTGTGCTGGGTGATCCAGTCTGTTATTGAGAAGCCTGGAAAAAGGCAGTCTTTTCCCCATTTGAAAGGTAGATAGTGGCGGCCTCCAGGCTGACTGAAAGACAGCGCTGTTACCCGTCTTCTAGTCACCTCGAGGAATGCCTCAGTGAAGAAAGTGAGTTTCTCCTATGAAACCAGGGGGTCGCCAGTGCCTTGCTGGGAGCTCATCCCACGCTTGCCCTAGCTAAAGTGCGAAGTAAACGTGAGCCCTGGCCTCAAGGTAAGCACGAGTGTTTCTTATCCGCAAAGTTTTGTGTGCAGCCATCTCCATGAACCCTGACTCGATAGAGTGCTTTCAGTCCTCTACGGCTTTCCGTAGGCCTCAGAGAGTCACGTATGAATTCCACTCTGAGGGAGAGCGTGTGCGCTGTGAGTCCCCTTTTTGTTTCCCGAGCCACACAGCACAGAACGGACTGTTGGGGTCAACTCTTTCTATGCAGAGGGGAGGGCAATGAACTGCTTCTCGCTTGGAGAGCTTGATTTCTACAGCTGTAAGGCAGCCCCGGGACAACGTTTTTGCCAGGATTAGAGTCAACGTGCCTCTCCCTCTGTGGAGGCCCTCTGAACGGCACTGAAAGAATCCCTGAGCCTAAAGTGCATCCTGGCAACTCTTACCTGTCATCTCTCTGTTGTGACGCCAGGTACACTGTAGGTCCAGCCTGACAGAAAGTACAGAAAAACCGGTACACTTGTGAGGCATTTGGACGATCCAAAGTCACCTAGGCCTGACTAACTCATTAAGCGGCTAATGCTATTCAGGGCACGCAAAACACCCCGCGTCCAACGAAGTGTGATCCTCGAAAGGCCCAGTGTGGCTGAAAGTCTCCAGTAGTCAGTCAGAGAGTGCTGGTCAATGCGCTGGGGGGTCAAGTTGGCAACTGGAGAATGTGGGAGAAGCCCGACCTTCCCCCTTTGGAAAGCAACTTCGTTGCAGCTTCCAAGCCGCCTGAAAACCCCACCACCAGGGCACTAGTCACTCCACAGATGCCTCTGAGGGGCAGTGAGTCTTTCCAAAAGAAACCAGATGCTTGCGATTCCTTCCTGGGAGCTCACCCCAGGAGCATACTGTAGCTAAATGGCCAACTAAATGTGACCTCTAGTCGCGAGGTAATGTGCACATTTTCTCATTACCAGAGCTAGTGGTGCACTGTTTCCAGGAAGTCTTACTCAATGGATGGCTTTAGCTTTAGTGTGCCTCACAGCTCTCAAGACGCTCACGTGGGCACTTCTTTCCAAGGAAGTACATTGTGTACTCAAAGCCTTCTGAGCACAACCCAGGGATACACAGCTCTGGGAACATCCCTCACTATGCAGTTGGAAGGGCCGGGAACTGAGGTGGTCTCTACGGCTAGCGCTCCACAGCTTTGAAACAGCCTCAGGACCGCGGTTCTTAGCAGGCTTTCGTTCCATGTGTGTCTGCCACGTTGAGGAAAGCTACGCTGCCCTGAAAGAAACCCCCGGGGCTCCAATTCAGTTTGGGGGCTCCTGCCCGACGTCTCTCTAAATGACGCGGAAGCTGGACATTAGGTCCAGCCCGAAATCAGGTAGAGAGTTACCCTGAGCATTGCTAGGCATTTGGAACATCCAAAGTCACCTAGGCCTACTGAGGGCATTCAGAGGATTATGCCGTTCACCACCTGCAGCACACACTGCATCCAAAAGTTTCAGCGCCGAAGGCCGAAGTGTGTTCCAAGGGTCTCCCTTGGACTGTCAGAGAAGATAGGTGTGTGTGCTGGGTGATCCAGTCTGTTATTGAGAAGCCTGGAAAAAGGCAGCCTTTTCCCCATTTGAAAGGTAGATAGTGGCGGCCTCCAGGCTGACTGAAAGACAGCGCTGTTACCCGTCTTCTAGTCACCTCGAGGAATGCCTCAGTGAAGAAAGTGAGTTTCTCCTATGAAACCAGGGGGTCGGCAGTGCCTTGCTGGGAGCTCATCCCACGCTTGCCCTAGCTAAAGTGTGAAGTAAACGTGAGCCCTGGCCTCAAGGTAAGCACGAGTGTTTCTTATCCGCAAAGTTTTCTGTGCAGCCACCTCCATGAACCCTGACTCGATAGAGTGCTTTCAGTCCTCTACGGCTTTCCGTAGGCCTCAGAGAGTCGCGTATGAATTCCACTCTGAGGGAGAGCGTGTGCGCTGTGAGTCCCCTTTTTGTTTCCCGAGCCACACAGCAGAGAACGGACTGTTGGGGTCAACTCTTTCTATGCAGAGGGGAGGGCAATGAACTGCTTCTCGCTTGGAGAGCTTGATTTCTACAGCTGTAAGGCAGCCCCGGGACAACGTTTTTGCCAGGATTACAGTCAACGTGGCTCTCCCTCTGTGGGGGCCCTCTGAACGGCACTGAAAGAATCCCTGAGCCTAAAGTGCATCCTGGCAACTCTTACCTGTCATCTCTGTGTTGTGACGCCAGGTACACTGTAGGTCCAGCCTGACAGAAAGTACAGAAAAACCGGTACACTTGTGAGGCATTTGGACGATCCAAAGTCACCTAGGCCTGACTAAGTCATTAAGCGGCTAATGCTATTCAGGGCACGCAAAACACCCCGCGTCCAACGAAGTGTGATCCTCGAAAGGCCCAGTGTGGCTGAAAGTCTCCAGTAGTCAGTCAGAGAGTGCTGGTCAATGCGCTGGGGGGTCAAGTTGGCAACTGGAGAATGTGGGAGAAGCCCGACCTTCCCCCTTTGGAAAGCAACTTCGTTGCAGCTTCCAAGCCGCCTGAAAACCCCACCACCAGGGCACTAGTCACTCCACAGATGCCTCTGAGGGGCAGTGAGTCTTTCCAAAAGAAACCAGATGCTTGTGATTCCTTCCTGGGAGCTCACCCCAGGAGCATACTGTAGCTAAATGGCCAACTAAATGTGACCTCTAGTCGCGAGGTAATGTGCACATTTTCTCATTACCAGAGCTAGTGGTGCACTGTTTCCAGGAAGTCTTACTCAATGGATGGCTTTAGCTTTAGTGTGCCTCACAGCTCTCAAGACGCTCACGTGGGCACTTCTTTCCAAGGAAGTACACTGTGTACTCAAAGCCTTCTGAGCACAACCCAGGGATACACAGCTCTGGGAACATCCCTCACTATGCAGTTGGAAGGGCCGGGAACTGAGGTGGTCTCTACGGCTAGCGCTCCACAGCTTTGAAACAGCCTCAGGACCGCGGTTCTTAGCAGGCTTTCGTTCCATGTGTGTCTGCCACGTTGAGGAAAGCTACGCTGCCCTGAAAGAAACCCCCGGGGCTCCAATTCAGTTTGGGGGCTCCTGCACGACGTCTCTCTAAGTGACACGGAAGCTGGACATTAGGTCCAGCCCGAAATCAGGTAGAGAGTTACCCTGAGCATTGCTAGGCATTTGGAACATCCAAAGTCACCTAGGCCTACTGAGGGCATTCAGAGGATTATGCCGTTCACCACATGCAGCACACACTGCATCCAAAAGTTTCAGCGCCGTAGGCCGAAGTGTGTTCCAAGGGTCTCCCTTGGACTGTCAGAGAAGATAGGTGTGTGTGCTGGGTGATCCAGTCTGTTATTGAGAAGCCTGGAAAAAGGCAGTCTTTTCCCCATTTGAAAGGTAGATAGTGGCGGCCTCCAAGCTGACTGAAAGACAGTGCTGTTACCCGTCTTCTGGTCACCTCGAGGAATGCCTCAGTGAAGAAAGTGAGTTTCTCCTATGAAACCAGGGGGTCGCCAGTGCCTTGCTGGGAGCTCATCCCACGCTTGCCCTAGCTAAAGTGAGAAGTAAACGTGAGCCCTGGCCTCAAGGTAAGCACGAGTGTTTCTTATCCGCAAAGTTTTGTGTGCAGCCATCTCCATGAACCCTGACTCGATAGAGTGCTTTCAGTCCTCTATGGCTCTCCGTAGGCCTCAGAGAGTCACGTATGAATTCCACTCTGAGGGAGAGCGTGTGCGCTGTGAGTCCCCTTTTTGTTTCCCGAGCCACACAGCAGAGAACGGACTGTTGGGGTCAACTCTTTCTATGCAGAGGGGAGGGCAATGAACTGCTTCTCGCTTGGAGAGCTTGATTTCTACAGCTGTAAGGCAGCCCCGGGACAACGTTTTTGCCAGGATTACAGTCAACGTGGCTCTCCCTCTGTGGGGGCCCTCTGAACGGCACTGAAAGAATCCCTGAGCCTAAAGTGCATCCTGGCAACTCTTACCTGTCATCTCTCTGTTGTGACGCCAGGTACACTGTAGGTCCAGCCTGACAGAAAGTACAGAAAAACCGGTACACTTGTGAGGCATTTGGACGATCCAAAGTCACCTAGGCCTGACTAAGTCATTAAGCGGCTAATGCTATTCAGGGCACGCAAAACACCCCGCGTCCAACGAAGTGTGATCCTCGAAAGGCCCAGTGTGGCTGAAAGTCTCCAGTAGTCAGTCAGAGAGTGCTGGTCAATGCGCTGGGGGGTCAAGTTGGCAACTGGAGAATGTGGGAGAAGCCCGACCTTCCCCCTTTGGAAAGCAACTTCGTTGCAGCTTCCAAGCCGCCTGAAAACCCCACCAACAGGGCACTAGTCACTCCACAGATGCCTCTGAGGGGCAGTGAGTCTTTCCAAAAGAAACCAGATGCTTGCGATTCCTTCCTGGGAGCTCACCCTAGGAGCATACTGTAGCTAAATGGCCAACTAAATGTGACCTCTAGTCGCGAGGTAATGTGCACATTTTCTCATTACCAGAGCTAGTGGTGCACTGTTTCCAGGAAGTCTTACTCAATGGATGGCTTTAGCTTTAGTGTGCCTCACAGCTCTCAAGACGCTCACGTGGGCACTTCTTTCCAAGGAAGTACACTGTGTACTCAAAGCCTTCTGAGGACAACCCAGGGATACACAGCTCTGGGAACATCCCTCACTATGCAGTTGGAAGGGCCGGGAACTGAGGTGGTCTCTACGGCTAGCGCTCCACAGCTTTGAAACAGCCTCAGGACCGCGGTTCTTGGCAGGCTTTCGTTCCATGTGTGCTGCCACGTTGAGGAAAGCTACGCTGCCCTGAAAGAAACCCCCGGGGCTCCAATTCAGTTTGGGGGCTCCTGCACGACGTCTCTCTAAGTGACGCGGAAGCTGGACATTAGGTCCAGCCCGAAATCAGGTAGAGAGTTACCCTGAGCATTGCTAGGCATTTGGAACATCCAAAGTGACCTAGGCCTACTGAGGGCATTCAGAGGATTATGCCGTTCACCACATGCAGCACACACTGCATCCAAAAGTTTCAGCGCCGAAGGCCGAAGTGTGTTCCAAGGGTCTCCCTTGGACTGTCAGAGAAGATAGGTGTGTGTGCTGGGTGATCCAGTCTGTTATTGAGAAGCCTGGAAAAAGGCAGTCTTTTCCCCATTTGAAAGGTAGATAGTGGCGGCCTCCAGGCTGACTGAAAGACAGCGCTGTTACCCGTCTTCTAGTCACCTCGAGGAATGCCTCAGTGAAGAAAGTGAGTTTCTCCTATGAAACCAGGGGGTCGCCAGTGCCTTGCTGGGAGCTCATCCCACGCTTGCCCTAGCTAAAGTGCGAAGTAAACGTGAGCCCTGGCCTCAAGGTAAGCACGAGTGTTTCTTATCCGCAAGGTTTTGTGTGCAGCCATCTCCATGAACCCTGACTCGATAGAGTGCTTTCAGTCCTCTATGGTTTTTCATAAGCCTCAGAGAGTCAAGTATGAATTCCACTCTGAGGGAGAGCGTGTGCGCTGTGAGTCCCCTTTTTGTTTCCCGAGCCACACAGCACAGAACGGACTGTTGAGGTCAACTCTTTCTATGCAGAGGGGAGGGCAATGAACTGCTTCTCGCTTGGAGAGCTTGATTTCTACAGCTGTAAGGCAGCCCCGGGACAACGTTTTTGCCAGGATTACAGTCAACGTGGCTCTCCCTCTGTGGGGGCCCTCTGAACGGCACTGAAAGAATCCCTGAGCCTAAAGTGCATCCTGGCAACTCTTACCTGTCATCTCTGTGTTGTGACGCCAGGTACACTGTAGGTCCAGCCTGACAGAAAGTACAGAAAAACCGGTACACTTGTGAGGCATTTGGACGATCCAAAGTCACCTAGGCCTGACTAAGTCATTAAGCGGCTAATGCTATTCAGGGCACGCAAAACACCCCGCGTCCAACGAAGTGTGATCCTCGAAAGGCCCAGTGTGGCTGAAAGTCTCCAGTAGTCAGTCAGAGAGTGCTGGTCAATGCGCTGGGGGGTCAAGTTGGCAACTGGAGAATGTGGGAGAAGCCCGACCTTCCCCCTTTGGAAAGCAACTTCGTTGCAGCTTCCAAGCCGCCTGAAAACCCCACCACCAGGGCACTAGTCACTCCATAGATGCCTCTGAGGGGCAGTGAGGCTTTCCAAAAGAAACCTGGTGCTTGCGATTCCTTCCTGGGAGCTCACCCCAGGAGCATACTGTAGCTAAATGGCCAACTAAATGTGACCTCTAGTCGCGAGGTAATGTGCACATTTTCACATTACCAGAGCCAGTGGTGCACTGTTTCCAGGAAGTCTAACTCAATGGATGGCATTAGCTTTAGTGTGCCTCACAGCTCTCAAGACGCTCACGTGGGCACTTCTTTCCAAGGAAGTACACTGTGTACTCAAAGCCTTCTGAGCACAACCCAGGGATACACAGCTCTGGGAACATCCCTCACTATGCAGTTGGAAGGGCCGGGAACTAAGGTGGTCTCTACGGCTAGCGCTCCACAACTTTGAAACAGCCTCAGGACCGCGGTTCTTAGCAGGCTTTCGTTCCATGTGCGTCTGCCACGTTAAGGAAAGCTACGCTGCCCTGAAAGAAACCCCCGGGGCTCCAATTCAGTTTGGGGGCTCCTGCCCGACGTCTCTCTAAGTGACGCGGAAGCTGGACTTTAGGTCCAGCCCGAAATCAGGTAGAGAGTTACCCTGAGCATTGCTAGGCATTTGGAACATACAAAGTCACCTAGGCCTACTGAGGGCATTCAGAGGATTATGCCGTTCACCACATGCAGCACACACTGCCTCCAAAAGTTTCAGCGCCGAAGGCCGAAGTGTGTTCCAAGGGTCTCCCTTGGACTGTCAGAGAAGATAGGTGTGTGTGCTGGGTGATCCAGTCTGTTATTGAGAAGCCTGGAAAAAGGCAGTCTTTTCCCCATTTGAAAGGTAGATAGTGGCGGCCTCCAGGCTGACTGAAAGACAGCGCTGTTACCCGTCTTCTAGTCACCTCGAGGAATGCCTCAGTGAAGAAAGTGAGTTTCTCCTATGAAACCAGGGGGTCGCCAGTGCCTTGCTGGGAGCTCATCCCACGCTTGCCCTAGCTAAAGTGCGAAGTAAACGTGAGCCCTGGCCTCAAGGTAAGCACGAGTGTTTCTTATCCGCAAAGTTTTCTGTGCAGCCACCTCCATGAACCCTGACTCGATAGAGTGCTTTCAGTCCTCTACGGCTTTCCGTAGGCCTCAGAGAGTCGCGTATGAATTCCACTCTGAGGGAGAGCGTGTGCGCTGTGAGTCCCCTTTTTGTTTCCCGAGCCACACAGCAGAGAACGGACTGTTGGGGTCAACTCTTTCTATGCAGAGGGGAGGGCAATGAACTGCTTCTCGTTTGGAGTGCTTGATTTCTACAGCTGTAAGGCAGCCCCGGGACAACGTTTTTGCCAGGATTACAGTCAACGTGGCTCTCCCTCTGTGGGGGCCCTCTGAACGGCACTGAAAGAACCCATGAGCCTAAAGTGCATCCTGGCAACTCTTACCTGTCATCTCTGTGTTGTGACGCCAGGTACACTGTAGGTCCAGCCTGACAGAAAGTACAGAAAAACCGGTACACTTGTGAGGCATTTGGACGATCCAAAGTCACCTAGGCCTGACTAAGTCATTAAGCGGCTAATGCTATTCAGGGCACGCAAAACACCCCGCGTCCAACGAAGTGTGATCCTCGAAAGGCCCAGTGTGGCTGAAAGTCTCCAGTAGTCAGTCAGAGAGTGCTGGTCAATGCGCTGGGGGGTCAAGTTGGCAACTGGAGAATGTGGGAGAAGCCCGACCTTCCCCCTTTGGAAAGCAACTTCGTTGCAGCTTCCAAGCCGCCTGAAAACCCCACCACCAGGGCACTAGTCACTCCATAGATGCCTCTGAGGGGCAGTGAGGCTTTCCAAAAGAAACCTGGTGCTTGAGATTCCTTCCTGGGAGCTCACCCCAGGAGCATACTGTAGCTAAATGGCCAACTAAATGTGACCTCTAGTCGCGAGGTAATGTGCACATTTTCACATTACCAGAGCTAGTGGTGCACTGTTTCCAGGAAGTCTAACTCAATGGATGGCATTAGCTTTAGTGTGCCTCACAGCTCTCAAGACGCTCATGTGGGCACTTCTTTCCAAGGAAGTACACTGTGTACTCAAAGCCTTCTGAGCACAACCCAGGGATACACAGCTCTGGGAACATCCCTCACTATGCAGTTGGAAGGGCCGGGAACTAAGGTGGTCTCTACGGCTAGCGTTCCACAGCTTTGAAACAGCCTCAGGACCGCGTTTCTTGGCAGGCTTTCGTTCCATGTGCGTCTGCCACGTTGAGGAAAGCTACGCTGCCCTGAAAGAAATCCCCGGGGCTCCAATTCAGTTTGGGGGCTCCTGCCCGACGTCTCTCTAAGTGACGCGGAAGCTGGACTTTAGGTCCAGCCCGAAATCACGTAGAGAGTTACCCTGAGCATTGCTAGGCATTTGGAACATCCAAAGTCACCTAGGCCTACTGAGGGCATTCAGAGGATTATGCCGTTCACCACCTGCAGCACACACTGCCTCCAAAAGTTTCAGCGCCGAAGGCCGAAGTGTGTTCCAAGGGTCTCCCTTGGACTGTCAGAGAAGATAGGTGTGTGTGCTGGGTGATCCAGTCTGTTATTGAGAAGCCTGGAAAAAGGCAGTCTTTTCCCCATTTGAAAGGTAGATAGTGGCGGCCTCCAGGCTGACTGAAAGACAGCGCTGTTACCCGTCTTCTAGTCACCTCGAGGAATGCCTCAGTGAAGAAAGTGAGTTTCTCCTATGAAACCAGGGGGTCGCCAGTGCCTTGCTGGGAGCTCATCCCACGCTTGCCCTAGCTAAAGTGCGAAGTAAACGTGAGCCCTGGCCTCAAGGTAAGCACGAGTGTTTCTTATCCGCAAGGTTTTGTGTGCAGCCATCTCCATGAACCCTGACTCGATAGAGTGCTTTCAGTCCTCTATGGCTTTCCGTAGGCCTCAGAGAGTCGCGTATGAATTCCACTCTGAGGGAGAGCGTGTGTGCTGTGAGTCCCCATTTTGTTTCCCGAGCCACACAGCACAGAACGGACTGTTGGGGTCAACTCTTTCTATGCAGAGGGGAGGGCAATGAACTGCTTCTCGCTTGGAGAGCTTGATTTCTACAGCTGTAAGGCAGCCCCGGGACAACGTTTTTGCCAGGATTACAGTCAACGTGGCTCTCCCTCTGTGGGGGCCCTCTGAACGGCACTGAAAGAATCCCTGAGCCTAAAGTGCATCCTGGCAACTCTTACCTGTCATCTCTGTGTTGTGACGCCAGGTACACTGTAGGTCCAGCCTGACAGAAAGTACAGAAAAACCGGTACACTTGTGAGGCATTTGGACGATCCAAAGTCACCTAGGCCTGACTAAGTCATTAAGCGGCTAATGCTATTCAGGGCACGCAAAACACCCCGCGTCCAACGAAGTGTGATCCTCGAAAGGCCCAGTGTGGCTGAAAGTCTCCAGTAGTCAGTCAGAGAGTGCTGGTCAATGCGCTGGGGGGTCAAGTTGGCAACTGGAGAATGTGGGAGAAGCCCGACCTTCCCCCTTTGGAAAGCAACTTCGTTGCAGCTTCCAAGCCACCTGAAAACCCCACCACCAGGGCACTAGTCACTCCATAGATGCCTCTGAGGTGCAGTGAGGCTTTCCAAAAGAAACCTGGTGCTTGCGATTCCTTCCTGGGAGCTCACCCCAGGAGCATACTGTAGCTAAATGGCCAACTAAATGTGACCTCTAGTCGCGAGGTAATGTGCACATTTTCACATTACCAGAGCCAGTGGTGCACTGTTTTCAGGAAGTCTAACTCAATGGATGGCATTAGCTTTAGTGTGCCTCACAACTCTCAAGACGCTCACGTGGGCACTTCTTTCCAAGGAAGTACACTGTGTACTCAAAGCCTTCTGAGCACAACCCAGGGATACACAGCTCTGGGAACATCCCTCACTATGCAGTTGGAAGCGCCGGGAACTAAGGTGGTCTCTACGGCTAGCGCTCCACAACTTTGAAACAGCCTCAGGACCGCGGTTCTTGGCAGGCTTTCGTTCCATGTGCGTCTGCCACGTTGAGGAAAGCTACGCTGCCCTGAAAGAAACCCCCGGGGCTCCAATTCAGTTTGGGGGCTCCTGCCCGACGTCTCTCTAAGTGACGCGGAAGCTGGACTTTAGGTCCAGCCCGAAATCAGGTAGAGAGTTACCCTGAGCATTGCTAGGCATTTGGAACATCCAAAGTCACCTAGGCCTACTGAGGGCATTCAGAGGATTATGCCGTTCACCACATGCAGCACACACTGCATCCAAAAGTTTCAGCGCCGAAGGCCGAAGTGTGTTCCAAGGGTCTCCCTTGGACTGTCAGAGAAGATAGGTGTGTGTGCTGGGTGATCCAGTCTGTTATTGAGAAGCCTGGAAAAAGGCAGCCTTTTCCCCATTTGAAAGGTAGATAGTGGCGGCCTCCAGGCTGACTGAAAGACAGCGCTGTTACCCGCCTTCTAGTCACCTCGAGGAATGCCTCAGTGAAGAAAGTGAGTTTCTCCTATGAAACCAGGGGGTCGCCAGTGCCTTGCTGGGAGCTCATCCCACGCTTGCCCTAGCTAAAGTGCGAAGTAAACGTGAGCCCTGGCCTCAAGGTAAGCACGAGTGTTTCTTATCCGCAAGGTTTTGTGTGCAGCCATCTCCATGAACCCTGACTCGATAAAGTGCTTTCTGTCCTCTATGGCTTTCCGTAGGCCTCAGAGAGTCACGTATGAATTCCACTCTGAGGGAGAGTGTGTGCGCTGTGAGTCCCCTTTTTGTTTACCGAGCCACACAGCACAGAACGGACTGTTGGGGTCAACTCTTTCTATGCAGAGGGGAGGGCAATGAACTGCTTCTCGCTTGGAGAGCTTGATTTCTACAGCTGTAAGGCAGCCCCGGGACAACGTTTTTGCCAGGATTACAGTCAACGTGGCTCTCCCTCTGTGGGGGCCCTCTGAACGGCACTGAAAGAATCCCTGAGCCTAAAGTGCATCCTGGCAACTCTTACCTGTCATCTCTGTGTTGTGACGCCAGGTACACTGTAGGTCCAGCCTGACAGAAAGTACAGAAAAACCGGTACACTTGTGAGGCATTTGGACGATCCAAAGTCACCTAGGCCTGACTAAGTCATTAAGCGGCTAATGCTATTCAGGGCACGCAAAACACCCCGCGTCCAACGAAGTGTGATCCTCGAAAGGCCCAGTGTGGCTGAAAGTCTCCAGTAGTCAGTCAGAGAGTGCTGGTCAATGCGCTGGGGGGTCAAGTTGGCAACTGGAGAATGTGGGAGAAGCCCGACCTTCCCCCTTTGGAAAGCAACTTCGTTGCAGCTTCCAAGCCGCCTGAAAACCCCACCACCAGGGCACTAGTCACTCCATAGATGCCTCTGAGGGGCAGTGAGTCTTTCCAAAAGAAACCAGATGCTTGCGATTCCTTCCTGGGAGCTCACCCCAGGAGCATACTGTAGCTAAATGGCCAACTAAATGTGACCTCTAGTCGCGAGGTAATGTGCACATTTTCTCATTACCAGAGCTAGTGGTGCACTGTTTCCAGGAAGTCTTACTCAATGGATGGCTTTAGCTTTAGTGTGCCTCACAGCTCTCAAGACGCTCACGTGGGCACTTCTTTCCAAGGAAGTACACTGTGTACTCAAAGCCTTCTGAGCACAACCCAGGGATACACAGCTCTGGGAACATCCCTCACTATGCAGTTGGAAGGGCCGGGAACTGAGGTGGTCTCTACGGCTAGCGCTCCACAGCTTTGAAACAGCCTCAGGACCGCGGTTCTTAGCAGGCTTTCGTTCCATGTGTGTCTGCCACGTTGAGGAAAGCTACGCTGCCCTGAAAGAAACCCCCGGGGCTCCAATTCAGTTTGGGGGCTCCTGCCCGACGTCTCTCTAAATGACGCGGAAGCTGGACATTAGGTCCAGCCCGAAATCAGGTAGAGAGTTACCCTGAGCATTGCTAGGCATTTGGAACATCCAAAGTCACCTAGGCCTACTGAGGGCATTCAGAGGATTATGCCGTTCACCACCTGCAGCACACACTGCATCCAAAAGTTTCAGCGCCGAAGGCCGAAGTGTGTTCCAAGGGTCTCCCTTGGACTGTCAGAGAAGATAGGTGTGTGTGCTGGGTGATCCAGTCTGTTATTGAGAAGCCTGGAAAAAGGCAGCCTTTTCCCCATTTGAAAGGTAGATAGTGGCGGCCTCCAGGCTGACTGAAAGACAGCGCTGTTACCCGTCTTCTAGTCACCTCGAGGAATGCCTCAGTGAAGAAAGTGAGTTTCCTCTATGAAACCAGGGGGTCGCCAGTGCCTTGCTGGGAGCTCATCCCACGCTTGCCCTAGCTAAAGTGCGAAGTAAACGTGAGTCCTGGCCTCAAGGTAAGCACGAGTGTTTCTTATCCGCAAGGTTTTGTGTGCAGCCATCTCCATGAACCCTGACTCGATAGAGTGCTTTCAGTCCTCTATGGCTTTCCGTAGGCCTCAGAGGGTCACGTATGAATTCCACTCTGAGGGAGAGCGTGTGCGCTGTGAGTCCCCTTTTTGTTTCCCGAGCCACACAGCACAGAACGGACTGTTGGGGTCAACTCTTTCTATGCAGAGGGGAGGGCAATGAACTGCTTCTCGCTTGGAGAGCTTGATTTCTACAGCTGTAAGGCAGCCCCGGGACAACGTTTTTGCCAGGATTACAGTCAACGTGGCTCTCCCTCTGTGGGGGCCCTCTGAACGGCACTGAAAGAATCCCTGAGCCTAAAGTGCATCCTGGCAACTCTTACCTGTCATCTCTGTGTTGTGACGCCAGGTACACTGTAGGTCCAGCCTGACAGAAAGTACAGAAAAACCGGTACACTTGTGAGGCATTTGGACGATCCAAAGTCACCTAGGCCTGACTAAGTCATTAAGCGGCTAATGCTATTCAGGGCACGCAAAACACCCCGCGTCCAACGAAGTGTGATCCTCGAAAGGCCCAGTGTGGCTGAAAGTCTCCAGTAGTCAGTCAGAGAGTGCTGGTCAATGCGCTGGGGGGTCAAGTTGGCAACTGGAGAATGTGGGAGAAGCCCGACCTTCCCCCTTTGGAAAGCAACTTCGTTGCAGCTTCCAAGCCGCCTGAAAACCCCACCACCAGGGCACTAGTCACTCCATAGATGCCTCTGAGGTGCAGTGAGGCTTTCCAAAAGAAACCTGGTGCTTGCGATTCCTTCCTGGGAGCTCACCCCAGGAGCATACTGTAGATAAATGGCCAACTAAATGTGACCTCTAGTCGCGAGGTAATGTGCACATTTTCACATTACCAGAGCCAGTGGTGCACTGTTTCCAGGAAGTCTAACTCAATGGATGGCATTAGCTTTAGTGTGCCTCACAGCTCTCAAGACGCTCACGTGGGCACTTCTTTCCAAGGAAGTACACTGTGTACTCAAAGCCTTCTGAGCACAACCCAGGGATACACAGCTCTGGGAACATCCCTCAATATGCAGTTGGAAGGGCCGGGAACTAAGGTGGTCTCTACGGCTAGCGCTCCACAACTTTGAAACAGCCTCAGGACCGCGGTTCTTGGCAGGCTTTCGTTCAATGTGCATCTGCCACGTTGAGGAAAGCTACGCTGCCCTGAAAGAAACCCCCGGGGCTCCAATTCAGTTTGGGGGCTCCTGCCCGACGTCTCTCTAAGTGACGCGGAAGCTGTACTTTAGGTCCAGCCCGAAATCAGGTAGAGAGTTACCCTGAGCATTGCTAGGCATTTGGAACATCCAAAGTCACCTAGGCCTACTGAGGGCATTCAGAGGATTATGCCGTTCACCACATGCAGCACACACTGCCTCCAAAAGTTTCAGCGCCGAAGGCCGAAGTGTGTTCCAAGGGTCTCCCTTGGACTGTCAGAGAAGATAGGTGTGTGTGCTGGGTGATCCAGTCTGTTATTGAGAAGCCTGGAAAAAGGCAGCCTTTTCCCCATTTGAAAGGTAGATAGTGGCGGCCTCCAGGCTGACTGAAAGACAGCGCTGTTACCCGCCTTCTAGTCACCTCGAGGAATGCCTCAGTGAAGAAAGTGAGTTTCTCCTATGAAACCAGGGGGTCGCCAGTGCCTTGCTGGGAGCTCATCCCACGCTTGCCCTAGCTAAAGTGCGAAGTAAACGTGAGCCCTGGCCTCAAGGTAAGCACGAGTGTTTCTTATCCGCAAGGTTTTGTGTGCAGCCATCTCCATGAACCCTGACTCGATAAAGTGCTTTCTGTCCTCTATGGCTTTCCGTAGGCCTCAGAGAGTCACGTATGAATTCCACTCTGAGGGAGAGTGTGTGCGCTGTGAGTCCCCTTTTTGTTTACCGAGCCACACAGCACAGAACGGACTGTTGGGGTCAACTCTTTCTATGCAGAGGGGAGGGCAATGAACTGCTTCTCGCTTGGAGAGCTTGATTTCTACAGCTGTAAGGCAGCCCCGGGACAACGTTTTTGCCAGGATTACAGTCAACGTGGCTCTCCCTCTGTGGGGGCCCTCTGAACGGACTGAAAGAATCCCTGAGCCTAAAGTGCATCCTGGCAACTCTTACCTGTCATCTCTGTGTTGTGACGCCAGGTACACTGTAGGTCCAGCCTGACAGAAAGTACAGAAAAACCGGTACACTTGTGAGGCATTTGGACGATCCAAAGTCACCTAGGCCTGACTAAGTCATTAAGCGGCTAATGCTATTCAGGGCACGCAAAACACCCCGCGTCCAACGAAGTGTGATCCTCGAAAGGCCCAGTGTGGCTGAAAGTCTCCAGTAGTCAGTCAGAGAGTGCTGGTCAATGCGCTGGGGGGTCAAGTTGGCAACTGGAGAATGTGGGAGAAGCCCGACCTTCCCCCTTTGGAAAGCAACTTCGTTGCAGCTTCCAAGCCGCCTGAAAACCCCACCACCAGGGCACTAGTCACTCCACAGATGCCTCTGAGGGGCAGTGAGTCTTTCCAAAAGAAACCAGATGCTTGCGATTCCTTCCTGGGAGCTCACCCCAGGAGCATACTGTAGCTAAATGGCCAACTAAATGTGACCTCTAGTCGCAAGGTAATGTGCACATTTTCTCATTACCAGAGCTAGTGGTGCACTGTTTCCAGGAAGTCTTACTCAATGGATGGATTTAGCTTTAGTGTGCCTCACAGCTCTCAAGACGCTCACGTGGGCACTTCTTTCCAAGGAAGTACACTGTGTACTCAAAGCCTTCTGAGCACAACCCAGGGATACACAGCTCTGGGAACATCCCTCACTATGCAGTTGGAAGGGCCGGGAACTGAGGTGGTCTCTACGGCTAGCGCTCCACAGCTTTGAAACAGCCTCAGGACCGCGGTTCTTGGCAGGCTTTCGCTCCATGTGTGTCTGCCACGTTGAGGAAAGCTACACTGCCCTGAAAGAAACCCCCGGGGCTCCAATTCAGTTTGGGGGCTCCTGCCCGACGTCTCTCTAAGTGACGCGGAAGCTGGACTTTAGGTCCAGCCCGAAATCAGGTAGAGAGTTACCCTGAGCATTGCTAGGCATTTGGAACATCCAAAGTCACCTAGGCCTACTGAGGGCATTCAGAGGATTATGCCGTTCACCACATGCAGCACACACTGCCTCCAAAAGTTTCAGCGCCGAAGGCCGAAGTGTGTTCCAAGGGTCTCCCTTGGACTGTCAGAGAAGATAGGTGTGTGTGCTGGGTGATCCAGTCTGTTATTGAGAAGCCTGGAAAAAGGCAGTCTTTTCCCCATTTGAAAGGTAGATAGTGGCGGCCTCCAGGCTGACTGAAAGACAGCGCTGTTACCCGTCTTCTAGTCACCTCGAGGAATGCCTCAGTGAAGAAAGTGAGTTTCTCCTATGAAACCAGGGGGTCGCCAGTGCCTTGCTGGGAGCTCATCCCACGCTTGCCCTAGCTAAAGTGCGAAGTAAACGTGAGCCCTGGCCTCAAGGTAAGCACGAGTGTTTCTTATCCGCAAAGTTTTCTGTTCAGCCACCTCCATGAACCCTGACTCGATAGAGTGCTTTCAGTCCTCTATGGCTTTCCGTAGGCCTCAGAGAGTCGCGTATGAATTCCACTCTGAGGGAGAGCGTGTGCGCTGTGAGTCCCCTTTTTGTTTCCCGAGCCACACAGCAGAGAACGGACTGTTGGGGTCAACTCTTTCTATGCAGAGGGGAGGGCAATGAACTGCTTCTCGCTTGGAGAGCTTGATTTCTACAGCTGTAAGGCAGCCCCGGGACAACGTTTTTGCCAGGATTACAGTCAACGTGGCTCTCCCTCTGTGGGGGCCCTCTGAACGGCACTGAAAGAATCCCTGAGCCTAAAGTGCATCCTGGCAACTCTTACCTGTCATCTCTGTGTTGTGACGCCAGGTACACTGTAGGTCCAGCCTGACAGAAAGTACAGAAAAACCGGTACACTTGTGAGGCATTTGGACGATCCAAAGTCACCTAGGCCTGACTAAGTCATTAAGCGGCTAATGCTATTCAGGGCACGCAAAACACCCCGCGTCCAACGAAGTGTGATCCTCGAAAGGCCCAGTGTGGCTGAAAGTCTCCAGTAGTCAGTCAGAGAGTGCTGGTCAATGCGCTGTTGCGTCAAGTTGGCAACTGGAGAATGTGGGAGAAGCCCGACCTTCCCCCTTTGGAAAGCAACTTCGTTGCAGCTTCCAAGCCGCCTGAAAACCCCACCACCAGGGCACTAGACACTCCATAGATGCCTCTGAGGGGCAGTGAGGCTTTCCAAAAGAAACCAGATGCTTGCGATTCCTTTTTGGGAGCTCACCCCAGGAGCATACTGTAGCTAAATGGCCAACTAAATGTGACCTCTAGTCGCGAGGTAATGTGCACATTTTCTCATTACCAGAGCTAGTGGTGCACTGTTTCCAGGAAGTCTTACTCAATGGATGGCTTTAGCTTTAGTGTGCCTCACAGCTCTCAAGACGCTCACGTGGGCACTTCTTTCCAAGGAAGTACACTGTGTACTCAAAGCCTTCTGAGCACAACCCAGGGATACACAGCTCTGGGAACATCCCTCACTATGCAGTTGGAAGGGCCGGGAACTAAGGTGGTCTCTACGGCTAGCGCTCCACAGCTTTGAAACAGCCTCAGGACCGCGGTTCTTGGCAGGCTTTCGTTCCATGTGCGTCTGCCACGTTGAGGAAAGCTACGCTGCCCTGAAAGAAACCCCCGGGGCTCCAATTCAGTTTGGGGGCTCCTGCCCGACGTCTCTCTAAGTGACGCGGAAGCTGGACTTTAGGTCCAGCCCGAAATCAGGTAGAGAGTTACCCTGAGCATTGCTAGGCATTTGGAACATCCAAAGTCACCTAGGCCTACTGAGGGCATTCAGAGGATTATGCCGTTCACCACATGCAGCACACACTGCCTCCAAAAGTTTCAGCGCCGAAGGCCGAAGTGTGTTCCAAGGGTCTCCCTTGGACTGTCAGAGAAGATAGGTGTGTGTGCTGGGTGATCCAGTCTGTTATTGAGAAGCCTGGAAAAAGGCAGTCTTTTCCCCATTTGAAAGGTAGATAGTGGCGGCCTCCAGGCTGACTGAAAGACAGCGCTGTTACCCGTCTTCTAGTCACCTCGAGGAATGCCTCAGTGAAGAAAGTGAGTTTCTCCTATGAAACCAGCGGGTCGCCAGTGCCTTGCTGGGAGCTCATCCCACGCTTGCCCTAGCTAAAGTGCGAAGTAAACGTGAGCCCTGGCCTCAAGGTAAGCACGAGTGTTTCTTATCCGCAAGGTTTTGTGTGCAGCCATCTCCATGAACCCTGACTCGATAGAGTGCTTTCAGTCCTCTATGGCTTTCCGTAGGCCTCAGAGAGTCACGTATGAATTCCACTCTGAGGGAGAGCGTGTGCGCTGTGAGTCCCCTTTTTGTTTCCCGAGCCACACAGCACAGAACGGACTGTTGAGGTCAACTCTTTCTATGCAAAGGGGAGGGCAATGAACTGCTTCTCGCTTGGAGAGCTTGATTTCTACAGCTGTAAGGCAGCCCCGGGACAACGTTTTTGCCAGGATTACAGTCAACGTGGCTCTCCCTCTGTGGGGGCCCTCTGAACGGCACTGAAAGAATCCCTGAGCCTAAAGTGCATCCTGGCAACTCTTACCTGTCATCTCTGTGTTGTGACGCCAGGTACACTGTAGGTCCAGCCTGACAGAAAGTACAGAAAAACCGGTACACTTGTGAGGCATTTGGACGATCCAAAGTCACCTAGGCCTGACTAAGTCATTAAGCGGCTAATGCTATTCATGGCACGCAAAACACCCCACGTCCAACGAAGTGTGATCCTCGAAAGGCCCAGTGTGGCTGAAAGTCTCCAGTAGTCAGTCAGAGAGTGCTGGTCAATGCGCTGGGGGGTCAAGTTGGCAACTGGAGAATGTGGGAGAAGCCCGACCCTTCCCCTTTGGAAAGCAACTTTGTTGCAGCTTCCAAGCCCCCTGAAAACCCCACCACCAGGGCACTAGTCACTCCACAGATGCCTCTGAGGGGCAGTGAGTCTTTCCAAAAGAAACCAGATGCTTGCGATTCCTTCCTGGGAGCTCACCCCAGGAGCATACTGTAGCTAAATGGCCAACTAAATGTGACCTCTAGTCGCGAGGTAATGTGCACATTTTCACATTACCAGAGCTAGTGGTGCACTGTTTCCAGGAAGTCTAACTCAATGGATGGCTTTAGCTTTAGTGTGCCTCAAAGCTCTCAAGACGCTCATGTGGGCACTTCTTTCCAAGGAAGTACACTGTGTACTCAAAGCCTTCTGAGTACAACCCAGGGATACACAGCTCTGGGAACATCCCTCACTATGCAGTTGGAAGGGCCGGGAACTGAGGTGGTCTCTATGGCTAGCGCTCCACAGCTTTGAAACAGCCTCAGGACCGCGGTTCCTGGCAGGCTTTCGTTCCATGTGTGTCTGCCACGTTGAGGAAAGCTACACTGCCCTGAAAGAAACCCCCGGGGCTCCAATTCAGTTTGGGGGCTCCTGCCCGACGTCTCTCTAAGTGACGCGGAAGCTGGACTTTAGGTCCAGCCCGAAATCAGGTAGAGAGTTACCCTGAGCATTGCTAGGCATTTGGAACATCCAAAGTCACCTAGGCCTACTGAGGGCATTCAGAGGATTATGCCGTTCACCACATGCAGCACACACTGCCTCCAAATGTTTCAGCGCCGAAGGCCGAAGTGTGTTCCAAGGGTCTCCCTTGGACTGTCAGAGAAGATAGGTGTGTGTGCTGGGTGATCCAGTATGTTATTGAGAAGCCTGGAAAAAGGCAGTCTTTTCCCCATTTGAAAGGTAGATAGTGGCGGCCTCCAGGCTGACTGAAAGACAGAGCTGTTACCCGTCTTCTAGTCACCTCGAGGAATGCCTCAGTGAAGAAAGTGAGTTTCTCCTATGAAACCAGGGGGTCGCCAGTGCCTTGCTGGGAGCTCATCCCACGCTTGCCCTAGCTAAAGTGCGAAGTAAACGTGAGCCCTGGCCTCAAGGTAAGCACGAGTGTTTCTTATCCGCAAGGTTTTGTGTGCAGCCATCTCCATGAACCCTGACTCGATAGAGTGCTTTCAGTCCTCTATGGCTTTCTGTAGGCCTCAGAGAGTCACGTATGAATTCCACTCTGAGGGAGAGCGTGTGCGCTGTGAGTCCCCTTTTTGTTTCCCGAGCCACACAGCACAGAACGGACTGTTGGGGTCAACTCTTTCTATGCAGAGGGGAGGGCAATGAACTGCTTCTCGCTTGGAGAGCTTGATTTCTACAGCTGTAAGGCAGCCCCGGGACAACGTTTTTGCCAGGATTACAGTCAACGTGGCTCTCCCTCTGTGGGGGCCCTCTGAACGGCACTGAAAGAATCCCTGAGCCTAAAGTGCATCCTGGCAACTCTTACCTGTCATCTCTGTGTTGTGACGCCAGGTACACTGTAGGTCCAGCCTGACAGAAAGTACAGAAAAACCGGTACACTTGTGAGGCATTTGGACGATCCAAAGTCACCTAGGCCTGACTAAGTCATTAAGCGGCTAATGCTATTCAGGGCACGCAAAACACCCCGCGTCCAACGAAGTGTGATCCTCGAAAGGCCCAGTGTGGCTGAAAGTCTCCAGTAGTCAGTCAGAGAGTGCTGGTCAATGCGCTGTTGCGTCAAGTTGGCAACTGGAGAATGTGGGAGAAGCCCGACCTTCCCCCTTTGGAAAGCAACTTCGTTGCAGCTTCCAAGCCGCCTGAAAACCCCACCACCAGGGCACTAGTCACTCCATAGATGCCTCTGAGGTGCAGTGAGGCTTTCCAAAAGAAACCTGGTGCTTGCGATTCCTTCCTGGGAGCTCACCCCAGGAGCATACTGTAGCTAAATGGCCAACTAAATGTGACCTCTAGTCGCAAGGTAATGTGCACATTTTCTCATTACCAGAGCTAGTGGTGCACTGTTTCCAGGAAGTCTTACTCAATGGATGGATTTAGCTTTAGTGTGCCTCACAGCTCTCAAGACGCTCACGTGGGCACTTCTTTCCAAGGAAGTACACTGTGTACTCAAAGCCTTCTGAGCACAACCCAGGGATACACAGCTCTGGGAACATCCCTCACTATGCAGTTGGAAGGGCCGGGAACTGAGGTGGTCTCTACGGCTAGCGCTCCACAGCTTTGAAACAGCCTCAGGACCGCGGTTCTTGGCAGGCTTTCGCTCCATGTGTGTCTGCCACGTTGAGGAAAGCTACACTGCCCTGAAAGAAACCCCCGGGGCTCCAATTCAGTTTGGGGGCTCCTGCCCGACGTCTCTCTAAGTGACGCGGAAGCTGGACTTTAGGTCCAGCCCGAAATCAGGTAGAGAGTTACCCTGAGCATTGCTAGGCATTTGGAACATCCAAAGTCACCTAGGCCTACTGAGGGCATTCAGAGGATTATGCCGTTCACCACATGCAGCACACACTGCCTCCAAAAGTTTCAGCGCCGAAGGCCGAAGTGTGTTCCAAGGGTCTCCCTTGGACTGTCAGAGAAGATAGGTGTGTGTGCTGGGTGATCCAGTCTGTTATTGAGAAGCCTGGAAAAAGGCAGTCTTTTCCCCATTTGAAAGGTAGATAGTGGCGGCCTCCAGGCTGACTGAAAGACAGCGCTGTTACCCGTCTTCTAGTCACCTCGAGGAATGCCTCAGTGAAGAAAGTGAGTTTCTCCTATGAAACCAGGGGGTCGCCAGTGCCTTGCTGGGAGCTCATCCCACGCTTGCCCTAGCTAAAGTGCGAAGTAAACGTGAGCCCTGGCCTCAAGGTAAGCACGAGTGTTTCTTATCCGCAAAGTTTTCTGTTCAGCCACCTCCATGAACCCTGACTCGATAGAGTGCTTTCAGTCCTCTATGGCTTTCCGTAGGCCTCAGAGAGTCGCGTATGAATTCCACTCTGAGGGAGAGCGTGTGCGCTGTGAGTCCCCTTTTTGTTTCCCGAGCCACACAGCAGAGAACGGACTGTTGGGGTCAACTCTTTCTATGCAGAGGGGAGGGCAATGAACTGCTTCTCGCTTGGAGAGCTTGATTTCTACAGCTGTAAGGCAGCCCCGGGACAACGTTTTTGCCAGGATTACAGTCAACGTGGCTCTCCCTCTGTGGGGGCCCTCTGAACGGCACTGAAAGAATCCCTGAGCCTAAAGTGCATCCTGGCAACTCTTACCTGTCATCTCTGTGTTGTGACGCCAGGTACACTGTAGGTCCAGCCTGACAGAAAGTACAGAAAAACCGGTACACTTGTGAGGCATTTGGACGATCCAAAGTCACCTAGGCCTGACTAAGTCATTAAGCGGCTAATGCTATTCAGGGCACGCAAAACACCCCGCGTCCAACGAAGTGTGATCCTCGAAAGGCCCAGTGTGGCTGAAAGTCTCCAGTAGTCAGTCAGAGAGTGCTGGTCAATGCGCTGTTGCGTCAAGTTGGCAACTGGAGAATGTGGGAGAAGCCCGACCTTCCCCCTTTGGAAAGCAACTTCGTTGCAGCTTCCAAGCCGCCTGAAAACCCCACCACCAGGGCACTAGACACTCCATAGATGCCTCTGAGGGGCAGTGAGGCTTTCCAAAAGAAACCAGATGCTTGCGATTCCTTTTTGGGAGCTCACCCCAGGAGCATACTGTAGCTAAATGGCCAACTAAATGTGACCTCTAGTCGCGAGGTAATGTGCACATTTTCTCATTACCAGAGCTAGTGGTGCACTGTTTCCAGGAAGTCTTACTCAATGGATGGCTTTAGCTTTAGTGTGCCTCACAGCTCTCAAGACGCTCACGTGGGCACTTCTTTCCAAGGAAGTACACTGTGTACTCAAAGCCTTCTGAGCACAACCCAGGGATACACAGCTCTGGGAACATCCCTCACTATGCAGTTGGAAGGGCCGGGAACTAAGGTGGTCTCTACGGCTAGCGCTCCACAGCTTTGAAACAGCCTCAGGACCGCGGTTCTTGGCAGGCTTTCGTTCCATGTGCGTCTGCCACGTTGAGGAAAGCTACGCTGCCCTGAAAGAAACCCCCGGGGCTCCAATTCAGTTTGGGGGCTCCTGCCCGACGTCTCTCTAAGTGACGCGGAAGCTGGACTTTAGGTCCAGCCCGAAATCAGGTAGAGAGTTACCCTGAGCATTGCTAGGCATTTGGAACATCCAAAGTCACCTAGGCCTACTGAGGGCATTCAGAGGATTATGCCGTTCACCACATGCAGCACACACTGCCTCCAAAAGTTTCAGCGCCGAAGGCCGAAGTGTGTTCCAAGGGTCTCCCTTGGACTGTCAGAGAAGATAGGTGTGTGTGCTGGGTGATCCAGTCTGTTATTGAGAAGCCTGGAAAAAGGCAGTCTTTTCCCCATTTGAAAGGTAGATAGTGGCGGCCTCCAGGCTGACTGAAAGACAGCGCTGTTACCCGTCTTCTAGTCACCTCGAGGAATGCCTCAGTGAAGAAAGTGAGTTTCTCCTATGAAACCAGCGGGTCGCCAGTGCCTTGCTGGGAGCTCATCCCACGCTTGCCCTAGCTAAAGTGCGAAGTAAACGTGAGCCCTGGCCTCAAGGTAAGCACGAGTGTTTCTTATCCGCAAGGTTTTGTGTGCAGCCATCTCCATGAACCCTGACTCGATAGAGTGCTTTCAGTCCTCTATGGCTTTCCGTAGGCCTCAGAGAGTCACGTATGAATTCCACTCTGAGGGAGAGCGTGTGCGCTGTGAGTCCCCTTTTTGTTTCCCGAGCCACACAGCACAGAACGGACTGTTGAGGTCAACTCTTTCTATGCAAAGGGGAGGGCAATGAACTGCTTCTCGCTTGGAGAGCTTGATTTCTACAGCTGTAAGGCAGCCCCGGGACAACGTTTTTGCCAGGATTACAGTCAACGTGGCTCTCCCTCTGTGGGGGCCCTCTGAACGGCACTGAAAGAATCCCTGAGCCTAAAGTGCATCCTGGCAACTCTTACCTGTCATCTCTGTGTTGTGACGCCAGGTACACTGTAGGTCCAGCCTGACAGAAAGTACAGAAAAACCGGTACACTTGTGAGGCATTTGGACGATCCAAAGTCACCTAGGCCTGACTAAGTCATTAAGCGGCTAATGCTATTCATGGCACGCAAAACACCCCACGTCCAACGAAGTGTGATCCTCGAAAGGCCCAGTGTGGCTGAAAGTCTCCAGTAGTCAGTCAGAGAGTGCTGGTCAATGCGCTGGGGGGTCAAGTTGGCAACTGGAGAATGTGGGAGAAGCCCGACCCTTCCCCTTTGGAAAGCAACTTTGTTGCAGCTTCCAAGCCCCCTGAAAACCCCACCACCAGGGCACTAGTCACTCCACAGATGCCTCTGAGGGGCAGTGAGTCTTTCCAAAAGAAACCAGATGCTTGCGATTCCTTCCTGGGAGCTCACCCCAGGAGCATACTGTAGCTAAATGGCCAACTAAATGTGACCTCTAGTCGCGAGGTAATGTGCACATTTTCACATTACCAGAGCTAGTGGTGCACTGTTTCCAGGAAGTCTAACTCAATGGATGGCTTTAGCTTTAGTGTGCCTCAAAGCTCTCAAGACGCTCATGTGGGCACTTCTTTCCAAGGAAGTACACTGTGTACTCAAAGCCTTCTGAGTACAACCCAGGGATACACAGCTCTGGGAACATCCCTCACTATGCAGTTGGAAGGGCCGGGAACTGAGGTGGTCTCTATGGCTAGCGCTCCACAGCTTTGAAACAGCCTCAGGACCGCGGTTCCTGGCAGGCTTTCGTTCCATGTGTGTCTGCCACGTTGAGGAAAGCTACACTGCCCTGAAAGAAACCCCCGGGGCTCCAATTCAGTTTGGGGGCTCCTGCCCGACGTCTCTCTAAGTGACGCGGAAGCTGGACTTTAGGTCCAGCCCGAAATCAGGTAGAGAGTTACCCTGAGCATTGCTAGGCATTTGGAACATCCAAAGTCACCTAGGCCTACTGAGGGCATTCAGAGGATTATGCCGTTCACCACATGCAGCACACACTGCCTCCAAATGTTTCAGCGCCGAAGGCCGAAGTGTGTTCCAAGGGTCTCCCTTGGACTGTCAGAGAAGATAGGTGTGTGTGCTGGGTGATCCAGTATGTTATTGAGAAGCCTGGAAAAAGGCAGTCTTTTCCCCATTTGAAAGGTAGATAGTGGCGGCCTCCAGGCTGACTGAAAGACAGAGCTGTTACCCGTCTTCTAGTCACCTCGAGGAATGCCTCAGTGAAGAAAGTGAGTTTCTCCTATGAAACCAGGGGGTCGCCAGTGCCTTGCTGGGAGCTCATCCCACGCTTGCCCTAGCTAAAGTGCGAAGTAAACGTGAGCCCTGGCCTCAAGGTAAGCACGAGTGTTTCTTATCCGCAAGGTTTTGTGTGCAGCCATCTCCATGAACCCTGACTCGATAGAGTGCTTTCAGTCCTCTATGGCTTTCTGTAGGCCTCAGAGAGTCACGTATGAATTCCACTCTGAGGGAGAGCGTGTGCGCTGTGAGTCCCCTTTTTGTTTCCCGAGCCACACAGCACAGAACGGACTGTTGGGGTCAACTCTTTCTATGCAGAGGGGAGGGCAATGAACTGCTTCTCGCTTGGAGAGCTTGATTTCTACAGCTGTAAGGCAGCCCCGGGACAACGTTTTTGCCAGGATTACAGTCAACGTGGCTCTCCCTCTGTGGGGGCCCTCTGAACGGCACTGAAAGAATCCCTGAGCCTAAAGTGCATCCTGGCAACTCTTACCTGTCATCTCTGTGTTGTGACGCCAGGTACACTGTAGGTCCAGCCTGACAGAAAGTACAGAAAAACCGGTACACTTGTGAGGCATTTGGACGATCCAAAGTCACCTAGGCCTGACTAAGTCATTAAGCGGCTAATGCTATTCAGGGCACGCAAAACACCCCGCGTCCAACGAAGTGTGATCCTCGAAAGGCCCAGTGTGGCTGAAAGTCTCCAGTAGTCAGTCAGAGAGTGCTGGTCAATGCGCTGTTGCGTCAAGTTGGCAACTGGAGAATGTGGGAGAAGCCCGACCTTCCCCCTTTGGAAAGCAACTTCGTTGAAGCTTCCAAGCCGCCTGAAAACCCCACCACCAGGGCACTAGACACTCCATAGATGCCTCTGAGGGGCAGTGAGGCTTTCCAAAAGAAACCAGATGCTTGCGATTCCTTTTTGGGAGCTCACCCCAGGAGCATACTGTAGCTAAATGGCCAACTAAATGTGACCTCTAGTCGCGAGGTAATGTGCACATTTTCTCATTACCAGAGCTAGTGGTGCACTGTTTCCAGGAAGTCTTACTCAATGGATGGCTTTAGCTTTAGTGTGCCTCACAGCTCTCAAGACGCTCACGTGGGCACTTCTTTCCAAGGAAGTACACTGTGTACTCAAAGCCTTCTGAGCACAACCCAGGGATACACAGCTCTGGGAACATCCCTCACTATGCAGTTGGAAGGGCCGGGAACTAAGGTGGTCTCTACGGCTAGCGCTCCACAGCTTTGAAACAGCCTCAGGACCGCGGTTCTTGGCAGGCTTTCGTTCCATGTGCGTCTGCCACGTTTAGGAAAGCTACGCTGCCCTGAAAGAAACCCCCGGGGCTCCAATTCAGTTTGGGGGCTCCTGCCCGACGTCTCTCTAAGTGACGCGGAAGCTGGACTTTAGGTCCAGCCCGAAATCAGGTAGAGAGTTACCCTGAGCATTGCTAGGCATTTGGAACATCCAAAGTCACCTAGGCCTACTGAGGGCATTCAGAGGATTATGCCGTTCACCACATGCAGCACACACTGCCTCCAAAAGTTTCAGCGCCGAAGGCCGAAGTGTGTTCCAAGGGTCTCCCTTGGACTGTCAGAGAAGATAGGTGTGTGTGCTGGGTGATCCAGTCTGTTATTGAGAAGCCTGGAAAAAGGCAGCCTTTTCCCCATTTGAAAGGTAGATAGTGGCGGCCTCCAGGCTGACTGAAAGACAGCGCTGTTACCCGTCTTCTAGTCACCTCGAGGAATGCCTCAGTGAAGAAAGTGAGTTTCTCCTATGAAACCAGGGGGTCGCCAGTGCCTTGCTGGGAGCTCATCCCACGCTTGCCCTAGCTAAAGTGCGAAGTAAACGTGAGCCCTGGCCTCAAGGTAAGCACGAGTGTTTCTTATCCGCAAGGTTTTGTGTGCAGCCATCTCCATGAACCCTGACTCGATAGAGTGCTTTCAGTCCTCTATGGCTTTCCGTAGGCCTCAGAGAGTCACGTATGAATTCCACTCTGAGGGAGAGCGTGTGCGCTGTGAGTCCCCTTTTTGTTTCCCGAGCCACACAGCACAGAACGGACTGTTGAGGTCAACTCTTTCTATGCAGAGGGGAGGGCAATGAACTGCTTCTCGCTTGGAGAGCTTGATTTCTACAGCTGTAAGGCAGCCCCGGGACAACGTTTTTGCCAGGATTACAGTCAACGTGGCTCTCCCTCTGTGGGGGCCCTCTGAACGGCACTGAAAGAATCCCTGAGCCTAAAGTGCATCCTGGCAACTCTTACCTGTCATCTCTGTGTTGTGACGCCAGGTACACTGTAGGTCCAGCCTGACAGAAAGTACAGAAAAACCGGTACACTTGTGAGGCATTTGGACGATCCAAAGTCACCTAGGCCTGACTAAGTCATTAAGCGGCTAATGCTATTCATGGCACGCAAAACACCCCACGTCCAACGAAGTGTGATCCTCGAAAGGCCCAGTGTGGCTGAAAGTCTCCAGTAGTCAGTCAGAGAGTGCTGGTCAATGCGCTGGGGGGTCAAGTTGGCAACTGGAGAATGTGGGAGAAGCCCGACCCTCCCCCTTTGGAAAGCAACTTTGTTGCAGCTTCCAAGCCCCCTGAAAACCCCACCACCAGGGCACTAGTCACTCCACAGATGCCTCTGAGGGGCAGTGAGTCTTTCCAAAAGAAACCAGATGCTTGCGATTCCTTCCTGGGAGCTCACCCCAGGAGCATACTGTAGCTAAATGGCCAACTAAATGTGACCTCTAGTCGCGAGGTAATGTGCACATTTTCACATTACCAGAGCTAGTGGTGCACTGTTTCCAGGAAGTCTAACTCAATGGATGGCTTTAGCTTTAGTGTGCCTCAAAGCTCTCAAGACGCTCATGTGGGCACTTCTTTCCAAGGAAGTACACTGTGTACTCAAAGCCTTCTGAGTACAACCCAGGGATACACAGCTCTGGGAACATCCCTCACTATGCAGTTGGAAGGGCCGGGAACTGAGGTGGTCTCTATGGCTAGCGCTCCACAGCTTTGAAACAGCCTCAGGACCGCGGTTCTTGGCAGGCTTTCGTTCCATGTGTGTCTGCCACGTTGAGGAAAGCTACACTGCCCTGAAAGAAACCCCCGGGGCTCCAATTCAGTTTGGGGGCTCCTGCCCGACGTCTCTCTAAGTGACGCGGAAGCTGGACTTTAGGTCCAGCCCGAAATCAGGTAGAGAGTTACCCTGAGCATTGCTAGGCATTTGGAACATCCAAAGTCACCTAGGCCTACTGAGGGCATTCAGAGGATTATGCCGTTCACCACATGCAGCACACACTGCCTCCAAATGTTTCAGCGCCGAAGGCCGAAGTGTGTTCCAAGGGTCTCCCTTGGACTGTCAGAGAAGATAGGTGTGTGTGCTGGGTGATCCAGTATGTTATTGAGAAGCCTGGAAAAAGGCAGTCTTTTCCCCATTTGAAAGGTAGATAGTGGCGGCCTCCAGGCTGACTGAAAGACAGAGCTGTTACCCGTCTTCTAGTCACCTCGAGGAATGCCTCAGTGAAGAAAGTGAGTTTCTCCTATGAAACCAGGGGGTCGCCAGTGCCTTGCTGGGAGCTCATCCCACGCTTGCCCTAGCTAAAGTGCGAAGTAAACGTGAGCCCTGGCCTCAAGGTAAGCACGAGTGTTTCTTATCCGCAAGGTTTTGTGTGCAGCCATCTCCATGAACCCTGACTCGATAGAGTACTTTCAGTCCTCTATGGCTTTCTGTAGGCCTCAGAGAGTCACGTATGAATTCCACTCTGAGGGAGAGCATGTGCGCTGTGAGTCCCCTTTTTGTTTCCCGAGCCACACAGCACAGAACGGACTGTTGGGGTCAACTCTTTCTATGCAGAGGGGAGGGCAATGAACTGCTTCTCGCTTGGAGAGCTTGATTTCTACAGCTGTAAGGCAGCCCCGGGACAACGTTTTTGCCAGGATTACAGTCAACGTGGCTCTCCCTCTGTGGGGGCCCTCTGAACGGCACTGAAAGAATCCCTGAGCCTAAAGTGCATCCTGGCAACTCTTACCTGTCATCTCTGTGTTGTGACGCCAGGTACACTGTAGGTCCAGCCTGACAGAAAGTACAGAAAAACCGGTACACTTGTGAGGCATTTGGACGATCCAAAGTCACCTAGGCCTGACTAAGTCATTAAGCGGCTAATGCTATTCATGGCACGCAAAACACCCCACGTCCAACGAAGTGTGATCCTCGAAAGGCCCAGTGTGGCTGAAAGTCTCCAGTAGTCAGTCAGAGAGTGCTGGTCAATGCGCTGTGGGGTCAAGTTGGCAACTGGAGAATGTGGGAGAAGCCCGACCTTCCCCCTTTGAAAAGCAACTTCGTTGCAGCTTCCAAGCCGCCTGAAAACCCCACCACCAGGGCACTAGTCACTCCATAGATGCCTCTGAGGGGCAGTGAGGCTTTCCAAAAGAAACCAGGTGCTTGCGATTCCTTCCTGGGAGCTCACCCCAGGAGCATACTGTAGCTAAATGGCCAACTAAATGTGACCTCTAGTCGCGAGGTAATGTGCACATTTTCTCATTACCAGAGCTAGTGGTGCACTGTTTCCAGGAAGTCTAACTCAATGGATGGCATTAGCTTTAGTGTGCCTCACAGCTCTCAAGACGCTCACGTGGGCACTTCTTTCCAAGGAAGTACACTGTGTACTCAAAGCCTTCTGAGCACAACCCAGGGATACACAGATCTGGGAACATCCCTCACTATGCAGTTGGAAGGGCCGGGAACTAAGGTGGTCTCTACGGCTAGCGCTCCACAGCTTTGAAACAGCCTCAGGACCGCGGTTCTTGGCAGGCTTTCGTTCCATGTGCGTCTGCCACGTTGAGGAAAGCTACGCTGCCCTGAAAGAAACCCCCGGGGCTCCAATTCAGTTTGGGGGCTCCTGCCCGACGTCTCTCTAAGTGACGCGGAAGCTGGACTTTAGGTCCAGCCCGAAATCAGGTAGAGAGTTACCCTGAGCATTGCTAGGCATTTGGAACATCCAAAGTCACCTAGGCCTACTGAGGGCATTCAGAGGATTATGCCGTTCACCACATGCAGCACACACTGCCTCCAAAATTTTCAGCGCCGAAGGCCGAAGTGTGTTCCAAGGGTCTCCCTTGGACTGTCAGAGAAGATAGGTGTGTGTGCTGGGTGATCCAGTCTGTTATTGAGAAGCCTGGAAAAAGGCAGTCTTTTCCCCATTTGAAAGGTAGATAGTGGCGGCCTCCAGGCTGACTGAAAGACAGCGCTGTTACCCGTCTTCTAGTCACCTCGAGGAATGCCTCAGTGAAGAAAGTGAGTTTCTCCTATGAAACCAGGGGGTCGCCAGTGCCTTGCTGGGAGCTCATCCCACGCTTGCCCTAGCTAAAGTGCGAAGTAAACGTGAGCCCTGGCCTCAAGGTAAGCACGAGTGTTTCTTATCCGCAAGGTTTTGTGTGCAGCCATCTCCATGAACCCTGACTCGATAGAGTGCTTTCAGTCCTCTATGGCTTTCCGTAGGCCTCAGAGAGTCACGTATGAATTCCACTCTGAGGGAGAGCGTGTGTGCTGTGAGTCCCCTTTTTGTTTCCCGAGCCACACAGCACAGAACGGACTGTTGGGGTCAACTCTTTCTATGCAGAGGGGAGGGCAATGAACTGCTTCTCGCTTGGAGAGCTTGATTTCTACAGCTGTAAGGCAGCCCCGGGACAACGTTTTTGCCAGGATTACAGTCAACGTGGCTCTCCCTCTGTGGGGGCCCTCTGAACGGCACTGAAAGAATCCCTGAGCCTAAAGTGCATCCTGGCAACTCTTACCTGTCATCTCTGTGTTGTGACGCCAGGTACACTGTAGGTCCAGCCTGACAGAAAGTACAGAAAAACCGGTACACTTGTGAGGCATTTGGACGATCCAAAGTCACCTAGGCCTGACTAAGTCATTAAGCGGCTAATGCTATTCAGGGCACGCAAAACACCCCGCGTCCAACGAAGTGTGATCCTCGAAAGGCCCAGTGTGGCTGAAAGTCTCCAGTAGTCAGTCAGAGAGTGCTGGTCAATGCGCTGGGGGGTCAAGTTGGCAACTGGAGAATGTGGGAGAAGCCCGACCTTCCCCCTTTGGAAAGCAACTTCGTTGCAGCTTCCAAGCCGCCTGAAAACACCACCACCAGGGCACTAGTCACTCCACAGATGCCTCTGAGGGGCAGTGAGTCTTTCCAAAAGAAACCAGATGCTTGCGATTCCTTCCTGGGAGCTCACCCCAGGAGCATACTGTAGCTAAATGGCCAACTAAATGTGACCTCTAGTCGCAAGGTAATGTGCACATTTTCTCATTACCAGAGCTAGTGGTGCACTGTTTCCAGGAAGTCTTACTCAATGGATGGATTTAGCTTTAGTGTGCCTCACAGCTCTCAAGACGCTCACGTGGGCACTTCTTTCCAAGGAAGTACACTGTGTACTCAAAGCCTTCTGAGCACAACCCAGGGATACACAGCTCTGGGAACATCCCTCACTATGCAGTTGGAAGGGCCGGGAACTGAGGTGGTCTCTACGGCTAGCGCTCCACAGCTTTGAAACAGCCTCAGGACCGCGGTTCTTGGCAGGCTTTCGTTCCATGTGTGTCTGCCACGTTGAGGAAAGCTACACTGCCCTGAAAGAAACCCCCGGGGCTCCAATTCAGTTTGGGGGCTCCTGCCCGACGTCTCTCTAAGTGACGCGGAAGCTGGACTTTAGGTCCAGCCCGAAATCAGGTAGAGAGTTACCCTGAGCATTGCTAGGCATTTGGAACATCCAAAGTCACCTAGGCCTACTGAGGGCATTCAGAGGATTATGCCGTTCACCACATGCAGCACACACTGCCTCCAAAAGTTTCAGCGCCGAAGGCCGAAGTGTGTTCCAAGGGTCTCCCTTGGACTGTCAGAGAAGATAGGTGTGTGTGCTGGGTGATCCAGTCTGTTATTGAGAAGCCTGGAAAAAGGCAGTCTTTTCCCCATTTGAAAGGTAGATAGTGGCGGCCTCCAGGCTGACTGAAAGACAGCGCTGTTACCCGTCTTCTAGTCACCTCGAGGAATGCCTCAGTGAAGAAAGTGAGTTTCTCCTATGAAACCAGGGTGTCGCCAGTGCCTTGCTGGGAGCTCATCCCACGCTTGCCCTAGCTAAAGTGCGAAGTAAACGTGAGCCCTGGCCTCAAGGTAAGCACGAGTGTTTCTTATCCGCAAGGTTTTGTGTGCAGCCATCTCCATGAACCCTGACTCGATAGAGTGCTTTCAGTCCTCTATGGCTTTCCGTAGGCCTCAGAGAGTCACGTATGAATTCCACTCTGAGGGAGAGCGTGTGCGCTGTGAGTCCCCTTTTTGTTTCCCGAGCCACACAGCAGAGAACGGACTGTTGGGGTCAACTCTTTCTATGCAGAGGGGAGGGCAATGAACTGCTTCTCGCTTGGAGAGCTTGATTTCTACAGCTGTAAGGCAGCCCCGGGACAACGTTTTTGCCAGGATTACAGTCAACGTGGCTCTCCCTCTGTGGGGGCCCTCTGAACGGCACTGAAAGAATCCCTGAGCCTAAAGTGCATCCTGGCAACTCTTACCTGTCATCTCTGTGTTGTGACGCCAGGTACACTGTAGGTCCAGCCTGACAGAAAGTACAGAAAAACCGGTACACTTGTGAGGCATTTGGACGATCCAAAGTCACCTAGGCCTGACTAAGTCATTAAGCGGCTAATGCTATTCAGGGCACGCAAAACACCCCGCGTCCAACGAAGTGTGATCCTCGAAAGGCCCAGTGTGGCTGAAAGTCTCCAGTAGTCAGTCAGAGAGTGCTGGTCAATGCGCTGTTGCGTCAAGTTGGCAACTGGAGAATGTGGGAGAAGCCCGACCTTCCCCCTTTGGAAAGCAACTTCGTTGCAGCTTCCAAGCCGCCTGAAAACCCCACCACCAGGGCACTAGACACTCCATAGATGCCTCTGAGGGTCAGTGAGGCTTTCCAAAAGAAACCAGATGCTTGCGATTCCTTTTTGGGAGCTCACCCCAGGAGCATACTGTAGCTAAATGGCCAACTAAATGTGACCTCTAGTCGCGAGGTAATGTGCACATTTTCTCATTACCAGAGCTAGTGGTGCACTGTTTCCAGGAAGTCTTACTCAATGGATGGCTTTAGCTTTAGTGTGCCTCACAGCTCTCAAGACGCTCACGTGGGCACTTCTTTCCAAGGAAGTACACTGTGTACTCAAAGCCTTCTGAGCACAACCCAGGGATACACAGCTCTGGGAACATCCCTCACTATGCAGTTGGAAGGGCCGGGAACTAAGGTGGTCTCTACGGCTAGCGCTCCACAGCTTTGAAACAGCCTCAGGACCGCGGTTCTTGGCAGGCTTTCGTTCCATGTGCGTCTGCCACGTTGAGGAAAGCTACGCTGCCCTGAAAGAAATCCCCGGGGCTCCAATTCAGTTTGGGGGCTCCTGCCCGACGTCTCTCTAAGTGACGCGGAAGCTGGACTTTAGGTCCAGCCCGAAATCAGGTAGAGAGTTACCCTGAGCATTGCTAGGCATTTGGAACATCCAAAGTCACCTAGGCCTACTGAGGGCATTCAGAGGATTATGCCGTTCATCACCTGCAGCACACACTGCCTCCAAAAGTTTCAGCGCCGAAGGCCGAAGTGTGTTCCAAGGGTCTCCCTTGGACTGTCAGAGAAGATAGGTGTGTGTGCTGGGTGATCCAGTCTGTTATTGAGAAGCCTGGAATAAGGCAGTCATTTCCCCATTTGAAACGTAGATAGTGGCGGCCTCCAGGCTGACTGAAAGACAGCGCTGTTACCCGTCTTCTAGTCACCGCGAGGAATGCCTCAGTGAAGAAAGTGAGTTTCTCCTATGAAACCAGGGGGTCGCCAGTGCCTTGCTGGGAGCTCATCCCACGCTTGCCCTAGCTAAAGTGCGAAGTAAACGTGAGCCCTGGCCTCAAGGTAAGCACGAGTGTTTCTTATCCGCAAAGTTTTCTGTGCAGCCACCTCCATGATCCCTGACTCGATAGAGTGCTTTCAGTCCTCTACGGCTTTCCGTAGGCCTCAGAGAGTCGCGTATGAATTCCACTCTGAGGGAGAGCGTGTGCGCTGTGAGTCCCCTTTTTGTTTCCCGAGCCACACAGCAGAGAACGGACTGTTGGGGTCAACTCTTTCTATGCAGAGGGGAGGGCAATGAACTGCTTCTCGCTTGGAGAGCTTGATTTCTACAGCTGTAAGGCAGCCCCGGGACAACGTTTTTGCCAGGATTACAGTCAACGTGGCTCTCCCTCTGTGGGGGCCCTCTGAACGGCACTGAAAGAATCCCTGAGCCTAAAGTGCATCCTGGCAACTCTTACCTGTCATCTCTCTGTTGTGACGCCAGGTACACTGTAGGTCCAGCCTGACAGAAAGTACAGAAAAACCGGTACACTTGTGAGGCATTTGGACGATCCAAAGTCACCTAGGCCTGACTAAGTCATTAAGCGGCTAATGCTATTCATGGCACGCAAAACACCCCGCATCCAACGAAGTGTGATCCTCGAAAGGCCCAGTGTGGCTGAAAGTCTCCAGTAGTCAGTCAGAGAGTGCTGGTCAATGCGCTGTGGGGTCAAGTTGGCAACTGGAGAATGTGGGAGAAGCCCGACCTTCCCCATTTGGAAAGCAACTTCGTTGCAGCTTCCAAGCCGCCTGAAAACCCCACCACCAGGGCACTAGTCACTCCATAGATGCCTCAGAGGGGCAGTGAGGCTTTCCAAAAGAAACCAGGTGCTTGCGATTCCTTCCTGGGAGCTCACGCCAGGAGCATACTGTAGCTAAATGGCCAACTAAATGTGACCTCTAGTCGCGAGGTAATGTGCACATTTTCACATTACCAGAGCCAGTGGTGCACTGTTTCCAGGAAGTCTAACTCAATGGATGGCATTAGCTTTAGTGTGCCTCACAGCTCTCAAGACGCTCACGTGGGCACTTCTTTCCAAGGAAGTACACTGTGTACTCAAAGCCTTCTGAGCACAACCCAGGGATACACAGCTCTGGGAACATCCCTCACTATGCAGTTGGAAGGGCCGGGAACTAAGGTGGTCTCTACGGCTAGCGCTCCACAGCTTTGAAACAGCCTCAGGACCGCGGTTCTTGGCAGGCTTTCGTTCCATGTGCGTCTGCCACGTTGAGGAAAGCTACGCTGCCCTGAAAGAAACCCCCGGGGCTCCAATTCAGTTTGGGGGCTCCTGCCCGACGTCTCTCTAAGTGACGCGGAAGCTGGACTTTAGGTCCAGCCCGAAATCAGGTAGAGAGTTACCCTGAGCATTGCTAGGCATTTGGAACATCCAAAGTCACCTAGGCCTACTGAGGGCATTCAGAGGATTATGCCGTTCACCACCTGCAGCACACACTGCCTCCAAAAGTTTCAGCGCCGAAGGCCGAAGTGTGTTCCAAGGGTCTCCCTTGGACTGCCAGAGAAGATAGGTGTGTGTGCTGGGTGATCCAGTCTGTTATTGAGAAGCCTGGAAAAAGGCAGTCTTTTCCCCATTTGAAAGGTAGATAGTGGTGGCCTCCAGGCTGACTGAAAGACAGCGCTGTTACCCGCCTTCTAGTCACCTCGAGGAATGCCTCAGTGAAGAAAGTGAGTTTCTCCTATGAAACCAGGGGGTCGCCAGTGCCTTGCTGGGAGCTCATCCCACGCTTGCCCTAGCTAAAGTGCGAAGTAAACGTGAGCCCTGGCCTCAAGGTAAGCACGAGTGTTTCTTTTCCGCAAAGTTTTCTGTGCAGCCACCTCCATGAACCCTGACTCGATAGAGTGCTTTCAGTCCTCTACGGCTTTCCGTAGGCCTCAGAGAGTCGCGTATGAATTCCACTCTGAGGGAGAGCGTGTGCGCTGTGAGTCCCCTTTTTGTTTCCCGAGCCACACAGCAGAGAACGGACTGTTGGGGTCAACTCTTTCTATGCAGAGGGGAGGGCAATGAACTGCTTCTCGCTTGGAGAGCTTGATTTCTACAGCTGTAAGGCAGCCCCGGGACAACGTTTTTGCCAGGATTACAGTCAACGTGGCTCTCCCTCTGTGGGGGCCCTCTGAACGGCACTGAAAGTATCCCTGAGCCTAAAGTGCATCCTGGCAACTCTTACCTGTCATCTCTGTGTTGTGACGCCAGGTACACTGTAGGTCCAGCCTGACAGAAAGTACAGAAAAACCGGTACACTTGTGAGGCATTTGGACGATCCAAAGTCACCTAAGCCTGACTAAGTCATTAAGCGGCTAATGCTATTCAGGGCACGCAAAACACCCCGCGTCCAACGAAGTGTGATCCTCGAAAGGCCCAGTGTGGCTGAAAGTCTCCAGTAGTCAGTCAGAGAGTGCTGGTCAATGCGCTGTGGGGTCAAGTTGGCAACTGGAGAATGTGGGAGAAGCCCGACCTTCCCCATTTGGAAAGCAACTTCGTTGCAGCTTCCAAGCCGCCTGAAAACCCCACCACCAGGGCACTAGTCACTCCATAGATGCCTCAGAGGGGCAGTGAGGCTTTCCAAAAGAAACCAGGTGCTTGCGATTCCTTCCTGGGAGCTCACGCCAGGAGCATACTGTAGCTAAATGGCCAACTAAATGTGACCTCTAGTCGCGAGGTAATGTGCACATTTTCACATTACCAGAGCTAGTGGTGCACTGTTTCCAGGAAGTCTAACTCAATGGATGGCATTAGCTTTAGTGTGCCTCACAGCTCTCAAGACGCTCACGTGGGCACTTCTTTCCAAGGAAGTACACTGTGTACTCAAAGCCTTCTGAGCACAACCCAGGGATACACAGCTCTGGGAACATCCCTCACTATGCAGTTGGAAGGGCCGGTAACTGAGGTGGTCTCTACGGCTAGCGCTCCACAGCTTTGAAACAGCCTCAGGACCGCGGTTCTTGGCAGGCTTTCGTTCCATGTGTGTCTGCCACGTTGAGGAAAGCTACACTGCCCTGAAAGAAACCCCCGGGGCTCCAATTCAGTTTGGGGGCTCCTGCCCGACGTCTCTCTAAGTGACGCGGAAGCTGGACTTTAGGTCCAGCCCGAAATCAGGTAGAGAGTTACCCTGAGCATTGCTAGGCATTTGGAACATCCAAAGTCACCTAGGCCTACTGAGGGCATTCAGAGGATTATGCCGTTCACCACCTGCAGCACACACTGCCTCCAAAAGTTTCAGCGCCGAAGG